>NW_027362769.1:179630298-180830298 GCF_046119375.1 Phyllobates terribilis | reverse complement strand
GTCCTGTATTTTGTCTGTTTCCGCCACCCTGGCGGCTGAGTACCCAGGCCTGTTACTTGTATCTGTGACTTCTAGTCTGTTCCACCACCCTGGGGGCTGTATACCCTGGCCCGTTACCTGTATTTGTGACTTTTAGCCTGTTTCCGCCACCCTGGGCGCTGAGTTCCCAGGCTCGTTCCTGTATCTTGTTCCTGGTTCAGTTCCTGTCTGAACAGTGTCCTAGCCCGTTACTTGTTTGTCCCTATGTTCGTATATTCCCTTTTCCTGCAGTGTCTAAACCTACACCTAACTCCAACTCGTTGTCTCTGTACTTCTGTTTGTGAGTTTAGTGTCTACTCGCTACTTCATTGTAAGTAGCTTGTGTGTATCTGCTCTGCTTGTCTACCCCATCTGCGGGTTTTTCTCTGCTCTGCTTGTCTACCGCACTTGCGGGTTTTGCTCTGCTCTGCTTGTCTACCGCACCTGCGGGTTTTGCTCTGCTCTGCTTGTCTACCGCACCTGCGGGTTTTGCTCTGCTCTGCTTGTCTACCGCACCTGCGGGTTTTGCTCTACTCTGCTTGTCTACCACACCTGTGGGTTTTGCTCTGCCCTGCTTGTCTACCGCACCTGCGGGTTTTGCTCTGCTCTGCTTGTCTACCGTATCTGCGGGTTTTGCTCTGCTCTGCTTGTCTACTGCACCTGCGGGTTTTGCTCTGTTCTGCTTGTCTACCGCACCTGCGGGTTTTGCTCTGCTCTGCTTGTCTACCGCACCTGCGGGTTTTGCTCTGCTCTGCTTGTCTACCGCACGTGTGGGTTTTGCTCTGCTCTGCTTGTGTACCGTACCTGTGGGTTTTGCTCTGCTCTGCTTGTCTACCGCACCTGCGGGTTTTGTTCTGCTCTGCTTGTCTACCGCACCTGCGGGTTTTACTCTGCTCTGTTTGTCTACTGCACCTGCGGGTTTTGCTCTGCTCTGCTTGTCTACCGCACCTGCGGGTTTTGTTCTGCTCTGCTTGTCTACCGCACCTGCGGGTTTTACTCTGCTCTGTTTGTCTACCGCACCTGCGGGTTTTGCTCTGCTCTGCTTGTCTACCGCACCTGCGGGTTTTGCTCTGCTCTGCTTGTCTAGCGCACCTGAGGGTTTTGCTCTGCTCTGCTTGTCTACCGCACCTGCGGGTTTTGCTCTGCTCTGCTTGTCTACCGCACCTGCGGGTTTTGCTCTGCTCTGCTTGTCCATCGCACCTGCGGGTTTTGCTCTGCTCTGCTTGTCTACCGCACATGCGAGGTTTGCTCTGCTCTGCTTGTCTACCGCACCTGCGCGTTTTACTCTGCTTTGCTTGTCTACCGCACCTGCGGGTTTTGCTCTGCTCTGCTTGTCTACCACACCTGCGGGTTTTGCTCTGCTCTGCTTGTCTACCACACCTGCGGGTTTTGCTCTGCCCTGCTTGTCTACAGCATCTGCGGCTTTTGCTCTGCTCTGCTTGTCTACCGCACCTGTGGGTTTTGCTCTGCCTTGCTTGTCTACCACACCTGCGGGTTTTGCTCTGCTCTGCTTGTCTACCGCACCTGCGGGTTTTGCTCTGCTCTGCTTGTCTACCGCACCTGTGGGTTTTGCTCTGCTCTGCTTGTCTACCGCACCTGTGGGTTTTGCTCTGCTCTGCTTGTCTTCCGCACCTGCGGGTTTTGCTCTGCTCTGCTTGTCTACCGCACCTGCGGGTTTTGTTCTGCTCTGCTTGTCTACTGCACCTGTGCATTTTGCTCTGCTTTGCTTGTCTACCGCACCTGCGGGTTTTGCTCTTCTCTGCTTGTCTGCTGCACCTGCGGCTCTGTTCCTGTATCCAAGTCTGTACTGGTCCCTATCCTGCCTGCGTTCCTATATGCCAGTACCCACTTGTCTGTATACTAGCCGCGCCTGCCAGTACCCACCTGTCTGCATATCTCCCGTGCCAGCCAGTACCCACCTGTCTGCATACCAGCCATGCCAGCCAGTACCCACCTGTCTGCATACCAGCCGTGCCTGCCAGTACCCACCTGTCAGTATGCCAGCCTAACCTGCCTGTTCCTGCATTCCCCGGTGTGGCTCAACAGCTGTGACCGGGGTCTGACGTGGAGTGGCACCTGGTCCACCTGCTCGCTTCGTCCCTGGTTCACTGAGTCGACTGAGCCGCCGTGCGACCTTGTTCGGACCGAGTTGATACTTAGTCACACCCCTCCAGGCACTCCTTGGTTCATGGTCCAGTGGGATCACTAACCATGCTCACGTCAGTCAGTCCGGGCGTGAGCGTAACAGTTTGCTCAGGCCATGGTCCCCGTTGAGCTCCACGGCCCTTCGCTCTCGGAGACATTTGAATTCTTGTCTGGCGAATACGTGCACCAAGGAAAAAATTTTTATCAAGCTGAGGTCAAGGCGATTTACGCACCAGCCCAAATGGAGCTATCAGCACTTGTTCCTGCGGAACCACCACGGTACTATGGGGATCCAAAACAAAGCCGTGCGTTTCTGGAGCAATGCATGCTGCATTTCAAATTCTATGCTCACTATTTTCCCACTGATCGGGTTAAAGTAGCATTTATGATGTCCTACTTAGCAGGTGATGCCTTGAATTGGATCACCCCCCTATGGGAAGCATGGGATCCTATCATCTTTGACCTGCAGGCCTTCCTGGTGGCCTTTCTAATGGTCTTGGATGACCCTAACCCTGAGGCTTCTGCTAAAGCTTCCCTTCCCAAGATCCTGGAGCAGTCCCGATGGGTGATGCGTGTAGGTAGCACACAAGCTCTCTAGCCTGATGAGACTGCTGCCCACACAGAATCCACACAGGATGACAATGCTCCACAGAATACTTCTATTTCCATCCTTAAGAGGCAGTCCAGACGTGCAAGGAGTAGAGGTAAACCGTCACGTCAGGTTCTGTCCTCCCAAAGACCTCCTGTTCCCCAGCCTGTAGAGGCAGCTACCCGCACAGAATCCATGAAGGATAACCATGTTCGTCAGGCAAAGCAGAGGCTGGAACTCAGTCACAAAATCGGATTGCGGTCCCGCTGCGGTTGTTTGCGACACCCTGACGGTCTTTGTCCAGCGAAGGTTGGAGAATCCCAAGACATTAGGCCTGTAGGAGAGGCTGCCCTTGGCGATAATGTTTCCTCTCCACAGATGACCGTGACTGTCTCCGTGGCAAGTGAAGGACTCGGATTAATTGGAAGTTTCGGGCGTAAAGCCTTGAAGAGTCGGTGTCTGATTCCCGTCCGACAACACCAGAATCCGGTTTGGGCATTGTCAGCGGAAGGACGAGCCCTACTCCGAAACAGTCAAAATATGTCTGTACAAATTAAGCTCCAGATTGGAGCATTACACATGAAGAAGTTCACATTCCAGGTGCTGACTGGCTTACCCCCAGGTCGTCCAGAGCCGAGAGATCTAGTGCCTGCTCAGGTCTGGAGATCCTGTATGGTGTTTCCTGGGAGACAGCTGAAGTACAAGGGGTGTCCAGTCCCCATATCTTCAGGACAGTCAGCAGTGTCTTCTTCTTCCTCTTCACTAGATCTGCTAGTCGCTGACTCGCTGTGTGCTGAAGTCGCCGAAGGAAGGGAAGCGGAGGCATTGTCCCCACACAGTCTCGACGATTGTACCAATGATCAGGCTTCAGGTACAGCCCCGCCTTGCAGACGTGTCATCTCAGAAACCAGACTGAAGTTGGTCCCTAAGCAAGGATCCTCTGTCTCTAATAAATCTGGCAATAAGTCCATCAAGGCGGTGGCTACCTCTAAGTCTCTGCACCCTTCCAATCAGGCGGAGGACTGCCAGTTGTCTCCTGAATCTTCCGGGGTGCTATCTGATAACAAATGGACAGAGACTTTTCAGCACCTTGTTCCTGGTACTTCACTCACTTCATCTGTTGCTGAGGATGGCTTGATGGGAGGAAGCATCCTAGTCACCAAGATGGTGAGACCAGTTTCGTTCCCTCTAGTGGACAGAAGAGGTAATCTACTTGAAGAGAAGGATCGACCTCCAAATTCTCTGCAGAAAATCCTTGCAGGCTTGAAGAAGAAGGGGCGTTAAGGGGGGGTACTGTAACATGCCTGGCGGCGTGCTGGCATGGTTTACCACCTCCCACCATGCAAGACCGCCATCTTACCTTTCAGTCCAGGCTGCACACTTTGCTCCAGTATGTTCTGTGTGCATGTCTCTTGTCTGATTGCTTAGGGTGGCGGCGCTGTTACTGCCTGATTCTTAAACTTACAGTGTGCGCAGTCCTAATGCTTCCCCAGCCTATTGCTGTGAGTCACTGGATACTTAAACCCCCTCCACCCAGTAGGAGGTGCCTGAGCAACACTTTCTTTCAGTGTGTTCTGTGCAACTGAGTTGCCAGGTCCTGTCCTGTATTTTGTCTGTTTCCGCCACCCTGGCGGCTGAGTACCCAAGCCTGTTACTTGTATTTGTGACTTCTAGTCTGTTCCACCACCCTGGGGGCTGTATACCCAGGCCCGTTACCGGTATTTGTGACTTTTAGTCTTTTTCCGCCACCCTGGGGGCTGAGTTCCCAGGCTCGTTCCTGTATCTTGTTCCTGGTTCAGTTCCTGCCTGAACAGTATCCGAGCCCATTACTTGTTCATATCTTCCCTTTTCCGGCAGTGTCTGAACCTGCACCTAACTCCAACTCGTTGTCTCTGTACTTCTGTTTGTGAGTTTAGTGTCCACTCGCTACTTCATTGTAAGTACCTTGTGTGTATCTGCTCTGCTTGTCTACCACATTTGCAGTTTTGCTCTGCTCTGCTTGTCTACCGCTAGTGTTGAGCCACCCCCGTAGTGTTCGGGTTCGGTTCGGTTCGTCGAACACCGGGATGTTCGAGGAACTGTTCGTCGAACACCTTAGAACACCGTCGAACACCGTTAAAACCAATGGCAGGCAAACAAAAACACATAGGAACACATAGAAAACACCTTCAAAGGTGTCCAAAAGCTGACAAACTGCTCAGAAGACGCTTTCTTTAAAAAAGCCGGCCGGCAATTCAGCAGCGGCATACACCGGTACCCGACAATTTAGACATGAAGGAATAGAGCATCACACATAGATTAGATAGATAGAAACATGTCAGTCACATATATATGAAGTACAGTGACAGTGTTGCTTACTGTACTTGTCATTTAGTGTAAAGGATTTATTAAAAAATATAATAGTGTTTTCGTGCACCGTCTCTTTAATAAAGCCGGCCGGCAATTCAGCAGCGGTACCCGACAATTTATAACAGACAGAATAGAGCTTCACACATAGATTAGATAGATAGAAACATGTCAGTCACATATATATGAAGTACAGTGACAGTGTTGCTTACTGTACTTGTCATTTACTGCAAAGGATTTATTTAAAAAAATAATAGTGTTTTCATGCACCGTCTCTTTAAAAAAGCCGGCCGGCAATTCAGCATCTGTACCCGACAATTTAGAATAGAAGGAATAGAGAATCACACATAGATTAGATAGATAGAAACATGTCAGCCACATATATATGAAGTACAGTGACAGTGTTGCTTACTGTACTTGTCATTTAGTGTAAAGGATTTATTAAAAAATATAATAGTGTTTTCGTGCACCGTCTCTTTAAAAAAGCCGGCTGGCAATTCAGCATCTGTACCCGACAATTTAGAATAGAAGGAATAGAGAATCACACATAGATTAGATAGATAGAAACATGTCAGCCACATATATACGAAGTACAGTGACAGTGTTGCTTACTGTACTTGTCATTTAGTGTAAAGGATTTATTAAAAAATATAATAGTGTTTTCGTGCACCGTCTCTTTAAAAAAGCCGGCCGGCAATTCAGCAGCGGTACTCGACAATTTATAACAGACAGAATAGAGCTTCACACATAGATTAGATAGATAGAAATATGTCAGTCACATATATATGAAGTACTGTGACAGTGTTGCTTACTGTACTTGTCATTTACTGCAAAGGATTTATTAAAAAAAATAATAGTGTTTTCATGCACCGTCTCTTTAAAAAAGCCGGCCGGCAATTCAGCATCTGTACCCGACAATTTATAACAGACAGAATAGAGCTTCACACATAGATTAGATAGATAGAAACATGTCAGTCACATATATAATAAGTACAGTGACAGTGTTGGTTACTGTACTTGTCATTTAGTATTAAAATAAAGGATTTATTATTAAAAAAAATTGGCGTGGGGTTCCCCGTAATTTTAGTCTCTAGCGGAGGTTAAGCAGACAGCTGGGGCAGATGTTTGAAGCCTGGGAAGGGGGTAATACCCACGGAGCTTC
Organism: Phyllobates terribilis; assembly: GCF_046119375.1. NCBI lineage: Eukaryota > Metazoa > Chordata > Amphibia > Anura > Dendrobatidae > Phyllobates > Phyllobates terribilis. The sequence continues at coordinate 180,824,038 of NW_027362769.1, read as the reverse complement.
CCAGGCTACTAATATCAGCCCCCAGCTGAATACCTAGCCTTTACTAGCTATTAAAATGGAGGACCCCCCAAAAAAATGACGTGGGGTCCCCCCTAATTTAATAGCTAGCAAAGGCTAGGCAGACAGCTGGGGGCTGATATTAATAGCCCAGGAAGGGAGCCATGAATATTGGCCCCCTCCCAGGCTAGAAACACCAGCCCTCAGCCGCCCCAGAAATGGCGCATCCATAGGATGCGCCAATTCTGGCACTTAGCCTCGCTCTTCCACGCTGCCCTGGTGCGGTGGCAGGGGGTAATAGGGTTGGGGTTGATGTCAGTTTATAATGCCAGCTGACATCAAGCCCAGGTTAGTAATGGAGAGGCGTCTATAAGACACCCCCATTACTAACCCCATAGTCAAAGTTAAAAAAAAAACACAAACACCCAGAATAAAGTCCTTTAATTGAAATAAAGACACAATTCTTTATTGTTCTAAATTAAACCATACTTACCATCACGCCCATTCCAGCTGAAGCCAACGATCTCCTGCAATAAAAGAAAAATAATAAAGCAACCTCATCCTTACCTTTCCATGGTTCCCAGGACAGCTCCAGCTCTGCTACATCGAGATGACAGGCTGGACCGCAGCAGAACGCTGCCATCCAGCCTGTCATCCCGCACACACTGAGAAGAGCAGGCATGCTTGCGCTCCTCAGTGTCTGACTGTGACGGCATCCAGATGAGCCGACAATGAACTCGGCTCACCTCATGTACGTCACTGACAGCGTGGGAAAATTCTCCTGCACTCAGCGCTTCAGCGTGAGAATTTTCCCACGCTGTCAGTGACGTGCATGAGGTGAGCCGAGTTCATTGGACATGACCTCGGCTCATCTGGATGCCGTCACAGCCAGACACTGAGTAGCGCAAGCATGCCTGCGCTTCTCAGTGTCTGCGGGATGACAGGCTGGATGGCAGCGTTCTGCTGCGGTCCAGCCTGTCATCTCGATGTAGCAGAGCTGAAGCTGTCGTGGGAGCCATGGAAAGGTAAGGATGATGTTGCTTTATTATTTTACTTTTATTGCAGGAGATCGTTGGCTTCAGCTGGAATGGGCGTGATGGTAAGTATGGTTTAATTTAGAACAATAAAGAATTGTGTGTTTATTTCAATTAAAGGACTTTTTTCTGGGTGTTTGTGTTTTTTTTAAATACTTTACTAGAAATTCATGGTGGTCATGTCTAATATTGGCGTGACTCCATGAATTTCGGGCTTAGGGCCAGCTGATAATGCCAAGCTGGCCTTAACCCCTTTATTACCCAGTGAGCCACCGCACCAGGGCCCTGGATGAGTTGGGTACAGCGCCAGAAGATGGCGCTTCTATGAACGCGCCATTTTCCGGGGCGGCTGCGGACTGCAATATGCAGCGGGTGGGGTCCAGAAAGCTTGGGCCTCCCTGCGCTGCGGATTCCAGCCCCCAGCTGCCTAGTTGTACCTGGCTGGGCACAAAAATAGGGCGAAGCCCCACGCATTTTTTTTTTTAATTATTTCATGAAATTCATGGAATAATTAAGAAAAAAAGGGCTTCCCTATATTGTTGTGTCCGGCTAGGTACAAATAGGCAGCTGGTGGTTGGGGGCAGCCCGTTCCTGCCTGCTGTACCTGACTGGACACAAATATAGGGCGAAGCCCCACATCAATTTTTTTTTCATTATTTCATGAAATAATTTAAAAAAAATTGACGTGGGGCTTCGCACTATATTTGTGTCCAGCCAGGTACAGCAGGCAGGGACGGGCTGCCCCCAACCACCAGCTGCCTATTTGTACCTAGCCGGACACAACAATATAGGGAAGCCCTTTTTTTCTTAATTATTCCATGAATTTCATGAAATAATTTAAAAAAAAAATGCGTGGGGCTTCGCCCTATTTTTGTGCCCAGCCAGGTACAACTAGGCAGCTGGGGGCTGGAATCCGCAGCGCAGGGAGACCCAAGCTTTCTGGACCCCACCCGCTGCATATTGCAGTCCGCAGCCGCCCCGGAAAATGGCGCGTTCATAGAAGCGCCATCTTCTGGCGCTGTACCCAACTCATCCAGGGCCCTGGTGCGGTGGCTCACTGGGTAATAAAGGGGTTAAGGCCAGCTTGGCATTATCAGCTGGCCCTAAGCCCGAAATTCATGGGGTCACGCCAATATTAGACATGACCACCATGAATTTCTAGTAAAGTATTTAAAAAAAACACAAACACCCAGAAAAAAGTCCTTTAATTGAAATAAACACACAATTCTTTATTGTTCTAAATTAAACCATACTTACCGTCACGCCCATTCCAGCTGAAGCCAACGATCTCCTGCAATAAAAGTAAAATAATAAAGCAACCTCATCCTTACCTTTCCATGGTTCCCACGACAGCTTCAGCTCTGCTACATCGAGATGACAGGCTGGACCGCAGCAGAACGCTGCCATCCAGCCTGTCATCCCGCGGACACTCAGAAGCGCAGGCTTGCTTGCGCTCCTCAGTGTCTCGCTGTGACGGCATAAAGATGAGACAAGCTCATGTCCAATGAACTCGGCGCACCTCATGCACGTCACTGACAGCGTGGGAAAATTCTCCTGCACTCAGCGCTACAGCGTGAGAATTCTCCCACGCTGTCAGTGACGTACATGAGGTGAGCTCATTCATGTCCAATGAACTCAGCTGACCTCATGCACGTCACTGACAGCGTGGGAGAATTCTCACGCTGAAGTGCTGAGTGCAGGAGAATTCTCCCACGCTGTCAGTGACGTGCATGAGGTGCGCCGAGTTCATTGGACATGAACTCGTCTCATCTTTATGCCGTCACAGCCAGACACTGCAGAGCGCAAGCAAGCCTGCGCTTCTCAGTGTCTGCGGGATGACAGGCTGGATGGCAGCGTTCTGCTGCGGTCCAGCCTGTCATCTCGATGTAGCAGAGCTGAAGCTGTCGTGGGAACCATGGAAAGGTAAGGATGAGGTTTCTTTATTATTTTTCTTTTATTGCAGGAGATCGTTGGCTTCAGCTGGAATGGGCGTGATGGTAAGTATGGTTTAATTTAGAACAATAAAGGAATGTGTCTTTATTTCAATTAAAGGACTTTATTCTGGGTGTTTGTGTTTTCTTTTAACTTTGACTATGGGGTTAGTAATGGGGGTGTCTTATAGACGCCTCTCCATTACTAACCTGGGCTTGATGTCAGCTGGCATTATAAGCTGACATCAACCCCAACCCTATTACCCCACTGCCACCGCACCAGGGCAGCGTGGAAGAGCGAGGCTAAGTGCCAGAATTGGCGCATCCTATGGATGCGCCATTTCTGGGGCGGCTGACGGCTGGTGTTTCTAGCCTGGGAGGGGGCCAATATTCATGGTTCCCTTCCTGGGCTATTAATATCAGCCCCCAGCTGTCTGCCTAGCCTTTGCTAGCTATTAAATTAGGGGGGACCCCACGTCATTTTTTTGGGGGGTCCCCCATTTTAATAGCTAGTAAAGGCTAGGTATTCAGCTGGGGGCTGATATTAGTAGTCTGGGAAGCTCCGTGGGTATTACCCCCTTCCCAGGCTTCAAACATCTGCCCCAGCTGTCTGCTTAACCTCCGCTAGAGACTAAAATTACGGGGAACCCCACGCCAATTTTTTTTAATAATAAATCCTTTATTTTAATACTAAATGACAAGTACAGTAACCAACACTGTCACTGTACTTATTATATATGTGACTGACATGTTTCTATCTATCTAATCTATGTGTGAAGCTCTATTCTGTCTGTTATAAATTGTCGGGTACAGATGCTGAATTGCCGGCCGGCTTTTTTAAAGAGACGGTGCATGAAAACACTATTATTTTTTTTAATAAATCCTTTGCAGTAAATGACAAGTACAGTAAGCAACACTGTCACAGTACTTCATATATATGTGACTGACATGTTTCTATCTATCTAATCTATGTGTGAAGCTCTATTCTGTCTGTTATAAATTGTCGGGGACCGCTGCTGAATTGCCGGCCGGCTTTTTTAAAGAGACGGTGCACGAAAACACTATTATATTTTTTAATAAATCCTTTACACTAAATGACAAGTACAGTAAGCAACACTGTCACTGTACTTCATATATATGTGACTGACATGTTTCTATCTATCTAATCTATGTGTGAAGCTCTATTCTGTCTGTTATAAATTGTCGGGGACCGCTGCTGAATTGCCGGCCGGCTTTTTTAAAGAGACGGTGCATGAAAACACTATTATTTTTTTTGATAAATCCTTTACACTAAATGACAAGTACAGTAAGCAACACTGTCACTGTACTTCTTATATATGTGACTGACATGTTTCTATCTATCTAATCTATGTGTGATTCTCTATTCTTTCTGTTCTAAATTGTCGGGTACCGGTGTATGCCGCTGCTGAATTGCCGGCTTTTCATGTTTCACTGTGAGCACTGTTCCCATCGATTTGGGCAATCACTGTAATGCCACAACCACCATGGCTGTGGCATTACAGTGAGTGGCAGACAATCCCTGCATGATTGGTGCTCTAAATAGCGCCAGACATGCAGGACACGCTTTTGTTGCACGAACAGTTATCGAACATAACCTCGAACAGCCGAATTTTTTGCAAATCGTTCGGGTTCGTCGAACAACTCGAACACCGCCCAAAACAGCTCGAATTTGAGATTGGCGAACAGTTCTAGTCGAACACCGCTCATCTCTATCTACCGCACCTTTGGGTTTTGCTCTGCTCTGCTTGTCTACCGCACCTGCGGGTTTTGCTCTGCTCAGCTTGTCTACCACACCTGCGGGTTTTGCTCTGCTCTGCTTCTCTACCGCACCTGCGGGTTTTGCTCTGCTCTGCTTCTCTACCGCACCTGCGGGATTGCTCTTCTCTGCTTCTCTACCGCACCTGCGGGTTTTGCCCTGCTCTGCTTGTCTACCGCACCTGCGGGTTTTGCTCTGCTCTGCTTGTCTACCGCACCTGCGGGTTTTGCTCTGCTCTGCTTGTCTACCCACCGGCGGGTTTTTCTCTGCTCTACTTGTCTACCGCATCTGCGGGTTTTGCTCTGCTCTGCTTGTCTACCGCACCTGTGGGTTTTGCTCTGCTCTGCTTGTCTACTGCACCTGCGGGTTTTGCTCTGCTCTGCTTGTCTACCGCACCTGTGGGTTTTGCTCTGCCCTGCTTGTCTTCCACACCTGTGGGTTTTGCTCTGCTCTGCTTGTCTACCTCACCTGCGGGTTTTGCTCTCCTCTGCTTGTCTACCGCACCTGTGGGTTTTGCTCTGCTCTGCTTGTCTACCGCACCTGCGGGTTTTGCTCTGCTTTGCTTGTCTACCACACCTGCGGGTTTTGCTCTGCTCTGCTTGTCTACCGCACCTGCGGGTTTTGTTCTACTTTGCTTGTCTACCGCACCTGCGGGTTTTGCTCTGCTTTGCTTGTCTACCGGACCTGAGGGTTTTGCTCTGCTCTGCTTGTCTACCACACCTGCGGGTTTTGCTCTGCTTTGCTTGTCCACCGCACCTGCGGGTTTTGCTCTTCTCTGCTTGTCTGCCTCACCTGCGGCTCTGTTCCTGTATCCCAGTCTGTACTGGTTCCTATCCTGCCTGCGCTCCTATCTGCCAGTACCCACTTGTCTGTATACTAGCCGTGCCTGCCAGTACCCACCTGTCTGCATATCAGCCGTGCCAGCCAGTACCCACCTGTCTGCATACCAGCCGTGCCTGCCAGTACCCACCTGTCAGTATGCCAGCCTAACCTGCCTGTTCCTGCATTCCCCAGTGTAGGTCAACAGCTGTGACCGGAGCCTGACCTGGAGTAGCACCTGGTCCCTCTGCTCGGTTCCTCCCTGGTTCACGGAGTCGACTGAGCCGCCGTGCGACCTTGTTCGGACCGAGTTGATACTTAGTCACGCCCCTCCAGGCACTCCTCGGTTCATGGTCCAGTGGGATCACTAATCACGCTCACGTCAGTCAGCCCCTATGTACAGGAATATAACTACTATAATACTGCTCCTATGTACCAGAATATAACTACTATAATATTGCTCCTATGTACAAGAATATAACTACTGTAATACTGGCCCCTATGTACAGGAATATAACTACTATAATACTGCTCCTATGTACAAGAATATAAGTACTATAATACTGCTCCTATGTACAAGAATAAGTAAAACTACTGTAATACTGCTCCTTTGTACAAGAATATAACTACTATAATACTGCCCCTATGTACACGAATATAACTACTATAATACTGCCCCTATGTACAAGAATATAAGTACTATAATACTGCTCCTATGTACAAGAATATAACTACTATAATACTGCTCCCTATGTACAAGAATATAACTACTATAATACTGCTCCTATGTACAAGAATATAACTACTATAATACTGCCCCTATGTACAAGAATATAACTACTATAATACTGCACCCTATGTACAAGAATATAACTACTATAATACTGCTCCTATGTACAAGAATATAACTACTATAATACTGCTCCTATGTACAAGAATATAACTACTATAATACTGCACCCTATGTACAAGAATATAACTACTATAATACTGCTCCCTATGTACAAGAATATAACTACTATAATACTGCTCCTATGTACAAGAATATAACTACTATAATACTGCCCCTATGTACAAGAATATAACTACTATAATACTGCTCCCTATGTACAAGAATATAACTACTATAATACTGCCCCCTATGTACAAGAATATAACTACTATAATACTGCTCCTATGTACAAGAATATAACTACTATAATACTGCTCCTATGTACAAGAATATAACTACTGTAATGCTGCACCCTATGTACAAGAATATAACTACTATAATACTGCTCCCTATGTACAAGAATATAACTACTATAATACTGCTCCTATGTACAAGAATATAACTACTATAATACTGCCCCTATGTACAAGAATATAACTACTATAATACTGCTCCCTATGTACAAGAATATAACTACTATAATACTGCTCCTATGTACAAGAATATAACTACTATAATACTGCTCCTATGTACAAGAATATAACTACTATAATACTGCACCCTATGTACAAGAATATAACTACTATAATACTGCTCCCTATTTACAAGAATATAACTACTATAATACTGCTCCTATGTACAAGAATATAACTACTATAATACTGCTCCTTTGTATAAAAAGATAACTACTATAATACTGCCCCTATGTAAACGAATATAACTACTATAATACTGCTCCTATGTACAAGAATATAACTACTATAATACTGCTCCTATAAACAAGAATATAACTACTATAATACTGCCCCCTATGTGCAAGAATATAACTACTATAATACTTCCCCCTATGTACAAGAATGTAACTGCTATAATACTGCTCCTATGTACAAGAATATAACTACTATAATACTGCCCCCTATGTACAAGAATATAACTACTATAATACTGCTCCTATGTACAAGAATATAACTACTATAATACTGCTCCTATGTACAAGAATATAACTACTATAATACTGCCCCTATGTACAAGAATATAACTACTATAATACTGCCCCTTATGTACAAGAATGTAACTGCTATAATACTGCTCCTATGTACAAGAATATAACTACTATAATACTGCTCCTATGTACAAGAATATAACTACTATAATACTGCCCCTATGTACAAGAATATAACTACTATAATACTGCCCCCTATGTACAAGAATATAACTACTATAATAGTGCCTCCTATGTACAAGAATATAACTACTATAATACTACTCCTATGTACAAGAATATAACTACTATAATACTGCTCCTATGTACAAGAATATAACTACTATAATACTGCTCCCTATGTACAAGAATATAACTACTATAATACTGCTCCTATGTACAAGAATATAACTACTATAATACTGCCCCCTATGTACAAGAATATAACTACTATAATACTGCCCCTTATGTACAAGAATATAACTACTATAATACTGCTCCTATGTACAAGAATATAACTACTATAATACTGCTCCTATGTACAAGAATATAACTACTATAATACTACTCCTATGTACAAGAATATAACTACTATAATACTGCTCCTATGTACAAGAATATAACTACTATAATACTGCCCCCTATGTACAAGAATATAACTACTATAATACTGCTCCTATATACAAGAATATAACTACTATAATACTGCTCCCTATGTTCCCTATGTAGGAATTCACAGATGCACTTCTTGATAGAGACTGTTTTCTGGGTAAATTTCTAAATTGCCATCTATAAATGTTGTTGGTTTCAAAATCTGCAAGGTCCCTAACAATTTTTTTTTCATTTTTCCTTGGCTGATGTTATTTTTCCATTTTTCTAAATCTTTTTCAATGTTTTTATGGCAATTTTCCAAAACAGCGACTTGCATTTCTTTTTGCATTGTTTTCTGTGTTTTGTCATCTTCTTTATCCACCAAACTCAGTAGAGCAGTATTTTTTTTCAATGATGAATCTGTATGAAGGACAGAGGACGTGTGGACGCAGCTTCCATTGCAAGTTGTCATTAATTCATCATCTTTCAAATTGAAGGTAGGGAAGAACTGAATCCTTAGACCTCCGGAAGTTATTTTTTGGTCCAAATAATTTTCTAGGGAAGTCTTGGTCCACCATATATATATATTTTTTTTTTTAAGAAAAATTTTATATTGATATATGAGTTCCTTATTCGCTATAGACGTATCATTAAAACCAGATGATATTCTTTTTTTAAAAAATATCAGATGCTTTGGATCACGAAGAAAGTTCCCTGGCTTTTAAATCCATGACAAATATATAAATACATGGACAATCTGTAGAAACAGAAATTCAATATGAAATCAATATTGGAAGTCCAATCAGATAATCATCCCAGAGTCAGGAGGTCACTTTGTACTAAATATGAATATCAAAAATGTCTGAGCCCAAAGTAAGTGGCCAGCCATACAAAGTGACAATTACATTGTGTATCATAAAACATAGAATTTATTATAACGCCATTAAAAGAACATACAAAGATATAATAAAATCAGCAGGTACCTCAGGAAAGAGGGACAGACAGAAATGACCATGCATGCACAATGAAATATGTTTATTTTCTGCTCTATCAGTTGAATTGACTTCCTTAGACAGTCTTTGCTATCATACCATATTGATGTGCGTTGTAAAGGCATAATTAATTACCCAAGGTAAGGTCCCAAGTATAAATAAGAAGGAAGCAGGTCTGGTGTTCCTCCACCCCGACGCGCGTTTCGTTTAACCTAGGTCTTCACATGGTATGGTGGCTGTGGTTATGTAGGTTTTCATGTAAATGGGTATATATTTATTTACTGAGTATTTCAGCCTGGTGCATACAGTTGGCTTTATATATACACCTTTCTCCTTTATTATCTATATATTTGGTGTTTCATTTCATATTTAACATATACCTATTTACATATGGGTTGTGCTGATGTTGTATATTATTTTTTTTCTTATATATTTTTAGTGTTATTTCAACTGATCCTACATTTATAGCGCAGGTTTGATGCCTCTTCTCTCCACATTTGTATTGGTTGATCCGCACCTGATTAATTGCCTCTTTGTATTTTTCCTGGTGGCCCTGGATACGTCCATGTTCAGACAGATAATGTATAGATAATGTAGGACCACGGTGATCACTGCACACATCAGATACAAGATTGCAGTTTGCCGCTCGCGGTGTAGATATTTATTTCCTTGTTACATGAGTGACTCACGCGCATCAAATCCTCATTTAAAGCAGCGGGGCAGAACACAGCGGAGATAATATTGATTATTACACATGACAAATGTTATCACTTAATAGGTCAGCAAATTATCAGCCAGTTATCAAGACGAGGACATAATGTACAATGATGGTGATCATTACCAGAACCCCAGGATACGTAGGGGAAGACGCGCACAATATACATAAAGCGCTGATGATAATCGTTAGTCGCCAGCTCATTACTCTGTGATTTATACAGTTGCGGTTTGAGTAATATTTTTACTGTTATTTATATATTTTTTTCTTTTATAAAATAAATATCTAATTATCATTTTATTGTTGAATGTCTTTGTGGAAATGATGCTGATAATTTTAATAAAATAATAATATAGTGACATTTGGTAATAGGCTAATATTAGACGTGACAGGGTCTGGATAACCTAATGTACTAGATGATGGAGAGTCATAGAAAAGTATATGAAGCTCGTGTGCAGAGACGTGGTCGAATAGCGGTAACTGCACTTCCCTGACATTGGTCTAAGTATCGATCACAATCAGACTACTTTACCTTCTAAATATTATGTGCCAAAGAGTCATACTGAGCTACGCATGTGTCCCTACCAATATACTATGATGCATACAGTGAGTACGGAAAGTATTCAGACCCCTTTACATTTTTCACTCTTTGTTTCATTGCAGCCATTTAATAAATTTGCAAAAATTTCTACATTTTTGTTTTTTTCTCAGTGAAGATGGGAACAGAGTGGACTTTAATGAGAAAAAAAATGAACTTTTTAGAATTTACCAAATGGCTGCAATGAAACAAAGAGTGAAAAATGTAAAGGGGTCTGAATACTTTCCGTACCCACTGTATATGCCTTCTGCTACATAAAATGCTGCATATGTGCCCCCAGAGATATACTATATTGCATATGTGATATGTGCCCCCCAAAATACACTAAAAACTGTCTGAGACTTCAACATAAACAAAGACCATAGATCAGACTCAGTGATGTCACCGCTGATCTCTAGTGATGGATAGGCGGCATTCTCAGTGATGTCACCGCTGATCTCTAGTGATGGATAGGCGGCATTCTCAGTGATGTCACTGCTGATCTCTGGTGATGGATAGGCGGCATTCTCAGTGATGTCACCGCTGATCTCTAGTGATGGATAGGCGGCATTCTCAGTGATGTCACCGCTGATCTCTGGTGATGGATAGGCGGCATTCTCAGTGATGTCACCGCTGATCTCTGGTGATGGATAGGAGGCATTCTCAGTGATGTCACCTCTGATCTCTAGTGATGGATAGCAGGCATTCTCAGTGATGTCACCGCTGATCTCTAGTGATGGATAGGCGGCATTCTCAGTGATGTCACTGCTGATCTCTGGTGATGGATAGGCGGCATTCTCAGTGATGTCACCGCTGATCTCTAGTGATGGATAGGCGGCATTCTCAGTGATGTCACCGCTGATCTCTGGTGATGGATAGGCGGCATTCTCAGTGATGTCACCGCTGATCTCTGGTGATGGATAGGAGGCATTCTCAGTGATGTCACCTCTGATCTCTAGTGATGGATAGGAGGCATTCTCAGTGATGTCACCGCTGATCTCTAGTGATGGATAGGCGGCATTCTCAGTGATGTCACCTCTGATCTCTGGTGATGGATAGGCGGCATTCTCAGTGATGTCACCGCTGATCTCTAGTGATGGATAGGCGGCATTCTCAGTGATGTCACCGCTGGTCTCTGGTGATGGATAGGAGGCATTCTCAGTGATGTCACCTCTGATCTCTGGTGATGGATAGGCGGCATTCTCAGTGATGTCACCGCTGATCTCTAGTGATGGATAGGCGGCATTCTCAGTGATGTCACCGCTGATCTCTAGTGATGGATAGGCGGCATTCTCAGTGATGTCACCGCTGGTCTCTGGTGATGGATAGGAGGCATTCTCAGTGATGTCACCGCTGATCTCTAGTGATGGATAGGAGGCATTCTCAATGATGTCACCGCTGATCTCTGGTGATGGATAGGCGGCATTCTCAGTGATGTCACCGCTGATCTCTAGTGATGGATAGGCGGCATTCTCAGTGATGTCACCGCTGATCTCTAGTGATGGATAGGCGGCATTCTCAGTGATGTCACCGCTGGTCTCTGGTGATGGATAGGAGGCATTCTCAGTGATGTCACCGCTGATCTCTAGTGATGGATAGGAGGCATTCTCAGTGATGTCACCGCTGATCTCTGGTGATGGATAGGCGGCATTCTCAGTGATGTCACCGCTGATATCTAGTGATGGATAGGCGGCATTCTCAGTGATGTCACCGCTGATCTCTGGTGATGGATAGGCGGCATTCTCAGTGATGTCACCGCTGATCTCTGGTGATGGATAGGCGGCATTCTCAGTGATGTCTCCGCTTATCTCTAGTGATGGATAGGCGGCATTCTCAGTGATGTCACCGCTGATCTCTGGTGATGGATAGGCGGCATTCTCAGTGATGTCACCGCTGATCTCTAGTGATGGATAGGCGGCATTCTCAGTGATGTCACCGCTGATCTCTGGTGATGGATAGGCGGCATTCTCAGTGATGTCACCTCTGATCTCTGGTGATGGATAGGCGGCATTCTCAGTGATGTCACCGCTGATTTCTGGTGATGGATAGGCGGCATTCTCAGTGATGTCACCTCTGATCTCTGGTGATGGATAGGCGGCATTCTCAGTGATGTCTCCGCTTATCTCTAGTGATGGATAGGCGGCATTCTCAGTGATGTCACCGCTGATCTCTGGTGATGGATAGGCGGCATTCTCAGTGATGTCACCGCTGATCTCTAGTGATGGATAGGCGGCATTCTCAGTGATGTCACCGCTGATCTCTAGTGATGGATAGGCGGCATTCTCAGTGATGTCACCGCTGATCTCTGGTGATGGATAGGCGGCATTTTCAGTGATGTCACCGCTGATCTCTGGTGATGGATAGGCGGCATTCTCAGTGATGTCACCGCTGATCTCTAGTGATGGATAGGCGGCATTCTCAGTGATGTCACCGCTGATCTCTGGTGATGGATAGGCGGCATTCTCAGTGATGTCACCTCTGATCTCTGGTGATGGATAGGCGGCATTCTCAGTGATGTCACCGCTGATCTCTAGTGATGGATAGGCGGCATTCTCAGTGATGTCACCGCTGATCTCTAGTGATGGATAGGCGGCATTCTCAGTGATGTCACCTCTGATCTCTGGTGATGGATAGGCGGCATTCTCAGTGATGTCACCGCTGATCTCTGGTGAATAATAGGCGGCATTTTCAGTGATGTCACCGCTGATCTCTGGTGATGGATAGGCGGCATTCTCAGTGATGTCACCGCTGATCTCTGGTGATGGATAGGCGGCATTCTCAGTGATGTCACCTCTGATCTCTGGTGATGGATAGGCGGCATTCTCAGTGATGTCACCTCTGATCTCTAGTGATGGATAGGCGGCATTCTCAGTGATGTCACCGCTGATCTCTGGTGAATAATAGGCGGCAATCACAGTGATGTCACCGCTGATCTCTGGTGATGGATAGGCGGCATTCTCAGTGATGTCACCGCTGATCTCTAGTGATGGATAGGCTGCATTCTCAGTGATGTCACCGCTGATCTCTGGTGATGGATAGGCGGCATTCTCAGTGATGTCACCGCTGATCTCTGGTGATGGATAGGAGGCATTCTCAGTGATGTCACCGCTGATCTCTGGTGATGGATAGGCGGCATTCTCAGTGATGTCTCCGCTGATCTCTAGTGATGGATAGGCGGCATTCTCAGTGATGTCACCGCTGATCTCTAGTGATGGATAGGCGGCATTCTCAGTGATGTCACCTCTGATCTCTGGTGATGGATAGGAGGCATTCTCAGTGATGTCACCGCTGATCTCTAGTGATGGATAGGAGGCATTCTCAGTGATGTCACCGCTGATCTCTGGTGATGGATAGGTGGCATTCTCAGTGATGTCACCGCTGATCTCTAGTGATGGAGTGGCGGCATTCTCAGTGATGTCACCTCTGATCTCTGGTGATGGATAGGCGGCATTCTCAGTGATGTCACCTCTGATCTCTAGTGATGGATAGACGGCATTCTCAGTGATGTCACCGCTGATCTCTAGTGATGGATAGACGGCATTCTCAGTGATGTCACCGCTGATCTCTAATGATGGATAGGCGGCATTCTCAGTGATGTCTCCGCTGATCTCTAGTGATGGATAGACGGCATTCTCAGTGATGTCACCGCTGATCTCTGGTGATGGATAGGCGGCATTCTCAGTGATGTCACCGCTGATCTCTGGTGATGGATAGGAGGCATTCTTAGTGATGTCACTGCTGATCTCTAATGATGGATAGGCGGCATTCTCAGTGATGTCACCGCTGATCTCTGGTGATGGATAGGCGGCATTCTCAGTGATGTCACTGCTGATCTCTAATGATGGATAGGCGGCATTCTCAGTGATGTCACCGCTGATCTCTAATGATGGATAGGCGGCATTCTCAGTGATGTCACCGCTGATCTCTAGTGATGGATAGGCGGCATTCTCAGTGATGTCACTGCTGATCTCTAATGATGGATAGGAGGCATTCTCAGTGATGTCACCGCTGATCTCTAGTGATGGATAGGCGGCATTCTCAGTGATGTCACTGCTGATCTCTAATGATGGATAGGAGGCATTCTCAGTGATGTCACCGCTGATCTCTAGTGATGGATAGGCGGCATTCTCAGTGATGTCACTGCTGATCTCTAATGATGGATAGGCGGCATTCTCAGTGATGTCACCGCTGATCTCTGGTGATGGATAGGAGGCATTCTCAGTGATGTCACCTCTGATCTCTGGTGATGGATAGGCGGCATTCTCAGTGATGTCACTGCTGATCTCTAATGATGGATAGGCGGCATTCTCAGTGATGTCACCGCTGATCTCTGGTGATGGATAGGCGGCATTCTCAGTGATGTCACCGCTGATCTCTGGTGATGGATAGGCGGCATTCTCAGTGATGTCACCGCTAATCTCTGGTGATGGATAGGAGGCATTCTCAGTGATGTCACCGCTGATCTCTAGTGATGGATAGGCGGCATTCTCAGTGATGTCACCGCTGATCTCTGGTGATGGATAGGAGGCATTGTCAGTGATGTCACCTCTGATCTCTGGTGATGGATAGGCGGCATTCTCAGTGATGTCACCTCTGATCTCTGGTGATGGATAGGAGGCATTCTCAGTGATGTCACCGCTGATCTCTAGTGATGGATAGGCGGCATTCTCAGTGATGTCACCGCTGATCTCTGGTGATGGATAGGCAGCATTCTCAGTGATGTCACCTCTGATCTCTGGTGATGGATAGGCGGCATTCTCAGTGATGTCACTGCTGATCTCTAGTGATGGAGTGGCGGCATTCTCAGTGATGTCACCGCTGATCTGTAGTGATGGATAGGAGGCATTCTCAGTGATGTCACCGCTGATCTGTAGTGATGGATAGGAGGCATTCTCAGTGATGTCACTGCTGATCTCTAGTGATGGAGTGGCGGCATTCTCAGTGATGTCACCGCTGATCTGTAGTGATGGATAGGAGGCATTCTCAGTGATGTCACCGCTGATCTCTGGTGATGGATGGGCGGCATTCTCAGTGATGTCACTGCTGATCTCTAGTGATGGAGTGGCGGCATTCTCAGTGATGTCACCGCTGATCTCTAGTGATGGATAGGCGGCATTCTCAGTGATGTCACCACTGATCTCTGGTGATGGATAGGCGGCATTCTCAGTGATGTCACTGCTGATCTCTGGTGATGGATAGGCGGCATTCTCAGTGATGTCACTGCTGATCTCTAGTGATGGAGTGGCGGCATTCTCAGTGATGTCACCGCTGATCTCTAGTGATGGATAGGCGGCATTCTCAGTGATGTCACCGCTGATCTCTGGTGATGGATAGGCGGCATTCTCAGTGATGTCACTGCTGATCTCTGGTGATGGATAGGCGGCATTCTCAGTGATGTCACCGCTGATCTCTGGTGATGGATAGGCGGCATTCTCAGTGATGTCTCCGCTGATCTCTAATGATGGATAGGAGGCATTCTCAGTGATGTCACCGCTGATCTCTAGTGATGGATAGGCGGCATTCTCAGTGATGTCACCGCTGATCTCTGGTGATGGATAGGTGGCATTCTCAGTGATGTCACCGCTGATCTCTAGTGATGGATAGGAGGCATTCTCAGTGATGTCACCGCTGATCTCTGGTGATGGATAGGCGGCATTCTCAGTGATGTCACCTCTGATCTCTAGTGATGGATAGACGGCATTCTCAGTGATGTCACCGCTGATCTCTAATGATGGATAGGCGGCATTCTCAGTGATGTCACCTCTGATCTCTGGTGATGGATAGGCGGCATTCTCAGTGATGTCACCGCTGATCTCTAATGATGGATAGGCGGCATTCTCAGTGATGTCACCTCTGATCTCTAGTGATGGATAGACGGCATTCTCAGTGATGTCACCGCTGATCTCTAATGATGGATAGGCGGCATTCTCAGTGATGTCACCTCTGATCTCTGGTGATGGATAGGCGGCATTCTCAGTGATGTCACCGCTGATCTCTAGTGATGGATAGGCGGCATTCTCAGTGATGTCACCGCTGATCTCTAGTGATGGATAGACGGCATTCTCAGTGATGTCACCGCTGATCTCTAGTGATGGATAGACGGCATTCTCAGTGATGTCTCCGCTGATCTCTAGTGATGGATAGACGGCATTCTCAGTGATGTCACCGCTGAACTCTGGTGATGGATAGGAGGCATTCTCAGTGATGTCTCCGCTGATCTCTAGTGATGGATAGACGGCATTCTCAGTGATGTCACCTCTGATCTCTGGTGATGGATAGGCGGCATTCTCAGTGATGTCACTGCTGATCTCTAGTGATGGATAGGGGGCATTCTCAGTGATGTCACCGCTGATCTCTAGTGATGGATAGACGGCATTCTCAGTGATGTCACCGCTGATCTCTAGTGATGGATAGACGGCATTCTCAGTGATGTCTCCGCTGATCTCTAGTGATGGATAGACGGCATTCTCAGTGATGTCACCGCTGAACTCTGGTGATGGATAGGAGGCATTCTCAGTGATGTCTCCGCTGATCTCTAGTGATGGATAGACGGCATTCTCAGTGATGTCACCGCTGAACTCTGGTGATGGATAGGAGGCATTCTCAGTGATGTCACCGCTGATCTCTAATGATGGATAGGCGGCATTCTCAGTGATGTCTCCGCTGATCTCTAGTGATGGATAGGCGGCATTCTCAGTGATGTCACCGCTGATCTCTGGTGATGGATAGGAGGCATTCTCAGTGATGTCACCGCTGATCTCTGGTGATGGATAGGCGGCATTCTCAGTGATGTCACCGCTGATCTCTAGTGATGGATAGGTGGCATTCTCAGTGATGTCACCGCTGATCTCTGGTGATGGATAGGCGGCATTCTCAGTGATGTCACCGCTGATCTCTGGTGATGGATAGGCGGCATTCTCAGTGAGGTCACCGCTGATCTCTGGTGATGGATAGGCGGCATTCTCAGTGATGTCACCGCTGATCTCTAGTGATGGATAGGTGGCATTCTCAGTGATGTCACTGCTGATCTCTGGTGATGGATAGGCGGCATTCTCAGTGATGTTGTTATGCACACGCCCGGACTGACTGGCGTGTGCGTGTATATGTAGTGATTCCATTGGACCATGAACCGGAGAGTGCCTGGAGGGGCGTAACTAAGTATCTACCCGATCCAACCAAGGTTGCACGACGGCTAACGACGCCAGTGCACCAGGGAGGAACCGAGCAGAGGGACCAGGTGCTACTCCTGGTCAGACCCCGAACACGACTGTTGACCCTCACCAGAGAATACAGGAACAGGCAGGAACGGCTGGTATGCAGACAGGCGGGCACTGGTAAGCACGACTGGTATGCAGGCAGGGGGTACTGGCAAGCACGGCTGGAGTGCCGACAGGGAGGCACTAGCAGGTTGGAGCACAGACTGGATAATCATAGAATCATAGAATCATAGAATCATAGAATGGTAGAGTTGGAAGGGACCTCCTGGGTCATCTGGTCCAACCCCCTGCTCAAAGCAGGATTCACTAGATCATCTCAGACAGATGTCTGTCCAGCCTCTGTTTGAAGACGTCCATTGAAGGGGAACTCACCACCTCTCGTGGCAGCCTGTTCCACTCATTAATCACCCTAACTGTCAAAAAGTTTTTTCTAATATCTAATCTGTGTCTCCTCCCATTTAGTTTCATCCCATTGCTTCTAGTCTTTCCTTGTGCAAATGAGAATAAAGATGATCCTTCTACAATGTGACAGCCCTTGACATATTTGTAGACAGCTATTAAGTCTCCTCTCAGTCTTCTTTTTTGCAAGCTAAACATTCCCAAATCCTGCAACCGTTCCTCATAGGACATGGTTTGCAGACCAGTCACCATTCTGGTCGCTCTTCTCTGAACTTGCTCCAGTTTGTCTATGTCTTTTTTAAAATGTGGTGCCCAAAACTGTACACAGTATTCCAGATGAGGTCTGACCAAAGAGGAGTAAAGACCGATAATGACTTCACGTGATCTAGACTGTATGCTTCTGTTAATACATCCCAGAATTGTATTTGCCTTTTTTGCTGCTGCATCACACTGTTGACTCATGTTCAGTCTATGATCTATTAGTATACCTAAGTCTTTTTCACATGTACTGTTGCTTAGTCCTATTCCTCCCATTCTGTATATGCTTTTTTCATTTTTATTGCCCAGATGTAGTACTTTGCATTTTTCCCTGTTAAAAACCATTCTGTTGGTTGCTGCCCACTGCTCCAGTTTATTTAGGTCTTTTTGAATCCTCTCTCTCTCTTCTCTAGTATTAGCTATCCCTCCTAGCTTTGTGTCATCAGCAAATTTAATCAGTTTACCCTCAATTCCTTCATCTAAATCATTGATAAAGATGTTGAACAATACAGGTCCCAGGACGGAGCCCTGTGGTACCCCACTTGAGACATTCATCCAGCTGGATGTGAAGCCATTTACAACCACCCTTTGAGTCCGATCACTAAGCCAGTTATGAATCCACCTAACAGTTGCCTGGTCCATTGCATACTTGGTCATTTTTTCAATAAGGATGGTGTGAGATACTTTGTCAAATGCTTTGCTGAAGTCAAGATATACTATATCTACAGCATTTCCCTGATCCACCCAGTCAGTGATTCTGTCATAGAAGGAAATTAAGTTAGTCTGACATGACTTGTTAGTTACAAACCCATGCTGACTCTGGTTAATCACTTCATTCTTATCCATGTACTTACATACATGTTGTTTAATAATTTGTTCAAAGATCTTTCCTGGTATAGAAGTCAGACTCACCGGCCTATAGTTCCCTGGGTCCACCTTCTTCCCCTTTTTGAAGATAGGAACAACATTTGCTCTTCTCCAGTCTTCTGGGACTTCTCCTGTTCTCCAAGAATTTTCAAAGATTATGGAGAGTGGTTCTAAAATTTCTTCTACGATCTCCTTCAGTACTCTGGGGTGTAATTCATCTGGACCTGGAGACTTGAACTCATTTATGTTAGCTAAATATTCCCTCATAATCTTTCTGTTTACAGATAACTTGGATTCCTCTATTCCTTTAAAAGGACAGTGAAGATCAGTTGATGTTACATTTTGTTTCTGAGAGAAAACAGATGCAAAATAGGAATTAAAAAGTTCGGCCTTCTCAACATCCTCTCTTACCATTTCTCCATTTTCATCCTGTAAAAATCCTATAGCATCTTTGACTTTTCTTTTACTTTTGACATACCCCCAAAATCCTTTCTTATTGCTTTTGACATCTCTTGCAAGCCTTAATTCATTGTCAGCTTTAGCTAACCTGATACGTGCCCTGCAGGATCTGCAGACTGCATTATAATCTTCTTTAGATATGCCTCCCTCTTTCCATTTAATAAACATTTCTTTCTTTCTTTTTAGCATGTGCTTAAGTTCTGTTTTCATCCATCCTGGTTTCCTTAAATGCTTCCCATTCTTCCTACTTTTCGGGATTGTTAACGATTGTGCTTTGAGAATCTCATTTTTAAAAATTTCCCATCCTTCCTGGACATTTTTGTCCTTAAGGACATCCAGCCATTGGATCCCTCCTATTCTCTTTCTGAGTCTCTTAAAATCTGCCTTTCTAAAATCTAACCTTGAAGTTTGAGTCTTCACATGTCTTCCTCCTCTAGTTATCCAAAATTCTATAATAGCATGATCGCTGCCTCCTAGGGTCCCAGCCACCTTTACCTCCTCAACCATTTCCTCCCTGTTTATAAGGATTAGATCCAAAGTAGCAGATCCCCTTGTTTTCTCCCCTACCTTTTGGAAGATAAAGTTGTCAGCAAGAGAGGATAAGAATTTGCTTGACCTGTTAGTTTTACTTGAGAGAGATTCCCAACAAATGTCTGGATAGTTGAAATCTCCCATGACCACTACGTCATATTTTTTGGAGAACTTGGTCATTTGATACATAAAGAGTTCATCCATATCTTCAGCTTGCCCAGGTGGCCTGTAGTAAATGCCTACAATGGTGTCCTTTCCGTTGTTCTCTCCTTGTATTCTTACCCAAACAGTTTCCACAGAACTCCCAGTCTCTGAAGCTTCAATCTCTGTGCAGATATACGCTTTTCTAACATACAATGCAACACCTCCTCCTCGTTTATCAAGTCTGTTTCTTGCAAATAAGTTGTATCCTTTTAGCCTTTTATTCCAATCATGTGTATCGTCCCACCAAGTTTCAGTGATTCCAATGACATCATATTCCTTTTCCTGCATTAGTAGTTCCAATTCTCCTTGTTTGTTGCCCATGCTTTGTGCATTTGTATAAAAACATTTTAGTTTGTGATTGGTTTCTCTTCCTCCCATATTTTTATTATTTAAATTGTTTTGTCTTTGTTCTTCCTTTCCACTTCCAGTAGCAGAGATCTCAATAGTATTTGTCAGCTGTATGGCTTTTTCTGGCCTTTTGCTTCCCTTCCCACATTGTTCTAGTTTAAAGCTCTTCTGATGAGTGTAGCAAGGCGACTTCCAAATACATGTTTTCCAGTCTTCGTAAGGTGCACCCCATCTCTAGCAAGTAGTCCATCGTATAGGTAATTCATTCCGTGATCCAGAAATCCAAATCCTTGTTGACGGCACCATCGATAAGGATGGTATCGATAAGGTCCAGTACAGACTGGGACTCAGGAACAGAACCGCAGATGCAGTAGACAAGCAGAGCAGAGCGAGACCGCCGGAGCGGTGAACAAGTGCCGAGCAGGGCGAGACTGCCTGGAGCGGTGAGCAAAGGCAGAGCAGAGCGAGACCGCCTGGAGCGGTGAGCAAAGGCAGAGCAGAGCGAGACCGCCTGGAACGGTGAGCAAAAGCAGAGCAGAGCGAGACCGCCTGGAGCGGTGAGCAAAGGCAGAGCAGGGCGAGGCCGACGGGGTGGTGAGCAAGAGCAGAGCGAGACCGCCTAGAGCGGTGAGCAAAGGCAGGGCAGAGCGAGACCGCTTGCAGCGGTGAGCAAAGGCAGAGCAGAGCGAGACCGCCTGGAGCGGCGAGCAAAGGCAGAGCAGGGCGAGACCGCCTGGAGCGGTGAGCAAGGCAGAGCAGGCAAGAACCGCCGGAGCGGTGAGCAAGGCAGAGCAGGCAAGAACCGCCGGAGCGGTGAGCAAGGCAGAGCAGGCAAGAACCGCCAGAGCGGTGAGCAAGGCAGAGCAGGCAAGAACCGCCGGAGCGGTGAGCAAGGCAGAGCAGGCAAGAACCACCGGAGCGGTGAGCAAAGCAAGAGCAGAGGGGACAGGGCTCTGTTCACACGGAACAGACTGGAAGGGAAAGGCAGAACCAGATACACAAGATACTTGCAATGAAGTAGCGAGTGGACTCTAAACTCACAAACGGAAGTACAGTGACAACGAGTAGGAGTTAGGTGCAGGTTCAGACTCTGCAGAAAAAGGGAAGGTACGGACATAGAGAAAAACAGGAAACAGGCTAGGAGAGTGTTCAGACAGGAACTGAGTGTTCAGACAGAAACTGACACTGCAGCGAGATACAGGAGCGAGTCTGGGTATGCGGCCCTCAGAAAAGGCGGAACGAACAGGCTAGGAGCGTGTTCAGACTGGCCTGGAAATACAGCCTTCAGGAAGGAGGACAGACAGGCAAGAAAACACAGACAACAGGTCTAGGTATGCGGCCCCTAGAAGGCGGGAGGAACAGGTTAGGATACAGTTCAGACAGGAACTGCTACTGAAAGAGATACAGGAGCCAGTCTGGGAATACAGTCCCCAGAGTGGCGGAAACAGACAAGCACAGAACAGGACCTGGCACATTCAGAGTCAAGGGGCACACTGAATGAAAGCGTTGCTCAGGCATCAGCTTCCAGGTGAAGCTGGTTTAAATATCCAGTGACTGACAGCAATAGGCTGAGGACGCATTAGGGGTGTGCCCACAGCAGCTACAAGAAACAGGAAGTGACTGGGCCGACGCCCTAAGCAGCCAGAACAGAGGCAAGCAGACAGCATGGAAAGAAGCCAGGCTAGCAGACTGGACTGATGATCAAGTTTGCGATCTGGTATAGTGGGAGATGGTGCCCTATGCAAGAACGCCACCAGGTATGTTACAGATGTCACCGCTGATCTCTAGTGATGGATAGGCGGCATTCTCAGTGATGTCACCGCTGATCTCTAGTGATGGATAGGCGGCATTCTCAGTGATGTCACCGCTGATCTCTGGTGATGGATAGGCGGCATTCTCAGTGATGTCACCGCTGATCTCTGGTGATGGATAGGCGGCATTCTCAGTGATGTCACCGCTGATCTCTAGTGATGATAGGTGGCATTCTCAGTGATGTCACCGTTGATCTCTGGTGATGGATAGGCGGCATTCTCAGTGATGTCACCGCTGATCTCTAGTGATGGATAGGCGGCATTCTCAGTGATGTCACGGCTGATTTCTGGTGATGGATAGGCGGCATTCTCAGTGATGTTACCCCTGATCTCTGGTGATGGATAGGCGGCATTCTCAGTGATGTCACCGCTGATCTCTGGTGATGGATAGGCGGCATTCTCAGTGATGTCACCGCTGATCTCTGGTGATGGATAGGCGGCATTCTCAGTGATGTCACCGCTGATCTCTAGTGATGATAGGTGGCATTCTCAGTGATGTCACCGTTGATCTCTGGTGATGGATAGGCGGCATTCTCAGTGATGTCACCGCTGATCTCTAGTGATGGATAGGCGGCATTCTCAGTGATGTCACGGCTGATCTCTGGTGATGGATAGGCAGCATTCTCAGTGATGTCACCGCTGATCTCAAGTGATGGATAGGCGGCATTCTCAGTGATGTCACCGCTGATCTCTGGTGATGGATAGGCGGCATTCTCAGTGGTGTCACCGCTGATCTCAAGTGATGGATAGGCGGCATTCTCAGTGATGTCACCGCTGATCTCTGGTGATGGATAGGCGGCATTCTCAGTGATGTCACCGCTGATCTCAAGTGATGGATAGGCGGCATTCTCAGTGATGTCACCGCTGATCTCTGGTGATGGATAGGCGGCATTCTCAGTGATGTCACTGCTGATCTCTATTGATGGATAGGCGGCATTCTCAGTGATGTCACCGCTGATCTCTGGTGATGGATAGGCGGCATTCTCAGTGGTGTCACCGCTGATCTCAAGTGATGGATAGGCGGCATTCTCAGTGATGTCACCGCTGATCTCTGGTGATGGATAGGCGGCATTCTCAGTGATGTCACCGCTGATCTCTGGTGATGGATAGGCGGCATTCTCAGTGATGTCACTGCTGATCTCTATTGATGGATAGGCGGCATTCTCAGTGATGTCACCGCTGATCTCTAATGATGGATAGGCAGCATTCTCAGTGATGTCACCGCTGATCTGTAATGATGGATAGGCAGCATTCTCAGTGATGTCACCGCTGATCTCTGGTGATGGATAGGCGGCATTCTCAGTGATGTCACTGCTGATCTCTAGTGATGGATAGGCGGCATTCTCAGTGATGTCACCGCTGATCTCTGGTGATGGATAGGCGGCATTCTCAGTGATGTCACCGCTGATCTCTAATGATGGATAGGCGGCATTTTCAGTGATGTCACCGCTGATCTCTGGTGATGGATAGGCGGCATTCTCAGTGATGTCACCGCTGATCTCTGGTGATGGATAGGCGGCATTCTCAGTGATGTCACCGCTGATCTCTGGTGATGGATAGGCGGCATTCTCAGTGATGTCACCGCTGATCTCTGGTGATGAATAGGCGGCATTCTCAGTGATGTCACCTCTGATCTCTGGTGATGGATAGGAGGCATTCTCAGTGATGTCAACGCTGATCTCTGGTGATGGATAGGCGGCATTCTCAGTGATGTCACCTCTGATCTCTGGTGATGGATAGGCGGCATTCTCAGTGATGTCACCGCTGATCTCTGGTGATGGATAGGCGGCATTCTCAGTGATGTCACCGCTGATCTCTGGTGATGGATAGGCGGCATTCTCAGTGATGTCACCGCTGATCTCTGGTGATGGATAGGCGGCATTCTCAGTGATGTCACCGCTGATCTCTGGTGATGGATAGGCGGCATTCTCAGTGATGTCACCGCTGATCTCTGGTGATGGATAGGCGGCATTCTCAGTGATGTCACCTCTGATCTCTGGTGATGGATAGGAGGCATTCTCAGTGATGTCAACGCTGATCTCTGGTGATGGATAGGCGGCATTCTCAGTGATGTCACCTCTGATCTCTGGTGATGGATAGGCGGCATTCTCAGTGATGTCACCGCTGATCTCTGGTGATGGATAGGCGGCATTCTCAGTGATGTCACCGCTGATCTCTGGTGATGGATAGGCGGCATTCTCAGTGATGTCACCGCTGAACTCTAGTGATGATAGGTGGCATTCTCAGTGATGTCACCGCTGATCTCTGGTGATGGATAGGCGGCATTCTCAGTGATGTTACCCCTGATCTCTGGTGATGGATAGGCGGCATTCTCAGTGATGTCACCGCTGATCTCTGGTGATGGATAGGCGGCATTCTCAGTGATGTCACCGCTGATCTCTGGTGATGGATAGGCGGCATTCTCAGTGATGTCACCGCTGATCTCTAGTGATGATAGGTGGCATTCTCAGTGATGTCACCGTTGATCTCTAATGATGGATAGGCGGCATTCTCAGTGATGTCACCGCTGATCTCTGGTGATGGATAGGCGGCATTCTCAGTGGTGTCACCGCTGATCTCAAGTGATGGATAGGCGGCATTCTCAGTGATGTCACCGCTGATCTCAAGTGATGGATAGGCGGCATTCTCAGTGATGTCACCGCTGATCTCTGGTGATGGATAGGCGGCATTCTCAGTGGTGTCACCGCTGATCTCAAGTGATGGATAGGCGGCATTCTCAGTGATGTCACCGCTGATCTCTGGTGATGGATAGGCGGCATTCTCAGTGATGTCACCGCTGATCTCAAGTGATGGATAGGCGGCATTCTCAGTGATGTCACCGCTGATCTCTGGTGATGGATAGGCGGCATTCTCAGTGATGTCACTGCTGATCTCTATTGATGGATAGGAGGCATTCTCAGTGATGTCACCGCTGATCTCTGGTGATGGATAGGCGGCATTCTCAGTGGTGTCACCGCTGATCTCAAGTGATGGATAGGCGGCATTCTCAGTGATGTCACCGCTGATCTCTGGTGATGGATAGGCGGCATTCTCAGTGATGTCACCGCTGATCTCTGGTGATGGATAGGCGGCATTCTCAGTGATGTCACCGCTGATCTCAAATGATGGATAGGCAGCATTCTCAGTGATGTCACCGCTGATCTGTAATGATGGATAGGCAGCATTCTCAGTGATGTCACCGCTGATCTCTGGTGATGGATAGGCGGCATTCTCAGTGATGTCACTGCTGATCTCTAGTGATGGATAGGCGGCATTCTCAGTGATGTCACCGCTGATCTCTGGTGATGGATAGGCGGCATTCTCAGTGATGTCACCGCTGATCTCTAATGATGGATAGGCGGCATTTTCAGTGATGTCACCGCTGATCTCTGGTGATGGATAGGCGGCATTCTCAGTGATGTCACCGCTGATCTCTGGTGATGGATAGGCGGCATTCTCAGTGATGTCACCGCTGATCTCTGGTGATGGATAGGCGGCATTCTCAGTGATGTCACCGCTGATCTCTGGTGATGGATAGGCGGCATTCTCAGTGATGTCACCTCTGATCTCTGGTGATGGATAGGAGGCATTCTCAGTGATGTCAACGCTGATCTCAAGTGATGGATAGGCGGCATTCTCAGTGATGTCACCGCTGATCTCTGGTGATGGATAGGCGGCATTCTCAGTGATGTCACCTCTGATCTCTGGTGATGGATAGGCGGCATTCTCAGTGATGTCACCTCTGATCTCTGGTGTTGGATAGGCGGCATTCTCAGTGATGTCACCGCTGATCTCTGGTGATGGATAGGCGGCATTCTCAGTGATGTCACCGCTGATCTCTGGTGATGGATAGGCGGCATTCTCAGTGATGTCACCGCTGATCTCAAGTGATGGATAGGCGGCATTCTCAGTGATGTCACCGCTGATCTCTGGTGATGGATAGGCGGCATTCTCAGTGGTGTCACCGCTGATCTCAAGTGATGGATAGGCGGCATTCTCAGTGATGTCACCGCTGATCTCTGGTGATGGATAGGCGGCATTCTCAGTGATGTCACCGCTGATCTCAAGTGATGGATAGGCGGCATTCTCAGTGATGTCACCGCTGATCTCTGGTGATGGATAGGCGGCATTCTCAGTGATGTCACTGCTGATCTCTATTGATGGATAGGCGGCATTCTCAGTGATGTCACCGCTGATCTCTGGTGATGGATAGGCGGCATTCTCAGTGGTGTCACCGCTGATCTCAAGTGATGGATAGGCGGCATTCTCAGTGATGTCACCGCTGATCTCTGGTGATGGATAGGCGGCATTCTCAGTGATGTCACCGCTGATCTCTGGTGATGGATAGGCGGCATTCTCAGTGATGTCACTGCTGATCTCTATTGATGGATAGGCGGCATTCTCAGTGATGTCACCGCTGATCTCTAATGATGGATAGGCAGCATTCTCAGTGATGTCACCGCTGATCTGTAATGATGGATAGGCAGCATTCTCAGTGATGTCACCGCTGATCTCTGGTGATGGATAGGCGGCATTCTCAGTGATGTCACTGCTGATCTCTAGTGATGGATAGGCGGCATTCTCAGTGATGTCACCGCTGATCTCTGGTGATGGATAGGCGGCATTCTCAGTGATGTCACCGCTGATCTCTAATGATGGATAGGCGGCATTTTCAGTGATGTCACCGCTGATCTCTGGTGATGGATAGGCGGCATTCTCAGTGATGTCACCGCTGATCTCTGGTGATGGATAGGCGGCATTCTCAGTGATGTCACCGCTGATCTCTGGTGATGGATAGGCGGCATTCTCAGTGATGTCACCGCTGATCTCTGGTGATGGATAGGCGGCATTCTCAGTGATGTCACCTCTGATCTCTGGTGATGGATAGGAGGCATTCTCAGTGATGTCAACGCTGATCTCTGGTGATGGATAGGCGGCATTCTCAGTGATGTCACCTCTGATCTCTGGTGTTGGATAGGCGGCATTCTCAGTGATGTCACCGGTGATCTCTGGTGATGGATAGGCGGCATTCTCAGTGATGTCACCGCTGATCTCTGGTGATGGATAGGCGGCATTCTCAGTGATGTCACCGCTGATCTCTGGTGATGGATAGGCGGCATTCTCAGTGATGTCACCGCTGATCTCTGGTGATGGATAGGCGGCATTCTCAGTGATGTCACCGCTGATCTCTGGTGATGGATAGGCGGCATTCTCAGTGATGTCACCTCTGATCTCTGGTGATGGATAGGCGGCATTCTCAGTGATGTCACCGCTGATCTCTGGTGATGGATAGGCGGCATTCTCAGTGATGTCACCGCTGATCTCTGGTGATGGATAGGCGGCATTCTCAGTGATGTCACCGCTGAACTCTAGTGATGATAGGTGGCATTCTCAGTGATGTCACCGCTGATCTCTGGTGATGGATAGGCGGCATTCTCAGTGATGTTACCCCTGATCTCTGGTGATGGATAGGCGGCATTCTCAGTGATGTCACCGCTGATCTCTGGTGATGGATAGGCGGCATTCTCAGTGATGTCACCGCTGATCTCTGGTGATGGATAGGCGGCATTCTCAGTGATGTCACCGCTGATCTCTAGTGATGATAGGTGGCATTCTCAGTGATGTCACCGTTGATCTCTAATGATGGATAGGCGGCATTCTCAGTGATGTCACCGCTGATCTCTGGTGATGGATAGGCGGCATTCTCAGTGGTGTCACCGCTGATCTCAAGTGATGGATAGGCGGCATTCTCAGTGATGTCACCGCTGATCTCAAGTGATGGATAGGCGGCATTCTCAGTGATGTCACCGCTGATCTCTGGTGATGGATAGGCGGCATTCTCAGTGGTGTCACCGCTGATCTCAAGTGATGGATAGGCGGCATTCTCAGTGATGTCACCGCTGATCTCTGGTGATGGATAGGCGGCATTCTCAGTGATGTCACCGCTGATCTCAAGTGATGGATAGGCGGCATTCTCAGTGATGTCACCGCTGATCTCTGGTGATGGATAGGCGGCATTCTCAGTGATGTCACTGCTGATCTCTATTGATGGATAGGCGGCATTCTCAGTGATGTCACCGCTGATCTCTGGTGATGGATAGGCGGCATTCTCAGTGGTGTCACCGCTGATCTCAAGTGATGGATAGGCGGCATTCTCAGTGATGTCACCGCTGATCTCTGGTGATGGATAGGCGGCATTCTCAGTGATGTCACCGCTGATCTCTGGTGATGGATAGGCGGCATTCTCAGTGATGTCACTGCTGATCTCTATTGATGGATAGGCGGCATTCTCAGTGATGTCACCGCTGATCTCTAATGATGGATAGGCAGCATTCTCAGTGATGTCACCGCTGATCTGTAATGATGGATAGGCGGCATTCTCAGTGATGTCACCGCTGATCTCTAGTGATGGATAGGCGGCATTCTCAGTGATGTCACCGCTGATCTCTGGTGATGGATAGGCGGCATTCTCAGTGATGTCACTGCTGATCTCTAGTGATGGATAGGCGGCATTCTCAGTGATGTCACCGCTGATCTCTGGTGATGGATAGGCGGCATTCTCAGTGATGTCACCGCTGATCTCTAATGATGGATAGGCGGCATTTTCAGTGATGTCACCGCTGATCTCTGGTGATGGATAGGCGGCATTCTCAGTGATGTCACCGCTGATCTCTGGTGATGGATAGGCGGCATTCTCAGTGATGTCACCGCTGATCTCTGGTGATGGATAGGCGGCATTCTCAGTGATGTCACCGCTGATCTCTGGTGATGGATAGGCGGCATTCTCAGTGATGTCACCTCTGATCTCTGGTGATGGATAGGAGGCATTCTCAGTGATGTCACCGCTGATCTCTGGTGTTGGATAGGCGGCATTCTCAGTGATGTCACCGCTGATCTCTGGTGATGGATAGGCGGCATTCTCAGTGATGTCACCGCTGATCTCTGGTGATGGATAGGCGGCATTCTCAGTGATGTCACCGCTGATCTCTGGTGATGGATAGGCGGCATTCTCAGTGATGTCACCGCTGAACTCTAGTGATGATAGGTGGCATTCTCAGTGATGTCACCGCTGATCTCTGGTGATGGATAGGCGGCATTCTCAGTGATGTTACCCCTGATCTCTGGTGATGGATAGGCGGCATTCTCAGTGATGTCACCGCTGATCTCTGGTGATGGATAGGCGGCATTCTCAGTGATGTCACCGCTGATCTCTGGTGATGGATAGGCGGCATTCTCAGTGATGTCACCGCTGATCTCTAGTGATGATAGGTGGCATTCTCAGTGATGTCACCGTTGATCTCTAATGATGGATAGGCGGCATTCTCAGTGATGTCACCGCTGATCTCTGGTGATGGATAGGCGGCATTCTCAGTGGTGTCACCGCTGATCTCAAGTGATGGATAGGCGGCATTCTCAGTGATGTCACCGCTGATCTCAAGTGATGGATAGGCGGCATTCTCAGTGATGTCACCGCTGATCTCTGGTGATGGATAGGCGGCATTCTCAGTGGTGTCACCGCTGATCTCAAGTGATGGATAGGCGGCATTCTCAGTGATGTCACCGCTGATCTCTGGTGATGGATAGGCGGCATTCTCAGTGATGTCACCGCTGATCTCAAGTGATGGATAGGCGGCATTCTCAGTGATGTCACCGCTGATCTCTGGTGATGGATAGGCGGCATTCTCAGTGATGTCACTGCTGATCTCTATTGATGGATAGGCGGCATTCTCAGTGATGTCACCGCTGATCTCTGGTGATGGATAGGCGGCATTCTCAGTGGTGTCACCGCTGATCTCAAGTGATGGATAGGCGGCATTCTCAGTGATGTCACCGCTGATCTCTGGTGATGGATAGGCGGCATTCTCAGTGATGTCACCGCTGATCTCTGGTGATGGATAGGCGGCATTCTCAGTGATGTCACTGCTGATCTCTATTGATGGATAGGCGGCATTCTCAGTGATGTCACCGCTGATCTCTAATGATGGATAGGCAGCATTCTCAGTGATGTCACCGCTGATCTGTAATGATGGATAGGCGGCATTCTCAGTGATGTCACCGCTGATCTCTAGTGATGGATAGGCGGCATTCTCAGTGATGTCACCGCTGATCTCTGGTGATGGATAGGCGGCATTCTCAGTGATGTCACTGCTGATCTCTAGTGATGGATAGGCGGCATTCTCAGTGATGTCACCGCTGATCTCTGGTGATGGATAGGCGGCATTCTCAGTGATGTCACCGCTGATCTCTAATGATGGATAGGCGGCATTTTCAGTGATGTCACCGCTGATCTCTGGTGATGGATAGGCGGCATTCTCAGTGATGTCACCGCTGATCTCTGGTGATGGATAGGCGGCATTCTCAGTGATGTCACCGCTGATCTCTGGTGATGGATAGGCGGCATTCTCAGTGATGTCACCGCTGATCTCTGGTGATGGATAGGCGGCATTCTCAGTGATGTCACCTCTGATCTCTGGTGATGGATAGGAGGCATTCTCAGTGATGTCAACGCTGATCTCTGGTGATGGATAGGCGGCATTCTCAGTGATGTCACCGCTGATCTCTGGTGTTGGATAGGCGGCATTCTCAGTGATGTCACCGCTGATCTCTGGTGATGGATAGGCGGCATTCTCAGTGATGTCACCGCTGATCTCTGGTGATGGATAGGCGGCATTCTCAGTGATGTCACCGCTGATCTCTGGTGATGGATAGGCGGCATTCTCAGTGATGTCACCGCTGAACTCTAGTGATGATAGGTGGCATTCTCAGTGATGTCACCGCTGATCTCTGGTGATGGATAGGCGGCATTCTCAGTGATGTTACCCCTGATCTCTGGTGATGGATAGGCGGCATTCTCAGTGATGTCACCGCTGATCTCTGGTGATGGATAGGCGGCATTCTCAGTGATGTCACCGCTGATCTCTGGTGATGGATAGGCGGCATTCTCAGTGATGTCACCGCTGATCTCTAGTGATGATAGGTGGCATTCTCAGTGATGTCACCGTTGATCTCTAATGATGGATAGGCGGCATTCTCAGTGATGTCACCGCTGATCTCTGGTGATGGATAGGCGGCATTCTCAGTGGTGTCACCGCTGATCTCAAGTGATGGATAGGCGGCATTCTCAGTGATGTCACCGCTGATCTCAAGTGATGGATAGGCGGCATTCTCAGTGATGTCACCGCTGATCTCTGGTGATGGATAGGCGGCATTCTCAGTGGTGTCACCGCTGATCTCAAGTGATGGATAGGCGGCATTCTCAGTGATGTCACCGCTGATCTCTGGTGATGGATAGGCGGCATTCTCAGTGATGTCACCGCTGATCTCAAGTGATGGATAGGCGGCATTCTCAGTGATGTCACCGCTGATCTCTGGTGATGGATAGGCGGCATTCTCAGTGATGTCACTGCTGATCTCTATTGATGGATAGGCGGCATTCTCAGTGATGTCACCGCTGATCTCTGGTGATGGATAGGCGGCATTCTCAGTGGTGTCACCGCTGATCTCAAGTGATGGATAGGCGGCATTCTCAGTGATGTCACCGCTGATCTCTGGTGATGGATAGGCGGCATTCTCAGTGATGTCACCGCTGATCTCTGGTGATGGATAGGCGGCATTCTCAGTGATGTCACTGCTGATCTCTATTGATGGATAGGCGGCATTCTCAGTGATGTCACCGCTGATCTCTAATGATGGATAGGCAGCATTCTCAGTGATGTCACCGCTGATCTGTAATGATGGATAGGCGGCATTCTCAGTGATGTCACCGCTGATCTCTAGTGATGGATAGGCGGCATTCTCAGTGATGTCACCGCTGATCTCTGGTGATGGATAGGCGGCATTCTCAGTGATGTCACTGCTGATCTCTAGTGATGGATAGGCGGCATTCTCAGTGATGTCACCGCTGATCTCTGGTGATGGATAGGCGGCATTCTCAGTGATGTCACCGCTGATCTCTAATGATGGATAGGCGGCATTTTCAGTGATGTCACCGCTGATCTCTGGTGATGGATAGGCGGCATTCTCAGTGATGTCACCGCTGATCTCTGGTGATGGATAGGCGGCATTCTCAGTGATGTCACCGCTGATCTCTGGTGATGGATAGGCGGCATTCTCAGTGATGTCACCGCTGATCTCTGGTGATGGATAGGCGGCATTCTCAGTGATGTCACCTCTGATCTCTGGTGATGGATAGGAGGCATTCTCAGTGATGTCAACGCTGATCTCTGGTGATGGATAGGCGGCATTCTCAGTGATGTCACCGCTGATCTCTGGTGTTGGATAGGCGGCATTCTCAGTGATGTCACCGCTGATCTCTGGTGATGGATAGGCGGCATTCTCAGTGATGTCACCGCTGATCTCTGGTGATGGATAGGCGGCATTCTCAGTGATGTCACCGCTGATCTCTGGTGATGGATAGGCGGCATTCTCAGTGATGTCACCGCTGATCTCTGGTGATGGATAGGCGGCATTCTCAGTGATGTCACCGCTGATCTCTGGTGATGGATAGGCGGCATTCTCAGTGATGTCACCTCTGATCTCTGGTGATGGATAGGAGGCATTCTCAGTGATGTCAACGCTGATCTCTGGTGATGGATAGGCGGCATTCTCAGTGATGTCACCTCTGATCTCTGGTGATGGATAGGCGGCATTCTCAGTGATGTCACCGCTGATCTCTGGTGATGGATAGGCGGCATTCTCAGTGATGTCACCGCTGATCTCTGTTGATGGATAGGCGGCATTCTCAGTGATGTCACCGCTGATCTCTAGTGATGATAGGTGGCATTCTCAGTGATGTCACCGCTGATCTCTGGTGATGGATAGGCGGCATTCTCAGTGATGTCACCGCTGATCTCTAGTGATGGATAGGCGGCATTCTCAGTGATGTTACCCCTGATCTCTGGTGATGGATAGGCGGCATTCTCAGTGATGTCACCGCTGATCTCTGGTGATGGATAGGCGGCATTCTCAGTGATGTCACCGCTGATCTCTGGTGATGGATAGGCGGCATTCTCAGTGATGTCACCGCTGATCTCTGGTGATGGATAGGCGGCATTCTCAGTGATGTCACCGCTGATCTCTGGTGATGGATAGGCGGCATTCTCAGTGATGTCACCGCTGATCTCTGGTGATGGATAGGCGGCATTCTCAGTGATGTCACCGCTGATCTCTAGTGATGGATAGGAGGCATTCTCAATGATGTCACCGCTGATCTCTGGTGATGGATAGGCGGCATTCTCAGTGATGTCACCGCTGATCTCTGGTGATGGATAGGCGGCATTCTCAGTGATGTCACCGCTGATCTCTGGTGATGGATAGGCGGCATTCTCAGTGATGTCACCGTTGATCTCTAATGATGGATAGGCGGCATTCTCAGTGATGTCACCGCTGATCTCTGG
Source organism: Phyllobates terribilis (assembly GCF_046119375.1). Lineage (NCBI taxonomy): Eukaryota > Metazoa > Chordata > Amphibia > Anura > Dendrobatidae > Phyllobates > Phyllobates terribilis. The sequence goes on along the minus strand of NW_027362769.1, from coordinate 180,790,202 downwards.
TGATGGATAGGCGGCATTCTCAGTGATGTCACCGCTGATCTCTGGTGATGGATAGGCGGCATTCTCAGTGGTGTCACCGCTGATCTCAAGTGATGGATAGGCGGCATTCTCAGTGATGTCACCGCTGATCTCTGGTGATGGATAGGCGGCATTCTCAGTGATGTCACCGCTGATCTCAAGTGATGGATAGGCGGCATTCTCAGTGATGTCACCACTGATCTCTGGTGATGGATAGGCGGCATTCTCAGTGGTGTCACCGCTGATCTCTGGTGATGGATAGGCGGCATTCTCAGTGATGTCACCTCTGATCTCAAGTGATGGATAGGCGGCATTCTCAGTGATGTCACCGCTGATCTCTGGTGATGGATAGGCGGAATTCTCAGTGGTGTCACCGCTGATCTCAAGTGATGGATAGGCGGCATTCTCAGTGATGTCACCGCTGATCTCTGGTGATGGATAGGCGGCATTCTCAGTGATGTCACCGCTGATCTCTGGTGATGGATAGGCGGCATTCTCAGTGATGTCACTGCTGATCTATAGTGATGGATAGGAGGCATTCTCAGTGATGTCACCGCTGATCTCTAATGATGGATAGGCAGCATTCTAAGTGATGTCACCGCTGATCTCTAATGATGGATAGGCAGCATTCTCAGTGATGTCACCGCTGATCTCTGGTGATGGATAGGCGGCATTCTCAGTGATGTCACTGCTGATCTCTAGTGATGGATAGGCGGCATTCTCAGTGATGTCACCGCTGATCTCTGGTGATGGATAGGCGGCATTCTCAGTGATGTCACCGCTGATCTCTGGTGATGGATAGGCGGCATTCTCAGTGATGTCACCGCTGATCTCTGGTGATGGATAGGCGGCATTCTCAGTGATGTCACCGCTGATCTCTAATGATGGATAGGCGGCATTCTCAGTGATGTCACCGCTGATCTCTGGTGATGGATAGGCGGCATTCTCAGTGATGTCACCGCTGATCTCTGGTGATGGATAGGCGGCATTCTCAGTGATGTCACTGCTGATCTCTAGTGATGGATAGGCGGCATTCTCAGTGATGTCACCGCTGATCTCTGGTGATGGATAGGCGGCATTCTCAGTGATGTCACCGCTGATCTCTGGTGATGGATAGGCGGCATTCTCAGTGATGTCACCGCTGATCTCTGGTGATGGATAGGCGGCATTCTCAGTGATGTCACCGCTGATCTCTAATGATGGATAGGCGGCATTCTCAGTGATGTCACCGCTGATCTCTGGTGATGGATAGGCGGCATTCTCAGTGATGTCACCGCTGATCTCTGGTGATGGATAGGCGGCATTCTCAGTGATGTCACCGCTGATCTCTAATGATGGATAGGCGGCATTCTCAGTGATGTCACCGCTGATCTCTGGTGATGGATAGGCGGCATTCTCAGTGATGTCACCGCTGATCTCTGGTGATGGATAGGCGGCATTCTCAGTGATGTCACCGCTGATCTCTGGTGATGGATAGGCGGCATTCTCAGTGATGTCACCGCTGATCTCTGGTGATGGATAGGCGGCATTCTCAGTGATGTCACCGCTGATCTCTGGTGATGGATAGGCGGCATTCTCAGTGATGTCACCGCTGATCTCTGGTGATGGATAGGCGGCATTCTCAGTGATATCACCGCTGATCTCTGGTGATGGATAGGAGGCATTCTCAGTGATGTCACCGCTGATCTCAAGTGATGGATAGGCGGCATTCTCAGTGATGTCACCGCTGATCTCTGGTGATGGATAGGCGGCATTCTCAGTGATGTCACCACTGATCTCTGGTGATGGATAGGCGGCATTCTCAGTGATGTCACTGCTGATCTCTATTGATGGATAGGCGGCATTCTCAGTGATGTCACCGCTGATCTCTAATGATGGATAGGCAGCATTCTCAGTGATGTCACCGCTGATCTGTAATGATGGATAGGCAGCATTCTCAGTGATGTCACCGCTGATCTCTGGTGATGGATAGGCGGCATTCTCAGTGATGTCACTGCTGATCTCTAGTGATGGATAGGCGGCATTCTCAGTGATGTCACCGCTGATCTCTGGTGATGGATAGGCGGCATTCTCAGTGATGTCACTGCTGATCTCTAGTGATGGATAGGCGGCATTCTCAGTGATGTCACCGCTGATCTCTGGTGATGGATAGGCGGCATTCTCAGTGATGTCACCGCTGATCTCTGGTGATGGATAGGCGGCATTCTCAGTGATGTCACCGCTGATCTCTGGTGATGGATAGGCGGCATTCTCAGTGATGTCACCTCTGATCTCTGGTGATGGATAGGCGGCATTCTCAGTGATGTCAACGCTGATCTCTGGTGATGGATAGGCGGCATTCTCAGTGATGTCACCTCTGATCTCTGGTGTTGGATAGGCGGCATTCTCAGTGATGTCACCGCTGATCTCTGGTGATGGATAGGCGGCATTCTCAGTGATGTCACCGCTGATCTCTGGTGATGGATAGGCGGCATTCTCAGTGATGTCACCGCTGATCTCTGGTGATGGATAGGCGGCATTCTCAGTGATGTCACCGCTGATCTCTGGTGATGGATAGGCGGCATTCTCAGTGATGTCACCGCTGATCTCTGGTGATGGATAGGCGGCATTCTCAGTGATGTCACCGCTTATCTCTGGTGATGGATAGGCGGCATTCTCAGTGATGTCACCGCTGATCTCTGGTGATGGATAGGCGGCATTCTCAGTGATGTCACCTCTGATCTCTGGTGATGGATAGGCGGCATTCTCAGTGATGTCACCGCTGATCTCTGGTGATGGATAGGCGGCATTCTCAGTGATGTCACCGCTGATCTCTGGTGATGGATAGGCGGCATTCTCAGTGATGTCACCGCTGATCTCTGGTGATGGATAGGCGGCATTCTCAGTGATGTCACCGCTGATCTCTGGTGATGGATAGGCGGCATTCTCAGTGATGTCACCGCTGATCTCTGGTGATGGATAGGCGGCATTCTCAGTGATGTCACCGCTGATCTCTAGTGATGATAGGTGGCATTCTCAGTGATGTCACCGCTGATCTCTGGTGATGGATAGGCGGCATTCTCAGTGATGTCACCGCTGATCTCTAGTGATGGATAGGCGGCATTCTCAGTGATGTTACCCCTGATCTCTGGTGATGGATAGGCGGCATTCTCAGTGATGTCACCGCTGATCTCTGGTGATGGATAGGCGGCATTCTCAGTGATGTCACCGCTGATCTCTGGTGATGGATAGGCGGCATTCTCAGTGATGTCACCGCTGATCTCTGGTGATGGATAGGCGGCATTCTCAGTGATGTCACCGCTGATCTCTGGTGATGGATAGGCGGCATTCTCAGTGATGTCACCGCTGATCTCTGGTGATGGATAGGCGGCATTCTCAGTGATGTCACCGCTGATCTCTGGTGATGGATAGGAGGCATTCTCAGTGATGTCACCGCTGATCTCTGGTGATGGATAGGCGGCATTCTCAGTGATGTCACCGCTGATCTCTGGTGATGGATAGGCGGCATTCTCAGTGATGTCACCGCTGATCTCTGGTGATGGATAGGCGGCATTCTCAGTGATGTCACCGTTGATCTCTAATGATGGATAGGCGGCATTCTCAGTGATGTCACCGCTGATCTCTGGTGATGGATAGGCGGCATTCTCAGTGATGTCACCGCTGATCTCTGGTGATGGATAGGCGGCATTCTCAGTGATGTCACCGCTGATCTCTGGTGATGGATAGGCGGCATTCTCAGTGATGTCACCGCTGATCTCTGGTGATGGATAGGCGGCATTCTCAGTGGTGTCACCGCTGATCTCAAGTGATGGATAGGCGGCATTCTCAGTGATGTCACCGCTGATCTCTGGTGATGGATAGGCGGCATTCTCAGTGATGTCACCGCTGATCTCAGGTGATGGATAGGCGGCATTCTCAGTGATGTCACCGCTGATCTCAAGTGATGGATAGGCGGCATTCTCAGTGATGTCACCGCTGATCTCTGGTGATGGATAGGCGGCATTCTCAGTGATGTCACCGCTGATCTCTGGTGATGGATAGGCGGCATTCTCAGTGATGTCACTGCTGATCTATAGTGATGGATAGGAGGCATTCTCAGTGATGTCACCGCTGATCTCTAATGATGGATAGGCAGCATTCTAAGTGATGTCACCGCTGATCTCTAATGATGGATAGGCAGCATTCTCAGTGATGTCACCGCTGATCTCTGGTGATGGATAGGCGGCATTCTCAGTGATGTCACTGCTGATCTCTAGTGATGGATAGGCGGCATTCTCAGTGATGTCACCGCTGATCTCTGGTGATGGATAGGCGGCATTCTCAGTGATGTCACCGCTGATCTCTGGTGATGGATAGGCGGCATTCTCAGTGATGTCACCGCTGATCTCTGGTGATGGATAGGCGGCATTCTCAGTGATGTCACCGCTGATCTCTAATGATGGATAGGCGGCATTCTCAGTGATGTCACCGCTGATCTCTGGTGATGGATAGGCGGCATTCTCAGTGATGTCACCGCTGATCTCTGGTGATGGATAGGTGGCATTCTCAGTGATGTCACCGCTGATCTCTGGTGATGGATAGGCGGCATTCTCAGTGATGTCACCGCTGATCTCTGGTGATGGATAGGCGGCATTCTCAGTGATGTCACCGCTGATCTCTGGTGATGGATAGGCGGCATTCTCAGTGATGTCACCGCTGATCTCTGGTGATGGATAGGCGGCATTCTCAGTGATGTCACCGCTGATCTCTGGTGATGGATAGGCGGCATTCTCAGTGATGTCACCACTGATCTCTAGTGATGGATAGGCGGCATTCTCAGTGATGTCACCGCTGATCTCAAGTGATGGATAGGCGGCATTCTCAGTGATGTCACCGCTGATCTCTGGTGATGGATAGGCGGCATTCTCAGTGATGTCACCGCTGATCTCAAGTGATGGATAGGCGGCATTCTCAGTGATGTCACCACTGATCTCTAGTGATGGATAGGCGGCATTCTCAGTGATGTCACCGCTGATCTCAAGTGATGGATAGGCGGCATTCTCAGTGATGTCACCGCTGATCTCAAGTGATGGATAGGCGGCATTCTCAGTGATGTCAACGCTGATCTCTGGTGATGGATAGGAGGCATTCTCAGTGATGTCACCGCTGATCTCAAGTGATGGATAGGCGGCATTCTCAGTGATGTCACCGCTGATCTCTGGTGATGGATAGGAGGCATTCTCAGTGATGTCACCGCTGATCTCAAGTGATGGATAGGCGGCATTCTCAGTGATGTCACCGCTGATCTCTGGTGATGGATAGGCGGTATTCTCAGTGGTGTCACCGCTGATCTCAAGTGATGGATAGGCGGCATTCTCAGTGATGTCACAGCTGATCTCTGGTGATGGATAGGCGGCATTCTCAGTGATGTCACCGCTGATCTCAAGTGATGGATAGGCGGCATTCTCAGTGATGTCACCGCTGATCTCTGGTGATGGATAGGCGGCATTCTCAGTGGTGTCACCGCTGATCTCTGGTGATGGATAGGCGGCATTCTCAGTGATGTCACCGCTGATCTCTGGTGATGGATAGGCGGCATTCTCAGTGATGTCACCGCTGATCTCTGGTGATGGATAGGCGGCATTCTCAGTGATGTCACTGCTGATCTATAGTGATGGATAGGCGGCATTCTCAGTGATGTCACCGCTGATCTCTAATGATGGATAGGCAGCATTCTAAGTGATGTCACCGCTGATCTCTAATGATGGATAGGCAGCATTCTCAGTGATGTCACCGCTGATCTCTGGTGATGGATAGGCGGCATTCTCAGTGATGTTACTGCTGATCTCTAGTGATGGATAGGCGGCATTCTCAGTGATGTCACCGCTGATCTCTGGTGATGGATAGGCAGCATTCTCAGTGATGTCACCGCTGATCTCTAGTGATGGATAGGCGGCATTCTCAGTGATGTCACCGCTGATCTCTAGTGATGGATAGGCGGCATTCTCAGTGATGTCACCGCTGATCTCTGGTGATGGATAGGCGGCATTCTCAGTGATGTCACCGCTGATCTCTGGTGATGGATAGGCGGCATTCTCAGTGATGTCACCGCTGATCTCTGGTGATGGATAGGCGGCATTCTCAGTGATGTCACCGCTGATCTCTAATGATGGATAGGCGGCATTCTCAGTGATGTCACCGCTGATCTCTGGTGATGGATAGGCGGCATTCTCAGTGATGTCACCGCTGATCTCTGGTGATGGATAGGCGGCATTCTCAGTGATGTCACCGCTGATCTCTGGTGATGGATAGGCGGTATTCTCAGTGATGTCACCGCTGATCTCTGGTGATGGATAGGCGGCATTCTCAGTGATGTCACCGCTGATCTCTGGTGATGGATAGGAGGCATTCTCAGTGATGTCACCGCTGATCTCTGGTGATGGATAGGCGGCATTCTCAGTGATGTCACCGCTGATCTCTGGTGATGGATAGGAGGCATTCTCAGTGATGTCACCGCTGATCTCTGGTGATGGATAGGCGGCATTCTCAGTGATGTCACCGCTGATCTCTGGTGATGGATAGGAGGCATTCTCAGTGATGTCACTTCTGATCTCTAGTGATGGATAGGTGGCATTCTCAGTGATGTCACCGCTGATCTCTGGTGATGGATAGGCGGCATTCTCAGTGATGTCACCGCTGATATCTAGTGATGGATAGGCGGCATTCTCAGTGATGTCACCGCTAATATCTAGTGATGGATAGGCGGCATTCTCAGTGATGTCACTTCTGATCTCTAGTGATGGATAGGTGGCATTCTCAGTGATGTCACCGCTGATCTCTTGTGATGGATAGGCGGCATTCTCAGTGATGTCACCGCTGATCTCTGGTGATGGATAGGCGGCATTCTCAGTGATGTCACCGCTGATATCTAGTGATGGATAGGAGGCATTCTCAGTGATGTCACTTCTGATCTCTAGTGATGGATAGGTGGCATTCTCAGTGATGTCACCGCTGATCTCTGGTGATGGATAGGCGGCATTCTCAGTGATGTCACTGCTGATCTCTGGTGATGGATAGGAGGCATTCTCAGTGATGTCACTTCTGATCTCTAGTGATGGATAGGTGGCATTCTCAGTGATGTCACCGCTGATCTCTGGTGATGGATAGGCGGCATTCTCAGTGATGTCACCGCTGATCTCTAGTGATGGATAGGTGGCATTCTCAGTGATGTCACTGCTGATCTCTGGTGATGGATAGGAGGCATTCTCAGTGATGTCACTGCTGATCTCTGGTGATGGATAGGCGGCATTCTCAGTGATGTCACTGCTGATCTCTGGTGATGGATAGGCGGCATTCTCAGTGATGTCACCGCTGATCTCTGGTGATGGATAGGCGGCATTCTCAGTGATGTCACCGCTGATCTCTGGTGATGGATAGGCGGCATTCTCAGTGATGTCACCGCTGATCTCTGGTGATGGATAGGAGGCATTCTCAGTGATGTCACTGCTGATCTCTGGTGATGGATAGGCGGCATTCTCAGTGATGTCACTGCTGATCTCTGGTGATGGATAGGTGGCATTCTCAGTGATGTCACTGCTGATCTCTGGTGATGGATAGGCGGCATTCTCAGTGATGTCACCGCTGATCTCTGGTGATGGATAGGCGGCATTCTCAGTGATGTCACCGCTGATCTCTGGTGATGGATAGGAGGCATTCTCAGTGATGTCACCTCTGATCTCTAGTGATGGATAGGCGGCATTCTCAATGATGTCACTGCTGATCTCTGGTGATGGATAGGTGGCATTCTCAGTGATGTCACTGCTGATCTCTGGTGATGGATAGGCGGCATTCTCAGTGATGTCACCGCTGATCTCTAGTGATGGATAGGCGGCATTCTCAGTGATGTCACCTCTGATCTCTGGTGATGGATAGGCGGCATTCTCAGTGATGTCACCGCTGATCTCTAGTGATGGATAGGCGGCATTCTCAGTGATGTCACCGCTGATCTCTGGTGATGGATAGGTGGCATTCTCAGTGATGTCACCGCTGATCTCTAGTGATGGATAGGCGGCATTCTCAGTGATGTCACCTCTGATCTCTGGTGATGGATAGGCGGCATTCTCAGTGATGTCACCGCTGATCTCTGGTGATGGATAGGCGGCATTCTCAGTGATGTCACCGCTGATCTCTGGTGATGGATAGGCGGCATTCTCAGTGATGTCACCGCTGATCTCTGGTGATGGATAGGCGGCATTCTCAGTGATGTCACCGCTGATCTCTGGTGATGGATAGGCGGCATTCTCAGTGATGTCACCGCTGATCTCTGGTGATGGATAGGAGGCATTCTCAGTGATGTCACCGCTGATCTCTAGTGATGGATAGGCGGCATTCTCAGTGATGTCACTGCTGATCTCTGGTGATGGATAGGCGGCATTCTCAGTGATGTCACTGCTGATCTCTGGTGATGGATAGGTGGCATTCTCAGTGATGTCACCGCTGATCTCTGGTGATGGATAGGCGGCATTCTCAGTGATGTCACTGCTGATCTCTGGTGATGGATAGGCGGCATTCTCAGTGATGTCACCGCTGATCTCTGGTGATGGATAGGCGGCGATCTCAGTGATGTCACCGCTGATCTCTGGTGATGGATAGGAGGCATTCTCAGTGATGTCACCGCTGATCTCTGGTGATGGATAGGCGGCATTCTCGGTGATGTCACCGCTGATCTCTAGTCATGGATAGGCGGCATTCTCAGTGATGTCACCGCTGATCTCTAGTGATGGATAGGAGGCATTCTCAGTGAGGTCACCGCTGATCTTTTAGTGATGGATTGGCGGCATTCTCAGTGATGTCACCGCTGATCTCTGGTGATGGATAGGCGGCATTCTCAGTGATGTCACCGCTGATCTCTAGTGATGGATAGGCGGCATTCTCAGTGATGTCACCTCTGATCTCTGGTGATGGATAGGCGGCATTCTCAGTGATGTCACCGCTGATCTCTGGTGATGGATAGGAGGCATTCTCAGTGATGTCACCGCTGATCTCTGGTGATGGATAGGCGGCATTCTCAGTGATGTCACCGCTGATCTCTGGTGATGGATAGGCGGCATTCTCAGTGATGTCACCGCTGATCTCTGGTGATGGATAGGCGGCATTCTCAGTGATGTCACCGCTGATCTCTGGTGATGGATAGTCGTCGTTGTTAGAGGTGCAAATGAGCTTGTACAGCAAATTGTATGATGAATGCATTCATAGAGATAAATCCGGTGATTGTCGGCAGTGAGCTGTGCCGGTTCCGTGGCTGCCTTCTAACATACCTGTAGCTTTAATGTTTTCTTGTTTGATAGGAAACAATATCAGTAATTACACACACAGCGACTTGTGATAGACGAGATCTGTTCTCTGATCGCCTCCCTGTAGAATTTTCTTCTCTGCTTTATTTGAGTCTGATGAATTATACTTCTCCATCTAAAGCGATTAGTAATTATCTGATGCGTCTTCTTCATCCTCCTTTCTGCTTATCACCGCTGAAGAGATATTTCCTCCGGCGAGACGTCCTCTGTGCATCCATCCTGCACATTGTGCCCCGAGCTCCCGGCTCGTGTCCTAGTAGATTGGTATTTACTGTCCACAATTGTGTCTATGAGACTTTTACTCTCCGGGGGCCGTTTTTGATCACACAGAAGCCGCATCGATCTTTGCTATTTTGCAATTAAAGTCATTTTTTAAAAAAGGTCAATTGATTTGTGAGCGGCGACTGCCGTCTGTAGTGCTGGAATAAGGTTTATTCTAAAGATATCGGGACCCGTTCATCATTTGTGATTTTTTTTCCAGTCACTTTTCTTTTTGGTCTTGTGGTATTCGTTGCCATTTTTTAATCCAAACTCTTCAAGTGTGCACAAGTGTTCATGAATATTACACAAAATAACAAAATGTTTTTTTTTTCTTCTTTTGTCTTTTGCCCTTTTTAGATCAAAAAGTCACATATTCCGTTAAAATGTTGCACGCTACTCTTTAAGATTTGTGAAAAAATGTCTTGTACAAGAAATATTATTCTGCATGTGGAACTGAAGCTTAGTTTGCTGCAAAATTTTACAACTTTCTAAAAAAGTTACAAGTAATGAATCGCCACAAGCAGCAAGCATCTGGATTGCAAAAGTCTTACAACGGCGAAAAAGGACAAAATAGACGTCCAAATTGGTGCAACGTAAAAAAAATGATTTGGTATAAAACATAAAACAGCCTAAAAAACGACACAAAAGTAGGTGCAATGGGAATCAGCCAATGTGGTACCCCAAAAAAAGGTTATTGGGGATGTTCTGTGGTCAGGGGGTGTAAGTTACTTATTGGGGGAAGGCAGCAAATATGGCTGAATGCATGTGACTCGAACTGGAAATGATATAACTGGCAGCTTACAAATCAGAGAAACAAATGAGTTTTGCAGAGGTCAGAGCTCCATGGCTTCCCTGTGACTATGGCAGGTATCAGTTACAAGCCGCGCACTGCATCCAATCCCCTTTAACTGTAGCGGGTCCCAATAGTCCGGCTCAGCACAAGCAATCAATGTTCCCAAAAAGTAACCTTGTCACATGGAATCAATGAGGCTTCGAAACACATTGTAAATATCAGTCGGCTATTTATAATCCCCCCTAATCAATATCCGAGCTCTGATACCCGAGTGTCATCTCTCATATGTACCCAGCGACGACAACACCAGGATCAATATACGATGATCACAATGATGAGTGATGCCAAAGCTGATACAGGACTAATGGACACAACGCAGAATCAACAGTATACTACCAGAATACACGCCCTATTGAAAGGTGAGGGCAGTATTATAGTAGTTATATTCTTGTACATAGGGGGCAGTATTATAGTAGTTATATTCTTGTACATAGGGGGCAGTATTATAGTAGTTATATTCTTGTACATAGGAGCAGTATTATAGTAGTTATATTCTTGTACATAGGGGGCAGTATTACAGTAGTTATATTCTTGTACATAGGAGCAGTATTATAGTAGTTATATTCTTGTACATAGGGGGCAGTATTATAGTAGTTATATTCTTGTACATAGGGAGCAGTATTATAGTAGTTATATTCTTGTATATATGGGGCAGTATTATAGTAGTTATATTCTTGTGCATAGGGGCAGTATTGTAGTAGTTATATTCTTGTACATAGGAGCAGTATTATAGTAGTTATATTCTTGTACATAGGAGCAGTATTATAGTAGTTATATTCTTGTACATAGGTGGCAGTATTATAGTAGTTATATTCTTCTATATAGAGGCAGTATTATAGTAGTTATATTCTTGTACATAGGAGCAGTATTATAGTAGTTATATTCTTGTACATAGGTGGCAGTATTATAGTAGCTATATGCTTGTACATAGGAGCAGTATTATAGTAGTTATATTCTTGTACATAGGTGGCAGTATTATAGTAGCTATATGCTTGTACATAGGAGCAGTATTATAGTAGTTATATTCTTGTACATAGGGGCAGTATTATAGTAGTTATATTCTTGTATATAGGAGCAGTTTTATATTAGTTATATTCTTGTATATAGAGGCAGTATTATAGTAGTTATATTCTTGTACATAGAGGCAGTATTATAGTAGTTATATTCTTGTACATAGGGGCAGTATTATAGTAGTTATATTCTTGTACATAGGAGCAGTATTATAGTAGTTATATTCTTGTACATAGGAGCAGTATTATAGTAGTTATATTCTCGTACATAGGGGGCAGTATTATTGTAGTTATATTCTCGTACATAGGGGCAGTATTATAGTAGTTATATTCTCGTACATAGGGGGCAGTATTATAGTAGTTATATTCTTCTACATAGGGGCAGTATTATAGTAGTTATATTCTTGCACATAGGGGGCAGTATTATAGTAGTTATATTCTTGTACATAGGGGGCAGTATTATAGTAGTTATATTCTTGCACATAGGGGACAGTATTATAGTAGTTATATTCTTGTACATAGGGGGCAGTATTATAGTAGTTATATTCTTGTACATAGGGGGCAGTATTATAGTAGTTATATTCTTGTACATAGGGACAGTATTATAGTAGTTATATTGTTGTACATAGGAGCAGTATTATAGTAGTCAAATTCTTGTACATAGGGGCAGTATTATAGTAGTCATATTCTTGTACATAGGGGGCAGTATTATAGTAGTTATATTCTTCTATATAATGGAGAGTATTATAGTAGTTATATTCTTGTACATAGGGGCAGTATTATAGTATTTATATTCTTATACATAAGGGCAGTATTATTGTAGTTATATTCTTGTACATAGGGGGCAGTATTGTAGTAGTTATATTCTTGTACATAGGAGCAGTATTATAGTAGTTATATTCTTGTACATAGGAGCAGTATTATAGTAGTTATATTCTTGTACGTAGGAACAGTATTATAGTAGTTATATTCTTGTACATAGGGGGCAGTATTATAGTAGTTATATTCTTGTACATAGGGGGCAGTATTATAGTAGTTATATTCTTGTACATAGGGGGCAGTATTATAGTAGTTATATTCTTGTACATAGGAGCAGTATTATAGTAGTTATATTCTTGTATATAGGGGGCAGTATTATAGTAGTTATATTCTTGTACATAGGGGCAGTATTATAGTAGTTATATTCTTGTACATAGGAGCAGTATTATAGTAGCTATATTCTTGTACATAGGGAGTAGTATTATAGTAGTTATATTCTTGTACGTAGGAACAGTATTATAGTAGTTATATTCTTGTACATAGGGGGCAGTATTATAGTAGTTATATTCTTGTACATAGGGGGCAGTATTATAGTAGTTATATTCTTGTATATAGGAGCAGTATTATAGTAGTTATATTCTTGTACATAGGGAGCAGTATTATAGTAGTTATATTCTTGTACGTAGGAACAGTATTATAGTAGTTATATTCTTGTACATAGGGGGCAGTATTATAGTAGTTATATTCTTGTACATAGGGGGCAGTATTATAGTAGTTATATTCTTGTACATAGGGGCAGTATTATAGTAGTTATATTCTTGTACATAGGAGCAGTATTATAGTAGTTATATTCTTGTACATAGGGGGTAGTATTATAGTAGTTATATTCTTGTACATAGGAGCAGTATTATAGTAGTTATATTCTTGTACATAGGGGGCAGTATTATAGTAGTTATATTCTTGTACATAGGGGGCAGTATTATAGTAGTTATATTCTTGTACATAGGAGCAGTATTATAGTAGTTATATTCTTGTATATAGGAGCAGTATTATAGTAGTTATATTCTTGTACATAGGAGCAGTATTATAGTAGTTATATTCTTGTACATAGGAGCAGTATTATAGTAGTTATATTCTTGTACATAGGGGGTACTATTATAGTAGTTATATTCTTCTATATAGAGGCAGTATTATAGTAGTTATATTCTTGTACATAGGAGCAGTATTATAGTAGTTATATTCTTGTACATAGGTGGCAGTATTATAGTAGCTATATGCTTGTACATAGGAGCAGTATTATAGTAGTTATATTCTTGTACATAGGTGGCAGTATTATAGTAGCTATATGCTTGTACATAGGAGCAGTATTATAGTAGTTATATTCTTGTACATAGGGGCAGTATTATAGTAGTTATATTCTTGTATATAGGAGCAGTTTTATATTAGTTATATTCTTGTATATAGAGGCAGTATTATAGTAGTTATATTCTTGTACATAGAGGCAGTATTATAGTAGTTATATTCTTGTACATAGGGGCAGTATTATAGTAGTTATATTCTTGTACATAGGAGCAGTATTATAGTAGTTATATTCTTGTACATAGGAGCAGTATTATAGTAGTTATATTCTCGTACATAGGGGGCAGTATTATTGTAGTTATATTCTCGTACATAGGGGCAGTATTATAGTAGTTATATTCTCGTACATAGGGGGCAGTATTATAGTAGTTATATTCTTCTACATAGGGGCAGTATTATAGTAGTTATATTCTTGCACATAGGGGGCAGTATTATAGTAGTTATATTCTTGTACATAGGGGGCAGTATTATAGTAGTTATATTCTTGCACATAGGGGACAGTATTATAGTAGTTATATTCTTGTACATAGGGGGCAGTATTATAGTAGTTATATTCTTGTACATAGGGGGCAGTATTATAGTAGTTATATTCTTGTACATAGGGACAGTATTATAGTAGTTATATTGTTGTACCTAGGACCAGTATTATAATAGTCAAATTCTTGTACATAGGGGCAGTATTATAGTAGTCATATTCTTGTACATAGGGGGCAGTATTATAGTAGTTATATTCTTCTATATAATGGAGAGTATTATAGTAGTTATATTCTTGTACATAGGGGCAGTATTATAGTATTTATATTCTTATACATAAGGGCAGTATTATTGTAGTTATATTCTTGTACATAGGGGGCAGTATTGTAGTAGTTATATTCTTGTACATAGGAGCAGTATTATAGTAGTTATATTCTTGTACATAGGAGCAGTATTATAGTAGTTATATTCTTGTACGTAGGAACAGTATTATAGTAGTTATATTCTTGTACATAGGGGGCAGTATTATAGTAGTTATATTCTTGTACATAGGGGGCAGTATTATAGTAGTTATATTCTTGTACATAGGGGGCAGTATTATAGTAGTTATATTCTTGTACATAGGAGCAGTATTATAGTAGTTATATTCTTGTATATAGGGGGCAGTATTATAGTAGTTATATTCTTGTACATAGGGGCAGTATTATAGTAGTTATATTCTTGTACATAGGAGCAGTATTATAGTAGCTATATTCTTGTACATAGGGAGTAGTATTATAGTAGTTATATTCTTGTACGTAGGAACAGTATTATAGTAGTTATATTCTTGTACATAGGGGGCAGTATTATAGTAGTTATATTCTTGTACATAGGGGGCAGTATTATAGTAGTTATATTCTTGTATATAGGAGCAGTATTATAGTAGTTATATTCTTGTACATAGGGAGCAGTATTATAGTAGTTATATTCTTGTACGTAGGAACAGTATTATAGTAGTTATATTCTTGTACATAGGGGGCAGTATTATAGTAGTTATATTCTTGTACATAGGGGGCAGTATTATAGTAGTTATATTCTTGTACATAGGGGCAGTATTATAGTAGTTATATTCTTGTACATAGGAGCAGTATTATAGTAGTTATATTCTTGTACATAGGGGGTAGTATTATAGTAGTTATATTCTTGTACATAGGAGCAGTATTATAGTAGTTATATTCTTGTACATAGGGGGCAGTATTATAGTAGTTATATTCTTGTACATAGGGGGCAGTATTATAGTAGTTATATTCTTGTACATAGGAGCAGTATTATAGTAGTTATATTCTTGTATATAGGAGCAGTATTATAGTAGTTATATTCTTGTACATAGGAGCAGTATTATAGTAGTTATATTCTTGTACATAGGAGCAGTATTATAGTAGTTATATTCTTGTACATAGGGGGTACTATTATAGTAGTTATATTCTTGTACACAAGGGACAGTATTATAGTAGTTATGTTCTTGTACATAGGGGGCAGTATTATAATAGTTATATTCTTGTGCATAGGAGCAGTATTATAGTAGTTATATTCTTGTACATAGGGGCAGTGTTATAGTAGTTATATTCTTGTATATAGGAGCAATATTATAGTAGTTATATTCTTGTACATAGGAGCAGTATTATAGTAGTTATATTCTTGTACATAGGGACAGTATTATAGTAGTTATATTCTTGTACATAGGAGCAGTATTATAGTAGTTATATTCTTGTATATAGGAGCAGTATTATAGTTGTTATATTCTTGTACATAGGGGGCAGTATTATAGTAGTTATATTCTTGTACATAGGGGGCAGTATTATAGTAGTTATATTCTTGTACATAGGAGCAGTATTATAGTAGTTATATTCTTGTACATAGGGAGCAGTATTATAGTAGTTATATTCTTGTACATAGGAACAGTATTATAGTAGTTATATTCTTGTACATAGGGGGCAGTATTATAGTAGTTATATTCTTGTACATAGGAGCAGTATTATAGTAGTTATATTCTTGTACATAGGGGGCAGTATTATAGTAGTTATATTCTTTTACATAGGAGCAGTATTATAGTAGTTATATTCTTGTACATAGGGGGTAGTATTATAGTAGTTATATTCTTGTACACAGGGGACAGTATTATAGTAGTTATGTTCTTGTACATAGGGGCAATATTACAGTAGTTATATTTTTGTACATAGGAGCAGTATTATAGTAGTTATATTCTTGTACATAGAGGCAGTATTATAGTAGTTATATTCTTGTACATAGGGGCAGTATTATAGTGGTTATATTCTTGTACATAGGAGCAGTGTTATAGTAGTTATATTCTTGTACATAGGGGCAGTATTATAGTAGTTATATTCTTGTACATAGGAGCAGTATTATAGTAGTTATATTCTTGTACATAGGGGGCAGTATTATAGTAGTTATATTCTTGTACATAGGGGGCAGTATTAGAGTAGTTATATTCTTGTACATAGAAGCAATATTATAGTAGTTATATTCTTGTACATAAGGGGCCGTATTATAGTAGTTATATTCTTGTACATAGGGGGCAGTATTATAGTAGTTATATTCTTGTACATAGGAGCAGTATTATAGTAGATATATTCTTGTACATAGGGGGCAGTATTATAGTAGTTATATTCTTGTACATAGGGGCAGTATTATAGTAGTTATATTCTTGTACATAGGAGCAGTATTATAGTAGTTATATTCTTGTACATAGCAGTATTATATTAGTTATATTCTTGAACATAGGAGCAGTATTATAGTAGTCATATTCTTGTACATAGGAGCAGTATTATAGTAGTTATATTCTTGTACATAGGAGCAATATTATAGTAGTTATATTCTTGTACATAGCAGTATTATATTAGTTATATTCTTGTACATAGGAGCAGTATTATAGTAGTTATATTCTTGTACATAGGAGCAGTATTATAGTAGTTATATTCTTGTACATAGGAGCAGTATTATAGTAGTTATATTCTTGTACATAGGAGCAGTATTATAGTAGTTATATTCTTGTACATAGGAGCAGTATTATAGTAGTTATATTCTTGTACATAGGAGCAGTATTATAGTAGTTATATTCTTGTACATAGGGGGTAGTATTATAGTATTTATATTCTTGTATATAGGGGCAGTATTATAGTAGTTATATTCTTGTACATAGGGGGTAGTATTATAGTATTTATATTCTTGTATATAGGGGCAGTGTTACAGTAGTTATATTCTTGTACATAGGGGGTAGTATTATAGTATTTATATTCTTGTATATAGGGGCAGTATTATAGTAGTTATATTCTTGTACATAGGGGGTAGTATTATAGTATTTATATTCTTGTATATAGGGGCAGTATTATAGTAGTTATATTCTTGTACATAGGAGCTGTATTATAGTAGTTATATTCTTGTACATAGGAGCAGTATTATAGTAGTTATATTCTTGTACATAGGAGCAGTATTATAGTAGTTATATTCTTGTACATAGGAGCAGTATTATAGTAGATATATTCTTGTACATAGGGGGCAGTATTATAGTAGTTATATTCTTGTACATAGGGGCAGTATTATAGTAGTTATATTCTTGTACATAGGAGCAGTATTATAGTAGTTATATTCTTGTACATAGGAGCAGTATTATAGTAGTTATATTCTTGTACATAGGAGCAGTATTATAGTAGTTATATTCTTGTACATAGGAGCAGTATTATAGTAGTTATATTCTTGTACATAGGAGCAGTATTATAGTAGTTATATTCTTGTACATAGGGGGTAGTATTATAGTATTTATATTCTTGTATATAGGGGCAGTATTATAGTAGTTATATTCTTGTACATAGGGGGTAGTATTATAGTATTTATATTCTTGTATATAGGGGCAGTATTATAGTAGTTATATTCTTGTACATAGGGGGTAGTATTATAGTATTTATATTCTTGTATATAGGGGCAGTATTATAGTAGTTATATTCTTGTACATAGGGGGTAGTATTATAGTATTTATATTCTTGTATATAGGGGCAGTATTATAGTAGTTATATTCTTGTACATAGGAGCTGTATTATAGTAGTTATATTCTTGTACATAGGAGCAGTATTATAGTAGTTATATTCTTGCACATAGGAGCAGTATTATAGTAGTTATATTCTTGTACATAGGAGCAGTATCATAGTAGTTATATTCTTGTACATAGGGGGTAGTATTATAGTATTTATATTCTTGTATATAGGGGCAGTATTATAGTAGTTATATTCTTGTACATAGGGGGTAGTATTATAGTATTTATATTCTTGTATATAGGGGCAGTATTATAGTAGTTATATTCTTGTACATAGCGGCAGTATTATAGTAGTTATATTCTTGTACATAGCGGCAGTATTATAGTAGTTATATTCTTGTACATAGGAGCAGTATTATAGTAGCTATATTCTTGTACATAGGAGCAGTATTATAGTAGTTATATTCTTGTACATAGGGAGCAGTATTATAGTAGTTATATTCTTGTACATAGTAGCAGTATTATAGTAGTTATATTGTTGTACATAGGGGCAGTATTATAGTAGTTATATTCTTGTATATAGGGGGCAGTATTATAGTAGTTATATTCTTGTACATAGGGGCAGGGTTATAGTAGTTATATTCTTGTACATAGGGGGCAGTATTATAGCAGTTATATTCTTGTACATAGGGGGCAGTATTATAGTAGTTATATTCTTGTACATGGGAGCAGTATTATAGTAGTTATATTCTTGTACATAGGAGGCAGTATTATAGTAGTTATATTCTTGTACATAGGAGCAGTATTATAGTAGTTATATTCTTCTACATAGGGAGCAGTATTATAGTAGTTATATTCTTGTACATAGGGAGCAGTATTATAGTAGTTATATTCTTGTACATAGGGGCAGTATTATAGTAGTTATATTCTTGTACATAGGGGGCAATATTATAGTAGTTATATTCTTGTACATAGCAGCAGTATTATAGTAGTTATATTCTTGTACATAGTTGCAATATTATAGTAGTTATATTCTTGTACATAGGGGACAGTATTATAGTAGTTATATTCTTGTACATAGGGGACAGTATTATAGTAGTTATATTCTTGTACATAGGAGCAGTATTATAGTAGTTATATTCTTGTACACAGGGGACAGTATTATAGTAGATATATTCTTGTACATAGGGGCAGTATTATAGTAATTATATTCTTGTACATAGGGGACAGTATTATAGTAGTTCTATTCTTGTCCATAGGAGCAGTATTATAGCAGTTATATTCTTGTACATAGGGGCAGTATTCTAGTAGTTATATTCTTGTACATAGGAGCAGTATTATAGTAGTTATATTCTTATACATAGGGAGCAGTATTATAGTAGTTATATTCTTGTTGATAGGGGCAGTATTATAGTAGTTATATTCTTGTACATAGGAGCAGTATTATAGTAGTTATTTTCTTGTCCATAGGAGAGGATAGACGTGTGCTTGAGAGCTGTCAGCAGGGCGGAGGCTTCTGACCCAGGTGGAGGGGAGGGGAGCTGGGCTGATGATCCAGGGAAAGCCCCTGGTCTGGAGTCGGGCCTGCAGTCTGCACCTGATGGTAATGGAAAGCTGGAGATGGTGGCTGGTGAGTCTTCTAAACCTGCTTGTTATGTTGGAGGATTAAATGCTAAAGTTACAAGGCAAAGTATATTTAAGCTGGAATTGCATATCAGCAAACTAAAAGAAGAAATTAAGAAAGAGACTGATCCTAAGGTAAAACTGATGAAGTGCGAGTGTCTGGATGATTGCAGCCGAGAGCTGCTGATCAGGAAAGAAAAACTGGAGAAAAGTTTAAACTCTGCCCAGAAAGGAGACTTGGGCTAAAGAGAAAAAAAAAGAATCCAGAGCCCAGACTGTGAGCAGAAAACGCTTTATTGAGAATAAGGACATTAAATATAAAACTGTGTACAGCATTGTGGAGCAAGGAAGCCCAGTGAGAAGTGCAGCGCTGATATCAGGGGCACAATGTGAGGGGTCCGAGACACCAGAAAGTGCTGCAGAGGAAAGTGTGCCAGCAAACGAGGGGTTAACTGCAGTGACCTCTGTATGAAGTGAGCTCAGCTGCTGAGAGTGAGAAAGAAAGTGCACCCTGTACTGATACTGTGAGTGAGACCCCCCTCAGCGCTGTGAGTGAGACCCCGCTCACTGGTGCTAGTGAATGTCTGTCTGCAACAGATAATACAAATATTATAATGGACTCTGAGCCCTCCATGTCAGTGACTGGAGACAATACTGTGCAGCAATCAGTGGTGGTGGACTCTATGTCATGTGTGTCAGCGGATGGAGACCACACTGCAGTGGTAATGGACTCTGAGCCCTCCATGTCAGTGAATGGAGACAATACTGTGCAACCATCAGTGGTGGTGGACTCTATGTCATGTATGTCAGTGGATGGAGACCACACTGCAGGGGTAATGGACTCTGAGCCCTCCATGTCAGTGAATGGAGACAATACTGTGCAACCATCAGTGGTGGTGGACTCTATGTCATGTATGTCAGCGGATGGAGACCACACTGCAGTGGTAATGGACTCTGAGCCCTCCATGTCAGTGACTGGAGACAATACTGTGCAGCAATCAGTGGTGATGGACTCTATGTCATGTATGTCAGCGGATGGAGACCACACTGCAGTGGTAATGGACTCTCAACCCTCCATGTCAGTGAATAGAGACAATACTGTGCAACCATCAGTAGTAGATCTGGGTGTTGTTGCAGCACAGTCAGGTGTCAGTAATCATGGGACTGGGGAGAGCTCCAGCACTAATCCTCCAGCAGCGGTGGAGATCTCCAGCACTGATCCACCTGCGGCTGGTGAAAGCTCCGGCACTGACCCATCTGCGGCTGGTGAAAGTGTGGAACCCCAGGGGTCTGGTTACCACAGTAATAGCAATATTACTTCTGTGAGCAGGTGGGAGGTCTCCTGGTCAGGAACCCTAAGCATGCCACACCTCCTGCCCAGTCCTGGGAGGGGAAGAACTTCCCCTATATAAACTGGGGCTGAGGTAGGGTTAGTGAGTAGAGAAGGAGAAGAAGAGGAGTCCCAGACAGAGACACAGTCTGGTCTGGAGTGGAGCTGATACAGGGAGAGCAAGATCAGGAGCTCTGTGGGAGCAGTGATAAAAGGGGTCAGAGACTGGAAGCTGTAGAGCTCGTCCTGACTGAAGAGATCTCACCGGACACGGAGTCCGAGGCTGTGGGGACTGAGCCATACCCAGCAGCAGAAACCGACCGGCAGGGGATTTCAGGTCCTCTGGCCAAGAAACCCGAAGGCACGGTCACACGCAAGGGACCAGCACCGCTGTCGTGGAGCGGAGGCTACCAGAAGGCCCCGAGTCACCGGCCATACGGATGAGCACCACACGGTACACTCAGGGACGTGGGCTACTTTTACCCACTTCTAGCAAGGTAGCCAGGAAGAGTACAATTAGTGGGGAGGCCTACAACTCCGCCTGGCCAGGGGAGATCCTATCTGCTCACGGACTGACCAGGCCCCGATCGCTAGCCAGTACTCCCGGGAGGGTCTACCTTTGCCACCAGTAAAGACCCTGAACTACACCGCACCGTCTCTGAGTGGTTCCTGGTGCCTGCGTGCAATTCCACTATCCCCATCATCCACGTCCGCTGCCCTGAGGCCATACCCCTCCCGTTGGGGGTTATACTATCCACGTTGCACAACCGTACCACCGGCCTCAGCGGTCTGCCCTGCAGCGGTTTCATAACCGCATTCAACGGGTGGCGTAGTCGAACACTATAACATCTCCTACTAATTCCGCCACTTAGTTTGACACCCTGGGCACGGACCGGGTCACCGCCACGAGGACTACTATCCCCAGCAGATCCGGCTCCGGGTATCCCCCTGCACAGCAGAAGCAGCACAGGCCCAGGGGGCGCGTCAACTTTTGGCGTAGTCGGCAGGATTTCGTGCCCGCAACCACCGGGTACTGCGTGCCTGAAAAAGACTGTTAAACTTACCTGTGGTGAAGATTCCCGCCATCCGACGCCATCTTTTGCCTTCTTCCCGCCATCTGTGGAGTTTTCCCGCCATCCGACGCCATCTTTTGCCTTCTTCCCGCCATCCATGGAGTTTTCCCGCCATCCGACGCCATCTTTTGCCTTCTTCCCGCCATCCGTGGAGTTTTCCCGCCGTTGGACGCCATCTCGAGGACGCCGCGCGGGAAGAAGAGGGGCGTGGACTCCGAAAGCGCGCGAGAACTGAAGCCCCGCCTCACGTCCGGACGTTGCGTAAGGTCCTGGAAGGAACCCAGCAGACGCCGACGTCACAGGAGCGCGACGGAAGGTCCTCAACCCTGACGATCCACTGCGGAGCCGCGGCCTACGGAAGAGGATCATCGCAAGGTAGGCCACGGTCCACTAGGGGGGAGGAGGATGTCGGATACGGAGGAGAGCTTCACTGCCACAGCCACCGCCAGCACCACCGCTGCTGCGGTCATGCCTTTCACCATGCCCTACATCCCGGGGGCAGCCTGGCTACCCCAGTACTCAGGGGAGTCACATACCCTAAATGACTTCAGAGAAAGGCTGGATAGCCTCTTCCAGGTGTACCCCCTCACAGAAGAGCAAAAAGTGAGCATCCTGGTGGCTCAATTAACAGGGGCAGCCCAAAGGGAGGTAAAGTCCTGGCCACTTGGGAGGAGGAGGACTGTCGCAGAGATACTAGCCCGGCTGAAGGACACCTTTGATACCCGTACCTCAGCCGAGATCAAGCTTAGATTCTACGGGTGCAAGCAGCGAGCACATGAGAATATAAGGGACTATGCACTAAACCTACAAGAGGCCCTGAGAGCCATTAAGCAGGCCGACCCTGACGGCGTGTGAAACGAAGACAAGTTGTTGACTGAACAATTTATAGAGGGTCTACATTGCAATGCCCACCGAACCCAGTTGCGAGCAATGGCCTTACAGGACCCTCATCTGGACTTTGCACAGTTCAAGGACAGAGCCATCCGGGTGCTCCGAGAACCGGCACCAGGTGGCGCTGTGACCCACAAACGCCCTGCTACCATTTACCACCAGGAGACGGCGCCCTTGTCGGCAGGGCCTGTGGGAGCTGATGCGCAGGTTTTAAACAATGACCCGGCTACAGACCTGCACCGTCAGGTCCAAGAGCTAACTAAAAGCGTTGCCGCGCTAACCCGAACTGTGCAGTCTTTACAGGTTTCTACTCCAGGGAAGATCCAGCTGGCATCCGGACCGGAGGATATCCCGTGGCGCCGACCAAGGAGGACCCCACCGGCCAGAGGAAGACCCAGCGACCGATACAACGAGGACGGACAACCCATCTGCCGCCGCTGCAATCAACCCGGACATATGGCAAGGTACTGTCCTTTAAACTGGCACAACCTGGGGTAGAGGGCCAACCCCTAGGAATAAGATCACCAGGCCCATCGAACTGGCGTGACAAATACGTGGGAGGACGTCCAGTCTTGCCTGTAGTACTGGATGGCATTCCTATGAGTGCCCTACTTGACACCGGGTCACAGGTCACCACCATCCCGTACGCGCTCTTCAAGCAGTACTGGAATGACTCGGATATAACCCGCTACCCAGACGACGACTTGAGTATCATCGCCAGCAATGGTCAGCCCGTGCCACAGATCGGATTTAAAGAGATGACCATTAAAATCGGTAAAGTCGAACTGGCAGCACAGGGACTGATCATTGTAGACATTGACAAGCGCGAGAGTCACCCAAAGATAACTCTAGGAACTAATGTGATTGAAAATTGTCTTGCAGAGGTGATTCTCATTTTACAGCAGGTTGCCAAGAACGCCAGCTCTGGCCAGCAGCGAGTGCTCCAAAAAGAGATCCGGGCACTGATGCGACGGCAACAGGTGGAACTCTCCGGTGGTGAGATTGGTAGCGTGAGAATGTGTGACCCTTTCCCTATTGCCATGCTCCCGAAAAGTGAAATGATGATTTGGTGCCGGGCAGCTATTGGTCTGAGAG
Source organism: Phyllobates terribilis (assembly GCF_046119375.1). NCBI lineage: Eukaryota > Metazoa > Chordata > Amphibia > Anura > Dendrobatidae > Phyllobates > Phyllobates terribilis. Next base: position 180,766,097 of record NW_027362769.1, on the reverse strand, counting down.
GTAGAGACTACTAAGCAATGGTAGAACCCGTCTACTCAGACAGTAGGCCCACCATTTTGACAGCACGGGGGGTGGTTGATGTACGCCATGGGAGGGTGCCCGTTCGCATAATAAATATCGGGAAGAGGGAAGTGTACCTGCCCCGGTATGCTACGCTAGCCAAATTGTATACCATCAACCAAAATTCTGTACAGTCCGTGGAACCCTTGCCTCCATCTCATCCAGAGGAAGGTAACGGCTCTAAGCAACAAATGGAGGACTGGTGTCAGCAACTGCATTTGGGTACTGACTCCACTCCCTCACACCAGAAACAGGGAGTCTATCGGGTGGTTCAAGAGTACGAGAGAGTGTTTAGTAAACACCCGCTAGACTTCGGGCGAGTAAAGGGGGTAGAACACCACATCCCCACGGGAGACCATCCTCCCATAAAGGAGAGATACCGACCCGTACCCCCTGCACACTACCAACACGCCAAGGGGATGCTTAGAGACATGAAGGAGGCTGGGGTAATCAGGGATAGCTGTAGCCCCTGGGCAGCTCCACTAGTCTTGGTTAAAAAGAAAGACAACACCATGAGAATGTGTGTAGATTACCGGAAAATCAACCGTATCACACACAAAGATGCGTACCCCTTACCAAGGATAGAGGAGTCTTTGGCTGCTTTAAAATCTGCTAACTTCTTCTCCACTTTGGATCTCACTAGCGGGTACTGGCAGGTTCCTGTCGCAGAGGCGGACCGGGAGAAGACCGCATTCACTACCCCGATGGGACTTAGCGAGTTTACCTGCATGCCGTTCGGACTCTGCAACGCACCAGGAACCTTCCAACGATTGATGGAATGCTGTCTGGGACACCGGAACTTTGAGACGGTCCTGCTGTACCTGGACGATGTTATAGTTTATTCCAAAACCTACGAGGACCACCTGAAACACCTGGCGGAAGTGTTCGAAGCCCTGGCAAACTACGGTCTGAAGGTGAAACCGTCGAAGTGTCACCTGCTAAAACCAAAAGTGCAGTACCTGGGACACGTGGTGAGTGCTGACGGAGTGCTGACGGACCCTGATAAGATCACCGCGATTAAGGAATGGCCAAGACCCTCCAGCGTAAAGGAAGTGCGGCAGTTCCTCGGGTTGGTAGGCTACTACCGAAGATTCATTCCCGGTTTCACCAAAAAGGCAGCTCCTATGCAGGACCTCCTGATAGGCCAGTCCAGGAAGGCCAAGAACCAGAAGCCGCCCTTCAGATGGGAGAAGCTGGAAGAAGAGTCCTTCCGCCAGCTGAAGATGGCCCTCACGGGGGATGAAATCCTGGCGTACCCTGATTACAGCCAGCCCTTTATCCTCTACACCGACGCAAGTAACATCGGGCTAGGAGCCGTACTGTCCCAGATCCAGCAGGGGAGAGAACGGGTAATTGCTTACGCCAGCCGAAAACTGCGACCCACCGAAAGAAACCCTGAGAATTACAGCTCATTCAAGCTAGAGTTCCTGGCAGTGGTGTGGGCAGTCACCGAACGCTTTAAGCACTACCTCGCCTCTTCGCGGTTCACCGTGTACACGGATAACAACCCGTTGACACACCTGGACACTGCAAGACTCGGTGCCTTGGAGCAGAGATGGATGGCCCGCCTGTCCAACTATGAGTTCACGATCAAATACCGGGCAGGACGCTCCAATACCAACGCGGATGCTTTGTCCAGAATGCCAAACCTACCGGACGTAGGGGAAGATCCAGAGGAACTGGAAGAAGTTGAACTCCCCGCGTTTCACCGTCATGGGACTACCCAGTATTCCCACCGTGTAAGGGGTAAGCAATCCGCTACGTTCAACCCCTTACTGTTAGAACCTTGCTCTTAGGTTTTTTCCTTTGCTGGTCACATGACCTTGTTGGCCTATTTAATCCTGCTCCGCCCTTCTGGCTTTGCTGGACTTCATTGTATATCTACTTTCTAGCTAGCCTGTGCTCTGTATCTAACTCTGTTAGTTTGCTTGGTCTACGGACCTCTATGTTCTATCTATTTTGTTTGTTCGTCTGTCTGCTACTATTTCTGTTAGGAGGTGTCCCATATTCCTCCCAGTCCTTAGTACTTGTAGGGATTCCCTCCCCACATCTATAGGTCTTCGTACAGACTAGATGAGGACTTTAGCAGGTCTGATCGCAGGATCAGGTTCCCTGTTACATCGTAGGGATTCAGCTGAGTCTCATAGTAGGGACAGATCTCCTCTCTTTCCTTAGCTTTGGTAGCAGAACATAACAGTAAGTCCAGCCAGCAAATTCTCTAAGGAAAGATTTTTCTGTTCCATCATGGTGTCGGTTCAGGATTTGGCTCATCGCCTGCAGGGACTCTCTCTGGAAGTGGCCGAGCTCCGTCAGCACGTGAGTAACTGTTCTGGAGCACATTTCTTGGAGCCTAAGGTATGTTTGCCGGATTTATTTTTTGGTGAACATCGAGAATTTTTTTCATTTAAAAATGCTTGCTTATTGTATTTTCGTTTGAGACCCAAGTCCTCTGGGGATGAATCCCAGCGCGTAGGGTTCATAATGTCACTTTTGCGCAAAGAGCCTCAGGAGTGGGCCTTTTCTTTGCAACCTAGTGATACATGCTTCAGATCAGTGGATAGTTTTTTTTCTGCTTTAGGACTATTATATGATGATCCTGACCGTGTCGCATCAGCTGAGACTGAGTTGAGACGTTTAAAACAAGGATCAGGTAATGTCGAAAAATATTGTACACATTTTCGTCGTTGGTCCACTCAAACAGGGTGGAACGATTCTGCTCTGAAAAGTCTATTTCTTGCTGGGCTCAGTGAAAGGGTTAAAGACCTGCTAATTGCTTATCCTACACCTGAGGATTTGCAACAGGCTATGCAATTAGCTATACGGGTGGATAGAAGACTGCGTGCTAGGGTTAATGAGAGCAAATCCTCTGCTATGTCAGTTTCTGGTTATGAGAATGTGTGTACTAACAGTGGTGAACCGATGGAGATTGGATCGGTGGCACCTCGCTCTCAAGAAAAAGACCGTCGTTTTTCGAAAGGCTTGTGTTTCTATTGCGGAAAATCTGGTCATTTGATTAAAGGCTGTGAGCTTCGTATGAAGAAAGAAAAAAAAATGGTCAGTCATGCCCGTATTGCCTGTTTAAATTCCAAGGGTGTATTTTTAGCTGCTTCCACGATTGCTCAGGAAAAATTAATGGAATTTCGGGTGTTTGTTGATTGCGGGTCTACACTGAATGTAATTGATGGGGGATTCGTGGAAAAACTCAATTTAAAACCTGAACCTTTATCATCCCCCATTGCTGTGGTTTCTGTGGATGGCTCCCCTTTGAAGAATATTACTCTCAAGGTCTGTGAATTTCCTCTCACTATTAATGGTGTTCACCATGAGAAATTGGATTTGGTAGTGTTGAATAACTTGCCTTCTCCAGTAATATTGGGATTGCCCTGGTTAAAATGTCACAATCCTGTACTGGATTGGTCTACCAGTGAAATTAAATCCTGGAGCCATAAATGTTATGACAAGTGTTGTAACGGGCGTATTGCAGCTTTGGATAGGGGAGAATTGCCTGTTCCTATTCAGGATTTTTGGAGAGTTTTTTCTGAGAAGGAATCGCAGGTTTTGCCTCCCCATAGAGACTATGATTGTTCTATTGAATTTGTCCCTGGAGCGACTCTTCCTAAAAGTCGTTTATTTAACCTTACTATTCCTGAGAGGAAGGCTTTGGAGGAATACATACAGACAAGTTTGGCCGCCGGTCACATTAGGCCCTCTAAGTCTCCTGTGGCGGTTGGATTTTTTTTTGTAAAAAAAAAGGACGGCGGTTTACGTCCTTGTCTGGATTTTCGTGAGATTAACAAAATTACGGTACGCAATCCTTACCCACTGCCATTGATTCCTGATCTGTTTAACCAGTTATTGGGGGCCAAGTGGTTCTCTAAAATTGACCTTAAGGGGGCATACAATCTGTTGCGCATGAAGGAGGGTGATGAATGGAAGACTGCTTTTAACACTCCTGTGGGTCATTTTGAGAATCTGGTTATGCCTTTTGGTCTTACTAATGCTCCTGCATTTTTTCAGAATCTGATTAATGACATCCTTAGACCTTTGATCGGTAAAAATGTGGTTGTGTATTTGGATGACATTTTGATTTATTCGCCAGATCTGGAGTCTCATTGGCGGAGCGTGCGTGAGGTATTACAGTTATTAATGGACAATTCGCTTTTTGCTAAGCTGGAGAAATGTGAGTTCGCTGTACAGAGAATTAGTTTTTTGGGCTACATTATCTCCAGCAAAGGTTTTGAGATGGATCCGGTTAAGGTTCAGGCTGTGCAGGAATGGCCTAGGCCTATTGGTTTGAAATCGATACAGAGGTTTTTGGGTTTTGCCAATTACTATAGAAAATTCATAAAAAATTTTTCTAGTATTGTCAAACCTCTGACTGATCTCACCAGGAAAGGTGCTGATGCGGTTCAGTGGTCTTCTGAGGCCATTGAAGCTTTTGTGTATCTCAAGGAGAGGTTCACCTCTGCTCCCATCCTTATGCAGCCTGATGTTACTAGGCCGTTTTTGGTTGAGGTTGATGCTTCCTCTGTGGGGGTTGGCGCAGTATTGTCTCAGGATAACGGGGATGGATTACATCCCTGTGCCTTTTTTTCAAAAAAATTTTCGGAGACTGAATTGAATTACGATATTGGTAATCGGGAATTATTGGCTATTAAACTCGCATTTGAACACTGGCGCCACTTCTTGGAAGGTGCGGAATTTCCCGTTCAGGTTCTTACGGATCATAAAAATCTGATATATCTTGATGCTGCCAAGCGCCTGAATGCCCGTCAGGCTAGGTGGGCACTGTTTTTCTCGCGGTTTAATTTCTCCGTTACTTACATCCCTGGTACTAAGAATGTTAAGGCGGATGCCTTGTCTCGCAGTTTTTCTCCCATAGTCGGTGCTGAGAAAGAGGAAAACATTTTACAAGAAGGTGTTGTGATAGCTGCTTTAGACTCCGTTTTGGAAGATGAGATTCTTAAAGCTCAGGAGAATGCCCCATCTAACACTCCTCATGGGAGGTTGTTTGTGCCTGAGACCTTTAGGAGAGATTTGTTTGTTGAGTGTCACGAATCTCGGTTGGCAGGTCATCCCGGAATCTCTGAGACCAAGAGACTGGTGGGTCGCAGTTTTTGGTGGCCTGGATGGCAGAAGGAAGTCATTAAGTGGGTGCGCCAATGTACTATATGTGCTAGATCTAAGTCCTCACATACTCCTGCTGCGGGGTTGCTTTGTCCTTTGGAGGTCCCCAGTGCTCCTTGGACACATTTGGCTATGGACTTTATAACTGACCTTCCCCCCTCTGAGGGTTTTACTGTCATCTGGGTGGTCGTGGACCGTTTTAGCAAGATGTGTCACTTGGTTCCCTTCGTCAAACTGCCCTGCGCTAAAACTCTCGCTAAGGCCTTTGTCAAGGAAATTGTCAGACTTCATGGCGTTCCTACTGACATTGTTTCTGATAGGGGTCCTCAGTTCGTGGCTCGTTTTTGGCGTGCCTTTTGTGACAGGTTGGGAATTCATTTGTCGTTTTCGTCCGGATATCATCCTGAATCTAATGGCCAGACAGAAAGGAAAAACCAGGATGTTGAGCAGTTCTTGCGTTGTTTTGTGGCAGACAATCAAGAGGGGTGGTCTGAGTTTCTGCCACTTGCCGAATTTGCTCTGAACAATCATACATCTTCTTCTGCTGGTTGTTCGCCTTTTTTTTGTTGTTCTGGGAGACATCCGTCGTTTGGGTCGTTCTCCAAGTTGGGATCTGCCGTGCCTGAGGAGGAGAATTTTTCCTGTGATTTGGAAAGAGTTTGGACGGATGTGCGTGGTAATCTTCAGGAGGCCAACAGAAAATCTAAAGACTACTTTGATAGGAAACGACAGGAGGTTTTGTTCGCTGTTGGTGACATGGTTTGGTTGTCCTCTAGGAATCTGCGGTTGAGGATTCCTTCTAAGAAATTGGGTCCCAAGTTTGTAGGGCCCTTTAAGGTGCTTCAGGTTGTCAACCAATCTGCTGTTAGGTTGGAGGTTCCTACCTCCTGGAGAATTAATCCGGTCTTTCATGTCTCTCTGTTAAAAAAAGCTGTTGTGTCGGATGGTGACGCCTCTGCCTCTGTTCCTCCGGTGGTGGAGGACGGGGAATATGAAATTTCTCGCATCCTTGACTCTAGACGGTATAGAGGTAGTTTGCAGTATCTTGTGGCCTGGAAAGGTTTCGGACCCGAGGATAACTCTTGGGTGAGGTCAGATGATGTTTCCGCGTCCAGACTTATCAGAGCGTTTCACAGGAGATTTCCTGATAAGCCTGGTCCTAGGGGATCCGGAGGATCCTCTTAGAAGGGGGGGTACTGTTAGAACCTTGCTCTTAGGTTTTTTCCTTTGCTGGTCACATGACCTTGTTGGCCTATTTAATCCTGCTCCGCCCTTCTGGCTTTGCTGGACTTCATTGTATATCTACTTTCTAGCTAGCCTGTGCTCTGTATCTAACTCTGTTAGTTTGCTTGGTCTACGGACCTCTATGTTCTATCTATTTTGTTTGTTCGTCTGTCTGCTACTATTTCTGTTAGGAGGTGTCCCATATTCCTCCCAGTCCTTAGTACTTGTAGGGATTCCCTCCCCACATCTATAGGTCTTCGTACAGACTAGATGAGGACTTTAGCAGGTCTGATCGCAGGATCAGGTTCCCTGTTACATCGTAGGGATTCAGCTGAGTCTCATAGTAGGGACAGATCTCCTCTCTTTCCTTAGCTTTGGTAGCAGAACATAACACTTACCTCATTACAACTGGGCAGAAACACAAGACAGTGACCCCGCCGTCCGACTAGTGAAGGAGATGCTGACTCGGCCAGATGCCCGCCTTGACCCAGACGCTCCGGAGGAGACCAAGCAACTGTGGGCTGAGAAGAGTCGACTGTTTCTTTACAAGGGGAAGTTGTGCCGCAGAATGGTTAACTCCCGGACGCATGAACTGATCTGGCAAGTAGTGGTGCCAAGAAGAGACGCGGCTATGGTACTGGAGGCATACCACGACGGAGCTGGGCACTTCGGATGGAAGAAGCTGGAGTTCCTGCTGCGCGGGCGGTTCCACTGGGTAGGCATGAGAGGGACCATCGAGAGGTGGTGCAGAGACTGTGGCCCATGCAACCTAAGAAGGAAGGACCGTGCCAGCCAGAAGACTCCCCTGCAGTCCATCGTCACCAGGCAGCCGTTGGAACTGGTAGCCTTGGACCATGTAAAACTGACCCCCAGCAGAAGTGGCTACGTCTATGCGTTAACCATTGTGGATCACTACTCCCGGTTCTTGGTTGTAGTCCCCGTCAAGGACTTAACGGCTCAAACAGCAGCTAGAGCCTTCCAGCAGCACTTCTGTCGTCCACACGGATACCCAGAGCAGGTGCTGACGGACCAAGGACCTGCCTTTGAAGCGGAAGTCTTCCAGGAGTTCTGCACTCTGTATGGCTGCCGGAAGATAAGAACAACACCCTATCATCCGCAAACCAATGGACTTTGCGAGAAGATGAACCAGGTGGTGATAGACCTTCTGAAAACATTGCCCCTGGAAGAACGCAGTCTGTGGCCTGAGAAACTGCCTGATCTGGTGGACCTATACAACCACATCCCTGTAGGTTCTACCAACTGTACCCCGGCTTACCTAATGAGAGCAAGACCTGGTAAGCTGCCTGTTGATCTGGATATGGGAGTCCTGACACCCGAGGACACTTCACCAGAAGCAGACTGGGACACAGAGAGGCAGCAGCAGTACCGGAAAGTACAGGAGAGAGTTGAGCGAAGTCTCCGTCAAGCAAGAGAAAGACAGGAGAAGACTTACAACCAGTGTGCTCCCGCTGTTCCCCTGGTACCTGGAGAGCAGGTCTTGAAGAGGAAAAGACGGCTCCACAAGTTGGACGACCAGTGGGAGAAGGACCCGTACACCGTACTGCCATCAAGCCATGAAAACCCAAAAATCTGCACAATCAGTAAGGATGGAGGAGAAACCACAGCCATTGTCTCCCGAGATTACCTGAAGAAGTGTCCCGAGCAGCTACGAAACCCTGAAGAAGATCAAGAAAACCCTCGACCCGCAGAGGAAAGGGAAGAGATGGTCAGTACTGTACTCGGAGACTTCCCTCGGTCTTGGACACAGGTAAATGGCGCTGTTGTGGTACCCGTCCTCACCTTCCTCCAGCCAGCATCCCAAGTGCCTACGGAAAAACAGGTAGAGCTGGAAGAGCAGCCGGTCCAGGAGGCAGAAGACCCCACACAAGCAGACCAGGAGAATCGACCCTCTGCTTATAGTGAGCCTGCCGTGCCCCTAGTGAGCCAAAGAGTCCGTAGACAGCTGCCCAGCTTACCTTTGACAGCTCCTACACCCTGTAGCTCAGGACCGGTCAGTAAGCTCCGTAGGTCTACTAGGGCCAATAGAGGCCAGTTGCCCGTACGTTGGAGGATCTAAAGTGTTCAGACTGTCTTATTGGTATTTACCTGTTTACTGTTGCTTGTAAATAATTATGTTTTTCCAGTTATTTTATAGGTGTCTTTTGTGGATTAACCGGAACTCTGTTGTATATATGTTTGGAGCGTAACCCAGGAACGGACTATAGACTGTTAAAGACTCGGGGCAGGACAGACCCTTACCTGGTTACGGCTCCCTGTTCTTTGGTGAAATGGACACCCTTTTTGCTTCAAAAATTGCACCCGGTTGCGGACACGCCGTGACCACCTTAACGTGTTTTTCCTTATTGTATTGTTCCTGTTTATACCCTGTTATGTTTTCAAAAATATGTTTAGTCCCGGAGTACTAAATTTTACTAGGGGGGAATGTGGAACCCCAGGGGTCTGGTTACCACAGTAATAGCAATATTACGTCTGTGAGCAGGTGGGAGGTCTCCTGGTCAGGAATCCTAAGCATGCCACACCTCCTGCCCAGTCCTGGGAGGGGAAGAACTTCCCCTATATAAACTGGGGCTGAGGTAGGGTTAGTGAGTAGAGAAGGAGAAGAAGAGGAGTCCCAGACAGAGACACAGTCTGGTCTGGAGTGGAGCTGATACAGGGAGAGCAAGATCAGGAGCTCTGTGGGAGCAGTGATAAAAGGGGTCAGAGACTGGAAGCTGTAGAGCTCGTCCTGACTGAAGAGATCTCACCGGACACGGAGTCCGAGGCTGTGGGGACTGAGCCATACCCAGCAGCAGAAACCGACCGGCAGGGGATTTCAGGTCCTCTGGCCAAGAAACCCGAAGGCACGGTCACACGCAAGGGACCAGCACCGCCGTCCTGGAGCGGAGGCTACCAGAAGGCCCCGAGTCACCGGCCATACGGGTGAGCACCACACGGTACACTCAGGGACGTGGGCTACTTTTACCCGCTTCTAGCAAGGTAGCCAGGAAGAGTACAATTAGTTGGGGAGGCCTACAACTCCGCCTGGCCAGGGGAGATCCTATCTGCTCACGGACTGACCAGGCCCCGATCGCTAGCCAGTACTCCCGGGAGGGTCTACCTTTGCCACCAGTAAAGACCCTGAACTACACCGCACCGTCTCTGAGTGGTTCCTGGTGCCTGCGTGCAATTCCACTATCCCCATCATCCACGTCCGCTGCCCTGAGGCCATACCCCTCCCGTTGGGGGTTATACTATCCACGTTGCACAACCGTACCACCGGCCTCAGCGGTCTGCCCTGCAGCGGCGGTTTCATAACCGCATTCAACGGGTGGCGTAGTCGAACACTATAACATCTCCTACTAATTCCGCCACTTAGTTTGACACCCTGGGCACGGACCGGGTCACCGCCACGAGGACTACTATCCCCAGCAGATCCGGCTCCGGGTATCCCCCTGCGCAGCAGAAGCAGCACAGGCCCAGGGGGCGCGTCAAAAGCTCCGGCACTGACCCATCTGCGGCTGGTGAAAGCTCCGGCACTGACCCATCTGCTGACCATCAGTTCAGGAGACTGTTTTCTAATGTCACCAGACCAGTGAACCCCCCGCCTCAGAGGAGAAACGCAGTCAGGATAAAATACACAGGACCAGAGGAGAACATCCCATCCAGAATTTACATTGGGAAATTCTCCTAAAAGACTTCATGAAGTTCAATGCGTCTGAGGTCTACGCTCTGATCCATATCCCATCTAGCAGGATCTATGACATCAGCTTTAAGCTCCAGTGTGATCTGGATCTGTTCTGGAACATCTATAATGACACCAGAGAAGATGAGATCTGGGATCACCTCCATTGTATCCAGCTGTCTAAGCCGCAGGAGATAACGGCCACTGTCCTGTTCCAGTCTGAGGTGGTGGCGGTGGCGGATCTGCAGCACTGGCTGAACCGGCAGTGCATAGTAAGAAGTCATCCCGACAAGATCTATGATGAGGAGCAGATATGGAATGGAGGATATACACTGAAAATCCAGCTGATACAAGAGAGCGGTGTGACCAGACATCTGCCGCACTCCTTCTACCTGGGCTCAGAGAGGGGGATCTGCTACTACCCTGGTCAGCCACGTCTGTGCCATAGATGTGGGGGCCGGCACCTCGCCATAAACTGCTCTCGTATCACGTGCTCATTATGTGGACAGTCAGGTCATACAAAGGACAAATGCACAGGACCCGTCATCTGTAATCTGTGCTCAGAACCAGGGCATACGTTCCGGGATTGCCGGCATGCAGAACACAATAAATATAATGGCCAGACCTCCTCAGAAGTTATTCAGGAAGATGTCACCAGAGGTTCTGATGTCCCAGAAGCTGGTATGGATGAGGACAGAAGTCACAGTATCAGTGAACAAGCTCCAGAGTCTGAGGTACTAACGGATGCTGCACTACTAGGACCACCAGCCACTGAAGAACCACCTAAAGGCCCACCAGCCACTAAAGAAAGACCTAAACCGCCATCAGCCAATATAATAAGACCTAAGCTTCGATCAGCCACTAAAGTAGGGCCTAAAATGCCAGTTGTTAAAGAGAGGCCTAAGGTGTCCAGAAAGCCTGTCACCAAACCAGCCAAGCATCAGCCCAGTACATCTGTGGAAGCAGTTAGTCCGCCTGCACTATCCAGTGTGGATGAGGAAGGCTTTGTGACCGTAAAAAGAAAAAATGCATCTGTGGATCCCACCAGAAAAGTCACAACAGTACAGAAAACCTCTGAGCCTCCAGTGCTGGCGATAAGTCCTGGACGTTACAATGTGCTGGGAGAAGACCAAGATGAAGAGTCACAAATGGAGCAAAGTCCTTCATGCGTCCTCGAAAACGTCTCTGATGAGGGGGATCCTGACCCTCCCGTGTCCACAAAGAGATGGGGCACTACAGGTGACAGCAGTGGAAGGAGGAAGAAGACCAAAAAGTTTAAGTGATCAGGATGCGGCTGAGAATAAACTCCATCAATGTGAACAGTCTGAGGACTGTGAGCCGGCGGCAGGCGATTTACCAGCGTTTGTCTGACGAGAGATCTGACGTCTTCTTCTTGCAGGAGACGTATCTGAAGAGCAATGCTCATGTGTATGCAGCCAAGAGAGACTGGAGACTTGGGCCGTCATACTGGTCCTTCGGCCTGGAGAGAAATGACGGTGTGGGGGTCCTCTTTAATACCATGAATGTCCAGGTGGACAGAGTCCTGGAGATCTGTCCGGGTCGCTGTCTGATGCTGGACTTTACATTGGACCCCATCCATTATAGAGCGATAAACATTTATGCTCCGCAGACCAGGAAAGAGCGGAGGGAACTATTTGACCACATGAAACCATATTGCTTTACATCTAAAGTATTTATATTGTGTGGGGACTTTAATAATGTGTCCTGTAATGTGGACAGATCCAGCAGTCATAAGCAACTAAGATATGATGAGACGTTCCTTAATAATATAGTCCAGCAGGCCCACCTAGTAGACCCCTATGGGTCTCATCATACCAGTAAGACGTACACTTACCATAAGGGTGGTAATGCCAGTAGGATAGACCGGGTGTATATAAAGAGGGAGGTGAGATGCTCTCAGTACAGGATCAGCCCCCTGGAGTATTCGGACCATTGTATGGTGAGTGTGACGCTGGATCTGGCCCAAGCTGTGGTCTGTGGAAAGGGGTACTGGAAGGTGAACAGCTCTGTGGTCCAAGATCCTCGGTTCAGAGAGGCCTTCACCACATTCTATAATGAGCGTAGGACCACCCAGTGTATGTGTGATGACACAGCCGAGTGGTGGGAGATCATGAAGAGTGACATCAAGCAGTTTATTATACGAGCAGCCAGGAGACGTAGTAATATGGATTATATGAGATACACAGCCCTGAGACTGCACCTCAGCCGGCTATACAGCAGGATGAATGGTGGTGAGGAGGTGGACGGACGGAGCGTCAGCCATATAAAGCCGCGGATGAGGGAGCTGCAGTACGATCGCCTCAAGTCTCTCAAGGCGGAGGGACAGTTTGATAGTTGGGGCGTCCATAACCCAGATCCCTTTATTGCCTGTAAGAACAGGGTCAGTAAGAAGCTGATCACTGGCTTGTTAGATGAGAATGGGGTGGAGCAGTCAGAGCCGGAGAAAGTCCACAGGATCATTGGGGATTATTATAGAGATCTGTATAAAGGGGCTCATATTAATAAGGATGACATTAAAGCTTATCTGAAGTGGGTGTCCCTACCAACGTTAGACCCGGTGCAGGCAGATAGTATGGCCGATCCCATAACTGAGGATGAGGTGAAGAGGAGCATTGACTCCTTAAAGGCCAACAAGAGCCCAGGACTGGACGGCCTGACCAGCGAGTTTTACAAAGAGTTCAGGGACTTGTTGGCTCCGGACCTGGTGCAGGTCTATAATGATTGCGTCTCTGCAGGGAAGCTCCTACAGTCCCAGTATAGATCTGTTCTGGTTCTCTTAGCAAAGAAGGGAAATCTAAAAGATGTAAAGAACTGGCGTCCACTGTCTTTGCTAAACACTGACTATAAAATCCTGGCCAAGATCTTGTATTATCGGCTGAGTGAGGTGGCGGGTGAGCTGATCATCGCCAACCAGACGTGTGGTGTGAAGGGTCGGACGATAGAGGACTCATTGCTGCTGGTGAGAGAAGCTGTGACGTACATTAAGCAGCACAATGTGGGGGCGTATATTGTGGGCTTAGACCAGTGTAAAGCCTTTGATAGAGTCCATCATGACTACCTGTACCAGGTGTTGTTACACTATGGCCTCCCGGTGCGGTTTGTGCAGTGGCTGCAGGTTGTGTATAAGGAGGCTGTAAGCCTGCCGCTGATTAATGGTCACTTGGCTGAGCCCTTCAGGATCATGTCAGGGGTGAGGCAGGGCTGTCCTCTCAGCCCATTGTTGTATGTCTTTAGTCTGGATCCTTTCCTCAGAAAAGTGCAGGATCATAGAGGTTTCACAGGGCTGAGGTGTTGCCTGCAGAGTACAGTGGAGGATGTAAAGTTCTGCGCCTATGCGGATGACGTGTCGGTGGTGGTGTCTTCTAGAGAAGACTGTACGGCTCTACAGCAGGAGATGACAGCCTTCTCCAATGTGTCTAACTCCTCTGTGAACATGGAGAAGAGCGAGGCGTTGTGGTTGGGGGGTGACAGTGATGTCTTCTCTGTGCCCTTCAGAACTGTTCAGGATCAGATAAAGATTTTGGGAGTAGTGTTTGGAGCTGTAGATGATGGGAAGGTGAACTGGGAGGAGAAGCTGGTGGTGTGTGAGCAGAAGGTGCAGAGCTGGAGACACTGGAAGCTGACGTATCTGGAGAAGGTCCGCCTGCTGAAGACCTTCCTGCTCCCGCTCTTCCTCTATATCAGTGTGGTGTTCCCTGTGCCCGATGCGTTACTCCCCAGACTTACCAATGTCTTCTTTCACTTCTTGTGGGGTAACAGAGTGAATGTGGTCAGGAGAAACATTGTCTATCTCCCCCATAAGGAGGGTGGTCTCTCCATGCCCTGTCCTGAGCTCTTCTTTAATCTCATGTTTCTTATGAAGAATTTCTCTTTTTGTAAGAATTCAGAGAAGACACCATGGTCTTGTTTGTTTAAGAGCCAGATCCAGCAGTTTGTGTCCGTGTGGTCGGTAGGGGACCCCATCAAGAGAATCTCAGGCCGACTAAAGAATAATGTTTCTTGGTATGGTGTCCATGTAATAAATAAGGTCGTTAGATGGAGGATCCTGTATGAGGACGTCAGGCAGCTCAGTAGGAAGGAGTTGTATAAGAATGTGCTGTCATCTCACTTTAGTGTCCATGTTCAATTGAGGGGCGCCCCAAGTCTAGATGTAAAACAGGCTGCAAAAAATGTGCTATATCCCAGAGTTCCCCCTTATATGAGAGACGTGGCGTGGCTGGGGCTCCATGGTAAGATGTACGTCAGAGACAACCTAAAGTGCAGGAATGTATCAGACAGATCCTGTCCTAGGGAAGAGTGCCCCCGTATACAGGAGACTATGGAGCATCTGCTTCTAGAGTGTCCCTTCAGTATGCAGGTATGGGAGTCTGTGTCCTTGTCCCTAAAGTTACCGCACCTGGTGGGACAGTCGTACGGTCAGCTGCTGTACGGAGACTTCCAGCCTGAGCTCAGGGCGTATAACCGAAGCTCACTGTATGTAATAAATGTGGTGACCATCTATCATCTGTGGTGTGCACGGTGCTGCCTGCTCATCAATAAGGAGGTCCTGTCCTGTGATAGTGTCAGGTATAAGATCCTGGAAAGTCTCAAGTCAGTGTATAAGAAGGACATAAAGATTAACTCAAGTAATGTGAACTGGAGGAACATTCATGTGGCGGGATTTATCAATGTTATCTAATATTATTGTGTAAGTGATGTAACAACACAGTATTTATTTTCTTTAATATTTATTATTTTGTGATTTTAATGTAATTATTCTGTAATATTTGGTTGTCAGTTTTAAATAAAAAGATCATTATAGTAGTTATATTCTTGCACACAGGGGACAGTATTATAGTAGTTATATTCTTGTACATAGGGGCAGTATTATAGTAGTTATATTCTTGTACATAGGGAGCAGTATTATAGTAGTAATATTCTTGCACACAGGGGACAGTATTATAGTAGTTATATTCTTGTACATAGGGGCAGTATTATAGTAGTTATATTCTTCTACATAGGAGCAGTATTATATTAGTTATATTCTTCTACATAGGAGCAGTATTATATTAGTTATATTCTTGTACATAGGAGCAGTATTATAGTAGTTGTATTCTTGTACATAGGAGCAGTATTATAGTAGTTATATTCTTGTACATAGGGGGTAGTATTATAGTAGTCATATTCTTGTACACAGGGGACAGTATTATAGTAGTTATGTTCTTGTACATAGGGGCAGTATTACAGTAGTTATATTCTTGTACATAGGGGGCAGTATTATAGTAGTTATATTCTTGTACATACGTGCAGTATTATAGTAGTTATATTCTTGTGCATAGGGGGTAGTATTATAGTAGTTATATTCTTGTACACAGGGGACAGTATTATAGTAGTTATATTCTAGTACATAGGGGCAGTATTACAGTAGTTATATTCTTGTACATAGGGTGCAGTATTATAGTAGTTATATTCTTGTACACAGGGGACAGTATTATAATAGTTATGTTCTTGTACATAGGGGCAGTATTACACTAGTTATATTCTTGTACATAGGAGCAGTATTATAGTAGTTATATTCTTGCACATAGGGGGCAGTATTATAGTAGTTATATTCTTGTACATAAGAGCAGTATTATAGTAGTTATATTCTTGTACATAGGGGGTAGTATTATAGTAGTCATATTCTTGTACACAGGGGACAGTATTATAGTAGTTATGTTCTTGTACATAGGGGCAGTATTACAGTAGTTATATTCTTGTACATAGGGGGCAGTATTATAGTAGTTATATTCTTGTACATATGTGCAGTATTATAGTAGTTATATTCTTGTGCATAGGGGGTAGTATTATAGTAGTTATATTCTTGTACACAGGGGACAGTATTATAGTAGTTATATTCTTGTACATAGGGGCAGTATTACAGTAGTTATATTCTTGTACATAGGGTGCAGTATTATAGTAGTTATATTCTTGTACACAGGGGACAGTATTATAGTAGTTATGTTCTTGTACATAGGGGCAGTATTACACTAGTTATATTCTTGTACATAGGAGCAGTATTATAGTAGTTATATTCTTGTACATAGGGGGCAGTATTATAGTAGTTATATTCTTGTACATAGGAGCAGTATTATAGTAGTTATATTCTTGTACATAGTGGGTAGTATTATAGTAGTTATATTCTTGTACACAAGGGACAGTATTATAGTAGTTATGTTCTTGTACATAGGGGCAGTATTACAGTAGTTATATTCTTGTACATAGGGGGCAGTATTATAATAGTTATATTCTTGTGCATAGGAGCAGTATTATAGTAGTTATATTCTTGTACATAGGGAGCAGTATTATAGTAGTTATATTCTTGTACATAGGAACAGTATTATAGTAGTTATATTCTTGTACATAGGGGGCAGTATTATAGTAGTTATATTCTTGTACATAGGAGCAGTATTATAGTAGTTATATTCTTGTACATAGGGAGCAGTATTATAGTAGATATATTCCTGTATATAGGGGACAGTATTATAGTAGTTATATTCTTGTACATAGGAGCAGTATTATAGTAGTTATATTCTTGTACATAGGGGGTAGTATTATAGTAGTTATATTCTTGTACACAGGGGACACTATTATAGTAGTTATGTTCTTGTACATAGGGGCAATATTACAGTAGTTATATTTTTGTACATAGGAGCAGTATTACAGTAGTTATATTTTTGTACATAGGAGCAGTATTATAGTAGTTATATTCTTGTACATAGGAGCAGTATTATAGTAGTTATATTCTTGTACATAGGAGCAGTATTACAGTAGTTATATTTTTGTACATAGGAGCAGTATTATAGTAGTTATATTCCTGTACATAGGGGGTAGTATTATAGTTGTTATATTCTTGTACACAGGGGACAGTATTATAGTAGTTATATTCTTGTACATAGGAGCAGTATTATAGTAGTTATATTCTTGTACATAGGAGCAGTATTACAGTAGTTATATTTTTGTACATAGGAGCAGTATTATAGTAGTTATATTCTTGTACATAGGAGCAGTATTATAGTAGTTATATTCTTGTACATAGGAGCAGTATTATAGTAGTTATATTTTTGTACATAGGAGCAGTATTATAGTAGTTATATTCCTGTACATAGGGGGTAGTATTATAGTTGTTATATTCTTGTACACAGGGGACAGTATTATAGTAGTTATATTCTTGTACATAGGAGCAGAATTATAGTAGTTATATTCTTGTACATAGGAGCAGTATTACAGTAGTTATATTTTTGTACATAGGAGCAGTATTATAGTAGTTATATTCTTGTACATAGGAGCAGTATTATAGTAGTTATATTCTTGTACATAGGAGCAGTATTACAGTAGTTATATTTTTGTACATAGGAGCAGTATTATAGTAGTTATATTCCTGTACATAGGGGGTAGTATTATAGTTGTTATATTCTTGTACACAGGGGACAGTATTATAGTAGTTATGTTCTTGTACATAGGAGCAGTATTATAGTAGTTATATTCTTGTACATAGGAGCAGTATTATAGTAGTTATATTCTTGTACATAGGAGCAGTATTATAGTAGTTATATTCTTGTACATAGGAGCAGTATTACAGTAGTTTTATTTTTGTACATAGGAGCAGTATTATAGTAGTTATATTCCTGTACATAGGGGGTAGTATTATAGTTGTTATATTCTTGTACACAGGGGACAGTATTATAGTAGTTATATTCTTGTACATAGGGGCAGTATTATAGTAGTTATATTCTTGTACATAGGAGCAGAATTATAGTAGTTATATTCTTGTACATAGAGGCAGTATTATAGTAGTTATATTCTTGTACATAGGGGCAGTATTATAGTGGTTATATTCTTGTACATAGGAGCAGTGTTATAGTAGTTATATTCTTGTACATAGGAGCAGTGTTATAGAAGTTATATTCTTGTACATAGGGGGCAGTATTATAGTAGTTATATTCTTGTACATAGGGGGCAGTATTATAGTAGTTATATTCTTGTACATAGGGGGCAGTATTAGAGTAGTTATATTCTTGTACATAGAAGCAATATTATAGTAGTTATATTCTTGTACATAAGGGGCCGTATTATAGTAGTTATATTCTTGTACATAGAGGGCAGTATTATAGTAGTTATATTCTTGTACATAGGAGCAGTATTATAGTAGATATATTCTTGTACATAGGAGCAGTATTATAGTAGTTATATTCTTGTACATAGGGGCAGTATTATAGTAGTTATATTTTTGTACATAGGAGCAGTATTA
This sequence comes from Phyllobates terribilis, assembly GCF_046119375.1. Taxonomy (NCBI): domain Eukaryota; kingdom Metazoa; phylum Chordata; class Amphibia; order Anura; family Dendrobatidae; genus Phyllobates; species Phyllobates terribilis. The sequence continues at coordinate 180,747,714 of NW_027362769.1, read as the reverse complement.
TAGTAGTTATATTCCTGTACATAGGGGGTAGTATTATAGTTGTTATATTCTTGTACACAGGGGACAGTATTATAGTAGTTATGTTCTTGTACATAGGAGCAGTATTATAGTAGTTATATTCTTGTACATAGGAGCAGTATTATAGTAGTTATATTTTTGTACATAGGAGCAGTATTATAGTAGTTATATTCCTGTACATAGGGGGTAGTATTATAGTTGTTATATTCTTGTACACAGGGGACAGTATTATAGTAGTTATGTTCTTGTACATAGGAGCAGTATTATAGTAGTTATATTCTTGTACATAGGAGCAGTATTATAGTAGTTATATTCTTGTACATAGGAGCAGTATTATAGTAGTTATATTCTTGTACATAGGAGCAGTATTACAGTAGTTTTATTTTTGTACATAGGAGCAGTATTATAGTAGTTATATTCCTGTACATAGGGGGTAGTATTATAGTTGCTATATTCTTGTACACAGGGGACAGTATTATAGTAGTTATATTCTTGTACATAGGGGCAGTATTATAGTAGTTATATTCTTGTACATAGGAGCAGAATTATAGTAGTTATATTCTTGTACATAGAGGCAGTATTATAGTAGTTATATTCTTGTACATAGGGGCAGTATTATAGTGGTTATATTCTTGTACATAGGGGCAGTATTATAGTAGTTATATTCTTGTACATAGGAGCAGTGTTATAGAAGTTATATTCTTGTACATAGGGGGCAGTATTATAGTAGTTATATTCTTGTACATAGGGGGCAGTATTATAGTAGTTATATTCTTGTACATAGGGGGCAGTATTAGAGTAGTTATATTCTTGTACATAGGAGCAGTATTATAGTAGATATATTCTTGTACATAGGGGGCAGTATTATAGTAGTTATACTCTTGTACATAGGGGCAGTATTATAGTAGTTATATTCTTGTACATAGGAGCAGTATTATAGTAGTTATATTCTTGTACATAGCAGTATTATATTAGTTATATTCTTGAACATAGGAGCAGTATTATAGTAGTTATATTCTTGTACATAGGAGCAGTATTATAGTAGTTATATTCTTGTACATAGCAATATTATAGTAGTTATATTCTTGTACATAGCAGTATTATATTAGTTATATTCTTGTACATAGGAGCAGTATTATAGTAGTTATATTCTTGTACATAGGAGCAGTATTATAGTAGTTATATTCTTGTACATAGGAGCAGTATTATAGTAGTTATATTCTTGTACATAGGAGCAGTATTATAGTAGTTATATTCTTGTACATAGGAGCAGTATTATTGTAGTTATATTCTTGTGCATAGGAGCAGTATTATAGTAGTTATATTCTTGTACATAGGGAGCAGTATTATAGTAGTTATATTCTTGTACATAGGAACAGTATTATAGTAGTTATATTCTTGTACATAGGGGGCAGTATTGTAGTAGTTATATTCTTGTACATAGGAGCAGTATTATAGTAGTTTTATTCTTGTACATAGGGAGCAGTATTATAGTAGATATATTCCTGTATATAGGGGACAGTATTATAGTAGTTATATTCTTGTACATAGGAGCAGTATTATAGTAGTTATATTCTTGTACATAGGGAGTAGTATTATAGTAGTTATATTCTTGTACACAGGGGACAGTATTATAGAAGTTATGTTCTTGTACATAGGGGCAATATTACAGTAGTTATATTTTTGTACATAGGAGCAGTATTACAGTAGTTATATTTTTGTACATAGGAGCAGTATTATAGTAGTTATATTCTTGTACATAGGAGCAGTATTATAGTAGTTATATTCTTGTACATAGGAGCAGTATTACAGTAGTTATATTTTTGTACATAGGAGCAGTATTATAGTAGTTATATTCCTGTACATAGGGGGTAGTATTATAGTTGTTATATTCTTGTACACAGGGGACAGTATTATAGTAGTTATATTCTTGTACATAGGGGCAGTATTATAGTAGTTATATTCTTGTACATAGGAGCAGAATTATAGTAGTTATATTCTTGTACATAGGAGCAGTATTACAGTAGTTATATTTTTGTACATAGGAGCAGTATTATAGTAGTTATATTCTTGTACATAGGAGCAGTATTATAGTAGTTATATTCTTGTACATAGGAGCAGTATTACAGTACTTATATTTTTGTACATAGGAGCAGTATTATAGTAGTTATATTCCTGTACATAGGGGGTAGTATTATAGTTGTTATATTCTTGTACACAGGGGACAGTATTATAGTAGTTATGTTCTTGTACATAGGAGCAGTATTATAGTAGTTATATTCTTGTACATAGGAGCAGTATTATAGTAGTTATATTCTTGTACATAGGAGCAGTATTATAGTAGTTATATTCTTGTACATAGGAGCAGTATTACAGTAGTTATATTTTTGTACATAGGAGCAGTATTATAGTAGTTATATTCCTGTACATAGGGGGTAGTATTATAGTTGTTATATTCTTGTACATAGGAGCAGAATTATAGTAGTTATATTCTTGTACATAGAGGCAGTATTATAGTAATTATATTCTTGTACATAGGAGCAGAATTATAGTAGTTATATTCTTGTACATAGAGGCAGTATTATAGTAGTTATATTCTTGTACATAGGGGCAGTATTATAGTGGTTATATTCTTGTATATAGGGGCAGTATTATAGTAGTTATATTCTTGTACATAGGAGCAGAATTATAGTAGTTATATTCTTGTACATAGAGGCAGTATTATAGTAGTTATATTCTTGTACATAGGGGCAGTATTATAGTGGTTATATTCTTGTACATAGGAGCAGTGTTATAGTAGTTATATTCTTGTACATAGGAGCAGAATTATAGTAGTTATATTCTTGTACATAGAGGCAGTATTATAGTAGTTATATTCTTGTACATAGGGGCAGTATTATAGTGGTTATATTATTGTACATAGGGACAGTATTATAGTAGTTATATTCTTGTACATAGGGGCAGTATTATAGTAGTTATATTCTTGTACATAGGAGCAGAATTATAGTAGTTATATTCTTGTACATAGAGGCAGTATTATAGTAGTTATATTCTTGTACATAGGGGCAGTATTATAGTGGTTATATTCTTGTACATAGGAGCAGTGTTATAGTAGTTATATTCTTGTACATAGGGGCAGTATTATAGTAGTTATATTCTTGTACATAGGAGCAGTATTATAGTAGTTATATTCTTGTACATAGGGGGCAGTATTATAGTAGTTATATTCTTGTACATAGGGGGCAGTATTATAGTAGTTATATTCTTGTACATAGGGGGCAGTATTAGAGTAGTTATATTCTTGTACATAGAAGCAATATTATAGTAGTTATATTCTTGTACATAAGGGGCCGTATTATAGTAGTTATATTCTTGTACATAGGGGGCAGTATTATAGTAGATATATTCTTGTACATAGGGGGCAGTATTATAGTAGTTATATTCTTGTACATAGGGGCAGTATTATAGTAGTTATATTCTTGTACATAGGAGCAGTAGTATAGTAGTTATATTCTTGTACATAGCAGTATTATATTAGTTATATTCTTGAACATAGGAGCAGTATTATAGTAGTTATATTCTTGTACATAGGAGCAGTATTATAGTAGTTATATTCTTGTACATAGGAGCAATATTATAGTAGTTATATTCTTGTACATAGCAGTATTATATTAGTTATATTCTTGTACATAGGAGCAGTATTATAGTAGTTATATTCTTGTACATAGGAGCAGTATTATAGTAGTTATATTCTTGTACATAGGAGCAGTATTATAGTAGTTATATTCTTGTACATTGGAGCAGTATTATAGTAGTTATATTCTTGTACATAGGAGCAGTATTATAGTAGTTCTATTCTTGTACATAGGAGCAGTATTATATTAGTTATATTCTAGTACATAGGGGGCAGTATTATAGTAGTTATATTCTTACACATAGGAGCAGTATTACAGTATTATAGTAGTTATATTCTTGTACATAGGAGCAGTATTATAGTAGTTATATTCTTGTTTATAGCAGTATTATATTAGTTATATTCTTGTACATAGGAGCAGTATTATAGTAGTTATATTCTTGTACATAGGAGCAGTATTATATTAGTTATATTCTTGTACATAGGGGGCAGTATTGTAGTAGTTATATTCTTGTACATAGGAGCAGTATTATAGTAGTTATATTCTTGTTTATAGGAGCAGTATTATAGTAGTTATATACTTGTACATAGTAGCAGTATTATAGTAGTTATATTCTTGTACATTGGAGCAGTATTATAGTAGTTATATTCTTGTACATAGGAGCAGTATTATAGTAGTTATATTCTTGTACATAGGAGCAGTATTATTGTAGTTATATTCTTGTACATAGGGGGTAGCATTATAGTAGTTATATTCTTGTACACAGCGGATAGTATTATAGTAGTTATGTTCTTGTACATAGGGGCAGTATTACAGTAGTTATATTCTTGTACATATGGAGCAGTATTATAGTAGTTATATTCTTGTGCATAGGAGCAGTATTATAGTAGTTATATTCTTGTACATAGGAGCAGTATTATAGTAGTTATATTCTTGTACGTAGGAGCAGTATTATAGTAGTCATATTCTTGTACATAGAGGCAGTATTATAGTAGTTATATTCTTGTACATTTGGGGCAGTATTATAGTAGTTATATTCTTCTACATAGGGGGCAGTATTATAGTAGTTATATACTTGTACATAGGAGCAGTATTATAGTAGATATATTCTTGTACATAGGGGGCAGTATTATAGTAGATATACTCTTGGTCATAGGGGCAGTATTATAGTGGTTATATTCTTGTACATTTGGGGCAGTATTATAGTAGTTATATTCTTCTACATAGGGGGCAGTATTATAGTAGTTATATTCTTGTACCTAGGAGCAGTATTATAGTAGATATATTCTTGTACATAGGGGGCAGTATTATAGTAGTTATATTCTTGTACATAGGGGCAGTATTATAGTAGTTATATTCTTGTACATAGGGGGCAGTATTATAGTAGTTATATTCTTGTACATAGGAGCAGTATTATTGTAGTTATATTCTTGTACATAGGGGGTAGCATTATAGTAGTTATATTCTTGTACACAGCGGATAGTATTATAGTAGTTATGTTCTTGTACATAGGGGCAGTATTACAGTAGTTATATTCTTGTACATATGGAGCAGTATTATAGTAGTTATATTCTTGTGCATAGGAGCAGTATTATAGTAGTTATATTCTTGTACATAGGAGCAGTATTATAGTAGTTATATTCTTGTACGTAGGAGCAGTATTATAGTAGTCATATTCTTGTACATAGAGGCAGTATTATAGTAGTTATATTCTTGTACATTTGGGGCAGTATTATAGTAGTTATATTCTTCTACATAGGGGGCAGTATTATAGTAGTTATATACTTGTACATAGGAGCAGTATTATAGTAGATATATTCTTGTACATAGGGGGCAGTATTATAGTAGATATACTCTTGGTCATAGGGGCAGTATTATAGTGGTTATATTCTTGTACATTTGGGGCAGTATTATAGTAGTTATATTCTTCTACATAGGGGGCAGTATTATAGTAGTTATATTCTTGTACCTAGGAGCAGTATTATAGTAGATATATTCTTGTACATAGGGGGCAGTATTATAGTAGTTATATTCTTGTACATAGGGGCAGTATTATAGTAGTTATATTCTTGTACATAGGGGGCAGTATTATAGTAGTTATATTCTTGTAAATAGGAGCAGTATTATAGTAGTTATATTCTTGTACATAGGGGGCAGTATTATAGTAGTTATATTCTTGTAAATAGGGGGAAGTATTATAGTAGTTATATTATTGTACATAGGAGCAGTATTATAGTAGTTATATTCTTGTACATAGGGGCAGTATTATAGTAGTTATATTCCTGTACACAGGGGCAGTATTATAGTAGTTATATTCTTGTACATAGGGGGCAGTATTATAGTAGTTATATTCTTGTACATAGGGGCAGTATTATAGTAGTTATATTCTTGTACATAGGGGGCAGTATTATAGTAGTTATATTCTTGTACATAGGGGGCAGTATTATAGTAGTTATATTTTTGTACATAGGAGTCAGTATTATAGTTGTTATATTATTGTACATAGGAGCAGTATTATAGTAGTTATATTCTTGTACACAGGGGCAGTATTATAGTAGTTATATTCTTGTACATAGGAGCAGTATTATAGTAGTTATATTTTTGTACATAGCAGTATTATATTAGTTATATTCTTGTACATAGGAGCAGTATTATAGTAGTTATATTCTTGTACATAGGAGCAGTATTATAGTAGTTATATTCTTGTACATAGGAGCAGTATTATAGTAGTTATATTCTTCTACATAGAAGCAGTATTATAGTAGTCATATTCTTGTACATAGAGGCAGTATTATAGTAGTTATATTCTTGTACATTTGGGGCAATATTATAGTAGTTATATTCTTCTACATAGGGGGCAGTATTATAGTAGTTATATACTTGTACATAGGAGCAGTATTATAGTAGATATATTCTTGTACATAGGGGGCAGTATTATAGTAGATATACTCTTGGTCATAGGGGCAGTATTATAGTAGTTATATTCTTGTACATAGAGGCAGTATTATAGTAGTTATATTCTTGTACATTTGGGGCAGTATTATAGTAGTTATATTCTTCTACATAGGGGGCAGTATTATAGTAGTTATATTCTTGTACCTAGGAGCAGTATTATAGTAGATACATTCTTGTACATAGGGGGCAGTATTATAGTAGTTATATTCTTGTACATAGGGGCAGTATTATAGTAGTTATATTCTTGTACATAGGGGGCAGTATTATAGTAGTTATATTCTTGTAAATAGGAGCAGTATTATAGTAGTTATATTCTTGTACATAGGGGGCAGTATTATAGTAGTTATATTCTTGTACATAGGGGGCAGTATTATAGTAGTTATATTTTTGTTCATAGGAGTCAGTATTATAGTAGTTATATTATTGTACATATGAGCAGTATTATAGTAGGTATATTCTTGTACATAGGGGCAGTATTATAGTAGTTATATTCTTGTACACAGGGGCAGTATTATAGTAGTTATATTCTTGTACATAGGGGGCAGTATTATAGTAGTTATATTCTTGTACATAGGGGCAGTATTATAGTAGTTATATTCTTGTACATAGGGGGCAGTATTATAGTAGTTATATTCTTGTACATAGGGGGCAGTATTATAGTAGTTATATTTTTGTACATAGGAGTCAGTATTATAGTAGTTATATTATTGTACATAGGAGCAGTATTATAGTAGTTATATTCTTGTACACAGGGGCAGTATTATAGTAGTTATATTCTTGTACACAGGGGCAGTATTATAGTAGTTATATTCTTGTACATAGGGGGCAGTATTATAGTAGTTATATTCTTGTACATAGGGGCAGTATTATAGTAGTTATATTCTTGTACATAGGGGGCAGTATTATAGTAGTTATATTCTTGTACATAGGGGCAGTATTATAGTAGTTATATTCTTGTAGATAGGGGGCAGTATTATAGTAGTTATATTCTTGTACATAGGGGGCAGTATTATAGTAGTTATATTTTTGTACATAGGAGTCAGTATTATAGTAGTTATATTATTGTACATAGGGGCAGTATTATAGTAGTTATATTCTTGTACATAGGGGGCAGTATTATAGTAGTTATATTCTTGTACATAGGGGCAGTATTATAGTAGTTATATTCTTGTACATAGGGGGCAGTATTATTGTAGTTATATTCTTGTACATTGGAGTCAGTATTATAGTAGTTATATTATTGTACATAGGGGCAGTATTATAGTAGTTATATTCTTGTACATAGGAGCAGTATTATAGTAGTTATATTCTTGTACATAGGAGCAGTATTATAATAGTTATATTCTTGTACATAGGAGCAGTATTATAGTAGTTATATTCTTGTACATAGGAGCAGTATTATAGTAGTCATATTCTTGTACATAGAGGCAGTATTATAGTAGTTATATTCTTGTACATTTGGGGCAGTATTATAGTAGTTATATACTTCTACATAGGGGGCAGTATTATAGTAGTTATATACTTGTACAAAGGAGCAGTATTATAGTAGATATATTCTTGTACATAGGGGGCAGTATTATAGTAGTTATATTCTTGTACATAGGGGCAGTATTATAGTAGTTATATTCTTGTACATAGGGGGCAGTATTATAGTAGTTATATTCTTGTAAATAGTAGCAGTATTATAGTAGTTATATTCTTGTACATAGGGGGCTGTATTATAGTAGTTATATTCTTGTACATAGGGGGCAGTATTATAGTAGTTATATTTTTGTACATAGGAGTCAGTATTATAGTAGTTATATTATTGTACATAGGAGCAGTATTATAGTAGTTATATTCTTGTACATAGGGGCAGTATTATAGTAGTTATATTCTTGTACACAGGGGCAGTATTATAGTAGTTATATTCTTGTACATAGGGGGCAGTATTATAGTAGTTATATTCTTGTACATAGGGGCAATATTATAGTAGTTATATTCTTGTACATAGGGGGCAGTATTATAGTAGTTATATTCTTGTACATAGGGGGCAGTATTATAGTAGTTATATTTTTGTACATAGGAGTCAGTATTATAGTAGTTATATTATTGTACATAGGAGCAGTATTATAGTAGTTATATTCTTGTACACAGGGGCAGTATTATAGTAGTTATATTCTTGTACATAGGGGGCAGTATTATAGTAGTTATATTCTTGTACACAGGGGCAGTATTATAGTAGTTATATTCTTGTACATAGGGGGCAGTATTATTGTAGTTATATTCTTGTACATTGGAGTCAGTATTATAGTAGTTATATTCTTCTACATAGGGGGGCAGTATTATAGTAGTTATATTCTTGTACCTAGGAGCAGTATTATAGTAGATATATTCTTGTACATAGGGGGCAATATTATAGTAGTTATATTCTTGTACATAGGGGCAGTATTATAGTAGTTATATTCTTGTACATAGGGGGCCGTATTATAGTAGTTATATTCTTGTAAATAGTAGCAGTATTATAGTAGTTATATTCTTGTACATAGGGGGCAGTATTATAGTAGTTATATTCTTGTACACAGGGGCAGTATTATAGTAGTTATATTCTTGTACATAGGGGGCAGTATTATAGTAGTTATATTCTTGTACATAGGGGCAGTATTATAGTAGTTATATTCTTGTACATAGGGGGCAGTATTATAGTAGTTATATTCTTGTACATAGGGGGCAGTATTATAGTAGTTATATTTTTGTACATAGGAGTCAGTATTATAGTAGTTATATTATTGTACATAGGAGCAGTATTATAGTAGTTATATTCTTGTACACAGGGGCAGTATTATAGTAGTTATATTCTTGTACATAGGGGGCAGTATTATAGTAGTTATATTCTTGTACATAAGGGCAGTATTATAGTAGTTATATTCTTGTACATATGGGGCAGTATTATTGTAGTTATATTCTTGTACATTGGAGTCAGTATTATAGTAGTTATATTATTGTACATAGGGGCAGTATTATAGTAGTTATATTCTTGTACATAGGAGCAGTATTATAGTAGTTCTATTCTTGTACATAGGAGCCGTATTATAGTAGTTCTATTCTTGTACATAGGATCAGTATTATAGTAGTTCTATTCTTGTACATAGGATCAGTATTATATTAGTTATATTCTAGTACATAAGGGGCAGTATTATAGTAGTTTTATTCTTACACATAGGAGCAGTATTATAGTAGTTATATTCTTGTACATAGGAGCAGTATTATAGTAGTTATATTCTTGTACATAGCAGTATTATAGTAGTTATATTCTTGTACATAGGAGCAGTATTATAGTAGTTATATTCTTGTACATAGGAGCTGTATTATAGTAGTTATATTCTTGTACATAGGAGCAGTATTATAGTAGTTATATTCTTGTACATAGGAGCAGTATTATAGTAGTTATATTCTTGTACATAGGAGCAATATTATAGTAGTTATATTCTTGTACATAGGAGCAGTATTATAGTAGTTATATTCTTGTACATAGGAGCAGTATTATAGTAGTTATATTCTTGAACATAGGAGCAATATTATAGTAGTTATATTCTTGTACATAGGAGCAGTATTATTGTAGTTATATTCTTGTGCATAGGAGCTGTATTATAGTAGTTATATTCTTGTACAAAAGAGCAGTATTATAGTAGTTATATTCTTGTACATAGGAGCAGTATTATAGTAGTTATATTCTTGTACATAGGAGTCAGTATTTTAGTAATTATATTATTGTACATAGGAGCAGTATTATAGTAGTTATATTCTTGTACATAGGGGCAGTATTATAGTAGTTATATTCTTGTACACAGGGGCAGTATTATACTAGTTATATTCTTGTACATAGGGGGCAGTATTATAGTAGTTATATTCTTTTACATAGGGGCAGTATTATAGTAGGTATATTCTTGTACATAGGGGGCAGTATTATTGTAGTTATATTCTTGTACATTGGAGGCAGTATTATAGTAGTTATATTATTGTACATAGGGGCAGTATTATAGTAGTTATATTCTTGTAAATAGGAGCAGTATTATAGTAGTTATATTCTTGTACATAGGAGCAGTATTATATTAGTTATATTCTTGTACATAGGAGCAGTATTATTGTCGTTATATTCTTGTACATTTGGGGCAGTATTATAGTAGTTATATTCTTCTACATAGGGGGCAGTATTATAGTAGTTATATTCTTGTACATAGGAGCAGTATTATAGTAGATATATTCTTGTACATAGGGGACAGTAATATAGTAGTTATATTCTTGTACATAGGGGCAGTATTATAGTAGTTATATTCTTCTACATAGGGGGCAGTATTAAAGTAGTTATATTCTTGTACATAGGAGCAGTATTATAGTAGTTATATTCTTGTACATAGGAGCAGTATTATAGTAGATATATTCTTGTACATAGGAGCAGTATTATAGTAGTTATATTCTTGTACATAGGAGCAGTATTATATTAGTTATATTCTTGTACATAGGGGGCAGTATTATAGTAGTTATATTCTTGCACATAGGGGCAGTATTATAGTATATTCTTGTACATAGAGGCAGTATTATAGTATATTCTTGTACATAGGGAGCAGTATTATAGTAGTTATATTCTTGTACATAGGGGGCAGTATTATAGTAGTTATATTCTTGTACTTAGGGGCAGTATTATAGTAGTTATATTCTTGTACATAGGGGCAGTATTATAGTAGTTATATTCTTGTACATAGGGGGCAGTATTATAGTAGTTATATTCTTGTACATAGGAGTCAGTATTATAGTAGTTATATTATTGTACATAGGAGCAGTATTATAGTAGTTATATTCTTGTAAATAGGAACAGTATTATAGTAGTTATATTCTTGTACATAGGGGGCAGTATTATAGTAGTTATATTCTTGTACATAGGGGGCAGTATTATAGTAGTTATATTTTTGTACATAGGAGTCAGTATTATGGTAGTTATATGATTGTACATAGGAGCAGTATTATAGTAGTTATATTCTTCTACATAGGGGCAGTATTATAGTAGTTATATTCTTGTACACAGGGACAGTATTATAGTAGTTATATTCTTGTACATAGGGGGCAGTATTATAGTAGTTATATTCTTGTACATAGGGGCAGTATTATAGTAGTTATATTCTTGTACATAGGGGGCAGTATTATAGTAGTTATATTCTTGTACATAGGGGGCAGTATTATAGTAGTTATATTTTTGTACATAGGAGTCAGTATTATAGTAATTATATTATTGTACATAGGAGCAGTATTATAGTAGTTATATTCTTGTACATAGGGGCAGTATTATAGTAGTTTTATTCTTGTACACAGGGGCAGTATTATACTAGTTATATTCTTGTACATAGGGGGCAGTATTATAGTAGTTATATTCTTGTACATAGGGGCAGTATTATAGTAGGTATATTCTTGTACATAGGGGGCAGTATTATTGTAGTTATATTCTTGTACATTTGGGGCAGTATTATATTAGTTATATTCTTCTACATAGGGGGCAGTATTATAGTAGTTATATACTTGTACATAGGAGCAGTATTATAGTAGATATATTCTTTTAAATAGGGGACAGTATTATAGTAGATATACTCTTGGTCATAGGGGCAGTATTATAGTGGTTATATTCTTGTACATTTGGGGCAGTATTATAGTAGTTATATTCTTCTACATAGGGGGCAGTATTATAGTAGTTATATTCTTGTACCTAGGAGCAGTATTATAGTAGATATATTCTTGTACATAGGGGGCAGTATTATAGTAGTTATATTCTTGTACATAGGGGCAGTATTATAGTAGTTATATTCTTGTACATAGGGGGCAGTATTATAGTAGTTATATTCTTACACATATGAGCAGTATTATAATAGTTATATTCTTGTACATAGCAGTATTATATTAGTTATATTCTTGTACATAGGGGCAGTATTATAGTAGTTATATTCTTGTACATAGGAGCAGTATTATGGTAGTTATATTCTTGAACATAGGAGCAGTATTATAGTAGTTATATTCTTGTACATAGGAGCAGTATTATAGTAGTTATATTTTTGTACATAGGAGCAGTATTATAGTAGTTATATTCTTGTACATAGGAGCAGTATTATATTAGTTATATTCTTGTACATAGGGGGCAGTATTATAGTAGTTATATTCTTGTACATAGGAGCAGTATTATAGTAGTTATATTCTTGTACATAGGGGCAGTATTACAGTAGTTATATTCTTGTACATATGGGACAGTATTATAGTAGTTATATTCTTGTACTTAGGAGCAGTATTATAGTAGTTATATTCTTGTACATAGGAGCAGTATCATAGTAGTTATATTCTTGTACATAGGAGCAGTATTATAGTAGTTATATTCTTGTACATAGAGGCAGTATTATAGTAGTTATTTTCTTGTACATTTGGGGCAGTATTATAGTAGTTATATTCTTCTACATAGGGGGCAGTATTATAGTAGTTATATTCTTGTACATAGGAGCAGTATTATAGTAGTTACATTCTTGTACATAGGAGCAGTATTTAGTAGTTATATTCTTGTACATAGAGGCAGTATTATAGTAGTTATATTCTTGTACATAGGAGCAGTATTATAGTAGTTATATTCTTGTACATAGGAGCAATATTATAGTAGTTATATTCTTGTGCATAGGAGCTGTATTATAGTAGTTATATTCTTGTACATAATAGCAGTATTATAGTAGTTATATTCTTGTACATAGGAGCAGTATTATAGTAGTTATATTCTTGTACATAGGAGCAGTATTATAGTAGTTATATTCTTGTACATAGGAGCAGTATTATAGTAGTTATATTCTTGTACATAGGAGCAGTATTATATTAGTTATATTCTTGTACATAGGGGGCAGTATTATAGTAGTTATATTCTTGTACATAGGGGGCAGTATTATAGTAGTTATATTCTTGTACATAGCAGCAGTATTATATTAGTTATATTCTTGTACATAGGGGGCAGTATTATAGTAGTTATATTCTTGTACATAGGAGCAGTATTATAGTAGTTATATTCTTGTACATAGGAGCAGTATTATAGTAGTTATATTCTTGTACATAGGAGCAGTATTATATTAGTTATATTCTTGTACATTTGGGGCAGTATTATAGTAGTTATATTCTTCTACATAGGGGACAGTATTATAGTAGTTATATTCTTCTACATAGGAGCAGTATTATAGTAGATATATTCTTGTACATAGGGGGCAGTATTATAGTAGTTATATTCTTGTACATAGGAGTAGTATTATAGTATTTATATTCTTGTACATAGGAGCAGTATTATAGTAGTTATATTCTTGTACATAGGAGCAGTATTATATTAGTTATATTCTTGTACATAGGGGGCAGTATTATAGTAGTTATTTTCTTGCACATAGGGGCAGTATTATAGTATATTCTTGTACATAGGGGCAGTATTATAGTATATTCTTGTACATTGGGAGCAGTATTATAGTAGTTATATTCTTGTACATAGGGGGCAGTATTATAGTAGTTATATTCTTGTACTTAGGGGCAGTATTATAGTAGTTATATTCTTGTACATAGGGGCAGTATTATAGTAGTTATATTCTTGTACATAGGGGGCTGTATTATAGTAGTTATATTCTTGTACATAGGGGGCAGTATTATAGTAGTTATATTTTTGTACATAGGAGTCAGTATTATAGTAGTTATATTATTGTACATAGGAGCAGTATTATAGTAGTTATATTCTTGTACATAGGGGCAGTATTATAGTAGTTATATTCTTGTACACAGGGGCAGTATTATAGTAGTTATATTCTTGTACATAGGGGGCAGTATTATAGTAGTTATATTCTTGTACATAGGGGCAATATTATAGTAGTTATATTCTTGTACATAGGGGGCAGTATTATAGTAGTTATATTCTTGTACATAGGGGGCAGTATTATAGTAGTTATATTTTTGTACATAGGAGTCAGTATTATAGTAGTTATATTATTGTACATAGGAGCAGTATTATAGTAGTTATATTCTTGTACACAGGGGCAGTATTATAGTAGTTATATTCTTGTACATAGGGGGCAGTATTATAGTAGTTATATTCTTGTACACAGGGGCAGTATTATAGTAGTTATATTCTTGTACATAGGGGGCAGTATTATTGTAGTTATATTCTTGTACATTGGAGTCAGTATTATAGTAGTTATATTCTTCTACATAGGGGGGCAGTATTATAGTAGTTATATTCTTGTACCTAGGAGCAGTATTATAGTAGATATATTCTTGTACATAGGGGGCAGTATTATAGTAGTTATATTCTTGTACATAGGGGCAGTATTATAGTAGTTATATTCTTGTACATATGGGGCCGTATTATAGTAGTTATATTCTTGTAAATAGTAGCAGTATTATAGTAGTTATATTCTTGTACATAGGGGCAGTATTATAGTAGTTATATTCTTGTACATAGGGGGCAGTATTATAGTAGTTATATTCTTGTACATAGGGGGCAGTATTATAGTAGTTATATTTTTGTACATAGGAGTCAGTATTATAGTAGTTATATTATTGTACATAGGAGCAGTATTATAGTAGTTATATTCTTGTACACAGGGGCAGTATTATAGTAGTTATATTCTTGTACATAGGGGGCAGTATTATAGTAGTTATATTCTTGTACATAAGGGCAGTATTATAGTAGTTATATTCTTGTACATATGGGGCAGTATTATTGTAGTTATATTCTTGTACATTGGAGTCAGTATTATAGTAGTTATATTATTGTACATAGGGGCAGTATTATAGTAGTTCTATTCTTGTACATAGGAGCAGTATTATAGTAGTTCTATTCTTGTACATAGGAGCCGTATTATAGTAGTTCTATTCTTGTACATAGGATCAGTATTATAGTAGTTCTATTCTTGTACATAGGATCAGTATTATATTAGTTATATTCTAGTACATAAGGGGCAGTATTATAGTAGTTCTATTCTTACACATAGGAGCAGTATTATAGTAGTTATATTCTTGTACATAGGAGCAGTATTATAGTAGTTATATTCTTGTACATAGCAGTATTATAGTAGTTATATTCTTGTACATAGGAGCAGTATTATAGTAGCTATATTCTTGTACATAGGAGCTGTATTATCGTAGTTATATTCTTGTACATAGGAGCAGTATTATAGTAGTTATATTCTTGTACATAGGAGCAGTATTATAGTAGTTATATTCTTGTACATAGGAGCAATATTATAGTAGTTATATTCTTGTACATAGGAGCAGTATTATAGTAGTTATATTCTTGTACATAGGAGCAGTATTATAGTAGTTATATTCTTGAACATAGGAGCAATATTATAGTAGTTATATTCTTGTACATAGGAGCAGTATTATTGTAGTTATATTCTTGTGCATAGGAGCAGCATTATAGTAGTTATATTCTTGTACATAGGAGCAGTATTATAGTAGTTATATTCTTGAACATAGGAGCAATATTATAGTAGTTATATTCTTGTACATAGGAGCAGTATTATTGTAGTTATATTCTTGTGCATAGGAGCAGCATTATAGTAGTTATATTCTTGTACAAAAGAGCAGTATTATAGTAGTTATATTCTTGTACATAGGAGCAGTATTATAGTAGTTATATTCTTGTACATAGAAGTCAGTATTTTAGTAATTATATTATTGTACATAGGAGCAGTATTATAGTAGTTATATTCTTGTACATAGGGGCAGTATTATAGTAGTTATATTCTTGTACACAGGGGCAGTATTATACTAGTTATATTCTTGTACATAGGGGGCAGTATTATAGTAGTTATATTCTTTTACATAGGGGCAGTATTATAGTAGGTATATTCTTGTACATAGGGGGCAGTATTATTGTAGTTATATTCTTGTACATTGGAGGCAGTATTATAGTAGTTATATTATTGTACATAGGGGCAGTATTATAGTAGTTATATTCTTGTAAATAGGAGCAGTATTATAGTAGTTATATTCTTGTACATAGGAGCAGTATTATATTAGTTATATTCTTGTACATAGGAGCAGTATTATTGTCGTTATATTCTTGTACATTTGGGGCAGTATTATAGTAGTTATATTCTTCTACATAGGGGGCAGTATTATAGTAGTTATATTCTTGTACATAGGAGCAGTATTATAGTAGATATATTCTTGTACATAGGGGACAGTAATATAGTAGTTATATTCTTGTACATAGGGGCAGTATTATAGTAGTTATATTCTTCTACATAGGGGGCAGTATTAAAGTAGTTATATTCTTGTACATAGGAGCAGTATTATAGTAGTTATATTCTTGTACATAGGAGCAGTATTATAGTAGTTATATTCTTGTACATAGGAGCAGTATTATAGTAGTTATATTCTTGTACATAGGAGCAGTATTATATTAGTTATATTCTTGTACATAGGGGGCAGTATTATAGTAGTTATATTCTTGCACATAGGGGCAGTATTATAGTATATTCTTGTACATAGAGGCAGTATTATAGTATATTCTTGTACATAGGGAGCAGTATTATAGTAGTTATATTCTTGTACATAGGGGGCAGTATTATAGTAGTTATATTCTTGTACTTAGGGGCAGTATTATAGTAGTTATATTCTTGTACATAGGGGCAGTATTATAGTAGTTATATTCTTGTACATAGGGGGCAGTATTATAGTAGTTATATTCTTGTACATAGGAGTCAGTATTATAGTAGTTATATTATTGTACATAGGAGCAGTATTATAGTAGTTATATTCTTGTAAATAGGAACAGTATTATAGTAGTTATATTCTTGTACATAGGGGGCAGTATTATAGTAGTTATATTCTTGTACATAGGGGGCAGTATTATAGTAGTTATATTTTTGTACATAGGAGTCAGTATTATGGTAGTTATATGATTGTACATAGGAGCAGTATTATAGTAGTTATATTCTTCTACAAAGGGGCAGTATTATAGTAGTTATATTCTTGTACACAGGGACAGTATTATAGTAGTTATATTCTTGTACATAGGGGGCAGTATTATAGTAGTTATATTCTTGTACATAGGGGCAGTATTATAGTAGTTATATTCTTGTACATAGGGGGCAGTATTATAGTAGTTATATTCTTGTACATAGGGGGCAGTATTATAGTAGTTATATTTTTGTACATAGGAGTCAGTATTATAGTAATTATATTATTGTACATAGGAGCAGTATTATAGTAGTTATATTCTTGTACATAGGGGCAGTATTATAGTAGTTTTATTCTTGTACACAGGGGCAGTATTATACTAGTTATATTCTTGTACATAGGGGGCAGTATTATACTAGTTATATTCTTGTACATAGGGGCAGTATTATAGTAGGTATATTCTTGTACATAGGGGGCAGTATTATTGTAGTTATATTCTTGTACATTTGGGGCAGTATTATATTAGTTATATTCTACATAGGGGGCAGTATTATAGTAGTTATATACTTGTACATAGGAGCAGTATTATAGTAGATATATTCTTGTAAATAGGGGACAGTATTATAGTAGATATACTCTTGGTCATAGGGGCAGTATTATAGTGGTTATATTCTTGTACATTTGGGGCAGTATTATAGTAGTTATATTCTTCTACATAGGGGGCAGTATTATAGTAGTTATATTCTTGTACCTAGGAGCAGTATTATAGTAGATATATTCTTGTACATAGGGGGCAGTATTATAGTAGTTATATTCTTGTACATAGGGGCAGTATTATAGTAGTTATATTCTTGTACATAGGGGGCAGTATTATAGTAGTTATATTCTTACACATATGAGCAGTATTATAATAGTTATATTCTTGTACATAGCAGTATTATATTAGTTATATTCTTGTACATAGGGGCAGTATTATAGTAGTTATATTCTTGTACATAGGAGCAGTATTATGGTAGTTATATTCTTGATCATAGGAGCAGTATTATAGTAGTTATATTCTTGTACATAGGAGCAGTATTATAGTAGTTATATTCTTGTACATAGGAGCAGTATTATAGTAGTTATATTCTTGTACATAGGAGCAGTATTATATTAGTTATATTCTTGTACATAGGGGGCAGTATTATAGTAGTTATATTCTTGTACATAGGAGCAGTATTATAGTAGTTATATTCTTGTACATAGGGGCAGTATTACAGTAGTTATATTCTTGTACATATGGGACAGTATTATAGTAGTTATATTCTTGTACATAGGAGCAGTATTATAGTAGTTATATTCTTGTACATAGGAGCAGTATTATAGTAGTTATATTCTTGTACATAGGAGCAGTATTATAGTAGTTATATTCTTGTACATAGAGGCAGTATTATAGTAGTTATTTTCTTGTACATTTGGGGCAGTATTATAGTAGTTATATTCTTCTACATAGGGGGCAGTATTATAGTAGTTATATTCTTGTACATAGGAGCAGTATTATAGTAGTTACATTCTTGTACATAGGAGCAGTATTTAGTAGTTATATTCTTGTACATAGAGGCAGTATTATAGTAGTTATATTCTTGTACATAGGAGCAGTATTATAGTAGTTATATTCTTGTACATAGGAGCAATATTATAGTAGTTATATTCTTGTGCATAGGAGCTGTATTATAGTAGTTATATTCTTGTACATAATAGCAGTATTATAGTAGTTATATTCTTGTACATAGGAGCAGTATTATAGTAGTTATATTCTTGTACATAGGAGCAGTATTATAGTAGTTATATTCTTGTACATAGGAGCAGTATTATAGTAGTTATATTCTTGTACATAGGAGCAGTATTATATTAGTTATATTCTTGTACATAGGGGGCAGTATTATAGTAGTTATATTCTTGTACATAGGGGGCAGTATTATAGTAGTTATATTCTTGTACATAGCAGCAGTATTATATTAGTTATATTCTTGTACATAGGGGGCAGTATTATAGTAGTTATATTCTTGTACATAGGAGCAGTATTATAGTAGTTATATTCTTGTACATAGGAGCAGTATTATAGTAGTTATATTCTTGTACATAGGAGCAGTATTATATTAGTTATATTCTTGTACATTTGGGGCAGTATTATAGTAGTTATATTCTTCTACATAGGGGACAGTATTATAGTAGTTATATTCTTCTACATAGGAGCAGTATTATAGTAGATATATTCTTGTACATAGGGGGCAGTATTATAGTAGTTATATTCTTGTACATAGGAGTAGTATTATAGTATTTATATTCTTGTACATAGGAGCAGTATTATAGTAGTTATATTCTTGTACATAGGAGCAGTATTATATTGGTTATATTCTTGTACATAGGGGGCAGTATTATAGTAGTTATTTTCTTGCACATAGGGGCAATATTATAGTATATTCTTGTACATAGGGGCAGTATTATAGTATATTCTTGTACATTGGGAGCAGTATTATAGTAGTTATATTCTTGTACATAGGGGGCAGTATTATAGTAGTTATATTCTTGTACTTAGGGGCAGTATTATAGTAGTTATATTCTTGTACATAGGGGCAGTATTATAGTAGTTATATTCTTGTACATAGGGGGCAGTATTATAGTAGTTATATTCTTGTACATAGGAGTCAGTATTATAGTAGTTATATTATTGTACATAGGAGCAGTATTATAGTAGTTATATTCTTGTAAATAGGGGGCAGTATTATAGTAGTTATATTCTTGTACATAAGGGGCAGTATTATAGTAGTTATATTTTTGTACATAGGAGTCAGTATTATGGTAGTTATATTATTGTACATAGGAGCAGTATTATAGTAGTTATATTCTTGTACATAGGGGCAGTATTATAGTAGTTATATTCTTGTACACAGGGACAGTATTATAGTAGTTATATTCTTGTACATAGGGGGCAGTATTATAGTAGATATATTCTTGTAAATAGGAGCAGTATTATAGTAGTTATATTCTAGTACATAGGAGCAGTATTATAGTAGTTATATTCTTGCACATAGGAGCAGTATTATAGTAGTTATATTCTTGTACATAGGAGCAGTATTATAGTAGTTCTATTCTTGTACATAGGAGCAGTATTATAGTAGTTATATTCTTGTAAATAGGAGCAGTATTATAGTAGTTATATTCTTGTACATAGGAGCAATATTATAGTAGTTCTATTCTTGTACATAGGAGCAGTATTATAGTAGTTCTATTCTTGTACATAGGAGCAGTATTATAGTAGTTCTATTCTTGTACATAGGAGCAGTATTATAGTAGTTCTATTCTTGTACATAGGAGCAGTATTATATTAGTTATAATCTTACACATATGAGCAGTATTATAGTAGTTATATTCTTTTACATAGCAGTATTATATTAGTTATATTCTTGTACATAGGAGCAGTATTATAGTAGTTATATTCTTGTACATAGGAGCAGTATTATGGTAGTTATATTCTTGAACATAGGAGCAGTATTATAGTAGTTATATTCTTGTACATAGGAGCAGTATTATAGTAGTTATATTCTTGTACATAGGAGCAGTATTATAGTAGTTATATTCTTGTACATAGGAGCAGTATTATATTAGTTATATTCTTGTACATAGGGGCAGTATTATAGTAGTTATATTCTTGTACATAGGAGCAGTATTATAGTAGTTATATTCTTGTACATAGGAGCAGTATTATAGTAGTTATATTCTTGTACATAGGAGCAGTATTATAGTAGTTATATTCTTGTACATAGGAGCAGTATTATAGTAGTTATATTCTTGTACATAGGAGCAGTATTATATTAGTTATATTCTTGTACATAGGAGCAGTATTATAGTAGTTATATTCTTGTACATAGGAGCAGTATTTAGTAGTTATATTCTTGTACATAGAGGCAGTATTATAGTAGTTATTTTCTTGTACATTTTGGGCAGTATTATAGTAGTTATATTCTTCTACATAGGGGCAGTATTATAGTAGTTATATTCTTGTACATAGGGGCAGTATTATAGTAGTTATATACTTGTACATAGGAGCAGTATTATAGTAGATATATTCTTGTACATAAGGGACAGTATTATAGTAGATATACTCTTGGTCATAGGGGCAGTATTATAGTAGTTATATTCTTGTACATTTGGGGCAGTATTATAGTAGTTATATTCTTCTACATAGGGGGCAGTATTATAGTAGTTATATTCTTGTACATAGGAGCAGTATTATAGTAGATATATTCTTGTAAATAGGAGTCAGTATTATAGTAGTTATATTATTGTACATAGAAGCAGTATTATAGTAGTTATATTATTGTACATAGGAGCAGTATTATAGTAGTTATATTCTTGTACATAGGGGGCAGTATTATAGTAGTTATATTCTTGTACATAGGGGGCAGTATTATAGTAGTTATATTTTTGCTCATAGGAGTCAGTATTATAGTAATTATATTATTGTACATAGGAGCAGTATTATAGTAGTTATATTCTTGTACATAGGGGCAGTATTATAGTAGTTATATTCTTGTACATAGGGGGCAGTATTATAGTAGTTATATTCTTGTACATAGGGGGCAGTATTATAGTAGTTATATTTTTGCTCATAGGAGTCAGTATTATAGTAATTATATTATTGTACATAGGAGCAGTATTATAGTAGTTATATTCTTGTACATAGGGGCAGTATTATAGTAGTTATATTCTTGTACATAGGGGCAGTATTATATTAGTTATATTCTTGTACACAGGGGCAGTATTATAGTAGTTATATTCTTGTACATAGGAGCAGCATTATAGTAGTTATATTCTTGTACATAGGAGTAGTATTATAGTAGTTATATTCTTGTACATAGGAGTAGTATTATAGTAGTTATATTCTTGTACATAGGAGCAGTATTATAGTAGTTATATTCTTGTACATAGGAGGCAGTATTATATTAGTTATATTCTTGTACATAGGGGGCAGTATTATAGTAGTTATATTCTTCTATATAGAAGCAGTATTATAGTAGTTATATTATTGTACATAGGGGCAGTATTATAGTAGTTATATTCTTGTACATAGGGGGCAGTATTATAGTACTTATATTCTTGTACATAGGGGCAGTATTATAGTATATTCTTGTACATAGGGGCAGTATTATAGTATATTCTTGTACATAGGGAGCAGTAATATAGTAGTTATATTCTTGTACATAGGGGGCAGTATGATAGTAGTTATATTCTTGTACATAGGGGCAGTATTATAGTAGTTATATTCTTGTACATAGGGGGCAGTATTATAGTAGTTATATTCTTGTTTATAGGAGTCAGTATTATAGTAGTTATATTATTGTACATAGGGGGCAGTATTATAGTAGTTATGTTCTTGTATATAGGAGCAGTATTATAGTAGTTATATTCTTGTACATAGGAGCAGTATTATAGTTGTTATATTCCTGTAAATAGGAGTAGTATTATAGTAGCTATATTCTTGTACATAGGAGCAGCATTATAGTAGTTATATTCTTGTACATAGGAGTAGTATTATAGTATTTATATTCTTGTACATAGGAGTAGTATTATAGTAGTTATATTCTTGTACATAGGAGCAGTATTATAGTAGTTATATTCTTGTACATAGGAGGCAGTATTATAGTAGTTATATTCTTGTACATAAGGGCAGTATTATAGTAGTTATATTCTTGTACATAGGGGGCAGTATTATAGTAGTTATATTCTTCTATATAGAAGCAGTATTATAGTAGTTATATTCTTGTACATAGCAGCAGTATTATATTAGTTATATTCTTGTACATAGGGGGCAGTATTATAGTAGTTATATTCTTGTACATAGGAGCAGTATTATAATAGTTATATTCTTGTACATAGGAGCAGTATTATATTAGTTATATTCTTGTACATTTGGGGCAGTATTATAGTAGTTATATTCTTCTACATAGGGGACAGTATTATAGTAGTTATATTCTTCTACATAGGAGCAGTATTATAGTAGATATATTCTTGTACATAGGGGGCAGTATTATAGTAGTTATATTCTTGTACATAGGAGCAGTATTATAGTATTTATATTCTTGTACATAGGAGCAGTATTATAGTAGTTATATTCTTGTACATAGGAGCAGTATTATATTAGTCATATTCTTGTACATAGGGGGCAGTATTATAGTAGTTATTTTCTTGCACATAGGGGCAGTATTATAGTATATTCTTGTACATAGGGGCAGTATTATAGTATATTCTTGTACATTGGGAGCAGTATTATAGTAGTTATATTCTTGTACATAGGGGGCAGTATTATAGTAGTTATATTCTTGTACTTAGGGGCAGTATTATAGTAGTTATATTCTTGTACATAGGGGCAGTATTATAGTAGTTATATTCTTGTACATAGGGGGCAGTATTATAGTAGTTATATTCTTGTACATAGGAGTCAGTATTATAGTAGTTATATTATTGTACATAGGAGCAGTATTATAGTAGTTATATTCTTGTAAATAGGAACAGTATTATAGTAGTTATATTCTTGTACATAGGGGGCAGTATTATAGTAGTTATATTCTTGTACATAAGGGGCAGTATTATAGTAGTTATATTTTTGTACATAGGAGTCAGTATTATGGTAGTTATATTATTGTACATAGGAGCAGTATTATAGCAGTTATATTCTTGTACATAGGGGCAGTATTATAGTAGTTATATTCTTGTACACAGGGACAGTATTATAGTAGTTATATTCTTGTACATAGGGGGCAGTATTATAGTAGTTATATTCTTGTACATAGGGGCAGTATTATAGTAGTTATATTCTTGTACATAGGGGGCAGTATTATAGTAGTTATATTCTTGTACATAGGGGGCAGTATTATAGTAGTTATATTTTTGTACATAGGAGTCAGTATTATAGTAATTATATTATTGCACATAGGAGCAGTATTATAGTAGTTATATTCTTGTACATAGGGGCAGTATTATAGTAGTTATATTCTTGTACACAGGGGCAGTATTATACTAGTTATATTCTTGTACATAGGGGGCAGTATTATAGTAGTTATATTCTTGTACATAGGGGCAGTATTATAGTAGGTATATTCTTGTACATAGGGGGCAGTATTATTGTAGTTATATTCTTGTACATTGGAGTCAGTATTATAGTAGTTATATTATTGTACATAGGGGCAGTATTATAGTAGTTATATTCTTGTAAATAGGAGCAGTATTATAGTAGTTATATTCTTGTACATAGGAGCAGTATTATATTAGTCATATTCTTGTACATAGGGGGCAGTATTATAGTAGTTATTTTCTTGCACATAGGGGCAGTATTATAGTATATTCTTGTACATAGGGGCAGTATTATAGTATATTCTTGTACATTGGGAGCAGTATTATAGTAGTTATATTCTTGTACATAGGGGGCAGTATTATAGTAGTTATATTCTTGTACTTAGGGGCAGTATTATAGTAGTTATATTCTTGTACATAGGGGCAGTATTATAGTAGTTATATTCTTGTACATAGGGGGCAGTATTATAGTAGTTATATTCTTTTACATAGGAGTCAGTATTATAGTAGTTATATTATTGTACATAGGAGCAGTATTATAGTAGTTATATTCTTGTAAATAGGAACAGTATTATAGTAGTTATATTCTTGTACATAGGGGGCAGTATTATAGTAGTTATATTCTTGTACATAAGGGGCAGTATTATAGTAGTTATATTTTTGTACATAGGAGTCAGTATTATGGTAGTTATATTATTGTACATAGGAGCAGTATTATAGCAGTTATATTCTTGTACATAGGGGCAGTATTATAGTAGTTATATTCTTGTACACAGGGACAGTATTATAGTAGTTATATTCTTGTACATAGGGGGCAGTATTATAGTAGTTATATTCTTGTACATAGGGGCAGTATTATAGTAGTTATATTCTTGTACATAGGGGGCAGTATTATAGTAGTTATATTCTTGTACATAGGGGGCAGTATTATAGTAGTTATATTTTTGTACATAGGAGTCAGTATTATAGTAATTATATTATTGCACATAGGAGCAGTATTATAGTAGTTATATTCTTGTACATAGGGGCAGTATTATAGTAGTTATATTCTTGTACACAGGGGCAGTATTATACTAGTTATATTCTTGTACATAGGGGGCAGTATTATAGTAGTTATATTCTTGTACATAGGGGCAGTATTATAGTAGGTATATTCTTGTACATAGGGGGCAGTATTATTGTAGTTATATTCTTGTACATTGGAGTCAGTATTATAGTAGTTATATTATTGTACATAGGGGCAGTATTATAGTAGTTATATTCTTGTAAATAGGAGCAGTATTATAGTAGTTATATTCTAGTACATAGGAGCAGTATTATAGTAGTTATATTCTTGTACATAGGAGCAGTATTATAGTAGTTATATTCTTGTACATAGGAGCAGTATTATAGTAGTTCTATTCTTGTACATAGGAGCAGTATTATAGTAGTTATATTCTTGTAAATAGGAGCAGTATTATAGTAGTTATATTCTTGTACATAGGAGCAGTATTATAGTAGTTCTATTCTTGTACATAGGAGCAGTATTATAGTAGTTGTATTCTTGTACATAGGAGCAGTATTATAGTAGTTCTATTCTTGTACATAGGAGCAGTATTATAGTAGTTCTATTCTTGTACATAGGAGCAGTATTATATTAGTTATAATCTTACACATATGAGCAGTATTATAGTAGTTATATTCTTGTACATAGCAGTATTATATTAGTTATATTCTTGTACAT
Source organism: Phyllobates terribilis (assembly GCF_046119375.1). Classification (NCBI taxonomy): domain Eukaryota; kingdom Metazoa; phylum Chordata; class Amphibia; order Anura; family Dendrobatidae; genus Phyllobates; species Phyllobates terribilis. The sequence goes on along the minus strand of NW_027362769.1, from coordinate 180,721,335 downwards.
AGGAGCAGTATTATAGTAGTTATATTCTTGTACATAGGAGCAGTATTATGGTAGTTATATTCTTGAACATAGGAGCAGTATTATAGTAGTTATATTCTTGTACATAGGAGCAGTATTATAGTAGTTATATTCTTGTACATAGGAGCAGTATTATAGTAGTTATATTCTTGTACATAGGAGCAGTATTATATTAGTTATATTCTTGTACATAGGGGGCAGTATTATAGTAGTTATATTCTTGTACATAGGAGCAGTATTATAGTAGTTATATTGTTGTACATAGGAGCAGTATTATAGTAGTTATATTCTTGTACATAGGAGCAGTATTATAGTAGTTATGTTCTTATACATAGGAGCAGTATTATTGTAGTTATATTCTTGTACATAGGGGGTAGTATTATAATAGTTATATTCTTGTACACAGCTGACAGTATTATAGTAGTTATGTTCTTGTACATAGGGGCAGTATTACAGTAGTTATATTCTTGTACATAGAGGGCAGTATTATAGTAGTTATATTCTTGTACATAGGAGCAGTATTATAGTAGTTATATTCTTGTACATAGAAGCAGTATTATAGTAGTTATATTCTTGTACATAGGAGCAGTATTATAGTAGTTATATTCTTGTACATAGAGGCAGTATTATAGTAGTTATTTTCTTGTACATTTGGGGCAGTATTATAGTAGTTATATTCTTCTACATAGGGGGCAGTATTATAGTAGTTATATTCTTGTACATAGGGGCAGTATTATAGTAGTTATATACTTGTACATAGGAGCAGTATTATAGTAGATATATTCTTGTACATAAGGGACAGTATTATAGTAGATATACTCTTGGTCATAGGGGCAGTATTATAGTAGTTATATTCTTGTACATTTGGGGCAGTATTATAGTAGTTATATTCTTCTACATAGGGGGCAGTATTATAGTAGTTATATTCTTGTACATAGGAGCAGTATTATAGTAGATATATTCTTGTACATAGGAGTCAGTATTATAGTAGTTATATTATTGTACATAGAAGCAGTATTATAGTAGTTATATTATTGTACATAGGAGCAGTATTATAGTAGTTATATTCTTGTACATAGGGGGCAGTATTATAGTAGTTATATTCTTGTACATAGGGGGCAGTATTATAGTAGTTATATTTTTGCTCATAGGAGTCAGTATTATAGTAATTATATTATTGTACATAGGAGCAGTATTATAGTAGTTATATTCTTGTACATAGGGGCAGTATTATAGTAGTTATATTCTTGTACACAGGGGCAGTATTATAGTAGTTATATTCTTGTACATAGGAGCAGCATTATAGTAGTTATATTCTTGTACATAGGAGTAGTATTATAGTAGTTATATTCTTGTACATAGGAGTAGTATTATAGTAGTTATATTCTTGTACATAGGAGCAGTATTATAGTAGTTATATTCTTGTACATAGGAGGCAGTATTATATTAGTTATATTCTTGTACATAGGGGGCAGTATTATAGTAGTTATATTCTTCTATATAGAAGCAGTATTATAGTAGTTATATTATTGTACATAGGGGCAGTATTATAGTAGTTATATTCTTGTACATAGGGGGCAGTATTATAGTACTTATATTCTTGTACATAGGGGCAGTATTATAGTAGTTATATTCTTGCACATAGGGGCAGTATTATAGTAGTTATATTCTTGTACATAGGAGTAGTATTATAGTAGTTATATTCTTGTACATAGGAGCAGTATTATAGTAGTTATATTCTTGTACATAGGAGGCAGTATTATAGTAGTTATATTCTTGTACATAAGGGCAGTATTATAGTAGTTATATTCTTGTACATAGGGGGCAGTATTATAGTAGTTATATTCTTCTATATAGAAGCAGTATTATAGTAGTTATATTATTTTACATAGGGGCAGTATTATAGTAGTTATATTCTTGTAAATAGGAGCAGTATTATAGTAGTTATATTCTTGTACATAGGAGCAGTAATATAGTAGTTATATTCTTGTACATAGGAGCAGTATTATAGTAATTACATTCTTGTACATAGGAGCAGTATTATAGTAGTTATATTCTTGCACATAGGGGCAGTATTATAGTAGTTATATTCTTGTACATAGGGAGCAGTATTATAGTAGTTATATTCTTGTACATAGGAGCAGCATTATAGTAGTCATATTCTTGTACATAGGGGCAGTATTATAGTAGTTATATTCTTCTATATAGAAGCAGTATTATAGTAGTTATATTATTGTACATAGGGGCAGTATTATAGTAGTTATATTCTTGTACATAGGGGGCAGTATTATAGTACTTATATTCTTGTACATAGGGGCAGTATTATAGTATATTCTTGTACATAGGGGCAGTATTATAGTATATTCTTGTACATAGGGAGCAGTATTATAGTAGTTTTATTCTTGTACATAGGGGGCAGTATGATAGTAGTTATATTCTTGTACATAGGGGCAGTATTATAGTAGTTATATTCTTGTACATAGGGGGCAGTATTATAGTAGTTATATTCTTGTTTATAGGAGTCAGTATTATAGTAGTTATATTATTGTACATAGGGGGCAGTATTATAGTAGTTATGTTCTTGTATATAGGAGCAGTATTATAGTAGTTATATTCTTGTACATAGGAGCAGTATTATAGTTGTTATATTCCTGTAAATAGGAGTAGTATTATAGTAGCTATATTCTTGTACATTAGAGCAGCATTATAGTAGTTATATTCTTGTACATAGGAGTAGTATTATAGTATTTATATTCTTGTACATAGGAGTAGTATTATAGTAGTTATATTCTTGTACATAGGAGCAGTATTATAGTAGTTATATTCTTGTACATAGGAGCAGTATTATAGTAGTTATATTCTTGTACATAGGGGGCAGTATTATAGTAGTTATATTCTTCTATATAGAAGCAGTATTATAGTAGTTATATTCTTGTACATAGCAGCAGTATTATATTAGTTATATTCTTGTACATAGGGGGCAGTATTATAGTAGTTATATTCTTGTACATAGGAGCAGTATTATAGTAGTTATATTCTTGTACATAGGAGCAGTATTATATTAGTTATATTCTTGTACATTTGGGGCAGTATTATAGTAGTTATATTCTTCTACATAGGGGACAGTATTATAGTAGTTATATTCTTCTACATAGGAGCAGTATTATAGTAGATATATTCTTGTACATAGGGGGCAGTATTATATTAGTTATATTCTTGTACATAGGAGCAGTATTATAGTATTTATATTCTTGTACATAGGAGCAGTATTATAGTAGTTATATTCTTGTATATAGGAGCAGTATTATAGTATATTCTTGTACATAGGGGCAGTATTATAGTATATTCTTGTACATAGGGGCAGTATTATAGTATGTTCTTGTACATAGGGAGCAGTATTATAGTAGTTATATTCTTGTACATAGGGGGCAGTATGATAGTAGTTATATTCTTGTACATAGGGGCAGTATTATAGTAGTTATATTCTTGTACATAGGGGGCAGTATTATAGTAGTTATATTCTTGTTTATAGGAGTCAGTATTATAGTAGTTATATTATTGTACATAGGGGGCAGTATTATAGTAGTTATGTTCTTGTATATAGGAGCAGTATTATAGTAGTTATATTCTTGTACATAGGAGCAGTATTATAGTTGTTATATTCCTGTAAATAGGAGTAGTATTATAGTAGCTATATTCTTGTACATAGGAGCAGCATTATAGTAGTTATATTCTTGTACATAGGAGTAGTATTATAGTATTTATATTCTTGTACATAGGAGTAGTATTATAGTAGTTATATTCTTGTACATAGGAGCAGTATTATAGTAGTTATATTCTTGTACATAGGAGGCAGTATTATAGTAGTTATATTCTTGTACATAAGGGCAGTATTATAGTAGTTATATTCTTGTACATAGGGGGCAGTATTATAGTAGTTATATTCTTCTATATAGAAGCAGTATTATAGTAGTTATATTCTTGTACATAGCAGCAGTATTATATTAGTTATATTCTTGTACATAGGGGGCAGTATTATAGTAGTTATATTCTTGTACATAGGAGCAGTATTATAGTAGTTATATTCTTGTACATAGGAGCAGTATTATATTAGTTATATTCTTGTACATTTGGGGCAGTATTATAGTAGTTATATTCTTCTACATAGGGGACAGTATTATAGTAGTTATATTCTTCTACATAGGAGCAGTATTATAGTAGATATATTCTTGTACATAGGGGGCAGTATTATAGTAGTTATATTCTTGTACATAGGAGCAGTATTATAGTATTTATATTCTTGTACATAGGAGCAGTATTATAGTAGTTATATTCTTGTACATAGGAGCAGTATTATATTAGTCATATTCTTGTACATAGGGGGCAGTATTATAGTAGTTACATTCTTGCACATAGGGGCAGTATTATAGTATATTCTTGTACATAGGGGCAGTATTATAGTATATTCTTGTACATTGGGAGCAGTATTATAATAGTTATATTCTTGTACATAGGGGCAGTATTATAGTAGTTATATTCTTGTACTTAGGGGCAGTATTATAGTAGTTATATTCTTGTACATAGGGGCAGTATTATAGTAGTTATATTCTTGTACATAGGGGGCAGTATTATAGTAGTTATATTCTTGTACATAGGAGTCAGTATTATAGTAGTTATATTATTGTACATAGGAGCAGTATTATAGTAGTTATATTCTTGTAAATAGGAACAGTATTATAGTAGTTATATTCTTGTACATAGGGGGCAGTATTATAGTAGTTATATTCTTGTACATAAGGGGCAGTATTATAGTAGTTATATTTTTGTACATAGGAGTCAGTATTATGGTAGTTATATTATTGTACATAGGAGCAGTATTATAGCAGTTATATTCTTGTACATAGGGGCAGTATTATAGTAGTTATATTCTTGTACACAGGGACAGTATTATAGTAGTTATATTCTTGTACATAGGGGGCAGTATTATAGTAGTTATATTCTTGTACATAGGGGCAGTATTATAGTAGTTATATTCTTGTACATAGGGGGCAGTATTATAGTAGTTATATTCTTGTACATAGGGGGCAGTATTATAGTAGTTATATTTTTGTACATAGGAGTCAGTATTATAGTAATTATATTATTGCACATAGGAGCAGTATTATAGTAGTTATATTCTTGTACATAGGGGCAGTATTATAGTAGTTATATTCTTGTACACAGGGGCAGTATTATACTAGTTATATTCTTGTACATAGGGGGCAGTATTATAGTAGTTATATTCTTGTACATAGGGGCAGTATTATAGTAGGTATATTCTTGTACATAGGGGGCAGTATTATTGTAGTTATATTCTTGTACATTGGAGTCAGTATTATAGTAGTTATATTATTGTACATAGGGGCAGTATTATAGTAGTTATATTCTTGTAAATAGGAGCAGTATTATAGTAGTTATATTCTAGTACATAGGAGCAGTATTATAGTAGTTATATTCTTGTACATAGGAGCAGTATTATAGTAGTTATATTCTTGTACATAGGAGCAGTATTATAGTAGTTCTATTCTTGTACACAGGGGCAGTATTATACTAGTTATATTCTTGTACATAGGGGGCAGTATTATAGTAGTTATATTCTTGTACATAGGGGCAGTATTATAGTAGGTATATTCTTGTACATAGGGGGCAGTATTATTGTAGTTATATTCTTGTACACAGCTGACAGTATTATAGTAGTTATGTTCTTGTACATAGGGGCAGTATTACAGTAGTTATATTCTTGTACATAGAGGGCAGTATTATAGTAGTTATATTCTTGTACATAGGAGCAGTATTATAGTAGTTATATTCTTGTACATAGAAGCAGTATTATAGTAGTTATATTCTTGTACATAGGAGCAGTATTATAGTAGTTATATTCTTGTACATAGAGGCAGTATTATAGTAGTTATTTTCTTGTACATTTGGGGCAGTATTATAGTAGTTATATTCTTCTACATAGGGGGCAGTATTATGGTAGTTATATTCTTGTACATAGGAGCAGTATTATAGTAGTTATATTCTTGTACATAGGAGCAGTATTTAGTAGTTATATTCTTGTACATAGAGGCAGTATTATAGTAGTTATTTTCTTGTACATTTTGGGCAGTATTATAGTAGTTATATTCTTCTACATAGGGGGCAGTATTATAGTAGTTATATTCTTGTACATAGGGGCAGTATTATAGTAGTTATATACTTGTACATAGGAGCAGTATTATAGTAGATATATTCTTGTACATAAGGGACAGTATTATAGTAGATATACTCTTGGTCATAGGGGCAGTATTATAGTAGTTATATTCTTGTACATTTGGGGCAGTATTATAGTAGTTATATTCTTCTACATAGGGGGCAGTATTATAGTAGTTATATTCTTGTACATAGGAGCAGTATTATAGTAGATATATTCTTGTACATAGGAGTCAGTATTATAGTAGTTATATTATTGTACATAGAAGCAGTATTATAGTAGTTATATTATTGTACATAGGAGCAGTATTATAGTAGTTATATTCTTGTACATAGGGGGCAGTATTATAGTAGTTATATTCTTGTACATAGGGGGCAGTATTATAGTAGTTATATTTTTGCTCATAGGAGTCAGTATTATAGTAATTATATTATTGTACATAGGAGCAGTATTATAGTAGTTATATTCTTGTACATAGGGGCAGTATTATAGTAGTTATATTCTTGTACACAGGGGCAGTATTATAGTAGTTATATTCTTGTACATAGGAGCAGCATTATAGTAGTTATATTCTTGTACATAGGAGTAGTATTATAGTAGTTATATTCTTGTACATAGGAGTAGTATTATAGTAGTTATATTCTTGTACATAGGAGCAGTATTATAGTAGTTATATTCTTGTACATAGGAGGCAGTATTATATTAGTTATATTCTTGTACATAGGGGGCAGTATTATAGTAGTTATATTCTTCTATATAGAAGCAGTATTATAGTAGTTATATTATTGTACATAGGGGCAGTATTATAGTAGTTATATTCTTGTACATAGGGGCAGTATTATAGTACTTATATTCTTGTACATAGGGGCAGTATTATAGTATATTCTTGTACATAGGGGCGGTATTATAGTATATTCTTGTACATAGGGAGCAGTATTATAGTAGTTATATTCTTGTACATAGGGGGCAGTATGATAGTAGTTATATTCTTGTACATAGGGGCAGTATTATAGTAGTTATATTCTTGTACATAGGGGGCAGTATTATAGTAGTTATATTCTTGTTTATACGAGTCAGTATTATAGTAGTTATATTATTGTACATAGGGGGCAGTATTATAGTAGTTATATTCTTGTATATAGGAGCAGTATTATAGTAGTTATATTCTTGTACATAGGAGCAGTATTATAGTTGTTATATTCCTGTAAATAGGAGTAGTATTATAGTAGCTATATTCTTGTACATAGGAGCAGTATTATAGTATTTATATTCTTGTACATAGGAGTAGTATTATAGTAGTTATATTCTTGTACATAGGAGCAGTATTATAGTAGTTATATTCTTGTACATAGGAGGCAGTATTATAGTAGTTATATTCTTGTACATAAGGGCAGTATTATAGTAGTTATATTCTTGTACATAGGGGGCAGTATTATAGTAGTTATATTCTTCTATATAGAAGCAGTATTATAGTAGTTATATTATTGTACATAGGGGCAGTATTATAGTAGTTATATTCTTGTAAATAGGAGCAGTATTATAGTAGTTATATTCTTGTACATAGGAGCAGTATTATAGTAGTTATATTCTTGTACATAGGAGCAGTATTATAGTAGTTACATTCTTGTACATAGGAGCAGTATTATAGTAGTTATATTCTTGCACATAGGGGCAGTATTATAGTAGTTATATTCTTGTACATAGGAGTAGTATTATAGTATTTATATTCTTGTACATAGGAGTAGTATTATAGTAGTTATATTCTTGTACATAGGAGCAGTATTATAGTAGTTATATTCTTGTACATAGGAGGCAGTATTATAGTAGTTATATTCTTGTACATAAGGGCAGTATTATAGTAGTTATATTCTTGTACATAGGGGGCAGTATTATAGTAGTTATATTCTTCTATATAGAAGCAGTATTATAGTAGTTATATTATTGTACATAGGGGCAGTATTATAGTAGTTATATTTTTGTAAATAGGAGCAGTATTATAGTAGTTATATTCTTGTACATAGGAGCAGTATTATAGTAGTTATATTCTTGTACATAGGAGCAGTATTATAGTAGTTACATTCTTGTACATAGGAGCAGTATTATAGTAGTTATATTCTTGCACATAGGGGCAGTATTATAGTAGTTATATTCTTGTACATAGGGAGCAGTATTATAGTAGTTATATTCTTGTACATAGGAGCAGCATTATAGTAGTCATATTCTTGTACATAGGGGCAGTATTATAGTAGTTATATTCTTGTACATAGGAGCAGTATTATAGTTGTTATATTCTTGTACATAGGGGCAGTATTATAGTAGTTATATTCTTGTACATAGGAGCAGTGTTATAGTAGTTATATTCTTGTACATAGGGGCAGTATTATAGTAGTTATATTCTTGTACATAGGAGCAGTATTATAGTAGTTATATTATTGTACATAGGGGCAGTATTATAGTAGTTATATTCTTGTAAATAGGAGCAGTATTATAGTAGTTATATTCTTGTACATAGGAGCAGTATTATAGTAGTTATATTCTTGTACATAGGAGCAGTATTATAGTAGTTACATTCTTGTACATAGGAGCAGTATTATAGTAGTTATATTCTTGCACATAGGGGCAGTATTATAGTAGTTATATTCTTGTACATAGGGAGCAGTATTATAGTAGTTATATTCTTGTACATAGGAGCAGCATTATAGTAGTCATATTCTTGTACATAGGAGCAGTATTATAGTAGTTATATTCTTGTACATAGGGGCAGTATTATAGTAGTTATATTCTTGTACATAGGAGCAGTGTTATAGTAGTTATATTCTTGTACATAGGGGGCAGTATTATAGTAGTTATATTCTTGTACATAGGGAGCAGTATTATAGTAGTTATATTCTTGTACATAGGGGGCAGTATTATAGTAGTTATATTCTTGTACATAGGAGCAGTATTATAGTAGTTATATTCTTGTACATAGGAGCAGCATTATAGTAGTCATATTCTTGTACATAGGGGCAGTATTATAGTAGTTATATTCTTGTACATAGGAGCAGTGTTATAGTAGTTATATTCTTGTACATAGGGGCAGTATTATAGTAGTTATATTCTTGTACATAGGGGCAGTATTATAGTAGTTATATTCTTGTACATAGGAGCAGTATTATAGTAGTTATATTCTTGTACATAGGAGCAGTATTATAGTAGTTATATTCTTGTACATAGGGGCAGTATTATAGTAGTTATATTCTTGTACATAGGGGGCAGTATTATAGTAGTTATATTCTTGTACATAGGAGCAGTATTATAGTAGTTATATTCTTGTACATAGGGGCAGTATTATAGTAGTTATATTCTTGTACATAGGAGCAGTATTATAGTAGTTATATTCTTGTACATAGGAGCAGTGTTATAGTAGTTATATTCTTGTACATAGGAGCAGTATTATAGTAGTTATATTCTTGTACATAGGAGCAGTATTATAGTAGTTATATTCTTGTACATAGGAGCAGTATTATAGTAGTTATATTCTTGTACATAGGAGCAGTGTTATAGTAGTTATATTCTTGTTCATAGGGGGTAGTATTATAGTAGTTATATTCTTGTACATAGGAGCAGTATTATAGTAGTTATATTCTTGTACATAGGGGGCAGTATTATAGTAGTTATATTCTTGTACATAGGAGCAGTATTATAGTAGTTATATTCTTGTACATAGGAGCAGTATTATAGTAGTTATATTCTTGTACATAGGGGGCAGTATTATAGTAGTTATATTCTTGTACATAGGGGCAGTATTATAGTAGTTATATTCTTGTACATAGGAGCAGTATTATAGTAGTTATATTCTTGTACATAGGGGGCAGTATTATAGTAGTTATATTCTTGTACATAGGGGGCAGTATTATAGTAGTTATATTCTTGTACATAGGGGGCAGTATTATAGTAGTTATATTCTTGTACATAGGAGCAGTATTATAGTAGTTATATTCTTGTACATAGGGGGCAGTATTATAGTAGTTATATTCTTGTACATAGGGGGCAGTATTATAGTAGTTATATTCTTGTACATAGGGGCAGTATTATAGTAGTTATATTCTTGTACATAGGAGCAGTGTTATAGTAGTTATATTCTTGTACATAGGTGCAGTACTATAGTTATATTCTTGTATAAAGTAGGCAGTATCAAAGTAGATATATTTTTCTACATAGGGGATTTAGTTGTTAAAGGTCAAATATAATTTCACATATTCATAGGAATTTTGGAAAATATTCTATTTCTATAGAACTGACTCCATGGACACCAGCTCAATTTTCAAAAATCTATATTTTTAGATGGCAAACTCATTTACCTGTACTCTTCTGGATTAATCTGTTCATCTAGTCGCTGAAATATTAGGTTTAGTTTTTCTTATGGACGGGGCTGGCGTTAGGGGCAGGCAGACTAGGCATCTGCCTAGGGCCCCCATTCTCCCAGGGGCCCTCCGCCTGCCGCCGCCCCGCCGCTATGGTGTCCGTGAGTCAGGGGAGCTTTCTACCATCATGCCATCTTGTATCTATTAATCATTGCTCTTATTTCGGGGTATTATCTGATCTTTTAGTAATGTTAGGCTGGGCAGTGGCTTTTGCGCTGTGTTTCTTCCCTTGCACACATTAATAGAAGCAGCAGGCTATGATCTTTTCCTGCTGACCTGATTATTACAGCTGAGGTAGGAGCAATAATCATATAACCCATGGTTTAAATTCCTGGGGAGCTCTGACAATTACCTTGCTGCATATAATGTCATTACCCTGCAGAACGCCGGCACGAGCAGCATCACACTGAGATATCAACGAAAGATGGAAACGGGCTCGCTATATTATAGTTTCATCTGTGGGTCTCGCTGCTTCTTCTGCTCATAAATTATGTAAAATATTTCTAAATACATTGGATGCAGGAATGTTATTTTTTACATTTAGGTAATGTTAATATTGCAAAAGTTAATGTAAAAGGAAACATTTGGCAACTTTCTAGTTAACTCCTCTATTTTCAAACTGTCTGTTTGCTGCCAATGAAATAGTATCTGAAGGCCTTCTCACAGATCTCATGCTCCTTAATGTTTTGTTACAATTCGAACAAAAGCATTGGAGTTCTACAATTGCCTTTTGGCAAGGGGAATGGTAGCAATTCGTTTTCAATTTACAACATACATTTCCAGAGGAACAGCACAAAAAAAGTTCTAAGAAAAGTTGTCCCAGAATTGTTATGTCATGGGGAGCACAGGCTCCAATGTATCAAAACGTGAAAGAACGTAGCAACTTCACAAAATGTGCTCATCCTGAAATGCATCTGCCACTCAGAAATGCTCTCCTGGATGATCCGATCTCCAGAGGAAGTGTGGCACCCCAGGGGTCTGGTTTTCCACAGTAATGTAATGTTATGTCTGAGAGCAGGTGGGAGGTCCTTTGGTCAGGGATCCTGTGCATGCCACACCTCCTGCCCAGTCTTGGGAGGGGAAGAACTTCCCCTGTATAAACCCGGGGCTGAGGCAGGGTGAGTGAGACAAGTGGAGTAGAGACAAGAAGCAGCATAGGAAACAGCAGAGTTACAAGGAGTCAGGGGCTGGCAGCCGCAGAGCTCGCCCTGACTAAGAAGACTTCTTTCCGGACCCGGAGTCCGAGGCTGTGGGGACTAACTCCTACCCAGCAGCAGAATCCGTCAGGCAGGGGATTTCAGGTCCTCTGGCCCAGAAGCCCGAAGGCACGGTCACACGCGTGGGACCAGCACCGCCATCGTGGAGCGGAAGCCATTAGAAGGCCCCGAGTCACCGGCCATACGGGTGAGCACCACACGGTACACTCAGGGACGTGGGCTACTTACATCAGCTTCTAGCAAGGTAGCCAGAAGAGTACAGTCAGTTTGGGAGGCCTACAACTACGCCTGGCCAGGGGAGATCCCATCTGCTCAAGGACTGACCAGGCCCCGTTCGCTAGCAAGTACTCCGGGAGGGTCTATCATTGTCACCAGTAAAGACCCTGAACTACACCGTACCGTCTCTGAGTGGTCCCTGCTACCCCCATCATCCACGTCGGCTGCCCTGAGACCATACCCCTCCCGTTGGGGGTTATACTATCACGCTGCATAATCCTACCATCGGCCTCAGCGGTCTGCCCCGCAGCAGCAGCTCCCTGGCTGCACTCAACGGGTGGCGTAGTCATCAACTATTTACTACTAGTAGACTGCCGTCCAGTTTGACTCCCTGGGCACGGACCGGGTCACCGCCACGAGACTACAACCCTCCACGGATCCGGCTCCGGGTAAGCTCCCGCGTGCGCACCGCAGCGCGACACAGGCCCAGGGGCGCGTCAACTTTGGCGTAGTCGGCAGGATTTCGTGCCCGCAACCACCGGGTACTGCGTGCCTGAAAAGCAAAGACTGTTCAAACTTACCAGTGGTGAAGATTCCCGCTATCCGTGGAGGTTTCCCGCCATCCGGCGCCATCTTCTACCTTCTTCCCGCCATCCGCGAAGTTTTCCCGCCATCCGGCGCCATCTTCGACCTTCTTCCCGCCATCCGTGGAGTTTTCCCGCCATTGGACGCCATCTTGAGGACGCCGCGCGGGAAGAAGAGGGGCGTGGACTCCGAAAGCGCGCGAGAACTGAAGCCCCGCCTCACGTCCGGACGTTGCGTAAGGTCCTGGAAGGAGCCCAGCAGACGCCGATGTCACAGGAGCGCGACGGAAGGTCCTCAACCCTGACGATCCACTGCGGAGCCGCGGCCTACGGAAGAGGATCATCGCAAGGTAGGCCACGGTCCACTAGGGGGGAGGAAGATGTCGGATACGGAGGAGAGCTTCACTGCCTCAACCCCCGCCAGCGCTACCGCTGCTGCAGTTATGCCCTTCACCATGCCCTATATCCCGGGAGCAGCTTGGCTACCCCAGTACTCAGGGGAGTCACATACCCTGCATGACTTTAGAGAAAAGCTGGATAGCCTCTTCCAGGTGTACCCCCTCACAGAAGAGCAAAAAGTGAGCATCCTGGTGGCCCAACTAACAGGGGCAGCCAAAAGGGAAGTAAAATCCTGGCCACCTGGGAGGAAGACTGTCGCAGGGATACTAACCCGGCTGAAGGACACCTTTGATACCCGCACCTCAGCCGAGATTAAGCTTAGATTCTACGGGTGCAAGCAGCGAGCGCATGAGAGTATAAGGGACTATGCACTAAACCTACAAGAGGCCCTGAGGGCCATAAAGCAGACCGACCCTGATGGGGTGGGAAACGAGGACAGGCTGTTGACTGAACAATTTATAGAGGGTTTATATTGCAATGCCCACCGAACCCAGTTGCGGGCAATGGCCTTACAGGATCCCCATCTGGACTTTGCACAGTTCAAGGACAGAGCCATCCGGGTGCTCCGAGAACCGGCACCAGGTGGCGTTGTGACCCACAGACGCCCCACTACCACTTACTACCAGGAGGCGGCGCCCTTGTCAGCAGGGCCTGTGGGAGCTGATGCGCAGGCTTTGGACAATGACCCGGCTCCAGACCTACACCATCAGGTCCAAGAGCTAGCTAAGAGCGTTGCTGCGCTAACCCGAACTGTGCAGTCTTTACAGGTTTCCACCCCAGGGAAGATCCAGCTGGCATCCGGACCGGAGGACATCCCGTGGCGTCGACCAAGGAGGACCCCACCGGCCAGAGGAAGACCCAGTGACCGATACAGTGAGGACGGACGACCCATCTGCCGCCGCTGCAATCAACCCGGACATATGGCAAGGTACTGTTCTTTAAACGGGCACAACCTGGGGTAGAGGGCCAACCCCCAGGAAAAAGATCACCAGGCCCATCGAACTGGCGCGACAGATATGTGGGAGGACGTCCAGTCTTGCCTGTGGTACTGGATGGCATTCCCATGAGTGCCCTACTGGACACCGGGTCACAGGTCACCACCATCCCGTACGTGCTCTTCAAGCAGTACTGGAATGACTCGGATATTACCCGCTACCCCGACGACGACTTGAGTATCATCGCCAGCAATGGCCAGCCCGTGCCACAGATCGGATTTAAAGAGGTGACCATCAAAATTGGTAGAGTCGAACTGGCCGCACAGGGACTGATCATTGTAGATATTGATAAACATGAGAGTCACCCAAAAATAACTCTAGGAACTAATGTAATTGAAAATTGTCTTGCAGAGGTGATTTTCCTTTTACAGCAGGTTGCCAAGAATGCCAGCTCCGGCGAGCAGCGGGTGCTCCAGAAAGAGATCCGGGCACTGATGCAACGGCAACAAGTGGAACTCTCCGGCGGTGAGATTGGTAGCGTAAGAATGTGTGACCCTTTTCCTATTGCCATGCCCCCAAAAAGTGAAATGATGATTTGGTGCCGGGCAGCTATTGGTCTGAGAGGTAGAGATTACCAGGCAATGGTAGAACCAGTTTACTCAGACAGTAGGCCCACCATTTTGACAGCACGGGGGGTCGTCAATGTACGCCATGGGAGGGTGCCCGTTCGCATAATAAATATCGGGGAGAGGGAAGTGTACCTGCCCCGGTATGCCACGCTAGCCAAATTATATATCACTAATCAAAATTCTATACAATCTGTGGAACCCTTGCCTCCATCTCACCCGGAGGAAGGTAACGGCTCTAAGAAAGACATGGAGGACTGGTGTCAGCAACTACATCTGGGTACTGACTCCACTCCCTCACATCAGAAACAAGGAGTCTATCGGGTGGTTCAAGAGTATGAGAGAGTGTTTAGTAAACACCCGTTAGACTTCGGGCGAGTCAAGGGGGTAGAACATCGCATCCCCACGGGAGATCATCCTCCCATAAAAGAGAGGTATCGACCCGTACCCCCTGCACATTACCAACACGCCAAGGGGATGCTTAGAGACATGAAGGAGGCTGGGGTAATCCGGGATAGTTGTAGCCCCTGGGCAGCCCCATTAGTTTTAGTCAAAAAGAAAGACAACACCATGAGGATGTGTGTAGATTACCGGAAAATCAACCGTATCACACACAAGGATGCGTACCCCTTACCAAGGATAGAGGAGTCATTGGCTGCTTTAAGATCTGCTAACTTCTTCTCTACCTTGGATCTCACTAGCGGGTACTGGCAGGTTCCTGTAGCAGAGGCGGACCGGGAGAAGACCGCATTCACCACCCCGATGGGACTTAGCGAGTTCACCTGCATGCCGTTCGGACTCTGCAACGCACCAGGAACCTTCCAACGCCTAATGGAGTGTTGTCTGGGCCACAGAAACTTCGAGACGGTCCTGTTGTACCTGGACGATGTCATCGTATATTCCAAGACGTATGAGGACCACCTGAAACACCTGGCGGAAGTGTTCGAGGCTCTGGCGAGTTACGGCCTAAAGGTGAAACCCTCCAAGTGTCACCTCCTGAAACCAAAGGTGCAGTACCTGGGACACGTAGTGAGCGCTGACGGAGTGGCTCCCGACCCTGATAAAATCACCGCAATTAAGGAATGGCCAAGCCCCTCCAGCGTAAAAGAAGTGCGGCAGTTCCTCGGGTTGGTAGGCTACTACCGAAGGTTTATTCCCGGTTTCACCAAAAAGGCAGCACCTATGCAGGACCTCCTGATAGGCCAGTCCCGGAAGGCCAAGAACCAGAAGCCGCCCTTCAAATGGGAAGAGCTGGAAGAAGAGTCCTTCCGCCAGCTGAAGATGGCCCTCACGGGGGACGAAATCCTGGCGTACCCGGATTATAGCCAGCCCTTTATCCTCTACACCGACGCCAGTAACATCGGGCTAGGAGCCGTACTGTCCCAGATCCAGCAGGGGAAGGAACGAGTAATCGCCTACGCCAGCCGAAAACTGCGACCCACCGAAAGGAACCCCGAGAATTACAGCTCATTTAAGTTAGAGTTCCTGGCCGTAGTATGGGCAATCACTGAGCGCTTTAAGCATTACCTCGCTTCTTCCCGGTTCACCGTGTACACGGATAACAACCCGCTGACACACCTGGACACGGCAAGACTCGGTGCCCTGGAGCAGAGGTGGATGGCCCGTCTGTCCAACTACGAGTTCACAATTAAATACCGGGCAGGACGCTCCAATACCAACGCGGACGCCCTGTCCAGGATGCCCAACCTGCCGGACGGAGGAGAAGATCCGGAGGGACTGGAAGAAGTTGAACTCCCTGCGTTCCACCGTCATGGGACTATTCAGTATTCCCACCGGGTAAGGAGTAAGCAGGCTGCTACGTTGAACCCCTTACCCCACTACAACTGGGCGGAAACGCAAGACAGCGACCCTGCCGTCCGACTGGTGAAGGAGATGCTGACTCGGCCGGAGGCTCGCCTTGAACCAGACGCTCCGGAGGAAGCCAAACAACTATGGGCAGAGAAGAGTCGACTGTTCCTTTACAAAGGGAAGTTGTGCCGCAGAATGGTTAACTCCCGGACGCATGAATTACTCTGGCAAGTAGTGGTGCCACGAAGAGACGCAGCCATGGTGATGGAGGCATACCACGATGGAGCTGGACACTTTGGGTGGAAAAAGCTGGAGTTCCTGCTGCGCGAGCGGTTCCACTGGGTAGGCATGAGGGGAACCATCGAGAAGTGGTGCAGAGATTGTGGCCCGTGCAACCTGAGAAGGAAGGACCGAGCCAGCCAGAAGACTCCCCTGCAGTCCATCGTCACCCGGCAACCGTTGGAACTGGTAGCCTTGGATCATGTAAAACTGACCCCAAGCAGAAGTGGCTACGTCTACGCGTTAACCATCGTGGATCATTACTCCCGGTTCTTAGTTGTCGTCCCCGTCAAGGACTTAACGGCTCAAACAGCAGCTAGAGCCTTCCAGCAGCACTTCTGCCGTCCACACGGGTACCCGGACCAAGTGCTGACGGACCAGGGACCTGCCTTTGAAGCGGAGGTCTTTCAGGAATTCTGCAATCTGTATGGCTGCCGGAAGATAAGGACGACACCCTACCATCCGCAGACTAATGGACTTTGTGAAAAAATGAACCAGGTGGTAATGGATCTTCTAAAAACGTTGCCCCTGGAAGAACGCAGTCTGTGGCCTGAAAAGTTGCCCGATCTGGTGGACCTATACAACCACATCCCGGTAGGTTCCACCAACTGTACCCCGGCTTACCTAATGAGGGCAAGACCTGGTAAGTTACCTGTTGACCTGGAAATGGGAGTCCTGACCCCCGAGGACACTTCACCAGAAACAGACTGGGACACAGAGAGGCAGCAGCAGTACCGGAGAGTACAGGAGAGCGTGGAGCGAAGTCTCTGTCAGGCTAGGGAAAGACAAGAGAAAACTTACAACCAGTATGCTCCCGCTGTTCCCCTGGTACCCGGAGAGCAGGTCTTGAAGAGGAAGAGACGGCTCCACAAGTTGGACGACCAGTGGGAGAAGGACCCGTACACCGTACTGCCCTCAAGCCACGAGAACCCGAAGGTCTGTACCATCAGTAAAGACGGAGGGGAAACCACAGCCATTGTATCCCGGGACCACCTGAAGAAGTGTCCCGAACAACTGAGGAACCCTGAAGAGGAACAAGAAGACCATCGACCCGTGGAAGAAAGGGAAGATATGGTTAGTACCGTGCTCGGGGACTTCCCTCAGTCTTGGACTCAAGTCAATGGTGCAGTTGTGGTACCCGTACTCACCTTCCTCCAACCATCATCCCAAGAACCTACGGAGCAACGGGTAGAGCTGGAAGAACAGCCGGTCCAGGAGGCAGAAGACTCCACACAAGCAGAACAGGAGAATCAACCCTCTGCTTATAGTGAGCCTGCCGTACCCCTAGTGAGACAAAGAGCCGGTAGACAGCTGCCCAGTTTACCCTTGACAGCTCCTACACCCTGTAGTTCAGGGCCAGACAGTCAGCTCCGTAGGTCCACTCGGGCCACTAGAGGCCAGTTACCCGCACGCTGGAGAATTTAAAGTGTATAAATTGTTTTATTTATGTTTTTCTGTGTCTTGTTGCTTGTGTATAATTTTGTGTTTCTAGTTATTTTTAGGAATCCTTGGTGGATTTACCGGGAATCGTTGTACATAGTTGGAGCGTAACCCAGGATGGACTAGAGACTGTTAAGGACTCGGGGTAGGACAGACCCCTACCTGGTTACGTCTCCCTGTGTTGGTGAAATGGACACCTTGCTCTCTTCAGAGACTGCACCCGGTTGCGGACACGCCGTAACCATCTTTATATGTTTTCTTATGGTATTATTAATGTTTTTGCCTTGTTATGTTTTTCTAAATGTGTTTAGTCCCGGAGTACTAAATTTCACTAGGGGGGAATGTGGCACCCCAGGGGTCTGGTTTTCCACAGTAATGTAATGTTATGTCTGAGAGCAGGTGGGAGGTCCTTTGGTCAGGGATCCTGTGCATGCCACACCTCCTGCCCAGTCTTGGGAGGGGAAGAACTTCCCCTGTATAAACCCGGGGCTGAGGCAGGGTGAGTGAGACAAGTGGAGTAGAGACAAGAAGCAGCATAGGAAACAGCAGAGTTACAAGGAGTCAGGGGCTGGCAGCCGCAGAGCTCGCCCTGACTAAGAAGACTTCTTTCCGGACCCGGAGTCCGAGGCTGTGGGGACTAACTCCTACCCAGCAGCAGAATCCGTCAGGCAGGGGATTTCAGGTCCTCTGGCCCAGAAGCCCGAAGGCACGGTCACACGCGTGGGACCAGCACCGCCATCGTGGAGCGGAAGCCATTAGAAGGCCCCGAGTCACCGGCCATACGGGTGAGCACCACACGGTACACTCAGGGACGTGGGCTACTTACATCAGCTTCTAGCAAGGTAGCCAGAAGAGTACAGTCAGTTTGGGAGGCCTACAACTACGCCTGGCCAGGGGAGATCCCATCTGCTCAAGGACTGACCAGGCCCCGTTCGCTAGCAAGTACTCCGGGAGGGTCTATCATTGTCACCAGTAAAGACCCTGAACTACACCGTACCGTCTCTGAGTGGTCCCTGCTACCCCCATCATCCACGTCGGCTGCCCTGAGACCATACCCCTCCCGTTGGGGGTTATACTATCACGCTGCATAATCCTACCATCGGCCTCAGCGGTCTGCCCCGCAGCAGCAGCTCCCTGGCTGCACTCAACGGGTGGCGTAGTCATCAACTATTTACTACTAGTAGACTGCCGTCCAGTTTGACTCCCTGGGCACGGACCGGGTCACCGCCACGAGACTACAACCCTCCACGGATCCGGCTCCGGGTAAGCTCCCGCGTGCGCACCGCAGCGCGTCACAGGCCCAGGGGCGCGTCAGAAGCAGTGGATAAGTTGTACCCATTTTATACTTGGGATCATTATTTTTTATCATTTATTTATGATGGATTTTTAGCCAGGGTTTATTCTTCAGATTCACCTGAAATCCAGCGTCCTCAGCCGTGGTGAAAGCGCTGTCAATCACGACACATCAGCCGCTTATTGATCTCCTGCTCATTATTCATGTGCGGCCGCCGCTTGTCATAAAACATTCAGCGACCGGAATCAATAAGAGACGCGGAACATTTGGGCTCAGTGGCTTCAGAGCTGTATTTTATAAATCACCGCTACCGAAATGTCGCAAGGTCTTTAGATACAGCCGGCTCCAGATGACAGTTTTATTAATAAGTATGGGGTTTCTGGGTTTGTTTTTCTAAGTTGTTGGAGAAACAATAGTGGAATATTTCTACAGCAGCTCGAGGGGACGTGAGGTGAGAAGCTGATCATGCACAACCACATAGTGAAAAGATTAAAAACAACACCACCATGTTCTATGACTCGCTACACTCTGTAATGCAGATGGAAAGCATTGAAACTTCGTTTTTCATTACAGTTACAGAATGTATCCTTACTAGTGTTGAGCGAGCACTAAAATGCTTGGGTGCTCGAAGCTCGGGCCGAGCTCGCCGTGATACTCTGGTGCTCGACCCGAGCAACGAGCCCAATGTTAGTCTATGGGAGACTCGAGCATTTTTGCGGTGGCACCCCCGGCAGTCTGTAGACAGCCTAAAAAGTGCCCAAAACGATAGTGACAGTGCTCAAATGACATGGGGACAGCATGGGCATCGCCCCAGGAAGCATTTCTGACCCCCAGGTCACTGCTGTCAACAACGTGGTCAGAGGTATTAAGCCACTTTTACTGGCTCATAATAAAACGTTCAAAAACGAAACTGAAACGGTTTTCCTGTGAAAAATGTTAAGGAACTTCCTTTCCAGGGTAAAGACTTGTGTATAAGGTAAATAAATAACCAAAAACAAAAATACTCCTCCACACCTTCGGCTATGTTCACAAGTAGCATTTTTTATGCGTTTTTGCACTTTTGTATTGCTTTCAACCGTGACAAATGCATTCACCGGGAAATGTCATTTTTAACATTTTACAATCTTATCAGGCCTTGTGCTGTGTGACACATGCATACAGTGCTGAAAAGACATGTTAACGGCATAGGGAAGACCCCTGGAAGCATCTCTGACACCCAGGTCTCTGCCTAAAAGTGTGCCCATCAGAAGTCATCCTTGCCGCATCAGAAGATGCAGACTTGCAACTATCCCCGTGCAAGTCCTTGTCCCAGGGCATTGTTCAATTGTACCTCCCCCATTCCTTGCAATGCAAGCGTAAGTATGCAGCCTGCCACCCACCCTTCCCCCAGGCTGCAATACCATACTGCTTGCTTGCTTGCACTTGAAATTGGGCCTTTTAGGCATGTGGAGGCAGACGCCGGCCACCATGTCATGGCTGCGTCGGCTGCCTGGTATCCATACTCAGTCCCCAGCCGCCCGGCGGCCGGGTGTCCACTCTCGGTCCCCAGCCGCCAGGGGGCAGCCGGGTGTCCATACTCAGTCCCCAGTTGCCCCGCGGCCGGGTGCCCACACACGGTCCCCAGCCGCCTGGGGGCGGCCGGGTGTCCATAAACGGTCCCCAGCCACCCCTATTTGAAGGACAGCCTAACCACAAACACGTGGACAAGTGAATGTGGCCAGGGATGGTCCATCTCACTGACGCCTTCACACTGGGTGGATATTGTGGAAGCCGGGACACAGTTGGACACTGGGATGCAACACATCCTCCAGACATAGAGGATTGCGGGTCCTGGGCCAATCAGGCTTCAACACAAAATTCAGAAGGTAGACAGCAGCAGTGGTCGGCCTCCTACACAACGAGTAAATTATTCATGATCATGAGGCCATCCACCTCCTTAGCTTTCTGTTCCTTGGAATGCAAGCGCATGTATGTAGTAGCGGCTAGGCCTGAGGTGGTAAGCGTTTTGGCGCATATCCTACCTCCTCCGAGGATTGCTGGATGTTTTCCTGCTACTATCCCAGTTCTATGACTCCCGTTAAAACAAAGCTTCAGGTGATGAATGATGGATGAGGTGGTGGCAAAGGAGAAAGAGCAGGGGGAACAGGGACCATTCACATCAATATCAGGCCAGTCAACCACATATGTCTTGTAGGATATGTTTCTGTACCAAAAGGAGCGGTTCAGCTACACAGTTATAGGGCATACAGTGAGTTCAATGCCTACCAAAAATTTCGAGGCACTCCAATGCCCCTTGGAAGTGACATGGAGGTCAGAGGGCCTTAACTAAACCGTTTTTTCCCATTTATAGCAACTGGGTCTCCTGTACACTGTTGGCCTAAGCAGTGAATGGAAGGCTTTCCAAAAATTATGAGGAACTGCAATGGCCCTTGAAACAGACGTGGATTACAGCATACTAAAAACCTTCTACCCATTATTGGGGAGTGGGTCTCCCTTAGTCTTCGCCTATGCATTGAAAAAGCAAAAGCTGACTAAAATTAGGAGGAAATGCAATGCCCGTTGGAAGAATGGTGGAGTTCGCAGTGGAATAAAAAGACAATGTCAATGCCCCTTGAAAAAGTGGTGGAGGTCGCAGTAGCTTAACAAGATGGTTTTCATGCCCCTTGGAAGAATGGTGGAGGTCGCAGTGGAATAAAGAGACAATATCAATGCCCCTGGGAAAAGTGATGGAGGTCGCAGTAGCTTAACAAGATGGTTTTCATGCCCCTTACAAGAGCCATGCAGTACAGCATATTAAAAACATTATTCCCATTATTGGGGAGTGGGTCTCCCATAGTCTTTGCCTATGCCTTCCAAGCAAAAGCTGCCAAAAATTAGAACGGAGGAACTTGCAATGCTGGCAACACGGACCACGGTCACCCTGGTGGTATAGTGGTGGTGGAGGCTGAGGATAAAGAGAAGAGCAAAATACAGCCGAAATGAGGAAGCGTATACCCATGTGTGGGTGTGAAGCGGTGCATGGGAATACACCTCCCGAAATAACACAGTGGATTTAACTTTATGTTACTCTGCTGTCATTTGGTGGTGATGAGAAGTCTGGCCCAATCCAGCCCTTGTTCATTTTGATAAGGGTCAGCTTGTCAGCATTGTCAGTTGACAGGCGAGTGCACTTATCAGTTATAATTCCCCCAGCGGCACAAAAAACACGCTCTGATAAAACGCTGGCGGCAGGGCAGGCCAGGACCTCCAAGGCGTACAGAGCGAGTTCATTCCAAGTGTCCAGCTTGGATACCCAATAATTAAAAGGCACAGAGGAATCACAGAGGACGCTGGTACGGTCGGCAAGGTACTCCCTCACCATCTTTTGAAACTTTCCACTCCTTGTGAGAGTACCCCGCGCCTCAGGGCCTGTAAGCTGGGCGGGTCTCAGAAAACTGTCCCAGAATGTTGACAGTGTTCCCCTGCCTCTGCTGGATTGAAGTTGCGTCTCTCTCCCCTGTACGCCTTGGTTGGTCAACGAACTGTGACCTCTGCCGCTAGCGTGTTCAGATGGGAATTTTTTTAAGAAATTTTGCAGCAAGGGCCTTCTGTTACTGCCCCATTTTTGTAGACCTCTCCACCTCAGGAATAAGAGAGTGAAAGTTCTCCTTGTAGCGGGGGTCTAAAAGTATCACCAACCAGTAATGACTGTCACCCAACATTTTTACAACGCGAGGGTCACGGTTAAGGCAGCGTAACATAAAGTCAGCCATGCGTGCCAGACTGGTAACAGGCAAGACTTCCGTGTCCTCACCAAGATGACGACTGACCATGCTCTCCTCCTCCTCCTCCTCCCCCCTTTCCTCAGGCCACCCACGCTGAACCGACGGTATGACAGTTGTACAGGTACTACCGTCTACAGCGCATGATACCAGCTCCTGTTCTTCCTCCTCCTCCTCTCCCTTATTGTCCCCCAATGCACGTTGGGATGAGATGAGGCTGGGCTGTGTGTAATCGCCCGCTACGGCTTCTTGATCCATCTCATCATACTCTGGCTGCAATGCCTCCTCTTTAATTCTCTGCAGAGAACGTTGCAAAAGACAGACAAGTGGGATGCTGATGCTAATGATGGCGTCATCGCCACTCACCATCTTGGTGGACTCCTCAAAGTTTGTCAGGATGGTACATATGTCAGACATCCAGGTCCACTCCTGAGGTCTTATGTGTGGAGTCTGACCTGAATGTCGACGGCCTTGTTGCAGCTGGTACTCCACAACTGCTCTCTTCTGCTCACAAATCCTTTGCAACATGTGGAGGGTAGAGTTCCAACATGTGGGGACATCACACACCAGTCGGTGTGCCGGAAGCTGCAAACGCTGCTGCAACACAGCAAAGGCGGCGGAAGCTGTAGCCGACTTGCGAAAATGAGTTGACAGGCGGCGTACTTTGACGAGCAGATCTGGCAGCTCGGGGTACGATTTAAGAAACTGCTGAACCACGAGGTTAAGCACATGAGCCAGGCATGGTATGTGTGTGATCTCGCCTCGCCTCAGAGCCGCCACCAGGTTACTGCCATTATCACACACGACCATGCCGGGATGTAGGTTCAGCGGTCTCAGCCACAGATCTGCCTGCTCTTTCACAGCTGTCCACAACTCACAATCAGTGTGAGGTTTATCACCTAAGCTTATGAGTTTCAGCACAGCCTGTTGCCGCTTGGCGGAGGCAGTACTGCAGTGCTTCCAGCTTTTAACTGATGTGGTGATATCTGAGATGGAGGCTGAACATGAGGAGGAGGAGGAGGATGATGCGCAGGAGCTGTACACTGTGGGGGCAACTCTGACTGACATAGGGCCCGCAATCCTCGGTGTGGGGAGGATGTGTTCCGTCCCAAGGTCTGACTGGGTCCCGGCTTCCACTATGTTTAACCAGTGTGCCGTCAGGGAGACGTACCGTCCCTGGCCACAAGCACTTGTCCACGTGTCCGTTGTCAGGTGGACATTCCCAGTAACTGCGTTGTTGAAAGCACGGCAGATGTTTTTGGACACGTGCTTGTGTAGTGCGGGGATGGCACACCGGGCAAAATAGTGTCGGCTGGGGACCGAGTACCGAGGTTGCGGAAGGATTCCGTCTCCACCAGCCTAAAAGGCAGCATTTCCAACGCAAGCAGTCGTGAAATGTGCGAATTTAGGACTGTGGCCTGTGGGGCGTTGGCTGCGAATTTGCGCTTTCGTTCAAAGCTCTGGGATATGGACAATTGAACGCTGCGGTGGGACGTGGATGTGGACGTTGATGCTGTTTCTTGAGAAACTGTCATAACAAGTGAAGACTGAGAGGAGGGGGCATCTTTGCATGCAGTATGGACAGGGGATTGCCTTACACGCACAACAGGTGGTTCTATCACACGCACAACAGCAGAAGAAGCAGTGGTGACACCCGCTGACACTGGTCGTGGACCCTGGGGTTCGCCCCACAAAGTCGGGTGCTTTGCTGCCATGTGCCTGATCATGCTGGTGGTGGTCAGGCTAGTCGTTTTGCCACCCCTGCTGATGCTGGCATGGCAGGTGGTACAAATGGCCTTTTGGGGTTATCAGCAGAGTCTTTAAAAAAATTCCAGACTCTGGAAGACCTACCAGTTGTACTGGCAACGTCCCTCGTGTTGGTGTTACGGGGAACGGTTGCCCGCCTTCTGTGTGCGGCCACCACACTGCTTCTTCCTGCCTGTTGGGGTACTCTGCCTCCCTCCCCCTGTGTGCTGCTGGCCTCGCTCTGCGTGTCCTCCTGCCATGTTGGGTCAGTTTCTAGATCATCCACCACCTCCTCCTCTTCCACTTTTGCACCACGATCCTCCTCTTCACTTCGTGGCAATTGTATCTCGTCATCGTCCACCTCTTGTGACAAATTGCCAGCGTCGACTTCCTGTGGCCGTGGTTGTTCAAATATTTGGGCATCGCTACATGGGATCTCCTCTTCCACCACTTCAAGCGGAGCAGGCGATGGGCCCAAATATGGAAATGGACCAGTGAACAGCTCTTCAGAGTGTCCAACTGTGGGATCAGTTGCTGTCTGACAACACTCGGCATGGTGGGAGGAAGGAGCATCAGGGTGAGGAGGAGTATGCGGTCGAGACTCACGGCTACTAAGAGTTGACCGTGTGGAAGACAGACCGGAGGTGGTGGTGCCCAGGTAACTGGAAGTATTGTCTGCTATCCAATTAATAACCTGTTCACACTGATCAGTTTGCAATACTGGTGTTGTTCTGTGCTTCCCTAGTAATTCGGTCAAGAAGTGGGAGCGAGAAGATGTGGCTGTTGGTTGTGGCACATTTTCACCTTGACCACGGCCCCGTCCTCTGCACGAACCATCACCAGAACGTCCACTTCCACGTCCCTTGCCATGCGCCTTGCCCATTGTAAATGAAGTAAAATAGCTTACACTCGCACTATCAATGGAAAAAGGGTAATAAAGAGTAGATTAGAACCATGGAAGAGGAAAACCACAGTTCTAGTTCTCTGGCCTACACCAGAATCTTTTAAACAGATATATTGGTGTCTGACCAGTCAGGGAGACACTATTACTGTTTTTCTTTACGGAAAAAATACCAAAAGCAGGATAATACAGAGATTTGACCCGTGGAACTGCAAAACCACAGTTCTAGTTATCTGGCCTACACCAGACTCTTTTAAACAGATATATTGGTGTCTGAACAGTCACAGACACACTCAATTTTTATTTATTTTTTTTGGGGGGGGGGGATACCAAAAGGTTAATAAGACGCGTATTTGGACAGTCTGACTGAGGAAAAAAAAAATACAGGATTTAGATGAAAAAAAAAAAAAATTTTCCTGGCCCCTGAGACCGGGGGATAAGTCTAGCAATTTGACCAACAGGAGCACACAGGACTGTAATGCAGCGTTTGCTGGTATAACCACTGCGTCTCCTATACAGCCTGCCTGCCTGCCTGCCTGATATCTGGGAGGGATATTAGTCCTGAGAAGGACTGTTTGTTTGATCTGGCAGCCTTTACAGACTCTACACTAACTATTTCGCACTATATATCTCTCCCTAGCTCAGCAGCACTGACCCTACACTGTCTGATCCGGAGCGACTGTGTCCAAGATGGCGGCGCACGGTTTTAAATACTCGAGGTGACGCTGTGCGGCCAGCCAATCACTGTAATGCCCACAACCAACATGGCTGCAGCATTACAGTGACTGGCTGGCAATCCCTGCATGTTCATTGGCTCTGTAAAGAGCGCCAAACGTGCAGGGCGGAGACCCGAGCTCCCGCCCGAGTAACCCGGAAATGCTCGGTGCTCGCCGAACATCCCGAGTAGCGTGATGCTCGGGCGAGTACTTAACAGTGTCAAGCATGCTCGCTCAACATTAGTAAAGTCCCATAGGGAGACTAAGTAAAAAAAAGTTAAGAAATAGATTGAAAAAATTATTAAAAAACAAAAAAACTCCCCACAAAATAAAGAACAAAAATATTACATCAATAAATACACATATTTATGTAAACACAAAAATAAACAAAAAAAAGTATACATATATGGTATCATCCATCCAGAACAACCTGATCAATAAAACTGTTATACTAGTTAACTCCTTCAGTGAAAAATAAATAAATAAAAAAATATGTTTTTTCATACCGCTGGAAAAAAAGAATAAATTGTATGGTCCATTTTCTCCTGTTACCTTTGTGAAAATAAAACATTTGGGGCTAAATCAAAATTTTTGTGGGAAAAAGTAACGTTTCCATTTTGTTTCCACATTGTTTTAATTCCAGTGATGCACCTAAAGGGTTAATAAACTCCTTGAACATGGTTTTGAGCACCTTGAGGGGTGCAGTTTTTAGCATGGTGTCACCTTTGGGTATTTTCTGTCATATAGACCCCTCAAAGGCACATCAAATGTGCTGTGGTCCCTAAAATAATAGGTTTTGTAAATTTTGTTGGAAAAAAATGAAAATTGGTGATAAAGTTTTAACCCTTCTAACTTCCTAACAAAAAAAAAAATTAAGTTTAAAAAATTATGCTGATGTAAAGTAGACATGTGGGAAATGTTATTTATTAACTATTTGTGTGACATATCTCTCTTATTTAAGGGCATAAAAGTTCAAAGTTTGAAAATTGCGAAATTAATGTACAATGTGGCTCGGTCCTTAAGTGGTCAATTAGTAGTTTAATAAAACCAAAGTTAAGAGAAACCTAAAATATTCACATTGTACAAACTAAGATAATACAGCAGGTAAAAAAGTAAGAATCTCAATGATGGTCTCTGATGTCATCACCTCCACCCATTATGTCCTTACCGTACCACCCAAATCCTCACCCTCTATCCATTCATGTGGAACAGATCATCCACCAACCATCGCAAACTTCCTTCTCAACCAGTGGAACCCAACAAGAGACTGTGGCTCCTGCATTTTGGAGATAACCTTCCTAATCTAAACTTATTATTTCCAAAGCTCTCTGCAATCCAAGGAACTTGATCTTACCACCAACCATAGAAGCTTACCTAGATCCAACAAGTGGACTCCAAAAATATTTTGTAGCTACACTAATTTTGGAGTGATGTTCCTAATACCAAGACAAGGACCTACTGTCACCTGATCAGGCCACGACCAACTCTGAAAGCCCCATTGGGTTTCTTCCCATTGATGTTATCACAGGGTATTTTAGCAGTGAGATATGAAGGATCTTCTCATATATTTGCTCTTCCACAACCCTCTTCACTTCCCATTAATAATCTGAACAGAAAACTCAGGTGCTCAATTATTTACCAAATTTCAAATATGACACTTTCTGCAATTAAATTCTCTCCTGTCACAAGGCTCAGGGTTCTGATAAAATGCAAACTGTTCATAGACAATCCCTGCCTCTGCTCAGTAACAATCTGCAGTAATTGCTGCCAAACAGGGGAAATACAAAGCGCTGATTATTGCATTTAATGCTGATTGTGCACATTGGGCATTTATAGGATAAGATGTAAACCTTGTATGTTCTGCCATATATGTGAAATAAAGAAATAAGTATCCATTCTCTACAGCAATCCCGGCAAAGATTCCAGGTCACTTATTCAATCCCCATTTTACTATATAGAGCTGTGAATAATGCAAGAAACCCCAGGGGTTCCTCCAGGAGAACAGTCACCCTGACAGGAGGTGTAATCATCAGACAGGAGAAGTAATCATCAGACAGGAGGTGTAACCATCAGACAGGAGGTGTAATCATCAGACAGGAGAAGTAATCATCAGACAGGAGGTGTAATCATCAGACAGGAGGTGTAATCATCAGACAGGAGGTGTAATCATCAGACAGGAGAAGTAATCATCAGACAGGAGAAGTAATCATCAGACTGGAGAAGTAATCATCAGACAGGAGGTGTAATCATCAGACAGGAGGCGTAATCATCAGACAGGAGGCGTAATCATCAGACAGGAGGTGTAATCATCAGACAGGAGAAGTAATCATCAGACAGGAGGTGTAATCATCAGACAGGAGGTGTAATCATCAGACAGGAGGCGTAATCATCAGACAGGAGAAGTAATCATCAGACAGGAGAAGTAATCATCAGACAGGAGGCGTAATCATTAGACAGGAGGCGTAATCATCAGACAGGAGAAGTAATCATCAGACAGGAGGTGTAATCATCAGACAGGAGAAGTAATCATCAGACAGGAGGCGTAATCATCAGACAGGAGGCGTAATCATCAGACAGGAGGTGTAATCATCAGACAGGAGGCGTAATCATCAGACAGGAGAAGTAATCATCAGACAGGAGGTGTAATCATCAGACAGGAGAAGTAATCATCAGACAGGAGGTGTAATCATCAGACAGGAGGTGTAATTATCATACAGGAGGTGTAATCATCAGACAGGAGAAGTAATCATCAGACAGGAGGTGTAATCATCAGACAGGAGGTATAATCATCAGACAGGAGAAGTAATCATCAGACAGGAGGTGTAATCATCAGACAGGAGAAGTAATCATCAGACAGGAGGCGTAATCATCAGACAGAAGGCGTAATCATCAGACAGGAGAAGTAATCATCAGACAGGAGAAGTAATCATCAGACAGGAGAAGTAATCATCAGACAGGAGGCGTAATCATCAGACAGGAGGCGTAATCATCAGACAGGAGAAGTAATCATCAGACAGGAGGTGTAATCATCAGACAGGAGAAGTAATCATCAGACAGGAGAAGTAATCAACAGACAGGAGAAGTAATCATCAGACAGGAGGTGTAATCATCAGACAGGAGATGTAATCATCAGACAGGAGGCGTAATCATCAGACAGGAGGTGTAATCATCAGACAGGAGGTGTAATCATCAGACAGGAGGCGTAATCATCAGACAGGAGGCGTAATCATCAGACAGGAGGTGTAATCATCAGACAGGAGAAGTAATCATCAGACAGGAGGTGTAATCATCAGACAGGAGGCGTAATCATCAGACAGGAGGCGTAATCATCAGACAGGAGGCGTAATCATCAGACAGGAGAAGTAATCATCAGACAGGAGGTGTAATCATCAGACAGGAGAAGTAATCATCAGACAGGAGGTGTAATCATCAGACAGGAGGCGTAATCATCAGACAGGAGGCGTAATCATCAGACAGGAGGTGTAATCATCAGACAGGAGGTGTAATCATCAGACAGGAGAAGTAATCATCAGACAGGAGGTGTAATCATCAGACAGGAGAAGTAATCATCAGACAGGAGGCGTAATCATCAGACAGGAGGTGTAATCATCAGACAGGAGGTGTAATCATCAGACAGGAGGTGTAGTCATCATCCTGGGACAGAATCTGCTCACAGGAGAATTTAGAGTAATGCTGGTCACTCAATGACTTCATTAGAGATCTTATTTTTCAGACTATTATTGTAATCTAATATATAAAGCTGAATGTGTGTGTATGTGTGTATGTATGTATGTGTGTATGTATGTGTGTGTGTATGTGTGTATGTATGTATGTATGTGTGTATGTATGTGTGTGTGTATGTGTGTATGTGTGTATGTATGTATGTATGTGTGTATGTATGTGTGTATGTATGTGTGTGTGTATGTGTGTATGTGTGTATGTATGTGTGTATGTCCGGGATTGGCATCTGCACCGTCGCAGCTACAGCCACAAAATTTTGCACAGTCACACGTCTGGACCCCGAGAGCGTCATAGGCTATGTTGTGCGGCGAAATTTTAACCCCGTGCGTTCCAATTCACCAAAGAATTTTGCCCCTATCTACATAATGGGGAAAAAGTGAAAGGAAAAGTGTTGGAGGCAAATTCACAGCTGCCACATGTGAACAAGGGAGAATTAAAGAATGAGAGCGATGGCGCCAAAGAGTATATACCGTACAGTTGCTAAGGTGGGGCCCCAACATGGGATACTCATACTCACCACACACGGGGATATGAACACACACACAAAATGCGCCACACACTGCCACGTGCTTGAACACATATACCACCCTCAGCACACACAAAACTCATCTCACAAAGATTTATCAGGCTGCCAATAGCAACCAATCACAGCTCAGCTTCTATTTTGCTACAGTTAATTAATCTGAGCTGTGATTGGTTAATATAGGCAACAAAGGACATTCTCAGTATAATAAAGCTTGTGTAAGGTAATAAGATGTCAGTTAGGGTGTGTTGGTGGAAAGGCTGATGTCAGTCACATTACTTCTATGTGAGAGGATATAGAAACTGCCAGTTACAGACTATTTTTACCACAATAATGCCTCATACGAAAAGGAATTTCATGGCACGAATGTCAGCTGATGCGAAAAGAAAAGCTGCATTACGGGCCAATGAAAAATGTGAAGACCGAGAAACAAGGCTGACACACAAGAGAACAGCAGCTGCTTCCTCAAGAGCCAATGAACTTTCTGAGCAGAGGGAAGCGAGGCTGGCAGACAAGAGAACAAGAGCTGCTTCCTCAAGGGCCAATGAACTTTCTGAGGAGAGGGAAGCGAGGCTTGCAGACATGAAAACAAGAGCTGCTTCCTCAAGAGCCAATGAACTTTCTGAGGACAGGGAAGCGAGGCTTGCAGACATGAAAACAAGAGCTACTTCCTCAAGAGCCAATGAACTTTCTGAGGAGAGGGAAGCAAGGCTTGCAGACATGAAAACAAGAGCAGCTTCCTCAAGGACCAATGAACTTTCTGAGGAGAGGGACGCGAGGCTTGCAAACATGAAAACAAGAGCTGCTTCCTCAAGGGCCAATGAACTTTCGGAGGAGAGGGAAGCGAGGCTTGCAGACATGAAAACAAGAGCTGCTACCTCAAGAGCCAATGAACTTTCTGAGGAGAGGGAAGCGAGGCTTGCAGACATGAAAACAAGAGCTGCTTCCTCAAGGGCCAATGAACTTTCTGAGGAGAGGGAACCGAGGCTTGCAGACAAGAGAACAAGAGCTGCTTCCTCCAGGGCCAATGAACTTTCTGAGGACAGGGAAGCGAGGCTTGCAGACATAAAAACAAGAGCTGCTTCCTCAAGGGCCAATGAACTTTCTGAGGACAGGGAAGCGAGGCTTGCAGACATGAAAACAAGAGCTGTTTCCTCAAGAGCCAATGAACTTTCTGAGGACAGGGAAGCGAGGCTTGCAGACATGAAAACAAGAGCTGCTTCCTCAATAGCCAATGAACTTTCTGAGGAGAGGGAAGCGAGGCTTGCAGACATGAAAACAAGAGCTGCTTCCTCAAGGGCCAATGAACTTTCTGAGGACAGGGAAGCAAGGCTTGCAGACAAGAGAACAAGAACTGCTTCCTCAAGGGCCAATGAACTTTCAATCTATTTGTTTTGTGGTTTTTGTGTGGAGAATACATTTTTGTTAACACATTCTATTTTGCTAACAGCAGTTATTAACCCGGGCGAAGCCGGGTAGTACAGCTAGTTAAAAATAAACGTGCAAAAAAGGTGCAAAAAAGTCTTCAAATCACATGATCTTTTCTATTAGTTTATAAACATATGTGCAACAGAGTAGCTCCAAAGGGGGATAAAATAACCACAAGAGGGCTAGTAAAGTGCAGAGTATAACAGAATCCAATCTAGCATAATGGCATCCAGGGAAATAGATAACATGTAAGTAACATGATGAAGTGCCGTCCTAAGGTACAAGAACAAATAATTAGTCATAAAGTAACATCTCTCAGAGGTTAAATGATGATAAATAATTAGCAAAATATAAACACATGTCCCTATGTGGCACAGGACCCCAACAGGCGTTTCACCCAGCTTTGTCAGGGGGAGCGTAAAAAGAGAGGAAGGAAAGGTAAGGGTATATACCAATCATCACTAGCCAATATATAAAGGAGGATGTCACTACTCACTACCAAACGTCATAAGGTCAAATACTACAAGCGACGACTCCGTGAACCCAGCGCTTGCGCTTTCATATACTTCAAGGTACAAAAATGCACTTCTGCTCCTCGGACACTGCATGAGCATGCGGAGGCGCCAAAGAAATGTAACTGCTCCTGCACTGGCGCACTCAGGGACAAAGTGCCAGCCGAAGTGCCGTGGCAGACAGACAGAGCACGTGTGCACCGCAGAGCTAGAAGGTATAAAGGGGAAATAGCTAAATAAGTGGAGGAAATTTACATTTGGTCTTATAAATTATAAGAGATATAATGAACCATATTGAAATAAATGTGTTAAATCGTGTGAAAAGGGACGAAAAATAATTCAATGTATAAAAACTAAGCACATGAAGTGTAAGTGGAAGAGGACAGGGCTGTGTGGCAAAAAACATAACAGTGCACGTGTGACTATTCAATGTATCAATACTTACCTAAAGAAATGAATGGGATGTGAACAAATGTGAAGCTCAAGTTACCTACAAAACCGCTACATACGACTATTGAAGAAGCTTTCCTTCCCTAGTGCTTGTGTTCCCCCTAATACTCTGCTGTCTCTATGTAGTAATTATACTAATAAAGAAAATGGAATTTGGAGACTTTTCTGCACCTTTTTTTGGGTTTGTTTTGGCACATGCACATAGGTGCATTTCAGTTACTTCTTTATTACCATAGGCTTTCAGGCTTTCAGGAGTATCGGGGGTATTATTGACAATTATTGTAAGTTGTCATCTGTCAGCTATAGGGGGAGTCTGACCACAGCGACCTCTGGCCATATGCCTTATTAATACAAATAGAAGGGATATGAACGCCTTCAAGGGCATCTTTTTTTCTTAAAGGTTTGTATTTTGGACTAAAAATTTTTTAACAATTTGTTTCATAAAAAATGTTACTATTCTAACAATGTCAGTGCTGCTTGTAGGCATTAACATGAGAAGGTTTTATCACAAGAACGCTGGATCCTATCGCTGGCCGCTGATTAGCTGTAGCACTCATGTGACGTATCAGTATCATGCAAGCGCCCACAGACAATGCCGAGAATGCTGGGATGGTGCCAGTCCAGATTTATACAACCACCACTAGGAGGAGCTCACTACATATACATTTATATATCCACCACTAGGGGGAGATCATTACATACAGATTTATACAGCCACCGTGACAGAGAGCTCACTCTATACAGACTTATAGTCACCACTAGAGGGAGCTCACTAATAACAGAATTATACAGCCACCACTGGGAGAAGCTTACCACATACAAATGTATAAAGCCACAACTTGGAGAAGGTCACTACATACAGATTTATACAGCCACCACTAGAGGGAGCTCACTGCATACAGATTTATACAGCCACCACTAGGAGGAGCTCGCTACATACAGATTTATACAGCCACCACTAGAGGGAGCTCACTGCATACAGATTTATACAGCCACTACTAGGTGGAGCTCACTACCTACAGATTTATACAGCCACCACTAGGGGGAGCTCACTACATACAGATTTATACAGTCACCACTAGCAGGAGCTCACTACATATAGATTTATGCAGCTACCACTAAAGGGAGATCACTACATGCAGATTTACCGTTGAAACCAGAAGTTTCCATCCACTATATAAAAAGACACATCTGCAGTTTTTTCTCAATATCTGACATGAAATCAGAATAAACCTTTCCCGTTTTAGGACAATTAGGATTATACCATAATGTTTAATATTTGCCAAATGCCAGAATAATGAGAGAGAGAGAAGGTTTTAAGGTGTTTTTATTACTTACTGCAAAGTCAAAAGTTTCCATACACTAAGATTACTATGCCTTTGAACAATTCTGGACCGCCCATATGATGATGTCATGTGTTTGGAAGCTTCTGATAGTTTTTTTGGCAACATCAGAGTTAATTAGAGACACATCTGTGGATGTATATTAATGCACACCTGAAACACACTGCTTCTTTGTGTAGCATCATGGGAAAGTCTAAAGAAATCAGCCAAGATATCAGGAAGAGAATTGTGGACTTGCACAAGTCTGGCTCATCCTTGGGTACAATTTCAAAATACCTGAAGGTGCCTCATTCATCTGTACAACACAATTATTCGCAAGCACAACCAAGATGGGAATCTCCAGCCATCATACCGCTCAGGAAGGAGACAGGTTCTGTGTCCCAGAGATGAACGTGCTTTGGTCTGACATGTGCATATCAACCCAAGGACAAAAACAAAAGACCTTATGAAGATGATGGCGGAAGCTGGTAAGATTGTGTCACTGTCCACAGTGAAACAAGTACTGTATCAACATGGGCTGAAAGGCCACTCTGCCAGGAAGAAGCCATTACTCCAAAAGAAGCATAAAAAAAAACAGATTAATGTTTGCAAATGCACACAGGAACAAAGTCTTTAATTTTTGGAGACATGTCCTGTGGTCTGATGAAACTAAAATTGAGCTTTTTGGGCATAATGACCATTGTTACATTTGGAGGAAAAAAGGAGAAGCTTGGAAGCCTAAAAACACCATCCCAACTATGAAACACGTGGGTGGCAACATCATGTTGTGTTTGGTGCAGGAGGGACTGGTGCACTTCACAAAATAGATGGCATCATGAGAAAAAAAGATTAGGTGGCTATACTGAAGCAGCATCTTAAGACATCAGCCAGGAAGTCAGAGCGCACCTGTCAGCAGGATTGTGCTCCGTAAACTACATATACTGTCAGGTGGGCGCCGTTACACTGATTAAAATGATACCTTAGTTGATGAAATCCATCCTGTGGTTCTTGTGTAATCTTTACTTTCAGTTTGGAGATGATGATATGCTCGTGCTCCGGGGCGGCCTGTGGGGGGCACTGTATCTGGTGCTCTGCTTACATATTCATCTGTATGTTCTTATGACAGCTCACTGTGCCTTCACTGACCTGCCTCCTATTTTACATAATGCATCTAGTAGTACGGGGCTAAGTAAAAAGGAGGCAGGTCAGTGAAGGCACTGACAAATGCAACCACTAGGGGGAGCTCACTGCATACAGATTTATACAGCTACCACTAGAGGGAGCTCACTGCATACAGATGTATACACCGACCACTAGTAGGAGCTCACTACATACAGATTTATACAGCTACCTTTAGAGAGAGCTCACTACATGTAGATTTATACAGGTACTACTAAGGAGAGCTCACTGCATACAGATTTATACAACTACCACTAAGGGGAGCTCACTGAACACAGATTTATATAGCTACCACTAGAGGGAGCTCACTGCATATAGATTTATACAGTCACCACTAGAGGGAGCTCACTGCATATAGATTTATACAGCTACCACTAAGGGGAGCTCACTGCATACAGATTTATATAGCTACCACTAGAGGGAGCTCACTACATATAGATTTATACAGCCACCGCTAGAGGGAGCTCACTACATATAGATTTATACAGCCACCACTAGAGGGAGCTCACTACATATAGATTTATACAGCCACCACTAGGCGGAGCTCACTGCATACAGATTTATACAGCCACCACTAGAGGGAGCTCACTACATACAGATTTATACAGCCACCACTAGAGGGAGCTCACTACATACAGAATAATATAGCTACCACTAGAGGGAGATCACTGTATAAAATTTTTTACTGCCACCACTAGGGGGAGCTCACTGCATACAGATTTACACAATCGACCACTAGTAAGAGCTCACTACACACAGATTTATACAGCTACCTTTAGAGGTAGCTCACTACATATAGATTTATATAGCTACCACTAAGGGGAGCTCACTGCATACTGATTTATATAGCTACCACTAGAGGGAGCTCACTGCATAAATTTTTTTACTGCCACCACTAGGGGGAGCTCACTGCATACAGATTTATACAGCTACTACTAGAGGGAGCTCACTACATACAGATTTATATAGCTACCACTAAGGGGAGCTCACTGCATACAGATTTATATAGCCGCCACTAGGGGGAGCTCACTGCATACAGATAAACAGCTGCATTGATTTCTATGAAAGCCTTATAAACCTGTAAACAATGTGCTCCCTCTAGTGTTGACTGCAGGCAGCCAGAATTCAATCTTGCATTCATGGGTGAAGGTAAACAGGATATATGGAGCAAAGGGAGAAGATTAGCTTCAATCCCTTTAAATACTTATTATGAAATTAATCAGCACAAACTTTGGACCTAAAAATGGATGGAGTTTACATGTGTAAATTATTGCAGTTAAATAACTTATCCAGTTTCCAGGATTAAGATCAGAGATGTACGGAACATCTGTGCCGCGCTGCCCCCTGCAGTCCCCACCTGGCATTGCAGATGTTGCACCCCTTGAAGCAGAACATTTCTGCTGATGTCTACGGGGTGATAAATCTTCTGTGGCAGATCCTCTATAAATACAGTAAGTTGGAATTTTGCTGATTATTGGGATATTGCTTCGTTAATGATGTGTCCATGTTATCATCATCTGGTCATTATTGCAATAATTCAGAGAATGGCTCCATCCATCCTGAATATGACATAATACGATGGGCAAAAAAAATACATTTGTCAAAAGTGAAGCTGCACGCTGGCAGCGGCGCCGTCTATTCGTCTTCCAGTCGGAGAATTGATCCTGTGTAAAGTTATTCAGATGGTAAAATGTATGGTGCTATTCCCAGGTCGTATATCTCCGCTATAGAGCAATCCGCGTCTTACTGAATGGGTAGGGAGGGCGCCATTCATCTGAACCGGGGGGCCACTCCATCACAAACTGGTCACAGCGAGAATATTTACCTCCAATCAATGAGAGGGATGGAAGCGACAGAAACATTTCATTTCCAGTCCAGAGAAACGAATTCTCCAGCTCAGGCACAAACACAATTCTCCGGACCGCAGGTAATGAGATACAAATGGGGAAGGAGATGGAAACTCAGGTGCATTTATTTCTGATGCCAAATCTTGATCAGAGGAAAAGGCTGGAAATGAACCTTGGGGAGTTTCATTATCGCTCCCTCTATTTCTGGATGCAATTGCTTTGAGCAGAGATGCAGCAGAGTTGAGCTAGTTGGAGACAGCAGAGAGCGAGCCATAGCTGTGGCTGGTACAGATATCACTCCATTCATCGCTGTCACATTGTATCAGAGCGATATAAACATTCCGCATCCTCTTCAAACAAGACAAAGAGCCCGATTCATCATTCGACTTTTATTTTTGTCACTTTACTTTTTTTTTGTCTCTTGGTATTTGTTGCCATTTTTTGTGCCAAATTCTTCAAAAATGGCGCTTGCAGGTTCATTAATTTAGTGCAAAATAAAAAAAAAATGCTCATTATTTTGTCTTTTACTTTTTTTCTATGACTTTTTAGAGCAAAAAATTCACATGATTCGTTAAATGTTCTACATGATTGTAACATTTCTGACAGACACAAAATCTCTCTGGGGTGGAAGGTGGGGAGGAGAAGTTTTTTTTTGTGCAAATAATTGCAACTTTATAAAATATTGTAAATAATAAATTTGTCCCAAACATTGAATGACATAAAACGCGCCCACAATGGCGGACAGAGAAAAAAAACAACAAAGGAGCAAGTAGGAAAGAGATCTCAAAATAGGCAAAATGTAAAAGAAGAATTTGGCACAACACAGCCTGAGGGCTCATACCCCTATGTGAGAAAAAAACGTTCTGATATCGGGACCGAAAAAACTGACGCCTGCCATGCAATTTTCATGCAATTTTCTCATCTAGCGTCCGATTTACATCCGATTGCCATACATATGCGGTCCAATTGCAATGCGATTTTAACATGGGATTTTACATAGAGGAATTGTCTAGGATATTTACACATAGTTTTCAAAAGGAAATATTCTTCACTTCATATATAAATATGTATATATATCTATATATGTGATAGATACATACAGATAGATAGAAACATACACAAATTCAGAAATATATATACATAGATATAAATATGTGAGTGAGATATATATTCAGTGTTTTGCTTGTGCTGCTTACTGTCATTTATTGTTAAAGAATTAAAAAAAAATGGCGTGGGGTCTCCCGTAATTTTATTCGCCAGCTGAGGTTAAGCAGACAGCTATGGGCAGATATTTGTAGCCTGGGATGGGGGTAATACCTATGGAGGTTCCCAGGCTATTAATATCAGCTCTCAGCTGTATACTTAGCCTTTACTGGTTATTAAAATGGGGGACACCAGAAAAATGTACTTGAGGTCCCACTATTTTAACAGCCAGCAAAGGCTAGGCAGACAACTGGGGGCTGATATTAATAGCCTAGGAGGGGGCCATGGATATTGGCCCTCTCCTAGACTACAAACATCAGCCCTCAGCCGCCCCAGAAAAGGCGCATCCATAGGATGCGCCAATTCTGGCACTTAGCCTCCGCTTTTTCCACTCACCCTGTAGCGGTGGCAGTGGGGTAATAGGGTTGGGGTTGATGTCAGCTTATAATGCCAGCTGACATCAAGCCCAGGTTAGTAATGGAGAGGCGTCTATAAGAAACCCCCATTATTAACCCTATAATCAAATAGTGAAATAAATACACCAACACCCAGAATAAAATAATTTATTTTAAATAGCCATGCAGACTCCTTTAATAGTAAAATAATAAAGCAACCTCTTCTCCACCTCTCCGACGTGAAGAACGTAATCTATTTGTCCCGCGAATGGGGTCCCCTATTTTAATAGCCAGTAAAGGCTAAGTATACAGCTGGGGGCTGATATTAGTAGCCTGGGAAGCTCCAGGCTGTCTGCTTAACCTCTGCTGGTGAATAAAATTACGGGGGACTGCACGGCATTTTTTTTTTAA
Organism: Phyllobates terribilis; assembly: GCF_046119375.1. NCBI lineage: Eukaryota > Metazoa > Chordata > Amphibia > Anura > Dendrobatidae > Phyllobates > Phyllobates terribilis. The sequence goes on along the minus strand of NW_027362769.1, from coordinate 180,681,745 downwards.
ATTCTTTAATTTAACAATAAATAACAAGTACAGTAACCAAATCAGTCACTGTACTAATTATATATGTGACTGACATCTTTGTATCTAACTATACTATGTATGTATAGCTATTTTCTCTATTCTGTAATGTCGGGTACCGCTGTGATTTTACAGTACGCGGCTGATGAATTGTCGGGCTTTCAAGGAGACTTGTGCATGAAAATCGGATGGCACTCCCATGGCCCAAGCGCCGTGCAATTTTTTTCACGCACCCTTTGACTTGAATTGGCGAGTCTCATCCGAGATAAGCGGTAAAACACAGCAGGCTGAGATTTTTTGTCACTCATAGAATAACATTGGTCAGAGTACAATCCAATTTTTTATCAGATTGCACTCATCCGTTTTTCTCGCATATGAGTATGAGTCCTAAAAAAGAAAATCAAGACAAAAGATAGGAGTAAATGCAGTAGTTAATCAGGTCCTACGTAACCTAAGAGAGTGCTGTAGGCTTTAAAGGGAATCTGTCAGCAGGTTTTTGTTATGTAACCTGACAGCAGCATGATGTAGGAGCAGAGACCCTGATTACAGCGATATGTCACTTACTGGGCTGCTTGCTGCATTTTTTTTTTTTTATAAAATCCCTGTTTTATCTGCTGAAGATCTAGCAGAGCTCTGAATGCTGAGCCCTGTATAAGCCCATCCCACCTCTACTCTGTGCATAGGCAGAAAGCAGCCAAATCGTTGGGGGGGGGGCGTAGATTATACAGAGCAGGAGGATTACATGGCACTAGACAGCTAGTCCTCTAGTGATAATCTCCTGCTGATAAAACTGTGATTTTATCAACTTCAGCAAGCAGCCCAGTAAGTGACACATCACTGTAATCACGGTCTCTGTCCCTACATCATTCTCCACTCAGATTAAATAGTAATAAATCTGGGGACACATTACAAATATTGTTACAAGCCTAGTTAATAATTTATATTATTTGGATCCTAAAAAGTTTGATGACAAGACTATAACAGCCATTTCAGCTTTCATTGCAACTGCTTACTACATTTCACCAGATGCATTAAAGAGGGTGTTCAGGTATGAAGCGGACCTATCATTTCAGGTATGTCTTCAGAACAAGCTGCCCTGTGTCTACATGAGGACTAACACTATTTCTGGCCATTATGTGACTTGTATCCTGCATTTTCACCAGTTTTTCCTTTGCAGGCTCAATCTAACTTTCAGTTGTCTCTGAGCTAGTGGAAGTAGACGAGCTGCTATGGTGTCTCCCATACACAGACATGAGGGATTCTCTATAAAGCACATGCTCTGAGGACATTATGCAGCAGTACTGAGCATTATCGCTGTGAATCCAGCATCGGGGGTAAGGTATAACAGCGAATCAGCAGCACGTTCTGTCTATATCTACCTCTTCCTTCCCTCTCCCTGGACTGTGTGTTCTCCCTCCACACCTTCCCCTTGTAAGAGGATTAAGGACTTCTGTAACTGAGCGAAGATTAAAATAAACAAACATCGCTATCTAGTGGGCAGAGCTTGTAAGTACAGGAACAAAAAGAGAACAAGGAGGAACTAGAAAATAGATGTGTGTTGCCGGAGAGGAACCAAAAGGGAGAGACACAAGGTCATGTAATAACTATGTCGCAGCTAAAAAATAAAAAAAGGCCCAGGGAGCAAAGCAAAAAAGGGGAGAAGTCATCGGCTGAACCTGCATCAGAACAGACGTATGGAGTCAAGCGGGATCCAAGAGAGATGGTATAAATTATGGTACAGAGGGGACTGGGAGCCACGCTTTAGAGGCGGCCGGAGTCAGGCATCACTGAAGCGATTAGTCGATCAGAGACTTTCGGCCTAACAGAGTAGTACCACTGGCTGTTAGGGCCTGAACTGTGATTGTTACTGCCGATGTACTGACTAAGCGACGACGGTGAAGAGCATGAGACTGCACTATAGACCAGGGTATTAAGTCCGAGACGCCATTATCCAGCATTATCGTTTATTGCCTTGTATGATAGAGTTTTATTGTGAGAATTTTTATAGCAACTTCCACCCCCCTGAAGCGGCATACTGCACATCTCCATTATAAAATACTCCACTGCATTTCAATAATTTGCCAATCCTCCTTAATTCTGTATCCTAATCACCTAAACTATTGTGTTAGACCAATAAATAATTTTCGGTTAAGTTACCGTTGTGTCTTCTCCTGCGCTGTTGCATCCGATCACCTGTTTACACTCTCTCCATAGACTTCAGCATAAGGTGTAACCTGACTCCTCACTGTTATGAACTGCTTTGACCATAAAATAGGTTTGAACTCTATTTCATAGTGAATGATGAGTTCAGGAGGCAGAGGGAGAAGAAGTGGGTCATAAGTGGAGAAAAAAAAAGCAACTCTTTCTGATAATTTCTCTTACACTTGTGATTTACACAAAAATGTTTGAAACAGCAGTGACCATTTAAGATATTGATGACTTATCCTAATAGATCATAGATTGTCAACATCAGATTGGTGAGGGTCTGACATATGACACCCCCATCAATCAGTTTTTTTCCAAATGTACACAGTGTAAAGAGCCAAATAGCACAGCTCCACACACCGTGTAGTGGCCATTCTCCTGTACTGCAGCTCAGATCACATTCACTGAGCTGCAGTACCTGAGAATGGCCACTACACTGTGAATGGAGCTGTGCGGTTTGGCTCTGTTCACACCTGTATACAAGTGATCACAGAGGGAGCTGGGAGCTGCTGATTGTTGGAGGTACCTGGTGTTGGACCCCTCATATCAGATATTGATGACCTATAATAAGCATAAGTAATCAGTATGTTAAGCCTAATTAAACCCCTTTAATGGTAAACTTGATCCCCTATATTCCATAACTCTACATATGCAGCCATATTTGCTTTTCAAGACTCAGAAAAGTGGCGGCACAAGTGCTTTGCGAAATACATATTGGTCGGTCACTCAGCTTTCCCAAATTCCAGAATGGTAAACCTGCACTTTTTGCACATATCCATTTATGCTTCCAAAACCCTGTATATCTAGATTTCGAGTCATATTTACCCACTTTGGTCTCTGTTTCCGCTATTTCCAGCAGTCCCATTAACAAAGAGTGGAGCAGTGGCCTACACACATCTCTGCTCAAATCAGAGACTTGTTCTCAGGATTCAGTAAGTTATTCTCTGTCCTATGAGTACGAGATCATTTTTGAGTGTGAAAATATTCCATTAGGGAATTTCTCTTCTTTTCTTGACCAGGAATATGAAGAATAAGGAACATTGGATGCAAATCAAAATATAAATTATTTGCCCAAATTTAAGGGGACTCCAAAACTGGAATTTTAGTCTTTAAATTGCAATTCAAGAAAGATACAGAAAGAAAGACTCAAGGGTCCGAAATCCTAAAGAGTAAGAAAAGTAACATTCAGGAGAATCCAAAGTTTTTGTAAAATTCAGGATAAAGTTCAGTCCTTGAAGGGATTCTCTCATCTCTATGAAAGACACAAGTAGAATGTTATGTATCAGTTCTGAAGGTTCTAAAACCCTTTAGGTGCTGGATAGTTTTTTCTTCCCCTCCTTGCTGCCTCCTTTCTCATGTAATCAGGCCAATACTATGTGCTGCTCTATGTTTGGTAGCAGAGCGTCATTTGCACTTGTCAGCAGCCTCCGTTCTTACTTCATGGCGACATTTTTCACCAATGCGTCTGTCTACAAAATAAAACGTAGCAGTGAATCGGTTGACTTTCGGCATAAAATTATAATATGCGACTTGTAAATACATCAAAACTTGCCTACTCCTTCTTCTTTTCTGCCATTTAGAAGCCCACAGAAGGATGAAATAATCACCGTAGTTGTTAGATGCAATGAGGCGTGTGAAGCGCGGTGCGGAGCGCAGCTCCCATAACGGCGCCTTCCTTTGATGAATTCCGAGCTGTTATCACTTTAATTAAAAATGGTCCCGAGTCAACTTCAATTTTCTCCAGAAGAGCGAGCAGGATAAAGACGGATGTGGTGTTATTGTGCCGCAGAATAATGTCTAGTTGTCATACGGTATAAAGCAATACGCTTTCTGCAATTCCGCAGGCCCAGGAGGAAGAAGCGGCCGCCATTTTGAAATCACTGCATTCTTGTATGCATAGAAGCATTTTTTTTTTCTTTTTATCAGAGGTCAATTAATTGGAAATGTGTCTTTCTTACTTTGTCAGGTGAAGAAAATGCAATTTTTACGAGAGGTGTTCAGTTCTTGACACATTGGCGCGATCATGGAAGAATTCAGTTTACAATGGGAAGGTTTTGCTTTTTTATTCTCTACTGAAAATTTGTTTTGTAAAATAAAAACTTTTTAAGCTCATTCATGGACCGTATGCAGATGTAGCAGAGAAGAATCTGAAGTGCATTTCCTGAGGTTTCAACAAAACTGCTCAAAGTTTGTGTCAAAAGGAGATAAATAAATCTGCTACAATCACTTCCTACAATTAATTCTCCAGGTCTCACTTTTATCTTCCCTCCCACTTATGTCCCGGCCACAGCTATTCATTTCTATTAAATCCCAGCTAGGAGGGGAAGCTTTCCATCTCTTCTACCACTGATGTCACAATTGCACTACTCTTCTCATCATCCTAGTCTGTTTACCTTTTAAAAAACAAAACTTTATAACTCTCCAAACGACAGAATAGACAAGGATGGAGGTCGCTTATCCAAGATCAAGTGTCACTGTACAGGTAGAGACATTATTTTGCACAGTGAGTAAGATGGGAGTCTGAGGTGACCGATTGCTATCCATCTCCCACTTTATCAGTGGCTTGGAATGCGGTTATATCCATCCACCATGCTTTGTACTGCAGCTTTGATCAGTGATTTCAGCTTTGATGCATTGTCTGTAAGAGCCTGAAATAATCTCAAATCCACATCCTATCTTACTAGCATGTCAGGATGCTGCATGCTTAGTCCAACCACCATGCTTTACACTGCAGGTCTGCTAATTAATAGTGGCACTCAGCAGGAATTCATTGCAGGGGAGAGCTGATTTCTATTTCAGGAAGCAGCAACAACACCAGTGTGAAAATGAAGAATATCAGGAAATTGCAGCACTTAGATTTATGGATAAAGCGTCAATATGGGATGACGGGCCGGAGGGGGACAGGAGGGATATCAGAGCACCCAACACTTTGCTGAAATCCAATTGCACCACAGCGCAGGATTGATAGAGCGCAGATAATTCCATGCATAACAGAAACGTAACAATCTTCCTCCGTTGCATTGTATCAGTTCAGCAAAGCTTGTACAGGTTTGATCTCATCTAAATCAGCCGTGAGAGGGTTACGGACGAGGTCGCAGGTTCTGCGCCACGCTAGCTTGGCGGCTAAATCATCCATGAAATGACCTTTCCTTTCTGAAATTCTCCCAGGTGATGGATGTAATGATTTTTACGCTTCTTGGGTGTTGACAGGATCGGCCATAATCCTGTAGACAGAAGTGACCTGGGCCGGCACCCGGACTGATGATTGATGCTCCCGACACCTCTGTGGCTTTCGCTAGAATTATGGCGAATATAGTCACATAACCCCCGACCGTCCCCTACCTGTGACCTTATGTCAGGACGACAGCGGAACAGACGTCATCATGGAGACTATCGCCGAAAATGGCCGCACTGGGCTCAGGCTTATGAGTCGTCTTATGTTGGCAATGGCCCTTTAGGAAATTCACTGAACTCGGTGGATTCAAGCAGTTTGTGATTTGATTTGCGTAAATCGTCAAAAAGATGTCCGCTGCTATTTTACACATTTCAGAAGATTGTATCAACCAGAGAAGACTTTGCTGAGCGCTGGTGCAGCTGTATGGATGTACCTATAACACCTTGCAACTATTACATCACATGGTATAGTGCAGCCAATCAGGAGGGACTATCATAGCCTGTATAAAAGCTGAGGCAGGGAATACAGCAGCCATTTTTATGGAGAATGTGGAAAGTGAGAAGACATCAGCAATAGAGATAGGGAAAGAAAACAATAAAACACTGAATAAACACTACAGATAGTGTCTGTCAGCAGAATTAAACAGTTACCATCCTTTTAGCCATACATGATGAGATCACTTGAACATCATTTAAGCTGTTTTTGTATTTTAAAGAGCTTAAAAGGGGATGAAAAGAGTCATAGGAAACCTCTGAGTGTTACACACGTGATTTCTGGGCAATGAAAGATTTTGCAATACTTGCAGCAAATTAATTCAAATTTTTTTGGAAAAATTAATTGAATCTGGCGAATTCGCTCATCTCTACTCCATATTCTTGTACATGTGAGTTATAAATGTGCAGAGGGGGCCGTGAGGCTTTAGGGTCCAACTGCACCCATAGAGATGTCTCATTATACAAACTAAGGTGCTCAATAAAGTCCACCGCCCCGGGAGCAGCATTGTCACCCACCATAACCATCTGCATTTTATGGTCTGGTGGCCGGTCTCAGGGGCCCGATAATGGCGGACATTGATAGGTGGTGAGGTAGTTACCTGGCGGCGGTGGTGGGCACATGTATGGCTCATACACCTGCACCCAAGAATCTTCAGTCTTCGTGTCTACCATATATGTAAAGCCTCACAAACTCATCACAACTTAATAGATGCATAAGTCTACACACCCCCAAGACTTGTAAGATTTTACCTGTCTTGTAGGTTTTAAGCTTCTGTTAGAATTAATGGCACCCAGAAGATGCAGAGGTCAGTCTCTGCCAACAGCGCTCAGTCTCCGCCAGCAGGGCTCAGTCTCCGCCAGCAGCGCTCAGTCTCCGCCAGCAGCGCTCAGTCTCCGCCAGCAGGGCTCAGTCTCCGCCAGCAGCGCTCAGTCTCCGCCAGCAGCGCTCAGTCTCCGCCAGAAGCGCTCAGTCTCCGCCAGCAGCGCTCAGTCTCCGCCAGCAGGGCTCAGTCTCCGCCAGCAGCGCTCAGTCTCCGCCAGAAGCGCTCAGTCTCCGCCAGCAGCGCTCAGTCTCCGCCAGCAGGGCTCAGTCTCCGCCAGCAGCGCTCAGTCTCCGCCAGCAGTGCTCAGTCTCCGCCAGCAGGGCTCAGTCTCCGCCAGCAGCGCTCAGTCTCCGCCAGCAGGGCTCAGTCTCCGCCAGCAGCGCTCAGTCTCCGCCAGCAGGGCTCAGTGACGCGCCCCTGGGCCTGTGTCGCGCTGCGTTGCGCACGCGGGAGCTTACCCGGAGCCGGATCTCTTGAGGGTTGTAGTCTCGTGGCGGTGATCCGGTCCGTGCCCAGGGAGTCAGACTAAGTGGCGCTGTATCAGCGGTAGATGATGGACGACTACGCCACCCGTTGAATGCAGCTATGGAGCTGCCGCTGCAGGGCAGACCGCTGAGGCCGGTGGTAGGATAGTGCAGCGTAGATGGTATAACCCCCAACGGGAGGGGTATGGCCTCAGGGCAGCCGACGTGGATGATGGGGGTAGCAGGAACCACTCAGAGACGATGCGGTGTAGTTCAGGGTCTTTACTGGTGACAAAGATAGACCCTCCCGGAGTACTGGCTAGCGATTGGGGCCTGGTCAGTCCTTGAGCAGATGGGATCTCCCCTGGCCAGGCGGAGTTGTAGGCCTCCCAAACTGACTGTACTCTTCTGGCTACCTTGCTAGAAGCGAGTATAAGTAGCCCACGTCCCTGAGTGTACCGTGTGGTGCTCACCCGTATGGCCGGTGACTCGGGGCCTTCTAGTAGCTTCCGCTCCACGACGGCGGTGCTGGTCCCATGCGTGTGACCGTGCCTTCGGGTTTCTGGGCCAGAGGACCTGCAATCCCCTGCCGGTCGGTTTCTGCTGCTGGATAGGAGTTAATCCCCACAGCCTCGGACTCCGGGTCCGGTGATAACTTCTCAGTCAGGGCGAGCTCTGCAGCTGCCAGCCCCTGACTCCTTGTAGCACTGCTCCCACAGAGCTCCTGTTGTTTCTTCCTATGCTGCTTCTCTTCTCTACTTCTGGCATGGCCCAGGAGCTGGGCCCAGCCGGAGCCACAGCTCCCTGTCAGCCCTCCTGGCTGAACTCTCCCTCTCAACTCTCTAACCCTGCCTCAGCCCCAGGTTTATACAGGGGAAGTTCTTCCCCTCCCAGGACTGGGCAGGAGGTGTGGCATGCATAGGATTCCTGACCAAGAGACCTCCCACCTGCTCTCAGACATAACATTGCCGTTACTGTGGAAACCAGACCCATGGGGTGCCACATTCCCCCCTAGTGAAATTTAGTACTCCGGGACTAAACATATTTTTAGAAAAACATAACAAGGTATAAACAATAATAATACAATAAGAAAAACACATAAAGATGGTTACGGCGTGTCCGCAACCGGGTGCAGTCTTTGAAGAAAAGCAAGGTGTCCATTTCACCAAAACAGGGAGACGTAACCAGGTAGGGGTCTGTCCTGCCCCGAGTCCTTAACAGTCTTTAGTCCGTCCTGGGTTACGCTCCAACTATGTACAAAGGATTCCCGGCAAATCCACCAAAGACTCCCATAAATTACTAGAAACACATAATTATTTACAGGATATGGCCGCTCTCAGTCCTCGGCCAGTGGGGATAAGGAATGGCTGCTCACAGTCCTCAGCCTGGTTTAAGATAGGGGCACATGGGGAACAATTCACTAATCCCAACGGGGACCATATTTTAATTAGCAGCAGTCCTTGTACCCTTACGGGTAACTATTTACAGCTCTTTATTCACGCTACTTCCCTTCAGTAGCTATGTCCTCTTTGTGCTCCCTCCTGAGGGTAGTCCTCAGACCCGTCCGGGTCCTCTTGGCTTTCCTCGTATTGGTAGTACTGCAGCTCCTCCTCGGTTAGCTGGGTTAGTATCTCTGCGACAGTCCTCCTCCCAGGTGGCCAGGACTTTACCTCCCTTTGGGCTGCCCCGGTTAATTGGGCCACCAGGATGCTCACTTTTTGCTCCTCTGTGAGGGGGTACACCTGGAAGAGGCTATCCAGCTTTTCTCTAAAGTCATGCAGGGTATGTGACTCCCCTGAGTACTGGGGTAGCCAGGCTGCCCCCGGAATATAGGGCATGGTGAAAGGCATGACCGCAACAGCGGTGGTGCTGGCGGGGATTGAAGCGGTGAAGCTCTCCTCCGTATCCGGCATCCTTCTCCCCCCTAGTGGACTGTGGCCTACCTTGCGATGATCCTCTTCCGTAGGCCGCGGCTCCGCAGTGGATCGTCAGGGTTGAGGACCTTCCGTCGCGCTCCTGTGACGTCGGCGTCTGCTGGGCTCCTTCCAGGACCTTACGCAACGTCCGGACGTGAGGCGGGGCTTCAGTTCTCGCGCGCTTTCGGAGTCCACGCCCCTCTTCTTCCCGCGCGGCGTCCTCAAGATGGCGTCCAATGGCGGGAAAACTCCACGTATGGCGGGAAGAAGGCTGAAGATGGCGCCGGATGGCGGGAAAACTCCACCGATGGCGGGAAGGAAGCGGAAGATGGCGCCGGATGGCGGGAATCTTCACCACAGGTAAGTTTGAACAGTCTTTTTCAGGCACGCAGTACCCGGTGGTTGCGGGCACGAAATCCTGCCGACTACGCCAAAAGTTGACGCGCCCCTGGGCCTGTGTCGCGCTCCGTTGCGCACGCGGGAGCTTACCCGGAGCCGGATCTCTTGAGGGTTGTAGTCTCGTTTCGGTGATCCGGTCCGTGCCCAGGGAGTCAGACTAAGTGGCGCTGTATCAGCGGTAGATGATGGACGACTACGCCACCCGTTGAATGCAGCTATGGAGCTGCCGCTGCAGGGCAGACCGCTGAGGCCGGTGGTAGGATAGTGCAGCGTAGATGGTATAACCCCCAACGGGAGGGGTATGGCCTCAGGGCAGCCGACGTGGATGATGGGGGTAGCAGGAACCACTCAGAGACGATGCGGTGTAGTTCAGGGTCTTTACTGGTGACAAAGATAGACCCTCCCGGAGTACTGGCTAGCGATTGGGGCCTGGTCAGTCCTTGAGCAGATGGGATCTCCCCTGGCCAGGCGGAGTTGTAGGCCTCCCAAACTGACTGTACTCTTCTGGCTACCTTGCTAGAAGCGAGTATAAGTAGCCCACGTCCCTGAGTGTACCGTGTGGTGCTCACCCGTATGGCCGGTGACTCGGGGCCTTCTAGTAGCTTCCGCGCCACGACGGCGGTGCTGGTCCCATGCGTGTGACCGTGCCTTCGGGTTTCTGGGCCAGAGGACCTGCAATCCCCTGCCGGTCGGTTTCTGCTGCTGGATAGGAGTTAATCCCCACAGCCTCGGACTCCGGGTCCGGTGATAACTTCTCAGTCAGGGCGAGCTCTGCAGCTGCCAGCCCCTGACTCCTTGTAGCACTGCTCCCACAGAGCTCCTGTTGTTTCTTCCTATGCTGCTTCTCTTCTCTACTTCTGGCATGGCCCAGGAGCTGGGCCCAGCCGGAGCCACAGCTCCCTGTCAGCCCTCCTGGCTGAACTCTCCCTCTCAACTCTCTAACCCTGCCTCAGCCCCAGGTTTATACAGGGGAAGTTCTTCCCCTCCCAGGACTGGGCAGGAGGTGTGGCATGCATAGGATTCCTGACCAAGAGACCTACCACCTGCTCTCAGACATAACATTGCCGTTACTGTGGAAACCAGACCCCTGGGGTGCCACACTCAGTCTCCGCCAGCAGCGCTCAGTCTCCGCCAGCAGGGCTCAGTCTCCGCCAGCAGGGCTCAGTCTCCGCCAGCAGCGCTCAGTCTCCGCCAGCAGGGCTCAGTCTCCGCCAGCAGCGCTCAGTCTCCGCCAGCAGCGCTCAGTCTCCGCCAGCAGGGCTCAGTCTCCGCCATCAGCGCTCAGTTTCCGCCAGCAGGGCTCAGTCTCCGCCAGCAGGGCTAAGTCTCCGCCCGCAGCGCTCAGTCTCCGCCAGCAGGGCTCAGTCTCCGCCAGCAGCGCTCAGTCTCCGCCAGCAGCGCTCAGTCTCCGCCAGCAGGGCTCAGTCTCCGCCAGCAGCGCTCAGTCTCCGCCAGCAGGGCTCAGTCTCCGCCAGCAGCGCTCAGTCTCCGCCAGCAGGGCTCAGTCTCCGCCAGCAGCGCTCAGTCTCCGCCAGCAGGGCTCAGTCTCCGCCAGCAGCGCTCAGTCTCCGCCAGCAGGGCTCAGTCTCCGCCAGCAGCGCTCAGTTTCCGCCAGCAGCGCTCAGTCTCCGCCAGCAGGGCTCAGTCTCCGCCAGCAGCGCTCAGTCTCCGCCAGCAGGGCTCAGTCTCCGCCAGCAGCGCTCAGTCTCCGCCAGCAGGGCTCAGTCTCCGCCAGCAGCGCTCAGTCTCCGCCAGCAGGGCTCAGTCTCCGCCAGCAGCGCTCAGTCTCCGCCAGCAGGGCTCAGTCTCCGCCAGCAGCGCTCAGTCTCCGCCAGCAGGGCTCAGTCTCCGCCAGCAGCGCTCAGTCTCCGCCAGCAGGGCTCAGTCTCCGCCAGCAGCGCTCAGTCTCCGCCAGCAGGGCTCAGTCTCCGCCAGCAGCGCTCAGTCTCCGCCAGCAGGGCTCAGTCTCCGCCAGCAGCGCTCAGTCTCCGCCAGCAGGGCTCAGTCTCCGCCAGCAGGGCTCAGTCTCCGCCAGCAGCGCTCAGTTTCCGCCAGCAGGGCTCAGTCTCTGCCAGCAGGGCTAAGTCTCCGCCAGAAGCGCTCAGTCTCCGCCAGCAGGGCTCAGTCTCCGCCAGCAGCGCTCAGTCTCCGCCAGCAGGGCTCAGTCTCCGCCAGCAGCGCTCAGTCTCCGCCAGCAGGGCTCAGTCTCCGCCAGCAGCGCTCAGTCTCCGCCAGCAGGGCTCAGTCTCCGCCAGCAGCGCTCAGTCTCCGCCAGCAGGGCTCAGTCTCCGCCAGCAGCGCTCAGTCTCCGCCAGCAGCGCTCAGTCTCCGCCAGCAGGGCTCAGTCTCCGCCAGCAGCGCTCAGTCTCCGCCAGCAGCGCTCAGTCTCCGCCAGCAGCGCTCAGTCTCCGCCAGCAGGGCTCAGTCTCCGCCAGCAGCGCTCAGTTTCCGCCAGCAGCGCTCAGTCTCCGCCAGCAGCGCTCAGTCTCCGCCAGCAGGGCTCAGTCTCCGCCAGCAGCGCTCAGTCTCCGCCAGCAGGGCTCAGTCTCTGCCAGCAGCGCTCAGTTTCCGCCAGCAGCGCTCAGTCTCCGCCAGCAGCGCTCAGTCTCCTCCAGCAGGGCTCAGTCTCCGCCAGCAGCGCTCAGTCTCCGCCAGCAGGGCTCAGTCTCCGCCAGCAGCGCTCAGTTTCCGCCAGCAGCGCTCAGTCTCCGCCAGCAGGGCTCAGTCTCCGCCAGCAGCGCTCAGTCTCCGCCAGCAGGGCTCAGTCTCCGCCAGCAGCGCTCAGTCTCCGCCAGCAGGGCTCAGTCTCCGCCAGCAGCGCTCAGTCTCCGCCAGCAGGGCTCAGTCTCCGCCAGCAGCGCTCAGTCTCCGCCAGCAGGGCTCAGTCTCCGCCAGCAGCGCTCAGTCTCCGCCAGCAGGGCTCAGTCTCCGCCAGCAGCGCTCAGTCTCCGCCAGCAGGGCTCAGTCTCCGCCAGCAGCGCTCAGTCTCCGCCAGCAGCGCTCAGTCTCCGCCAGCAGGGCTCAGTCTCCGCCAGCAGCGCTCAGTCTCCGCCAGCAGGGCTCAGTCTCCGCCAGCAGCGCTCAGTCTCCGCCAGCAGGGCTCAGTCTCCGCCAGCAGCGCTCAGTCTCCGCCAGCAGGGCTAAGTCTCCGCCAGCAGCGCTCAGTCTCCGCCAGCAGCGCTCAGTCTCCGGCAGGGCCCGGGTCCATGGGAGTCGCATCTTTGCATATTACGTCCTTAGCTTGTCTATTGCATCTCCATATTAAATCCATTCATCTTTATGGCTGTGTCTAATAAACAGCTCCTTTATGGTCGGATTTATGGAGCGTTGGTACATCTCTAGGACGATCTTCTCAGAGAAATTATCCATCAGCTTCAGGGTGGAGGAGCCGCACTGGAAATATTAACCCCCTCGCTCTACAATCTGGAGTATTACACACGGTGGGATGTCTCCTCGCTGGAATAAGCGATACAGAATCTAAGGCTATGTGCCTACGATGCAGAAATGAAGCGGAAAATTTCCGCTTCATTTCTGCATGTCCTTTCCCGGAAAAACGTGTGCGGAATTTGACACGCGTTTTTCGCACGTTTTTGAAGAGTTTTGCACATGCGGAATTGCCTTGCGTTTTCTAATGTATTGAAAAGGCAATTCCGCATGCGTAAACGCACAAATAATGGACATGCTGTGGATTTTTCCGCACATCAAAAACGCTGCGGAAAATTACGCAGCATGGGCATTGAAATTGCGGATTTACATTGGAGACCATGGGGGACGGATTACCAAGCGTTTTACAAGCGTTTACGCTGCAAAAATTCCGCAGCAAAAACACTCGTGGGCACGGACCCTAAAACTTACAGAAAATGTTCATCTCCCTTTGGAGTCAGTGGAGGAATTAGAATGGATACATAATAGATACAATGTGATGAGCTAAGCATTTATGATGCTTGTACAATTCCTGCGGGACGCATTTATGAAGCTTATTACCGAGGTTCGGGTCACCTGAGGTTTCTAAAAAATAAAACCCAGAAGTTCTAACTATCTCCAGATGGTCATGAACTAATATGCAAAGTCTGCATGACATCTGAAGATTAATTATTCAGAAACTCGAGGCGGGTGCTCCATGAGAAGGCGAGATCTCCACAGGGAATGATACATCATACGAGAAATGTGCAAGGAGATGTCAGGGCCAGGTGTAAGGAGACTTGAAAGTAGTTATCAGGAGCAATGAGAATCCTAATAAAGCTCCTCCTGGTATGTGGTCTCCACTGGGCATCGGTACCATCTTATCGCACATTTAGCACCAGCTCATGTTGGAAGTCACATCGGGACATGTAGTTCTGTTCCTGAGGGAAGAGGTAGAAATGTTGTTTCAATGCCGCTTCTTCTTCTATGACAGGTGCACGATTTTACCCAAATGTATGAATTTCATATTACACTACATTATCAAATTAAAAAGTTTTCAAAACTAGTTCTGAACTTTTCTGGCCACAGCTAGTGACATTTCTTGCAGACACTTCTTGAGAAATAATTTCAGTTTGATTTTCCAACCTTAGAAACCAGCTGGCAGGAAACATCTCTACCACGCCAGGTAAAAGGCCAAAGTTATTGAAAATTTGCAAAAAAAAGAAAGAAGTTATTTCAGCTAAGAACATCTGATGTGGACGATTGAGCTGCTGAGAATAATCTCTGTGGTTTGTCTTCTATACTAAAATCTTCGTGAGGAGGTAATAAAGATTGGAAGGTTCAAATTGAGCGCTGGATTTTTATCTGTTTTCTGCACTTTTCTTGGGGTCAGTATAAGGAGAGACTCCTCGTGAATTGGTGGCTTCAGTAATGATGATGATAGCAAAAGTATTCACAAGTTCCTGAAGTGTCTGTTAATTAATATATTGAGTAGACCTGGGTCATATGAGGGGTCGGAGGTCTTGGCAGCTCTGATGTTAGTAACATAGGGGTAGGGCAGAGTGGGTTGAGGTTTAGGAAGTAAGTGAGCAGAATTCACAGAACCTTCTAGATGAGCAGTCTATGATTACCACCATGTCATTGATACAAAGCATCTTTAAAGTGAATATCTTACTCTCCTGTTCCAATTCCTGTGTTGGTGCTGATGCTAGCGGCTGCTCTTGTCTCCTCTCCAGCAATCTAACACTCGTCTATGATGCCTGCAACCAATGTATACCAAGCTCAGGCATCAGGAAGCCGCCTGAGTATTCAGGTAGTTGGTGTCCTGCCAAATATACAGTATGTATATTGAATCACCTATCTGCCACACAGCCACCACTGCAAACACAACTCTACTAATCAAGCCATCGATGTTCCAGTACTTGTAAATCAGCCATTGTAACTACAATTCTGCAATATCAGCATTCACTGTACCAGTCTGGGTACATCGATCATCATTGTTCCAGCTCTTCTACATCTGTCACAGCTCTCCTTCACCAATAATTACTGATCCAGCTGTTCCACACCAGTCATTACTATTCCAGCTCTGCTACATCAGTCTTTGCTGATCCAGCTCTGCCACACCAGTCATTACTATTCCAGCTCTGCTACATCAGTCGTTGCTGATCCAGCTCTGCCACACCAGTCATTACTATTCCAGCTCTGCTACATCAGTCTTTGCTGATCCAGCTCTGCCACACCAGTCATTACTATTCCAGCTCTGCTACATCAGTCTTTGCTGATCCAGCTCTGCCACACCAGTCATTACTATTCCAGCTCTGCTACATCAGTCTTTGCTGATCCAGCTCTGCCAAACCAGTCATTACTATTCCAGCTCTGCTACATCAGTCTTTGCTGATCCAGCTCTGCGACACCAGTCATTACTATTCCAGCTCTGCTACATCAGTCTTTGCTGATCCAGCTCTGCGACACCAGTCATTACTATTCCAGCTCTGCTACATCAGTCTTTGCTGATCCAGCTCTGCCACACCAGTCATTACTATTCCAGCTCTGCTACATCAGTCTTTGCTGATCCGGCTCTGCCACACCAGTCATTACTATTCCAGCTCTGCTACATCAGTCTTTGCTGATCCAGCTCTGCCACACCAGTCATTACTATTCCAGCTCTGCTACATCAGTCTTTGCTGATCCAGCTCTGCGACACCAGTCATTACTATTCCAGCTCTGCTACATCAGTCTTTGCTAATCCAGCTCTGCCACACCAATCATCACTATTCCAGCTCTGCTACATCAGTCTTTGCTGATCCAGCTCTGCCACACCAATCATCACTATTCCAGCTCTGCTACATCAGTCTTTGCTGATCCAGCTCTGCCACACCAGTCATTACTATTCCAGCTCTGCTACATCAGTCATTGCTGATCCAGCTCTGCTACACCAGTCATTACTATCGGCAAGGCTCCTCCATCTTGCTAATTCAGTGACACTTGTTACTTTGATGATCCACCTCACAAGATGTATTTAGAATAACATATGACGTGATTGATAGGTTTGCCAAGTCACAGTTTTGGATTTTTTAAGTTCTTACTACGTAAAAGTGAATTGATTTACCACCTTTTATTATCATCCTGATCTTAGGCCTATAATTTTCATTCATTCATTCATTCATTCATTCAGTTACAGTTAGAGTTCTTCTTTTTCTACAAATCGAAAAAATCCTCTATACAAACATTGAATTAAATGATACAATTCTGGCTGCCTGCATTCACCACAAGGGAGAGCTCAGGAGCTTAATGAATACTTTACTATTATCAAGTTCAATGTAGAAGCTCCCTCTAGTGGTGAGGTGACTGAAGGCAGATAGAATATTAAAGGGGTTGGTCACTATTTTTACATAGATGGCCTATCCTTAGGTGGGAATGCGACACCCATCACCCCCCCCCCCCCTGCTGATCAGCTATTACCACCACCGTCAAGAAGTTCTCAGATACTGCTAGAACAGAACAGCTCCGCGAAAGCTATAGTGGTCACGACCGAGTACTGCATCTCCATCTGAATAGGGGTAGATTAACAGTGCCCCTCTGTGGCCACAATAAAAATGACGGAGTGGCGGAGTGTTCCAGCAGCATCTGAGATCTAACAGCCACCGCTGGTAACATTTGATCAGTGGGGGTCAGGGTGTCGCACCCCCCACCAATTAGATACAATGAATAACAAAAGAATTGCCATCCCCTTTAACTTATAGCCAACCACTCTAAAGAGAATAACAGGATCTTTATGACAAAAGTCGCCCTGAGATCCGATAATTACTTTGTAAATAATAAGTGACGTTTACGGTAATGAGAAAAGATTTGTCTTTTCAGCATCAAGGTTTTTCTTCTTTCCGTTTCCAGCTTTGTATTTCATTCATATTCCATCATCTAAGGTCAGGGTTTGTTTTCTTAAACTGACTTTTCTTGACTATGAGAAAACCGAAGCCCTACGGTAACTAAGCCGTGACAGCGAAGTAATAAATATCTAAATATAATGTGCATTATATTAGCGGGAAAGGTTATAATTATTTGCACAGGGCACAGAGTGAGAACGGCTGATATAATTACCCCAGAAGTTACAGCGAATCCTCGCAGCTTGTTAGTTACAGAACAGATGTGCGAAATTCTCAGAATTAATGAATAATGCAAATATACAAGATTCCAAGACGTCTTCTGAGATATTTTGGACTCTTATGCCCTGATATTGGCAGTTACATGTGTTTTGTGCTCCAGTGGCCATAATGCTCCGTTCATGGAGGAACATACTGCAAAAAATGAGTGTCTGGAAAAAGCTCCGCAATGGTGAAGGGGCAGCGTAATAGGGACGGTATAGGAGGAACTTGCCCGCCTATCCTTATCTATTCATGTCACTGTTTATATGGGGATTATATACACTGCTCAAAAAACTAAAGGGACCCCTGAAATAACCCCTCCTAGACCTGAATGAATGAAATCTTCTCATTGAATACTTTGTTCTGTAGAAAGCTGAATGTGCTGACAACAAAATCACACAAAAATCATCAATGGAAATCACATTTATTAACCAATGGAGGCCTGGATTTGGAGTCACCCCCAAAATTAAAGTGGAAAAACCCACTACAGGCTGATCCAACTGTGATGTAATGTCCTTAAAACAAGTCACAATGAGGCTGAGTATTGTGTGTGGCCTCCACGTGCCTGTATGACCTCCCTACAACGCCTGGGCATGCTCCTGATGAGGCTGAGTATTGTGTGTGGCCTCCACGTGCCTGTATGACCTCCCTACAACGCCTGGGCATGCTCCTGATGAGGCTCAGTATTGTGTGTGGCCTCCACGTGCCTGTATGACCTCCCTACAACGCCTGGGCAAGTTCCTGATGAGGCTGAGTATTGTGTGTGGCCTCCACGTGCCTGTATGACCTCCCCTACAACGCCTGGGCATGCTCCTGATGAGGCTGAGTATTGTGTGTGGCCTCCACGTGCATGTATGACCTCCCTACAACGCCTGGGCACGCTCCTGATGAGGCTGAGTATTGTGTGTGGCCTCCACGTGCCTGTATGACCTCCCTACAACGCCTGGGCATGCTCCTGATGAGGCTGAGTATTGTGTGTGGCCTCCACGTGCCTGTATGACCTCCCTACAACGCCTGGGCATGCTCCTGATGAGGCTGAGTATTGTGTGTGGCCTCCACGTGCCTGTATGACCTCCCTACAACGCCTGGGCATGCTCCTGATGAGGCTGAGTATTGTGTGTGGCCTCTACGTGCCTGTATGACCTCCCTACAACGCCTGGGCATGCTCCTGATGAGGCTGAGTATTGTGTGTGGCCTCCACGTGCCTGTATGACCTCCCTACAACGCCTGGGCATGCTCCTGATGAGGCTGAGTATTGTGTGTGGCCTCCACGTGCCTGTATGACCTCCCTACAATGCCTGGGCATGCTCCTGATGAGGCTGAGTATTGTGTGTGGCCTCCACGTGCCTTTATGACCTCCCTACAACGCCTGGGCATGCTCCTGATGAGGCTGAGTATTGTGTGTAGCCTCCACGTGCCTGTATGACCTCCCTACAACGCCTGGGCATGCTCCTGATGAGGCTGAGTATTGTGTGTGGCCTCCACGTGCCTGTATGACCTCCCTACAATGCCTGGGCATGCTCCTGATGAGGCTCAGTATTGTGTGTGGCCTCCACGTGCCTGTATGACCTCCCTACAACGCCTGGGCATGCTCCTGATGAGGCTGATTATGGTGTGTGGCCTCCACGTACCTGTATGACCTCCCTACAACGCCTGGGCATGCTCCTGATGAGTCTCAGTATTGTGTGTGGCCTCCACGTGCCTGTATGACCTCCCTACAACGCCTGGGCACGCTCCTGATGAGCCTGAGTATTGTGTGTGGCCTCCACGTGCCTGTATGACCTCCCTACAATGCCTCGGCACGCACCTGATGAGGCTGAGTATTGTGTGTGGCCTCCACGTGCCTGTATGACCTCCCTACAACGCCTGGGCATGCTCCTGATGAGGCTGAGTATTGTGTGTAGCCTCCACGTGCCTGTATGACCTCCCTACAACGCCTGGGCATGCTCCTGATGAGGCTGAGTATTGTGTGTGGCCTCCACGTGCCTGTATGACCTCCCTACAACGCCTGGGCTCGCTCCTGATGAGGCTGAGTATTGTGTGTGGCCTCCACGTGCCTGTATGACCTCCCTACAACGCCTGGGCATGCTCCTGATGAGGCTGAGTATTGTGTGTGGCCTCCACGTGCCTGTATGACCTCCCTACAACGCCTGGGCATGCTCCTGATGAGGCTGAGTATTGTGTGTGGCCTCCACGTGCCGGTATGACCTCCCTACAACGCCTGGGCATGCTCCTGATGAGGCTGAGTATTGTGTGTGGCATCCACGTGCCTGTATGACCTCCCTACAACGCCTGGGCATGCTCCTGATGAGGCTGAGTATTGTGTGTGGCCTCCACGTGCCTGTATGACCTCCCTACAACGCCTGGGCACGCTCCTGATGAGGCTGAGTATTGTGTGTGGCCTCCACGTGCCTGTATGACCTCCCTACAACACCTGGGCACGCTCCTGATGAGGCTGAGTATTGTGTGTGGCCTCCACGTGCCTGTATGACCTCCCTACAACGCCTGGGCATGCTCCTGATGAGGCTGAGTATTGTGTGTGGCCTCCATGTGCCTGTATGACCCCCCTACAACACCTGGGCATGCTCCTGATGAGGCTGAGTATTGTGTGTGGCCTCCACGTGCCTGTATGACCTCCCTACAACGCCTGGGCATGCTCCTGATGAGGCTGAGTATTGTGTGTGGCCTCCACATGCCTGTATGACCTCCCTACAACGCCTGGGCATGCTCCTGATGAGGCTGAGTATTGTGTGTGGCCTCCACGTGCCTGTATGACCTCCCTACAACGCCTGGGCTTGCTCCTGATGAGGCTGAGTATTGTGTGGCCTCCACGTGCCTGTATGACCTCCCTACAACGCCTGGGCATGCTCCTGATGAGGCTGAGTATTGTGTGTGGCCTCCACATGCCTGTATGACCTCCCTACAATGCCTGGGCATGCTCCTGATGAGGCTGAGTATTGTGTGTGGCCTCCACGTGCCTGTATGACCTCCCTACAACGCCTGGGCATGCTCCTTATGAGGCTGAGTATTGTTTGTGGCCTCCACGTGCCTGTATGACCTCCCTACAACGCCTGGGCATGCTCCTGATGAGGCTGAGTATTGTGTGGCCTCCACGTGCCTGTATGACCTCCCTACAACGCCTGGGCATGCTCCTGATGAGGCTGAGTATTGTGTGTGGCCTCCACGTGCCTGTATGACCTCCCTACAACGCCTGGGCATGCTCCTGATGAGGCTGAGTATTGTTTGTGGCCTCCACGTGCCTGTATGACCTCCCTACAATGCCTGGGCATGCTCCTGATGAGGCTGAGTATTGTGTGTGGCCTCCACGTACCTGTATGACCTCCCTACAACGCCTGGTCATGCTCCTGATGAGGCTGAGTATTGTGTGTGGCCTCCACGTGCCTGTATGACCTCCCTACAACGCCTGGTCATGCTCCTGATGAGGCTGAGTATTGTGTGTGGCCTCCACGTGCCTGTATGACCTCCCTACAACGCCTGGGCATGCTCCTGATGAGACTGAGTATTGTGTGTGGCCTCCACGTGCCTGTATGACCTCCCTACAACACCTGGGCATGCTCCTGATGAGGCTGAGTATTGTGTGTGACCTCCACGTGCCTGTATGACCTCCCTACAACGCCTGGGCATGCTCCTGATGAGGCTCAGTATTGTGTGTGGCCTCCACGTGCCTGTATGACCTCCCTACAACGCCTGGGCATGCTCCTGATGAGGCTGAGTATTGTGTGTGGCCTCCACGTGCCTGTATGACCTCCCTACAACACCTGGGCATGCTCCTGATGAGGCTGAGTATTGTGTGTGACCTCCACGTGCCTGTATGACCTCCCTACAACGCCTGGGCATGCTCCTGATGAGGCTCAGTATTGTGTGTGGCCTCCACGTGCCTGTATGACCTCCCTACAACGCCTGGGCATGCTCCTGATGAGGCTGAGTATTGTGTGTGCCCTCCACGTGCCTGTATGACCTCCCTACAACGCCTGGGCATGCTCCTGATGAGGCTGAGTATTGTGTGTGGCCTCCATGTGCCTGTATGACCTCCCTACAACGCCTGGGCATGCTCCTGATGAGGCTGAGTATTGTGTGTGGCCTCCATGTGCCTGTATGACCTCCCTACAACGCCTGGGCATGCTCCTGATGAGGCTGAGTATTGTGTGTGGCCGCCACGTGCCTGTATGGCCTCCCTACAACGCCTGGGCATGCTCCTGATGAGGCTGAGTATTGTGTGTGGCCTCCACGTGCCTGTATGACCTCCCTACAATACCTGGGCAAGCTCCTGATGAGGCTGAGTATTGTGTGTGGCCTCCACGTGCCTGTATGGCCTCCCTACAACGCCTGGGCATGCTCCTGATGAGGCTGAGTATTGTGTGTGGCCTCCACGTGCCTGTATGACCTCCCTACAACGCCTGGGCATGCTCCTGATGAGGCTGAGTATTGTGTGGCCTCCACGTGCCTGTATGACCTCCCTACAACGCCTGGGCATGCTCCTGATGAGGCTGAGTATTGTATGTGGCCTCCACGTGCCTGTATGACCTCCCTACAACGCCTGGGCATGCTCCTGATGAGGCTGAGTATTGTTTGTGGCCTCCATGTGCCTGTATGACCTCCCTACAATGCCTGGGCATGCTCCTGATGAGGCTGAGTATTGTGTGTGGCCTCCACGTGCCTGTATGACCTCCCTGCAACGCCTGGGCATGCTCCTGATGAGGCTGAGTATTGTGTGTGGCCTCCACGTACCTGTATGACCTCCCTACAACGCCTGGTCATGCTCCTGATGAGGCTGAGTATTGTGTGTGGCCTCCACGTGCCTGTATGACCTCCCTACAACGCCTGGTCATGCTCCTGATGAGGCTGAGTATTGTGTGTGGCCTCCACGTGCCTGTATGACCTCCCTACAACGCCTGGGCATGCTCCTGATGAGACTGAGTATTGTGTGTGGCCTCCACGTGCCTGTATGACCTCCCTACAACACCTGGGCATGCTCCTGATGAGGCTGAGTATTGTGTGTGACCTCCACGTGCCTGTATGACCTCCCTACAACGCCTGGGCATGCTCCTGATGAGGCTCAGTATTGTGTGTGGCCTCCACGTGCCTGTATGACCTCCCTACAACGCCTGGGCATGCTCCTGATGAGGCTGAGTATTGTGTGTGGCCTCCACGTGCCTGTATGACCTCCCTACAACACCTGGGCATGCTCCTGATGAGGCTGAGTATTGTGTGTGACCTCCACGTGCCTGTATGACCTCCCTACAACGCCTGGGCATGCTCCTGATGAGGCTCAGTATTGTGTGTGGCCTCCACGTGCCTGTATGACCTCCCTACAACGCCTGGGCATGCTCCTGATGAGGCTGAGTATTGTGTGTGCCCTCCACGTGCCTGTATGACCTCCCTACAACGCCTGGGCATGCTCCTGATGAGGCTGAGTATTGTGTGTGGCCTCCATGTGCCTGTATGACCTCCCTACAACGCCTGGGCATGCTCCTGATGAGGCTGAGTATTGTGTGTGGCCTCCATGTGCCTGTATGACCTCCCTACAACGCCTGGGCATGCTCCTGATGAGGCTGAGTATTGTGTGTGGCCGCCACGTGCCTGTATGGCCTCCCTACAACGCCTGGGCATGCTCCTGATGAGGCTGAGTATTGTGTGTGGCCTCCACGTGCCTGTATGACCTCCCTACAATACCTGGGCAAGCTCCTGATGAGGCTGAGTATTGTGTGTGGCCTCCACGTGCCTGTATGGCCTCCCTACAACGCCTGGGCATGCTCCTGATGAGGCTGAGTATTGTGTGTGGCCTCTACGTGCCTGTATGGCCTCCCTACAACGCCTGGGCATGCTCCTGATGAGGCTGAGTATTGTGTGTGGCCTCTACGTGCCTGTATGACCCCCCTACAACGCCTGGGTACGCTCCTGATGAGGCTCAGTATTGTGTGTGGCCTCCACGTGCCTGTATGACCTCCCTACAATGCCTGGGCATGCTCCTGATGAGGCTGCGGATGGACTCCTGTGGGATCTACTCCCAGACCTGGACTAAAGCATCCGCCAACTCCTGGACAGTCAGTGGTGCAACGTGATGTTGGTGGATGGAGCGAGACATGATGTTCCAGATGTGCTCAATCGGATTCAGGTCTGGGGAACGGGCGGCCAGTCCATAGCTTCAATGCCTTCATCTTGCAGGAACTGCTGACGCACTCCAGCCACATGAGGTCTGGCATTGTCCTGCATTAGGAGGAACCCAGGGCCAACCGCACCAGCATATGGTCTCACAAGGGGTCTGAGGATCTCACCTCGGTACCTAATGGCAGTCAGGCTACCTCTGGCGAGCACATGGAGGGCTGTGCGGCCCTCCAAAGAAATGCCACCCCACACCATTACTGACCCACTGCCAAACCGGTCATGCTGAAGGATGTTGCAGGCAGCAGATCGCTCTCCACGGCGTCTCCAGACTCTGTCACGTCTGTCACATTTGCTCAGTGTGAACCTGCTTTCATCTGTGAAGAGCACAGGGCGCCAGTGGCGACTTTGCCAATCCTGGTGTTCTGTGACAAATGCCAAGCGTCCTGCACGGTGTTGGGCTGTGAGCACAACCCCCATCTGTGGACGTCGGGCCCTCATACCACCCTCATGGAGTCGGTTTCTAACCGTTTGTGCAGACACATGCACATTTGTGGCCTGCTGGAGGTCATTTTGCAGGGCTCTGGCAGTGCTCCTCCTGTTCCTCCTTGCACAATGGCGGAGGTAGCGGTCCTGCTGCTGGGTTGTTGCCCTCCTATGGCCCCCTCCACATCTCCTGGTGTACTGGCCTGTCTCCTGGTAGCGCCTCCAGCCTCTGGACACTACGCTGACAGACACAGCAAACCTTCTTGCCACAGCTCGCATTGATGTGCCATCCTGGATGAGCTGCACTACCTGAGCAACTTCTGTGGGTTGTAGGGTCCGTCTCATGCTACCACGAGTGTGAAAGCACAACCAACATTCAAAAGTGACCAAAACATCAGCCAGAAAGAATTGGTATTGAGATGTGGTCTGTGGTCCCCACCTGCAGAACCACTCCTTTATTGAGGGTGTCTTGATAATTGCCAATAATTTCCATCTATTGTCTATTCCATTTGCACAACAGCATGTGAGATTGATTGTCAATCAGTGTTGCTTCCTAAGTGGACAGTTTGATTTCACAGAAGTTTGATTTACTTGGAGTTATATTCTGTTGTTTAAGTCTTCCCTTTATTTTTTTGAGCAGTGTACATTACTCCCCTCTGAGACCCCCACTGAAAGGTGGCTCATATACTCAGCCAAAGGCAGCAGAAGTGCATGGACGTCCCCTTAATATCTAAGGGATTCTATGGCTCCTGCCTCCTCTACCTTTGATTACTATAAGGGGTCTGGAGGTCCGGGTCACAGAGGTGGCATACCAACCAAAGTTGTTTGCCCAGGGGTCTTCACCAACCCTACTCTGACCCTACTCAAATGGTGATTGTTAGCAACTATCTAGATTTAGGACTAGAGGGAGCACATAAATGTGCGCTCTCTACTCCTACACGTGCGCCCTCTACCCCTATTTGTGCGCTCTCTACTCCTACACGTGCGGCCTCTACCCCTATTTGTGTGCGCTCTACTCCTATATGTGCACTCTCTACTCCTATATGTGCCCCTCTACTCATATATGTGCCCTCTATTCCTATATGTGCCCCTCTACTCATATATGTGCGCCCTCTACTCTTATATGTGCGCGCTCTACTCCTATATGTGCGCCCTCTGTTCCTATATGTGCTCCTCTGTTCCTATATGTGCGCCCTCTACTCCTGTATGTGCACCCTCTACTCTTATATGTGCGCCCTCTATTCCTATATGTGCGCCCTCTACTCTTATATGTGCGCCCTCTATTCCTATATGTGCGCCTTCTACTCCTATATGTGCGCCCTCTGTTCCTATATGTGCGCCCTCTACTCCTGTATGTGCGCCCTCTACTCCTATATGTGCGCCCTCTACTCTTATTTGTGCCCCTCTATTCCTATATGTGCCCCTCTACTCCTATATGTGCACCCTCTACTCCTATATGTGCACCCTCTACTCCTATATGTGCGCCCTCTACTCTTATATGTGCGCCCTCTATTCCTATATGTGCACCCTCTACTCCTATATGTGCACCCTCTACTCCTATATGTGCGCCCTCTACTCCTATATGTGCGCCCTCTACTCCTATATTTGTGCACTCTACTTCTATATGTGCCCCTCTACTCCTATATTTGCACCCTCTGTTCCTATAAGTGCGCCCTCTACTCCTATATGTGTGCACTCTACTCCTATATGTGCCCCTCTACTCCTATATGTGCACCCTCTGTTCCTATAAGTGCGCCCTCTACTCCTATATGTGCACCCTCTACTCCTATATGTGCGCCCTCTACTCCTATATGTGCACCCTCTACTCCTATATGTGCCCCTCTACTCCTATATGTGCACCCTCTGTTCCTATAAGTGCGCCCTCTACTCCTATATGTGTGCACTCTACTCCTATATGTGCGCCCTCTACTCCTATATGTGCACCCTCTACTCCTATATGTGCACCCTCTACCCCTATATGTGCACCCTCTACTCCTATATGTGCCCCTCTACTCTTATATGTGCGCCCTCTATTCCTATATGTGCCCCTCTACTCCTATATGTGCCCCTCTACTCCTATATGTGCGCCCTCTACTCCTATATGTGCGCCCTCTACTCCTATATGTGCACCCTCTACCCCTATATGTGCACCCTCTACTCCTATGTGTGCCCCTCTACTCTTATATGTGTGCCCTCTATTCCTATATGTGCCCCTCTACTCCTATATGTGCACCCTATACTCCTATATGTGCACCCTCTGCTCTAATATGTGCCCCTCTACTCCTATATGTGCCCCTCTATTCCTATATGTGCGCCCTATACACCAATATGTGCCCCTCTACTCCTACATGTGCGCCCTCTACTCCTGTATGTGCGCCCTCTACTCCTATATGTGCGCCCTCTACTCCTATATGTGCGCCCTCTACTCCTATATGTGCGCCATCTACTCCTATATGTGCCCCTCTATTCCTATATGTGCCCCTCTATTCTTATATGTGCCCCTCTACTCCTATATGTGCGCCCTCTACCCCTATATGTTCCCCTCTACTCCTATATGTGCCCCTCTATTCCTATATGTGCCCCTCTATTCTTATATGTGCCCCTCTACTCCTATATGTGCGCCCTCTACTCTTAGATGTGCGCCCTCTACTCCTATATGTGCACCCTCTACTCCTATATGTGCGCCCTCTACTCCTATATGTGCGCCCTCTACTCTTATATGTGCGCCCTCTACTCCTATATGTGCGCCCTCTACTCCTATATGTGCCCCTCTATTCCTATATGTGCACCCTCTGCTCTTATATGTGCCCCTCTACTCCTATATGTGCCCCTCTATTCCTATATGTGCACCCTCTGCTCTTATATGTGCACCCTCTACTCTTATATGTGCCCCTATATTCCTATATGTGTGCCCTCTACTCCTATATGTGCCCCTCTATTCCTATATGTGCACCCTCTGCTCTTATATGTGCCCTTCTACTCCTATATGTGCCCCTCTACTCCTATATGTGCCCCTCTATTCCTATATGTGCACCCTCTGCTCTTATATGTGGACCCTCAACTCTTATATGTGCCCCTATATTCCTATATGTGCGCCCTCTACTCCTATATGTGCACCCTCCACTCTTATATGTGCCCCCTCTACTCTTATATGTGCCCCTCTACTCCTATATGTGCCCCTCTATTCCTATATGTGCGCCCTCTACTCCTATATGTGCCCCTTTATTCCTATATCTGCGCCCTCTTCTCCTATATGTGCACCCGCTACTCCTATATGTGCACCCTCTACTCTTATATGTGCGCCCTCTACTCCTATATGTGCACCCTCTACTCCTTTATGTGCGCCCTCTACTCTTATAAGTTCCCTCTACTCTTATATGTGCCCCTCTACTCCTATATGTGTGCCATCTATTCCTATATGTGCGCCCTCTACTCCTATATGTGCACCCTCTACTCTTTTATGTGCGCCCTCTACTCTTATAAGTGCCCTCTAATCTTATATGTGCACCCTCTACTCCTATATGTGCACCCTCTACTCTTTTATGTGCGCCCTCTACTCTTATAAGTTCCCTCTACTCTTATATGTGCCCCTCTACTCTTATATGTGCACCCTCTACTCTTATAAGTTCCCTCTACTCTTATATGTGCCCCTCTACTCTTATATGTGCGCCCTCTACTCTTATATGTGCGCCCTCTACTCCTATATGTGCCCCTCTAATCTTATATGTGCACCCTCTACTCTTATATGTGCACCCTCTACTCTTATATGTGCACCCTCTACTCTTATATGTGCACCCTCTAGTCCTATATGTGCGCCCTCTACTCCTATATGTGCGCGCTCTACTCCTATATGTGTGCCCTCTAATCCTATATGAGCGCCCTCTACTGCTATATGTGCGCCCTCTACTGCTATATGTGCCCCTCTATTCCTATATGTGCGCCCACTACTCCTGTATGTGCCCCTCTAGTCCTATATGTGCCCCTCTAGTCCTATATGTGCCCCTCTACTCCTATATGTGCGCCCTCTACTCCTATATGTGCGCCCTCTACTCCTATATGTGCGCCCTCTACTCCTATTTGTGCCCCTCTGTTCCTATATGTGCGCCAACTACTCCTATACGTGGGCCCTCTACTCCTATATGTGCACCCTCTACTCCGATATGTGTCCCTCTACTCTTATATGTGCCCCTCTACTCCTATATATGCCCCTCTATTCCTATATGTGCCCCTCTACTCTTATATGTGCCCTTCTACTCCTATATGTGCCCCTCTATTCCTATATGTGCCCCTCTTCTCCTATATGTGCCCCTTTACTCCTATATGTGCCCCTCTGTTCCTATATGTGTGCCCTCTACTCCTATACGTGCGCCCTCTACTCTTATATGTGCACCCTCTACTCCTATATGTGCCCCTCTACTCTTATATGTGCCCCTCTACTCCTATATGTGCCCCTCTATTCCTATATGTGCACCCTCTACTCTTATATGTGCCCCTCTACTCCTATATGTGCCCCTCTATTCCTATATGTGCACCCTCTACTCTTATATGTGCCCCTCTACTCCTATATGTGCACTCTCTACTCCTATATGTGCACCCTCTACTCCTATATGTGCCCTTCTACTCCTATATATGCCCCTCTACTCTTATAAGTGCCCTCTACTCCTATATGTGCGCCCTCTACTCCTATATGTGCTCCCCTCTACTCTTATAAGTGCCCTCTACTCCTATACGTGCGTCCTCTACTCCTATATGTGCACCCTCTACTCCGATATGTGCCCCTCTCTTCCTATATGTGCACCCTCTACTCCTTTATGTGCCCCTCTACTCTTATATGTGCCCCTCTACTCTTATATGTGCCCCTCTACTCCTATATGTGTGCCATCTATTCCTATATGTGCGCCCTCTACTCCTATATGTGCACCCTCTACTCTTTTATGTGCGCCCTCTACTCTTATAAGTTCCCTCTACTCTTATATGTGCGCCCTCTACTCTTATATGTGCAACCTCTACTCTTATATATGCGCCCTCTACTTTTATATAGGCGCCCTCTAATCTTATATGTGCACCCTCTACTCTTATATGTGCACCCTCTACTCTTATATGTGCACCCTCTAGTCCTATATGTGCGCCCTCTACTCTTATATGTGCCCCTCTAGTCCTATATGTGCCCCTCTACTCCTATATGTGCACCCTCTACTCCTATGTGTGCGCCCTCTACTCCTATATGTGCGACCTCTAATCCTATATGTGCGCCCTCTACTGCTATATGTGCGCCCTCTACTGCTATATATGCCACCCTATTCCTATATGTGCGCCCACTACTCCTGTATGTGCCCCTCTAGTCCTATATGTGCCCCTCTAGTCCTATATGTGCCCCTCTACTCCTATATGTGCGCCCTCTACTCCTATATGTGCGCCCTCTACTCCTATATGTGCCCCTCTACTCCTATATGTGCGCCCTCTACTCCTATATGTGCACCCTCTACTCCGATATGTGCCCCTCTACTCTTATATGTGCCCCTCTACTCCTATATATGCCCCTCTATTCCTATATGTGCCCCTCTACTCTTATATGTGCCCTTCTACTCCTATATTTGCCCCTCTATTCCTATATGTGCCCCTCTTCTCCTATATGTGCCCCTTTACTCCTATATGTGCCCCTCTGTTCCTATATGTGCGCCCTCTACTCCTATACGTGCGCCCTCTACTCTTATATCTGCACCCTCTACTCCTATATGTGCCCCTTTACTCTTATATGTGCCCCTCTACTCCTATATGTGCCCCTCTATTGCTATATGTGCACCCTCTACTCTTATATGTGCCCCTCTACTCCTATATGTGCCCCTCTATTCCTATATGTGCACCCTCTACTCTTATATGTGCCCCTCTACTCCTATATGTGCACTCTCTACTCCTATATGTGCACCCTCTACTCCTATATGTGCCCTTCTACTCCTATATGTGCCCCTCTCCTCTTATATGTGCCCCTCTACTCCTATATGTGTGCCATCTATTCCTATATGTGCGCCCTCTACTCCTATATGTGCGCCCTCTACTCCTGTATGTGCTCCCCTCTACTCTTATAAGTGCCCACTACTCCTATATGTGCGCCCTCTACTCCTATATGTGCTCCCCTCTACTCTTATAAGTGCCCTCTACTCCTATACGTGCGCCCTCTACTCCTATATGTGCACCCTCTACTCCGATATGTGCCCCTCTCTTCCTATATGTGCCCCTCTATTCCTATATGTGCGCCCTCTACTCCTATACGTGCGCCCCCTACTCCTATATGTGCCCCTCTACTCCTATATGTGCTCCCCTCTACTCTTAGAAGTGCCCTCTACTCCTATATGTGCGCCCTCTACTCCTATATGTGCACCCTCTACTCCGATATGCGCCCCTCTCTTCCTATATGTGCCCCTCTATTCCAATATGTGCGCCCTCTACTCCTATAAGTGCGCCCTCTACTCCTATATGTGCCCCTCTACTCCTATATGTGTACCCTCTACTGTTATAATTGCCCTCTACTATATGTGCCCCTCTATTCCTATATATGCGCCCTCTACCCCTATATGTGCGCTCGCTACTCCTATATGTGCCCCTCTACTCCTATATGTGCCCCTCTACTCCTATATGTGCACCCTCTACTCCTATATGTGCCCCTCTGTTCCTATATGTGCCCCTATACTCCTATATGTGCCCCTCTGTTCCTATATGTGCCCCTCTACTCCTATATGTGCCCGTCTACTCCTATATGTGCGCCCTCTACTCCTATATGTGCCCCTCTATTCCTATATGTGCCCTTCTATTCCTATATGTGCGCCCTCTACTCCTATATGTGCGCTCGCTACTCCTATATGTGCCCCTCTACTCCTATATGTGCGCCCTCTACTACTATATGTGCCCCTTTGTTCCTATATGTGCGCCCTCTACTCCTATACGTGTGCCCTCTACTCCTATATGTGCCCCCTCTACTCCTATATGTGCTCCTCTCTACTCTTATAAGTGCACTCTACTCTTATATGTGCCCCTCTATTCCTATATTTGCACCCTCTACTCTTATATGTGCACCCTCTAGTCTTATATGTGCACCCTCTACTCTTATATGTGCACCCTCTACTCTTATATGTGCCCCTCTACTCTTATATGTGCACCCTCTACTCCTATATTTGCGCCCTCTACTCTTATATGAGCACCCTCTACACCTATATGTGCGCCAACTACTCCTATATGTGCACCCTTTACTCTTATATGTACACCCTCTACTCTTATATGTGCACCCCTCTACTCCTATATGTGCACCCTCTACTCCTATATGTGCACCCTCTACTCTTATATGTGCTCCCCTCTACTCCTATATGTGCCCCTCTATTCCTATATGTGCGCCCTCTACTCCTATATGTGCGCCCTCTACCCCTATATGTGCCCCTTTATTCCTATATGTGCGCCCTCTTCACCTATATGTGCACCCTCTACTACTATATGTGCACCCTCTACTCCTATATGTGCCGCTCTATTCCTATATGTGCGCCCTCTACTCCTATATGTGCCCCTTTATTCCTATATGTGCGCCCTCTTCTACTATATGTGCACCCTCTACTCCTATATGTGCACCCTCTACTCCTATATGTGCCCCTCTACTCCTATATGTGCACCCTCTTCTCCTATATGTGCGCCCTCTACTTCTATATGTGCGTCCTCTATTCCTATATATGCCCCTCTACTCCTATATGTGCACCCTCTACTCTTATATGTGCGCCCTCTACTCTTATAAGTACCCTCTACTCCTATATGTGCGCCCTCTACTCTTATAAGTGCCCTCTATTCCTATATGTGCCCCTCTACCCCTATATGTGCACCCTCTATTCCTATATGTGCTCCCCTCTACTCTTATAAGTGCACTCTACTCCTATATGTGCCCCTCTATGTGCCTCTCTCCTCCTATATGTGCCCCTCTACTCCGATATGTGCCCTTCTCCTCCTATATGTGCCCCTCTACTCTTATATGTGCACTCTACTCCTATATGTGCCCCTCTATGTGCCTCTCTCCTCCTATATGTGCCCCTCTACTCCGATATGTGCCTCTCTCCTCCTATATGTGCCCCTCTACTCCGATATGTGCCTCTCTCCTCCTATATGTGCGCCCTCTACTCCTATATGTGCCCTTCTACTCCTATATGTGTGCCCTCTACTCCTATATGTGCCCTTCTACTCCTATATGTGCACCCTCTACTCCTATATGTGCCCCTTTATTCCTATATGTGCGCCCTCTACTCTTATAAGTGCCCTCTACTCCTATATGTGCACCCTCTACTCCTATATGTGCACCCTCTATTCCTATATGTGCACCCTCTACTCTTATATGTGCACCCTCTACTCTTATATGTGACCCTCTACTCTTATATGTGCACCCTCTACTCTTATATGTGCACCCTCTACTCTTATATGTCCGCCCTCTACTCTTATATGTCCGCCCTCTACTCCTATATGTGCACCCTCTACTGTTATATGTGCACCCTCTACTCTTATATGTGCACCCTCTACTCCTATATGTGCGCCTCTATTCCTATATGTGCCCCTCTACTCTTATATGTGCGCCCTCTACTCTTATATGTGCACCCTCTACTCTTATATGTGCACCCTCAACTCTTATATCTGCACCCTCTACTCCTATATGTGCGCCCTCTACCCCTATATGTGCGCTCTCTACTCCTATATGTGCACCCTCTACTCCTATATGTGCCCCTCTATTCCTATATGTGCGCCCTCTACTCCTATATGTGCCCCTTTATTCCTATATGTGCGCCCTCTTCTACTATATGTGCACCCTCTACTCCTATATGTGCACCCTCTACTCCTATATGTGCCCCTCTACTCCTATATGTGCACCCTCTTCTCCTATATGTGCGCCCTCTACTTCTATATGTGCGTCCTCTATTCCTATATATGCCCCTCTACTCCTATATGTGCACCCTCTACTCTTATATGTGCGCCCTCTACTCTTATAAGTGCCCTCTACTCCTAAATGTGCGCCCTCTACTCTTATAAGTGCCCTCTATTCCTATATGTGCCCCTCTACTCCTATATGTGCTCCCCTCTACTCTTATAAGTGCACTCTACTCCTATATGTGCCCCTCTATGTGCCTCTCTCCTCCTATATGTGCCCCTCTACTCCGATATGTGCCCTTCTCCTCCTATATGTGCCCCTCTACTTTTATATGTGCACTCTACTCCTATATGTGCCCCTCTATGTGCCTCTCTCCTCCTATATGTGCCCCTCTACTCCGATATGTGCCTCTCTCCTCCTATATGTGCCCCTCTACTCCGATATGTGCCTCTCTCCTCCTATTTGTGCGCCCTCTACTCCTATAAGTGCCCTTCTACTCCTATATGTGCACCCTCTACTCCTATATGTGCCCCTCTATTCCTATATGTGCGCTCTCTACTCCTATACGTGCGCCATCTACTCCTATATGTGCCCCTCTACTCCTATATGTGCACCCTCTACTCTTATAATTGCCCTCTACTATATGTGCCCCTCTATTCCTATATGTGCGCCCTCTACCCCTATATGTGCGCTCGCTACTCCTATATGTGCCCCTCTACTCCTATATGTGCCCCTCTACTCCTACATGTGCACCCTCTACTCCTATATGTGCTCCCCTCTACTCTTATAAGTGCCCTCTACTCCTATATGTGCACCCTCTACTCCTATATGTGCCCCTTTATTCCTATATGTGCGCCCTCTACTCTTATAAGTGCCCTCTACTCCTATATGTGCACCCTCTACTCCTATATGTGCACCCTCTATTCCTATATGTGCACCCTCTACTCTTATATGTGCACCCTCTACTCTTATATGTGACCCTCTACTCTTATATGTGCACCCTCTACTCTTATATGTGCACCCTCTACTCTTATATGTCCGCCCTCTACTCTTATATGTCCGCCCTCTACTCCTATATGTGCACCCTCTACTGTTATATGTGCACCCTCTACTCTTATATGTGCACCCTCTACTCCTATATGTGCGCCTCTATTCCTATATGTGCCCCTCTACTCTTATATGTGCGCCCTCTACTCTTATATGTGCACCCTCTACTATTATATGTGCACCCTCAACTCTTATATCTGCACCCTCTACTCCTATATGTGCGCCCTCTACCCCTATATGTGCGCTCTCTACTCCTATATGTGCACCCTCTACTCCTATATGTGCACCCTCTATTCCTATATGTTCACCCTCTACTCTTATATTTGCACCCTCTTCTCTTATATGTGACCCTCTACTCTTATATGTGCACCCTCTACTCTTATATGTGCACCCTCTACTCTTATATGTCCGCCCTCTACTCTTATATGTCCGCCCTCTACTCCTATATGTGAACCCTCTACTGTTATATGTGCACCCTCTACTCTTATATGTGCACCCCTCTACTCCTATATGTGCGCCTCTATTCCTATATGTGCCCCTCTACTCTTATATGTGCGCCCTCTACTCTTATATGTGCACACTCTACTCTTATATGTGCACCCTCAACTCTTATATCTGCACCCTCTACTCCTATATGTGCGCCCTCTACCGATATATGTGCACTCTCTACTCCTATATGTGCCCCTCTATTCCTATATGTGTGCCCTCTACTTCTATATGTGCACCCTCTACTCCTATATGTGCCCCTTTACTCCTATAGGTGCGCCCTCTACTCCTATATGTGCCCCTCTACTCCTATATGTGCACCCTCTACTCTTATATGTGCGTCCTTGTTATGCACACGCCCGGGCTGAGCGGCGTGTGCGTGTGATTGTAGTGATTCCACTGGACCGTGCCGGAGAGTGAATGCCTGGAGGGGCGTGACTAGGTATTCACCCGATCCGACCAGGGTCGCACGACGGCATACGACGCCAGTGCACCAAGGAGGAACCGAGCAGAGGGACCAGGTGCTACTCCAGGACAGACCCCGGACACGGCTGTTGACCCACACAGGGGAATACAGGAACAGGCTGGTAGGCTGGCACACAGACTGGTGGGTATAGGCAGGCACGACTGGTATGCAGGCAGGCGGGTATGCAGGCAGGGGGGTAAAGGCAAGCACAGCTAGAGTGCAGACAGGGAGGCACTAGCAGGTAGGAACACAGGCGGGATAGGACCCAGTACACACCGGGACACAGGAACAATACAGGCAAAGGGGTACAGGCAAGCACGGCTAGAGTGCAGACAAGGCTGAGCAGGGGGGACAGGGCTCTGTTCACACGGAACAGACAGGAAGGGAAAGGCAGAGCCAGACACCCACAGGGTACTTGCAGTGAAGTAGCGAGTGGA
This sequence comes from Phyllobates terribilis, assembly GCF_046119375.1. Lineage (NCBI taxonomy): Eukaryota > Metazoa > Chordata > Amphibia > Anura > Dendrobatidae > Phyllobates > Phyllobates terribilis. Next base: position 180,646,774 of record NW_027362769.1, on the reverse strand, counting down.
CCACAAACTCACAAACGGGAGTACAGAGACAACTGGCAGGAGTTAGGTACGAGTTCAGACTCTGCAGAAAAAGGAAGGGAACGGACATAGAGGCAAAAACAGGTAAAGGATAGGAGAGAGTTCAGACTGGAACTGAGTGTACGGAGGAGACCGACACTGCAGCGGGATACAGGAGCGGGTCTGGGAATACTGCCCCCAGAGAGGCGGGACGAACAGGCAAGGAGCGTGTTCAGACAGGACAGACAAGATACAGGAGCGGGTCTAGGTAATCGGCCCCTAGAAGGCAGGAGGAACAGGCTAGGAGCGTGTTCAGACAGGACAGACAAGAGAACACAGAAAGGACTCAGTTCAGACACGGGAACTAATACCGAAAAGCAGGAGACATACAGGACTCAGTTCAGACACGGGAGCTGATACCGCAAAGCAGGAGACATACAGGACTCAGTTCAGACACGGGAGCTGATACCGCAAAGCAGAAGACATACAGGACTCAGTTCAGACAGGCCTGGAAATACAGCCTCCAGGAAAGGCAGACAAGGAAACAAAGAACGGGACCTGGCACCTTCAGAGTGCAAGCACACACTGAAGGAAACACTATGCTCAGGCAGGGATAGAAGGGAGCTGCTGAGCTATATACCAAGTGACAGACAGCAATAGGCTGAGGACGCACAAGGGGTGTGACCCACAGCAGGTACAAAAGGCAGGAAGTGATCGGGCGCCGCCCTTAAGCAGCAGAAACAGACACAAACAGACAGCATGGAGGGAAGCCAGAGAGACATTCTGGACAGGAGATCAAGTGCGCCCTCTTGCACAGTGGGAGATGGACCACCATGCAAGGACGCCGCCAGGTATGTTACAGTACCTCCCCCCTTACGCCCCCTCTTCTTCAGGCCTGCCAGAATCTTCTGCAGGGAATTCGAGGACCAGTCGTTCACTGGGTTGGAGGGGGACAGAGACTTAAGGGTAATCTCTGCTTCGAGGTACATCTTGTCAAGCTCACAGGAAGAAATAGACGGGTTATCAGGTACATAATGAGGAAAAGTCACTGTCTCTTTGTTATCTGGTGGTATCCCGGAGGATTCAGGAAACAACTGGAGGTCCTCCGCCGGGTCAGAAGAGTGCAGAGGCTCAGAGAAAACAACTGCTTCAGAGTACACTAGGTCGGACTCACTGGAGGAAGCAGGCGAGGTATCGGGTACCGAGTATAGGAAAGTCTCTGTCCATTCACCACCAGGTGGCACCCCGAAGGGTTCTGGAGACAGCTGGCGGTTCTCCGCCTGGTCAGAGGGGTGTAGAGACTCACGGGTAACCTCTGCTTCGGAGTACACTAGGTTGGACTCACTGGACGAAGCGAGCGAGGTATCAGGTACAGAGTATAGGAAAGTCTCTGTCCATTCACCACCAGGTGGCACCCCGAAGGATTCTGAACACAACTGGAGGTCCTCCGCCTGGTCGGAGGGGTGTAGAGACTCAGGAGTAACCTCTGCTTCGGAGTACACTAGGTTGGACTCATTGGACGAAGCGAGCGAGGTATCAGGTACAGAGTATAGGAGAGTCTCTGTCCTTTCGCTACCAGGTAGCACCCCGAAGGGTTCAGGAGACAACTGGAGATCCTCCGCCTGGTCGGAGGAGTGTAGAGACTCGGAGGTAACTACCACTTTGGGGTACCCATTGTCAGGCTCACAGGACGAAGCGGACAAGGTATTGAGTACCGGGTGTAGACAAGTCTCTCTCCATTTGTCATCGAGTGGTATCCCGGAGGGTTCAGGAGGCAACAGGGGATCCTCCGCCAGGTAGTAGAGGTGCACAGACTCTGAGGTAACCACAGCTTTGGAGCATCCTTGGACATGCACACCGGTTAAAGAGAAAGAAGCATCTGATGCCGGGTGCAGGAAGTTCTCCTGTGTGGAGTCTGGATGGGCAGAAGTCTCTTCGGCCAGGAGAACTGGTGCACTACCCACGCACATTACCCATTGGGGTTTCTCCGGGATATTGGGAAGTGAAGCTTCAGTAGGGACTTCAAGGTTGGGGTCAGGAGGTCTCAGGGAGGACAGACCCTGGCGTGACGGCTTGCCTCTAAGTCTAGCACGTCTGGACTGCCTCTTGAGGTTGAGAGAAGTATTCCGGAAAGCGTAGTCACCCTGTGAGGATTCTGGGTGGGCAGTAGTCTCATTGGGCTGGAGGACTATTGCGCTACCCACACACATTACCCGTCGGGGCTGCTCCGGGATATTGGGAAGTGAAGCTTCAGCAGGGGCTTCAGAGTTAGGGTCCTCGAAGACCATACGAAAGGCCACCAGGAAGGCCTGCAGGTCAAGGATGACAGGATCCCATGCTTCCCATAGGGGGGTGACCCATTTCAAGGCATCACCCGCTAGGTAGTCAATCATAAAGGCCACTTTAGCCCAATCGGAAGGAAAATAGAGAGGGTAGGCCTTAAAGTGTAGCATGCATTGCTCCACAAATGCACGACACTGTCTTGGATCCCCATAGTAACGTGGCGGATCCGCAGGAACGAGGGCTGATAGATCCATCTGGACGGGTGCGTAATTCGCCTGGAACTCAGCTAAAGGGGGAAAAAAAATTTATTTATTTATTTTAATGCATGTATTCGCTGGAAAAACTTCTCAAAGAGCGAAGGCCGTGGGGCTCAACGGGAACCATGGCCTGAGCATGCTGTTATGCACACGCCCGGGCTGAGCGGCGTGTGCGTGTGATTGTAGTGATTCCACTGGACCGTGCCGGAGAGTGAATGCCTGGAGGGGCGTGACTAAGTATTCACCCGATCCGACCAGGGTCGCACGACGGCATACGACGCCAGTGCACCAAGGAGGAACCGAGCAGAGGGACCAGGTGCTACTCCAGGACAGACCCCGGACACGGCTGTTGACCCACACAGGGGAATACAGGAACAGGCTGGTAGGCTGGCACACAGACTGGTGGGTATAGGCAGGCACGACTGGTATGCAGGCAGGCGGGTATGCAGGCAGGGGGGTAAAGGCAAGCACAGCTAGAGTGCAGACAGGGAGGCACTAGCAGGTAGGAACACAGGCGGGATAGGACCCAGTACACACCGGGACACAGGAACAATACAGGCAAAGGGGTACAGGCAAGCACGGCTAGAGTGCAGACAAGGCTGAGCAGGGGGGACAGGGCTCTGTTCACACGGAACAGACAGGAAGGGAAAGGCAGAGCCAGACACCCACAGGGTACTTGCAGTGAAGTAGCGAGTGGACCACAAACTCACAAACGGGAGTACAGAGACAACTGGCAGGAGTTAGGTACGAGTTCAGACTCTGCAGAAAAAGGAAGGGAACGGACATAGAGGCAAAAACAGGTAAAGGATAGGAGAGAGTTCAGACTGGAACTGAGTGTACGGAGGAGACCGACACTGCAGCGGGATACAGGAGCGGGTCTGGGAATACTGCCCCCAGAGAGGCGGGACGAACAGGCAAGGAGCGTGTTCAGACAGGACAGACAAGATACAGGAGCGGGTCTAGGTAATCGGCCCCTAGAAGGCAGGAGGAACAGGCTAGGAGCGTGTTCAGACAGGACAGACAAGAGAACACAGAAAGGACTCAGTTCAAACACGGGAACTAATACCGAAAAGCAGGAGACATACAGGACTCAGTTCAGACACGGGAGCTGATACCGCAAAGCAGGAGACATACAGGACTCAGTTCAGACACGGGAGCTGATACCGCAAAGCAGAAGACATACAGGACTCAGTTCAGACAGGCCTGGAAATACAGCCTCCAGGAAAGGCAGACAAGGAAACAAAGAACGGGACCTGGCACCTTCAGAGTGCAAGCACACACTGAAGGAAACACTATGCTCAGGCAGGGATAGAAGGGAGCTGCTGAGCTATATACCAAGTGACAGACAGCAATAGGCTGAGGACGCACAAGGGGTGTGACCCACAGCAGGTACAAAAGGCAGGAAGTGATCGGGCGCCGCCCTTAAGCAGCAGAAACAGACACAAACAGACAGCATGGAGGGAAGCCAGAGAGACATTCTGGACAGGAGATCAAGTGCGCCCTCTTGCACAGTGGGAGATGGACCACCATGCAAGGACGCCGCCAGGTATGTTACAGTCCTCCACTCCTATACGTGCTCCTCTACTCCTATATATGCCCCTCTGCTCCTATATGTGCACCCTCTACTCTTATATGTGCCCCTCTACTCCTATATGTGCGCCCTCTACTCTTATATGTGCGCCCTCCACTCCTATATGTGCCCCTCTTCTCCTATATGTGCCCCTCTACTCCTATATGTGCCCCTCTATTCCTATATGTGCACCCTCTACTCCTATACGTGGGCCCTCTACTCTTATATGTGCCCCTCTACTCCTATATGTGCCCCTCTATTCGTATATGTGCCCCTCTACTCTTATATGTGCCCTTTTACTCCTATATGTGCCCCTCTATTCCTATATGTGCCCCTCTTCTCCTATATGTGCCCCTTTACTCCTATATGTGCCCCTCTGTTCCTATATGTGCGCCCTCTACTCCTATACGTGTGCCCTCTACTCCTTTAAGTGCACCCTCTACTCCTATATGTGCCCTCTACTCCTATATGTGCACCCCTCTACTGCTATATGTGCCCCTCTACTCCTATATGTGCACCCTCTACTCTTATATGTGCCCCTCTACTCCTATATGTGCCCCTCTATTCCTATATGTCCACCCTTTACTCTTATATGTGCACCCTCTACTCCTATATGTGCACCCTCTACTCCAATATGTGCCCTTCTACTCCTATATGTGCCCCTCTACTCTTACATGTGCCCCTCTACTCCTATATGTGCGCCATCTATTCCTATATGTGCGCCCTCTACTCTTATATGTGCACCCTCTACTCTCATATGTGCGACCTCTACTCTTATATGTGCGCCCTCTACTCCTATATGTGCCCCTCTAATCTTATATGTGCGCCCTCTACTCTTATATGTGCACCCTCTACTCTTATATGTGCACCCTCTACTCTTATATGTGAACCCTCTAGTCCTTTATGTGCGCTCTATACTCCTATATGTGCCCCTCTAGTCCTATATGTGCGCCCTCTACTCCTATATGTGCGCCCTCTACTCCTATATGTGCGCACTCTACTGCTATATGTGCGCCCTCTACTGCTGTATGTGCCCCTCTATTCCTATGTGTGCGCCCACTACTCCTGTATGTGCCCCTCTAGTCCTATATGTGCCCCTCTAGTCCTATATGTGCCCCTCTACTCCTATATGTGCGCCCTCTACTCCTATATGTGCGCCCTCTACTCCTATATGTGCCCCTCTACTCTTTTATGTGCGCCCTCTACTCTTATAAATTCCCTCTACTCTTATATGTGCACCCTCTACTCTTATATGTGCACCCTCTACTCTTATATATGCGCCCTCTACTCTTATATGTGCGCCCTCTACTCTTATATGTGCACCCTCTACTCCTATATGTGCACCCTCTACTCTTTTATGTGCGCCCTCTACTCTTATAAGTTCCCTCTACTCTTATATGTGCGCCCTCTACTCTTATATGTGCACCCTCTAATCTTATATATGCGCCCTCTACTCTTATATGTGTGCCCTCTACTCTTATTTGTGCACCCTCTACTCCTATATGTGCACCCTCTACTCTTTTATGTGCGTCCTCTACTCTTATAAGTTCCCTCTACTCTTATATGTGCCCCTCTACTCTTATATGTGCACCCTCTACTCTTATATATGCGCCCTCTACTCTTATATGTGCACCCACTACTCTTATATGTGCACCCTCTACTCTTTTATGTGCGCCCTCTACTCTTATAAGTTCCCTCTACTGTTATATGTGCACCCTCTACTCTTTTATGTGCGCCCTCTACTCTTATAAGTTCCCTCTACTCTTATATGTGCACCCTCTACTCTTTTATGTGCGCCCTCTACTCTTATAAGTTCCCTCTACTCTTATATGTGCACTCTCTACTCTTTTATGTGCGCCCTCTACTCTTATAAGTTCCCTCTACTCTTATATGTGCCCCTCTACTCTTATATGTGCGCCCTCTACTCTTATATGTGCACCCTCTACTCCTACATGTGCACCCTCTACTCTTTTATGTGCGCCCTCTACTCTTATAAGTTCCCTCTACTCTTATATGTGCCCCTCTACTCTTATATGTGCACCCTCTACTCTTATATATGCGCCCTCTACTCTTATATGTGCGCCCTCTACTCTTATATGTGCACCCTCTACTCTTATATATGCGCCTTCTACTCTTATATGTGCGCCCCCTACTCTTATATGTGCACCGTCTACTCCTATATGTGCACCCTCTACTATTTTATGTGCGCCCTCTACTCTTATAAGTTCCCTCTACTCTTATATGTGCCCCTCTACTCTTATATGTGCACCCTCTACTCTTATATATGCACCCTCTTCTCCTATATGTGCCCCTCTAATCTTATATGTGCGCCCTCTACTCTTATATGTGCACCCTCTACTCTTATATGTGCACCCTCTAGTCCTATATGTGCGCCCTCTACTCCTATATGTGCCCCTCTAGTCGTATATGTGCGCCCTCTACTCCTATATGTGCGCCCTCTACTCCTATATGTGCGCCCTCTACTCCTATATGTGCGCCCTCTACTGCTATATGTGCGCCCTCTACTGCTATATGTGCCCCTCTATTCCTATATGTGCGCCCACTACTCCTGTATGTGCCCCTCTAGTCCTATATGTGCCCCTCTAGTCCTATATGTGTGCCCTCTACTCTTATATGTGCGCCCTCTACTCCTATATGTGCACCCTCAACTCCTTTATGTGCCCCTCTACTCTTATATGTGCCCCTCTACTCCTATATGTGTGCCATCTATTCCTATATTTGCGCCCTCTACTCCTATATGTGCACCCTCTACTCTTTTATGTGCGCCCTCTACTCTTATAAGTTCCCTCTACTCTTATATGTGCGCCCTCTACTCTTATATGTGCAACCTCTACTCTTATATATGCGCCCTCTACTCTTATATGTGCGCCCTCTAATCTTATATGTGCACCCTCTACTCCTATATGTGCACCCTCTACTCTTTTATGTGCGCCCTCTACTCTTATAAGTTCCCTCTACTCTTATATGTGCACCCTCTACTCTTATAAGCGCCCTCTATTCCTATGTATGCACTCTACTCTTATATGTGCGCCCTCTACTCCTATATGTGCCCATCTAATCTTATATGTGCGCCCTCTTCTCTTATATGTGCACCCTCTACTCTTATATGTGCACCCTCTACTCTTATATGTGCACCCTCTAGTCCTATATGTGCGCCCTCTACTCCTATATGTGCGCCTTCTACTCCTATATGTGCGCCCTCTAATCCTATATGTGCGCCCTCTACTGCTATATGTGCGCCCTCTACTGCTATATGTGCCCCTCTATTCCTATATGTGCGCCCACTACTCCTATATGTGCCCCTCTAGTCCTATATGTGCCCCTCTAGTCCTATATGTGCCCCTCTACTCCTATATGTGCGTCCTCTACTCCTATTTGTGCGCCCTCTACTCCTATATGTGCACCCTCTACTCCTATTTTTGCCCCCCTGTTCCTATATGTGCGCCCTCTACTCCTATACGTGGGCCCTCTACTCCTATATGTGCACCCTCTACTCCGATATGTGCCCCTCTACTCTTATATGTGCCCCTCTACTCCTATATATGCCCCTCTATTCCTATATGTGCCCCTCTACTCTTATATGTGCCCTTCTACTCCTATATGTGCCCCTCTATTCCTATATGTGCCCCTCTTCTCCTATATGTGCCCCTTTACTCCTATATGTGCGCCCTCTACTCTTATATGTGCGCCCTCTACTCCTATACGTGCGCCCTCTACTCTTATATGTGCACCCTCTACTCCTATATGTGCCCCTCTACTCTTATATGTGCCCCTCTACTCCTATATGTGCCCCTCTATTCCTATATGTGCACGCTGTACTCTTATATGTGCCCCTCTACTCCTATATGTGCCCCTCTATTCCTATATGTGCACCCTCTACTCTTATATGTGCCCCTCTACTCCTATATGTGCACTCTCTACTCCTATATGTGCCCTTCTACTCCTATATGTGCCCCTCTACTCTTATATGTGCCCCTCTACTCCTATATGTGTGCCATCTATTCCTATATGTGAGCCCTCTACTCCTATATGTGCGCCCTCTACTCCTGTATGTGCTCCCCTCTACTCATATAAGTGCCCTCTACTCCTATATGTGCGCCCTCTACTCCTATATGTGCTCCCCTCTACTCTTATAAGTGCCCTCTACTGCTATACGTGCGCCCTCTACTCCTATATGTGCACCCTCTACTCCGATATGTGCCCCTCTCTTCCTATATGTGCCCCTCTATTCCTATATGTGTGCCCTCTACTCCTATACGTGCGCCCCCTACTCCTATATGTGCCCCTCTACTCCTATATGTGCTCCCCTCTACTCTTAGAAGTGCCCTCTACTCCTATATGTGCGCCCTCTACTCCTATATGTGCACCCTCTACTCCGATATGAGCCCCTCTCTTCCTATATGTTCCCCTCTATTCCAATATGTGCGCCCTCTACTCCTATAAGTGCGCCCTCTACTCCTATATGTGCCCCTCTACTCCTATATGTGTACCCTCTACTCTTATAATTGCCCTCTACTATATGTGCCCATCTATTCCTATATATGCGCCCTCTACCCCTATATGTGCGCTCGCTACTCCTATATGTGCCCCTCTACTCCTATATGTGCCCCTCTACTCCTATATGTGCACCCTCTACTCCTATATGTGCCCCTCTGTTCCTATATGTGCCCCTCTACTCCTATATGTGCCCCTCTGTTCCTATATGTGCCCCTCTATTCCTATATGTGCCCCTCTACTCGTATATGTGCCCCTCTACTCCTATATGTGCGCCCTCTACTCCTATATGCGCCCCTCTGTTCCTATATGTGCCCTTCTATTCCTATATGTGCGCCCTCTACCCCTATATGTGCGCTCGCTACTCCTATATGTGCCCCTCTACTCCTATATGTGCGCCCTCTACTACTATATGTGCCCCTCTGTTCCTATTTGTGCGCCCTCTACTCCAATACGTGTGCCCTCTACTCCTATATGTGCCCCCTCTACTCCTATATGTGCTCCTCTCTACTCTTATAAGTGCCCTCTACTCTTATTTGTGCCCCTCTATTCCTATATTTGCACCCTCTACTCTTCTATGTGCACCCTCTAGTCTTATATGTGCACCCTCTACTCTTATATATGCGCCCTCTACTCTTATATGTGCGCCCTCTACTCTTATATGTGCACCCTCTACTCTTATATATGCGCCTTCTACTCTTATATGTGCGCCCCCTACTCTTATATGTGCACCGTCTACTCCTATATGTGCACCCTCTACTATTTTATGTGCGCCCTCTACTCTTATAAGTTCCCTCTACTCTTATATGTGCCCCTCTACTCTTATATGTGCACCCTCTACTCTTATATATGCACCCTCTTCTCCTATATGTGCCCCTCTAATCTTATATGTGCGCCCTCTACTCTTATATGTGCACCCTCTACTCTTATATGTGCACCCTCTAGTCCTATATGTGCGCCCTCTACTCCTATATGTGCCCCTCTAGTCGTATATGTGCGCCCTCTACTCCTATATGTGCGCCCTCTACTCCTATATGTGCGCCCTCTACTCCTATATGTGCGCCCTCTACTGCTATATGTGCGCCCTCTACTGCTATATGTGCCCCTCTATTCCTATATGTGCGCCCACTACTCCTGTATGTGCCCCTCTAGTCCTATATGTGCCCCTCTAGTCCTATATGTGTGCCCTCTACTCTTATATGTGCGCCCTCTACTCCTATATGTGCACCCTCAACTCCTTTATGTGCCCCTCTACTCTTATATGTGCCCCTCTACTCCTATATGTGTGCCATCTATTCCTATATTTGCGCCCTCTACTCCTATATGTGCACCCTCTACTCTTTTATGTGCGCCCTCTACTCTTATAAGTTCCCTCTACTCTTATATGTGCGCCCTCTACTCTTATATGTGCAACCTCTACTCTTATATATGCGCCCTCTACTCTTATATGTGCGCCCTCTAATCTTATATGTGCACCCTCTACTCCTATATGTGCACCCTCTACTCTTTTATGTGCGCCCTCTACTCTTATAAGTTCCCTCTACTCTTATATGTGCACCCTCTACTCTTATAAGCGCCCTCTATTCCTATGTATGCACTCTACTCTTATATGTGCGCCCTCTACTCCTATATGTGCCCATCTAATCTTATATGTGCGCCCTCTTCTCTTATATGTGCACCCTCTACTCTTATATGTGCACCCTCTACTCTTATATGTGCACCCTCTAGTCCTATATGTGCGCCCTCTACTCCTATATGTGCACCTTCTACTCCTATATGTGCGCCCTCTAATCCTATATGTGCGCCCTCTACTGCTATATGTGCGCCCTCTACTGCTATATGTGCCCCTCTATTCCTATATGTGCGCCCACTACTCCTATATGTGCCCCTCTAGTCCTATATGTGCCCCTCTAGTCCTATATGTGCCCCTCTACTCCTATATGTGCGTCCTCTACTCCTATTTGTGCGCCCTCTACTCCTATATGTGCACCCTCTACTCCTATTTGTGCCCCCCTGTTCCTATATGTGCGCCCTCTACTCCTATACGTGGGCCCTCTACTCCTATATGTGCACCCTCTACTCCGATATGTGCCCCTCTACTCTTATATGTGCCCCTCTACTCCTATATATGCCCCTCTATTCCTATATGTGCCCCTCTACTCTTATATGTGCCCTTCTACTCCTATATGTGCCCCTCTATTCCTATATGTGCCCCTCTTCTCCTATATGTGCCCCTTTACTCCTATATGTGCGCCCTCTACTCTTATATGTGCGCCCTCTACTCCTATACGTGCGCCCTCTACTCTTATATGTGCACCCTCTACTCCTATATGTGCCCCTCTACTCTTATATGTGCCCCTCTACTCCTATATGTGCCCCTCTATTCCTATATGTGCACCCTGTACTCTTATATGTGCCCCTCTACTCCTATATGTGCCCCTCTATTCCTATATGTGCACCCTCTACTCTTATATGTGCCCCTCTACTCCTATATGTGCACTCTCTACTCCTATATGTGCCCTTCTACTCCTATATGTGCCCCTCTACTCTTATATGTGCCCCTCTACTCCTATATGTGTGCCATCTATTCCTATATGTGAGCCCTCTACTCCTATATGTGCGCCCTCTACTCCTGTATGTGCTCCCCTCTACTCTTATAAGTGCCCTCTACTCCTATATGTGCGCCCTCTACTCCTATATGTGCTCCCCTCTACTCTTATAAGTGCCCTCTACTGCTATACGTGCGCCCTCTACTCCTATATGTGCACCCTCTACTCCGATATGTGCCCCTCTCTTCCTATATGTGCCCCTCTATTCCTATATGTGTGCCCTCTACTCCTATACGTGCGCCCCCTACTCCTATATGTGCCCCTCTACTCCTATATGTGCTCCCCTCTACTCTTAGAAGTGCCCTCTACTCCTATATGTGCGCCCTCTACTCCTATATGTGCACCCTCTACTCCGATATGAGCCCCTCTCTTCCTATATGTGCCCCTCTATTCCAATATGTGCGCCCTCTACTCCTATAAGTGCGCCCTCTACTCCTGTATGTGCCCCTCTACTCCTATATGTGTACCCTCTACTCTTATAATTGCCCTCTACTATATGTGCCCATCTATTCCTATATATGCGCCCTCTACCCCTATATGTGCGCTCGCTACTCCTATATGTGCCCCTCTACTCCTATATGTGCCCCTCTACTCCTATATGTGCACCCTCTACTCCTATATGTGCCCCTCTGTTCCTATATGTGCCCCTCTACTCCTATATGTGCCCCTCTGTTCCTATATGTGCCCCTCTACTCCTATATGTGCCCCTCTACTCCTATATGTGCCCCTCTACTCCTATATGTGCGCCCTCTACTCCTATATGCGCCCCTCTGTTCCTATATGTGCCCTTCTATTCCTATATGTGCGCCCTCTACCCCTATATGTGCGCTCGCTACTCCTATATGTGCCCCTCTACTCCTATATGTGCGCCCTCTACTACTATATGTGCCCCTCTGTTCCTATATGTGCGCCCTCTACTCCAATACGTGTGCCCTCTACTCCTATATGTGCCCCCTCTACTCCTATATGGGTTCCTCTCTACTCTTATAAGTGCCCTCTACTCTTATATGTGCCCCTCTATTCCTATATTTGCACCCTCTACTCTTCTATGTGCACCCTCTAGTCTTATATGTGCACCCTCTACTCTTATATGTGCACCCCTCTACTCCTATATGTGCACTCTCTACTCCTATATGTGCACCCTCTACTCTTATATGTGCACCCTCTACTCCTATATGTGCCCCTCTATTCCTATATGTGCGCCCTCTACTCCTATATGTGTGCCCTCTACCCCTATATGTGCCCCTTTATTCCTATATGTGCGCCCTCTTCACCTATATGTGCACCCTCTACTCCTATATGTGCACCCTCTACTCCTATATGTGCCCCTCTATTCCTATATGTGCGCCCTCTTCTCCTATATGTGCACCCTCTACTCCTATATGTGCACCCTCTACTCCTATATGTGCCCCTCTACTCCTATATGTGCACCCTCTTCTTCTATATGTGCACCCTCTACTCCTATATGTGCACCCTCTACTCTTATATGTACACCCTCTACTCCTATATGTGCACCCTCTACTCTTATATGTGCGCTCTCTACTCTTATATGTACACCCTCTACTCTTATATGTGCACCCACTACTTTTATATGTGCGCCCTCTACTCTTATATGTGCACCCTCTACTCTTATATGTACACCCTCTACTCTTATATGTGCACCCACTACTTTTATATGTGCGCCCTCTACTCCTATATGTGCACCCTCTACTCCTATATGTTCGCCCTCAACTCCTATATGTGCACCCTCTACTCCTATATATGCGCCCTCTACTCTTATATGTGCACCCTCTACTCTTATATGTGCACCCTCTACTCCTATATGTGCTACCCGCTACTCTTATATGTGCCCTCTACTATATGTGCTCCTCTATTCCTATTTGTGCCCCTCTACTCCTATATGTGCACCCTCTACTCCTATATATGCCCCTCTACTCCTATATGTGCACCCCTCTACTCCTATATGTGCCCCTCTATTCCTATATGTTCGCCCTCTATACCTATACGTTCGCCATCTACTCCTATATGTGCCCCTCTACTCCTATATGTGCACCCTCTACTCTTATAATTGCCCTCTACTATATGTGCCCCTCTATTCCTATATGTGCGCCCTCTACCCCTATATGTGCGCTCGCTACTCCTATATGTGCCCCTCTGCTCCTATATGTGCCCCTCTACTCCTACATGTGCACCCTCTACTCCTATATGTGCTCCCCTCTACTCTTATAAGTGCCCTCTACTCCTATATGTGCGCCCTCTACTCCTATATGTGCCCCTTTATTCCTATATGTGCGCCCTCTACTCTTATAAGTGCCCTCTACTCCTATATGTGCACCCTCTACTCCTATATGTGCACCCTCTATTCCTATATGTGCACCCTCTACTCTTAAATGTGACCCTCTACTCTTATATGTGCACCCTCTACTCTTATATGTGCACCCTCTACTCTTATATGTGCACCCTCTACTCTTATATGTCCGCCCTCTACTCTTATATGTCCGCCCTCTACTCCTATATGTGCACCCTCTACTGTTATATGTGCACCCTCTACTCTTATATGTGCACCCTCTACTCCTATATGTGCGCCTCTATTCCTATATGTGCCCCTCTACTCTTATATGTGCGCCCTCTACTCTTATATGTGCACCCTCTACTCTTATATGTGCACCCTCTACTCTTATATCTGCACCCTCTACTCCTATATGTGCGCCCTCTACCCCTATATGTGCGCTCTCTACTCCTATATGTGCCCCTCTATTCCTATATGTGTGCCCTCTACTTCTATATGTGCACCCTCTACTCCTATATGTGCCCCTCTACTCCTATAGGTGCGCCCTCTACTCCTATATGTGCCCCTCTACTCCTATATGTGCACCCTCTACTCTTATATGTGCGCCCTCCACTTCTATACGTGCCCCTCTACTCCTATATGTGCGCCCTCCACTCCTATATGTGCCCCTCTTCTCCTATATGTGCCCCTCTACTCCTATATGTGCCCCTCTGTTCCTATATGTGCACCCTCTACTCCTATAGGTGGGCTCTCTACTCTTATATGTGCCCCTCTACTCCTATATGTGCCCCTCTATTCCTATATGTGCCCCTCTACTCTTATATGTGCCCTTCTACTCCTATATGTGCCCCTCTATTCCTATATGTGCCCCTCTTCTCCTACATGTGCCCCTTTACTCCTATATGTGCCCCTCTGTTCCTATATGTGCGCCCTCTACTCCTATACGTGTGCCCTCTACTCATTTAAGTGCACCCTCTACTCCTATATGTGCCCCTCTTCTCTTATATATGCCCTTCACTCCTTTATGTGCACCCCTCTACTCCTATATGTGCCCCTCTACTCCTATAGGTGCGCCCTCTACTCCTATATGTGCCCCTCTACTCCTATATGTGCACCCTCTAATCTTATATGTGCGCCCTCCACTCCTATACGTGCCCCTCTACTCCTATATGTGCACCCTCTACTCCTATATGTGCCCCTCTACTCCTATATGTGCACCCTCTACTCTTATATGTGCGCCCTCCACTCCTATACGTGCCCCTCTACTCCTATATGTGCACCCTCTACTCCTATATGTGCCCCTCTACTCCTATATGTGCACCCTCTACTCTTATATGTGCGCCCTCCACTCCTATATGTGCCCATCTTCTCCTATATGTGCCCCTCTATTCCTATATGTGCCCCTCTGTTCCCATATGTGCACCCTCTACTCCTATACGTGGGCCCTCTACTCTTATATGTGCCCCTCTACTCCTATATGTGCCCCTCTATTCCTATATGTTCCCCTCTACTCTTATATGTGCCCTTCTACTCCTATATGTGCCCCTCTATTCCTATATGTGCCCCTCTTCTCCTATATGTGCCCCTTTACTCCTATATGTGCCCCTCTGTTCCTATATGTGCGCCCTCTACTCCTATACGTGTGCCCTCTACTCATTTAAGTGCACCCTCTACTCCTATATGTGCCCCTCTACTCTTATATGTGCCCTCTACTCCTATATGTGCACCCCTCTACTCCTATATGTGTCCCTCTATTCCTATATGTGCACCCTCTACTCTTATATGTGCCCCTCTACTCCTATATGTGCCCCTCTATTCCTATATGTGCACCCTCTACTCTTATATGTGCACCCTCTACTCCTATATGTGCACCCTCTACTCCTATATGTGCCCTTCTACTCCTATATGTACCCCTCTACTCTTATATGTGCCCCTCTACTCCTATATGTGTGCCATCTATTCCTATATGTGCGTCCTCTACTCTTATATGTGCACCCTCTACTCTTATATGTGCGACCTCTACTCTTATATGTGCGCCCTCTACTCCTATATGTGCCCCTCTAATCTTATATGTGCGCCCTCTACTCTTATATGTGCACCCTCTACTCTTACATGTGCACCCTCTACTCTTATATGTGAACCCTCTAGTCCTTTATGTGCGCTCTCTTCTCCTATTTGTGCCCCTCTAGTCCTATATGTGCGCCCTCTACTCCTATATGTGCGCCCTCTACTCCTATATGTGCGCACTCTACTGCTATATGTGCGCCCTCTACTGCTATATGTGCCCCCCTATTCCTATATGTGCGCCGACTACTCCTGTATGTGCCCCTCTAGTCCTATATGTGCCCCTCTACTCCTATATGTGCCCCTCTACTCCTATATGTGCGCCCTCTACTCCTATATGTGTGCCCTCTACTCCTATATGTGCACCCTCTACTCCTATATGTGCCCTTCTACTCCTATATGTGCCCCTCTACTCTTATATGTGCCCCTCTACTCCTATATGTGTGCCATCTATTCCTATATGTGCACCCTCTACTCTTTTATGTGCGCCCTCTACTCTTATAAGTTCCCTCTACTCTTGTATGTGCACCCTCTACTCTTATATGTGCACCCTCTTCTCTTATATATGCCCCCTCTACTCTTATATGTGCGCCCTCTACTCCTATATGTGCACCCTCTACTCCTATATGTGCACCCTCTACTCTTTTATGTGCGCCCTCTACTCTTATAATTTCCCTCTACTCTTATATGTGCGCCCTCTACTCTTATATGTGCACCCTCTACTCTTATATATGCGCCCTCTACTCTTATATGTGCGCCCTCTACTCTTATATGTGCACCCTCTACTCCTATATGTGCACCCTCTACTCTTTTATATGCGCCCTCTACTCTTATAAGTTCCCTCTACTCTTATATGTGCCCCTCTACTCTTATATGTGCACCCTCTACTCTTATATATGCGCCCTCTACTCTTATATGTGCACCCACTACTCTTATATGTGCACCCTCTACTCTTTTATGTGCGCCCTCTACTCTTATAAGTTCCCTCTACTCTTATATGTGCACCCTCTACTCTTTTATGTGCGCCCTCTACTCTTATAAGTTCCCTCTACTCTTATATGTGCACCCTCTACTCTTTTATGTGCGCCCTCTACTCTTATAAGATAAGATAAGATAAGATATACTTTATTTATCCCGGAGGAAATTGCGGTATAACAGCAGCAGAACACAGATCTCGAACATGACACATAACATTTGGAATGCTTTAGACATTGCTTTTCAGACATTTGTTAAACACCCCCATAGCTGTTGGAACAAACGATCTCCAGTATTTTTCCTTTTTACACCTTAGTTGTATTAGGCGATTGCTGAATGTGCTCTTCTGTTTCGCAAACAGTTCATAAAGCAGGTGTGTGTTGTTGCCCATTATAGCTCTGCACTTCTTCTTAATCCTATCCTCTACCACCTCTTCAAAAGTCCCAAGCTGTAGGCCCACCGTCGCGCTAGCCTTCTTGATAAGTTTGTTGAGCTTGTTGGCGTCAGCAACACGCACACTGTTACCCCAGCAAATTATTGCCGCAAAGGTGGCACTAGCCACAATGGATTGGTAGAACACCTCAAGCATTTTGCCATACACATTAAATGACCTTAACTTCCTTAGGAAGTACAATCTACTCATCCCCTTCTTGTAGACCTTCTCCATGTGGCACTTCCAGTCTAGCTTGCTATCCAGGTAAACCCCCAAATATTTGAAACTGTCCACCATCTCCACATCCTGACCGTCAATGGTAACAGGTAGGCATACCTTCTTGCACCTTCCATAGCTCATCACCAACTCCCTGGTTTTCTTAACATTTAGTTCTAGATGGTTAGCCTGGCACCATACTACAAAGTCCGCAACCACCCTTCTATATTCCTCTTCATCCTGGTCCTTCCCAATAACGCCAACTATCACAGAGTCATCCGAGTACTTCTGGAGGTAACAACGGTCTGATTTATACTGAAAGTCAGCTGTGTACAATGTAAAGAGGAATGGTGACAGCACTGTTCCCTGCGGGGCTCCGACACTGCTCAGTACACTATCTGATGTAGCCGTCCCCCACCTAACAAACTGTGGCCTATCCGACAGGTAGTCAATTATCCAATTCACAAGTCCCTCATCCACCGCCATTTTAATCAACTTTCCACGCAGTAAGAGTGGCTGTAATGTGTTGAACGCACTAGAGAAATCAAAGAACAAAGCACGCACTGTGGTTCCATCATTGTCCAAAAGGGAATGTACCGTTTGTAGCAGAGACGCTACAGCATCGTCCACCCCCAGTCCCTGCCGGTACGCAAACTGAAGAGCATCAGTATGCGCCATCACCCTCGGACACAAGTGAGCAAGTACTATTCTCTCCAAGGACTTCATCGCATGCGATGTTAAGGCCACCGGTCTATAGTCCCCCGGGGAAGCCGGGAAGGTAGTCTTGGGAACCGGCACCAGGCAGGAAGTCTTCCATAGCACTGGTACTCTCTTTGATTGTAAGCTCTGGTTAAAGAGATGCTGGAAGACAGTACACAACTCATTTGCACACACTCTGAGGACACGTGGACTGAGACCGTCAGGCCCTGCTGCTTTGCCAATGGCCAGCTTACTAAACTGGTCCCTCACATCATTTTTGGAGACCGAGAAATGATCTATTTCACCCCCTGTTAATTTAGCTAGTTGTTCCCCGGCCTCCTCCCCCTTCCCTGCTGCTACCGCACCTTTATTGCTGAATCTATTGAAGAACTCATTCATTTCATTAGCCATTCTAAGTCCACCACCGCCCTGCTCCGACCTTGCCTTAAACCCAGTCACTAGCTTCATTCCAGCCCACACCTCTCTGGAGCTTTTTTGTGCAAATTGATTTTCTAATTTAACTCTGAATGCCTCACGGGCAATCTTAATTTTCCCCTTTAGGTCTCGCTGTATAATTTTCAATGCCTCCTTGTCCTTCCTTTTAAAAGCCAGTTTTTTCATGTTTAGTAAATGTTTCAACTCTTTTGTAATCCATGGCTTATTGTTTGCATAACACCAAATCTCTTGAACAGGTACTACAATGTCCATACAGAAGTTGATGTAATCAGTAACTCTGCCGGTAATCTCATTAACATCACAATCCTCTTTCATGGTACACAACACCTCCCAGTCTGTACAATCAAAGCAGTCTTGTAACGCCTCCTCTGCTGCTGGACACCACTTCCTTATCTTTTTAATTGTCACTGGTTGTTTGCGGACGTCTGGTTGGTAAGCAGGAGACAATAGTATGAGGTTGTGGTCAGATTTCCCCGGGGGGGTAATGCAGCCGATGAATAAGCATTCTTAACATTAGCAAAGAGGAGATCCAGTGTTTTGTTGTCCCGTGTAGGACATTTGACATATTGATAGAACTTTGGTATTGCAGATGAGATCTTTACTCGATTGAAATCCCCAGAAATTACAGTTAGAGAGTTTGGGTGTTTAGTCTGAAGCCGGGCCATCACCCCTGACAACACATCCCCAGCAGCCTCTGGGTTCGCAGATGGTGGTATATACATCACAACTACAATAACAAGAGTGAATTCTCTAGGCAGATAGTAAGGCCTGAGGCCCACTGCTAACAGTTCAATATTTGGACAGCAATGTTTCTCCATAACAGTTACATGCCCCTGATTGCACCATCTGTTGTTAATGTAGAGTATCACTCCTCCACCTTTTTTCTTGCCGCATCTAACTCTCTCTCTATCAGCCCGAACCATTTGAAACCCTGGTACCGAGACACATGAATCTGGGACCTCCTCATGCAGCCAGGTTTCTGTAAAGCACATGAGACTGCATTCCCTAAACTCCTTCTGGGTCTTACGCACAGCCAGCAGTTCACCCGACTTATTTCCCAGCGATCGTACGTTACCCATGATAATGGATGGGACCACTGGTTTAAACCTTCTCCTCCAGGACTTGATCTTCTTGCCTGCTCTGCAGCCTCTGAAACGTCTCCTTATTTCCCGTGGAACATTCCGTATTGCCACTGCTGGAGAAGACTTTATCCTGCGCAGTTCCAGAAGACGATCCCTAGAATAAACTGCTCGTTTAGCAACAGACCTAGGGTCCACCATCCCGTCATTGTTTCCACCCGTCACACCAGTCCTCTCCATGGCAGATCGTATGCAGTGACCTCCACCGCTCACATATGGCTGTATCCCTGTCACAGGCTGTGGGTAGCAGCATGCATCCTTCAGTAGCATTAGCTGAGATGGTCCGTAATGCGTGCCCCAGAGTGTCTGTACCTGCAGGAGACTTGTAAGTGGTGGAGGAAGATCCAGGTGCAGATCTCGTGCTGTGTGCCCAGCAGCAGTTGATAGTGTGGGAAGTGTTGTATCTTCCATCCCCAATAGACGAGTATACAGGAACGTTGTAATCCAGAGAAGGTAAGAAAATAAAATAAAATAATAAAATAAAATAACTGTAACAAAACTGTAACTGAAATAAAGTAGAAGCTTCTGCTGCTGCAATGGGCTGCCAGTAGTCCGGCGCCGTATTGTCTCCACAATCTAGCAGAGAGGCAGACAGGCATGTCCACACCCTCCGGAGTCAGAAAGTGAATATGTGCGCCCTCTACTCTTATATGTGCACCCTCTACTCCTATATGTGCACCCTCTACTCTTTTATGTGCGCCCTCTACTCTTATAAGTTCCCTCTACTCTTATATGTGCGCCCTCTACTCTTATATGTGCACCCTCTACTCCTATATGTGCACCCTCTACTCTTTTATGTGCGCCCTCTACTCTTATAAGTTCCCTCTACTCTTATATGTGCGCCCTCTACTCTTATATGTGCACCCTCTACTCTTATATATGCGCCCTCTACTCTTATATGTGCGCCCTCTACTCTTATATGTGCACCCTCTACTCCTATATGTGCACCCTCTACTCTTTTATGTGCGCCCTCTACTCTTATAAGTTCCCTCTACTCTTATATGTGCCCCTCTACTCTTATATGTGCACCCTCTACTCTTATATATGCGCCCTCTACTCTTATATGTGCACCCACTACTCTTATATGTGCACCCTCTACTCCTATATGTGCACCCTCTACTCCTATATGTGCGCCCTCTACTCTTTTATGTGCGCCCTCTACTCTTATAAGTTCCCTCTACTCTTATATGTGCACCCTCTACTCTTTTATGTGCGCCCTCTACTCTTATAAGTTCCCTCTACTCTTATATGTGCACTCTCTACTCTTTTATGTGCGCCCTCTACTCTTATAAGTTCCCTCTACTCTTATATGTGCCCCTCTACTCTTATATGTGCACCCTCTACTCTTATATATGCGCCCTCTACTCTTATATGTGCGCCCTCTACTCTTATATGTGCACCCTCTACTCCTATATGTGCACCCTCTACTCTTTTATGTGCGCCCTCTACTCTTATAAGTTCCCTCTACTCTTATATGTGCCCCTCTACTCTTATATGTGCACACTCTACTCTTATATATGCGCCCTCTTCTCTTATATGTGTGCCCTCTACTCTTATATGTGCACCCTCTACTCTTATATATGCGCCCTCTACTCTTATATGTGCGCCCTCTACTCTTATATGTGCACCGTCTACTCATATGTGCACCCTCTACTCTTTTATGTGCGCCCTCTACTCTTATAAGTTCCCTCTACTCTTATATGTGCCCCTCTACTCTTATATGTGCACCCTCTACTCTTATATATTCGCCCTCTACTCCTATATGTGCCCCTCTAATCTTATATGTGAGCCCTCTACTCTTATATGTGCACCCTCTACTCTTATATGTGCACCCTCTAGTCCTATATGTGCGCCCTCTACTCCTATATGTGCCCCTCTAGTCCTATATGTGCGCCCTCTACTCCTATATGTGCGCCCTCTACTCCTATATGTGCGCCCTCTACTGCTATATGTGCGCCCTCTACTGCTATATGTGCCCCTCTATTCCTATATGTGCGCCCACTACTCCTGTATGTGCCCCTCTAGTCCTATATGTGCCCCTCTAGTGCTATATGTGCGCCCTCTACTCCTATATGTGCGCCCTCTACTCCTATATGTGCGCCCTCTACTCCTATTTGTGCCCCTCTGTTCCTATATGAGCGCCCTCTACTCCTATACGTGGGCCCTCTACTCCTATATGTGCACCCTCTACTCCTATATGTGCCCCTCTACTCTTATATGTGCCCCTCTACTCCTATATATGCCCCTCTATTCCTATATGTGCCCCTCTACTCTTATATGTGCCCCTCTACTCCTATGTGTGCCCCTCTATTCCTATATGTGCACCCTCTACTCCTATATGTGCCCCTCTACTCTTATATGTGCCCCTCTACTCCTATATGTGTGCCATCTATTCCTATATGTGCCCTTCTACTCCTATATGTGCCCCTCTACTCTTATATGTGCCCCTCTACTCCTATATGTGCTCCCCTCTACTTTTATAAGTGCCCTCTACTCCTATATGTGCGCCCTCTACTCCTATATGTGCTCCCCTCTACTCTTATAAGTGCCCTCTATTCCTATATGTGCGCCCTCTACTCCTATATGTGCACCCTCTACTCCTATATGTGCCCCTCTACTCCTATATGTGCCCCTCTACTCCTATATGTGCCCCCTCTACTCCAATATGCGCCCCTCTCTTCCTATATGTGCCCCTCTATTCCTATATGTGCGCCCTCTACTCCTATATATGCACCCTATACTTCTATATGTGCCCTTCTACTCCTATATGTGCCCCTCTACTCCTATATGTGCCCCTATACTCCTATATGTGCTCCCCTCTACTCTTATAATTGCCCTCTACTATATGTGCCCCTCTATTCCTATATGTGCGCCCTCTACCCCTATATGTGCGCTCGCTACTCCTATATGTGCCCCTCTACTCCTATATGTGCGCCCTCTACTCCTATATGTGCCCCTCTGTTCCTATATGTGCGCCCTCTACTCCTATACATTTGCCCTCTACTCCTATACGTGAACCCTCTACTCCTATATGTGCCCCCTCTACTCCTATATGTGCTCCTCTCTACTCTTATAAGTGCCCTCTTCTCTTATATGTGCCCCTCTATTCCTATATTTGCGCCCTCTACTCTTATATGTGCACCCTCTACTCTTATAAGTGCACCCTCTACTCTTATATGTGCACCCTCTACTCTTATATATGCACCCTCTACTCCTATATTTGCGCCCTCTACTCTTATATGAGCACCCTCTACACCTATATGTGCGCCAACTACTCCTATATGTGCACCCTTTACTCTTATATGTACACCCTCTACTCTTATATGTGCCCCTCTACTCCTATATGTGCACCCTCTACTCCTATATGTGCACCCTCTACTCTTATATGTGCACCCTCTACTCTTATATGTGCCCCTCTACTCCTATATGTGCCCCTCAACTCTTATATGTGCCCCTCTACTCCTATATGTGTGCCATCTATTCCTATATGTGCCCTTCTACTCCTGTATGTGCCCCTCTACTCTTATATGTGCCCCTCTACTCCTATATGTGTGCCATCTATTCCTATATGTGCGCCCTCTACTCCTATATGTGCGCCCTCTACTCCTATATGTGCTCCCCTCTACTCTTATAAGTGCCCTCTACTCCTATATGTGCGCCGTCTACTCCTATATGTGCTCCCCTCTACTCTTATAAGTGCCCTCTATTCCTATATGTGCGCCCTCTACTCCTATATGTGCACCATCTACTCCTATATGTGCCCCTCTACTCCTATATGTGCCCCTCTACTCCTATATGTGCCCCCTCTACTCCAATATGCGCCCCTCTCTTCCGATATGTGCCCCTCTATTCCTATATGTGCGCCCTCTACTCCTATATGTGCACCCTCTACTCCTATATGTGCCCTTCTACTCCTATATTTGCCCCTCTACTCCTATATGTGCCCCTCTACTCCTATATGTGCTCCCCTCTACTCTTATAATTGCCCTCTACTATATGTGCCCCTCTATTCCTATATGTGCGCCCTCTACCCCTATATGTGCGCTCGCTACTCCTATATGTGCCCCTCTACTCCTATATGTGCGCCCTCTACTCCTATATGTGCCCCTCTGTTCCTATATGTGCGCCCTCTACTCCTATACGTTTGCCCTCTACTCCTATACGTGAACCCTCTACTCCTATATGTGCCCCCTCTACTCCTATATGTGCTCCTCTCTACTCTTATAAGTGCCCTCTTCTCTTATATGTGCCCCTCTATTCCTATATTTGCGCCCTCTACTCTTATATGTGCACCCTCTACTCTTATATGTGCACCCTCTACTCTTATATGTGCACCCTCTACTCTTATATATGCACCCTCTACTCCTATATTTGCGCCCTCTACTCTTATATGAGCACCCTCTACTCCTATATGTGCACCCTTTACTTTTATATGTACACCCTCTACTCTTATATGTGCCCCTCTACTCCTATATGTGCACACTCTACTCCTATATGTGCACCCTCTACTCTTATATGTGCACCCTCTACTCCTATATGTGCCCCTCTATTCCTATATGTGCGCCATCTACTCCTATATGTGCGCCCTCTACTCCTATATGTGCCCCTTTATTCCTATATGTGCGCACTCTTCTCCTATATGTGCACCCTCTACTCCTATATGTGCACCCTCTACTCTTATATGTGCACCCACTACTTTTATATGTGCGCCCTCTACTCTTATATGTGCACCCTCTACTCTTATATGTGCACCCTCTACTCCTATATGTGCTCCCCTCTACTCTTATAAGTGCCCTCTACTATATGTGCTCCTCTGTTCCTATATGTGCCCCTCTACTCCTATATGTGCGCCCTCTACTCCTATATGTGCGCCCTCTACTCCTATATGTGCGCCCTCTACTCCTATATGTGCGTCCTCTATTCCTATATATGCCCCTCTACTCCTATATGTGCGCCCTCTACTCCTATATGTGCGTCCTCTATTCCTATATATGCCCCTCTACTCCTATATGTGCGCCCTCTACTCCTATATGTGCGCCCTCTACTCCTATATGTGCGCCCTCTACTCCTATATGTGCGTCCTCTATTCCTATATATGCCCCTCTACTTCTATATGTGCACCCTCTACTCTTATATGTGCGCCGTCTACTCTTATCTGTGCCCTCTACTCCTATATGTGCGCCCTCTACTCTTATAAGTGCCCTCTATTCCTATATGTGCCCCTCTACTCCTATATTTGCACCGTCTACTCCTATATGTGCTCCCCTCTACTCTTATAAGTGCACTCTACTCCTATATCTGCCCCTCTATGTGCCCCTCTCCTCCTATATGTGCCCCTCTACTCCGATATGTGCCCCTCTCCTCCTCTATGTGCACCCTCTACTCCTATATGTCCCCTTCTACTCCTATATGTGCACCCCTCTACTCCTATATGTGCCCCTCTATTTCTATATGTGCGCCTTCTACTCCTATACGTGCGCCATCTACTCCTATATGTGCCCCTCTACTCCTCTATATGCACCCTCTACTCTTATAATTGCCCTCTACTATATGTGCCCCTCTATTTCTATATGTGCCCCTCTACTCTTATAAGTGCCCTCTACTCCTATATGTGCTCCCCTCTACTCTTATAAGTGCCCTCTACTCCTATATGTGCACCCTCTACTCCTATATGTGCCCCTTTATTCCTATATGCGCACCCTCTACTCTTATATGTGCACCCTCTACTCCTATATGTGCACCCTCTACTCTTATATGTGCGCCCTCTACTCTTATAAGTGCCCTCTACTCCTATATGTGCACCCTCTACTCCTATATGTGCCCCTTTATTCCTATATGTGCGCCCTCTTCTCCTATATGTGCCCCTCTACTCCTATATGTGCACCCTCTACTCTTATATGTGCACCCTCTTCTCCTATATGAGCGCCCTCTACTCCTATATGTGCACCCTCTACTCCTATATGTGCACACACTATTCCTATGTGTGCACCCTCTACTCTTATATGTGCACACTCTACTCTTATATGTGACCCTCTACTCTTATATGTGCACCCTCTACTCTTATATGTGCACCCTCTACTCTTATATGTGCCCCCTCTACTCTTATATGTCCGCCCTCTACTCTTATATGTGCACCCTCTACTCATATATGTGCACCCTCTACTGTTATATGTGCACCCTCTACTCTTATATGTGCACCCTCTACTCCTATATGTGTTCCCTCTACTGCTATATGTGCCCCTCTATTCCTATATGTGCCCCTCTAGTCCTATATGTGCCCCTCTAGTCCTATATGTGCGCCCTCTACTCCTATATGTGCGCCCTCTACTCCTATATGTGCGCCCTCTACTCCTATTTGTGCCCCTCTGTTCCTATATGTGCACCCTCTACTCCTATATGTGCCCCTCTACTCTTATATGTGCCCCTCTTCTCCTATATATGCCCCTCTATTCCTATATGTGCCCATCTACTCTTATGTGTGCCCTTCTACTCCTATATGTGCCCCTCTATTCCTATATGTGCCCCTCTTCTCCTATATGTGCCCCTTTACTCCTATATGTGCCCCTCTGTTCCTATATGTGCGCCCTCTACTCCTATATGTGTGCCCTCTACTCTTATATGTGCCCCTCTATTCCTATATGTGCGCCCTCTACTCCTATATGTGCACCCTCTACTCCTATATGTGCACCCTCTACTCTTATATGTGCACCCTCTACTCCTATATGTGCCCCTCTATTCCTTTATGTGCCCCTCTTCTCCTATATGTGCCCCTTTACCCCTATATGTGCCCCTCTGTTCCTATATGTGCGCCCTCTACTCCTATACGTGTGCCCTCTACTCTTATATGTGCCCCTCTATTCCTATATGTGCGCCCTCTACTCCTATATGTGCACCCTCTACTCCTATATGTGCACCCTCTACTCTTATATGTGCACCCTCTACTCCTATATGTGCGCCCTCTACTCTTATAAGTGCCCTCTACTCCTATATGTGCACCCTCTACTCCTATATGTGCACCCTCTATTCCTATATGTGCACCCTCTACTCTTATATGTGCACCCTCTACTCTTATATGTGCACCCTCTACTCTTATATGTGCGCCCTCTACTCTTATATGTGCGCCCTCTACTCTAATATGTCCGCCCTCTACTCCTATATGTGCACCCCCTACCCCTATATGTGCACCCTCTACTCTTATATGTGCACCCTCTACTCCTATATGTGCCCCTCTACTCCTATATGTGCCCCTCTAATCTTATATGTGCACCCTCTACTCTTATATGTTCACCCTCTACTCCTATATGTGCCCCTCTAATCTTATATGTGCACCCTCTACTCTTATATGTGCCCCTCTAATCTTATATGTGCACCCTCTACTCTTATATGTTCACCCTCTATTCCTATATGTGCCCCTCTACTCTTATATGTGCGCCCTCTACTTTTATATGTGCGCCCTCTACTCTTATATGTGCGCCCTCTACTCCTATATGTGCCCCTCTACTCCTATATGTGCGCCCTCTACTCCTATATGTGCCCCTCTACTTCTATATGTGCACCCTCTACTCCTATATGTGCGCCCTCTACTCCTATATGTGCACTCTCTACTCCTATATGTGCACCCTCTGCTCCTATATAGGAGCCCTCTACTCCTATATACGCGCCCCCTACTCCTATATGTGCGCCCCCTACTCCTATATGTGCCCCTCTACTCCTATATGTGCGCCCTCTACTCCTATATGTGAGACCTCTACTCCTATATACGCGCCCTCTACTCCTATATGTGCGCCCTCTACTCCTATATGTGCGCCCTCTACTCCTATATGTGCATCCTCCACTCCTAGATGTGCGCCCTCTACTCCTATATGTGCGCCCTCTACTCCTATATGTGCACCCTCTACTCCTATATGTGCGCCCTCTACTCCTATATGTGCGCCCTCTACTCCTATATGTGCGCCCTCTACTCCTATATGTGCCCCTCTACTCCTATATGTGCACCCTCTACTCCTACATGTGGTCCCTCTACTCCTATATGTGCTCCCTCTACTCCTATATGTGCGCCCTCTACTCCTATATGTGCACCCTCTACTCCTATATGTGCGCCCTCTACTCCTATATGTTCACCCTCTACTCCTATATGTGCGCCCTCTACTCCTATATGTGCACCCTCTACTCCTATATGTGCACCCTCTATTCCTATATGTGCGCCCTCTACTCCTATATGTGCCCCTCTACTCCTATATGTGCACCCTCTACTCCTATATATGCGCCCTCTACTCCTATATGTGTGCCCTCTACTCCTATATGTGGGCCCTCTACTCCTATATGTGCACCCTCTGTTCCTATATGTGCGCCCTCTACTCCTATATGTGCCCCTCTACTCCTATATGTGCACCCTCTACTCCAATATGCGCCCCTCTCTTCCTATATGTGCCCCTCTATTCCTATATGTGCGCCCTCTACTCCTATATATGCACCCTATACTCCCATATGTGCCCTTCTACTCCTATATGTGCCCCTCTACTCCTATATGTGCCCCTCTACTCCTATATGTGCTCCCCTCTACTCTTATAATTGCCCTCTACTATATGTGCCCTTCTATTCCTATATGTGCGCCCTCTACCCCTATATGTGCGCTCGCTACTCCTATATGTGCCCCTCTACTCCTATATGTGTGCCCTCTACTCCTATATGTGCCCCTCTGTTCCTATATGTGCGCCCTCTACTCCTATACGTGGGCCCTCTACTCCTATATGTGCATCCTCTACTCCTATATGTGCCCCTCTACTCTTATATGTACCCCTCTTCTCCTATATATGCCCCTCTATTCCTATATGTGCCCATCTACTCTTATGTGTGCCCTTCTACTCCTATATGTGCCCCTCTATTCCTATATGTGCCCCTCTTCTCCTATATGTGCCCCTTTACTCCTATATGTGCCCCTCTGTTCCTATATGTGCGCCCTCTACTCCTATATGTGTGCCCTCTACTCTTATATGTGCCCCTCTATTCCTATATGTGCGCCCTCTACTCCTATATGTGCACCCTCTACTCCTATATGTGCACCCTCTACTCTTATATGTGCACCCTCTACTCCTATATGTGCCCCTCTACTCTTATATGTGCCTCTCTTCTCCTATATATGCCCCTCTATTCCTATATGTGCCCCTCTACTCTTATATGTGCCCTTCTACTCCTATATGTGCCCCTCTATTCCTTTATGTGCCCCTCTTCTCCTATATGTGCCCCTTTACCCCTATATGTGCCCCTCTGTTCCTATATGTGCGCCCTCTACTCCTATACGTGTGCCCTCTACTCTTATATGTGCCCCTCTATTCCTATATGTGCGCCCTCTACTCCTATATGTGCACCCTCTACTCCTATATGTGCACCCTCTACTCTTATATGTGCACCCTCTACTCCTATATGTGCGCCCTCTACTCTTATAAGTGCCCTCTACTCCTATATGTGCACCCTCTACTCCTATATGTGCACCCTCTATTCCTATATGTGCACCCTCTACTCTTATATGTGCACCCTCTACTCTTATATGTGCACCCTCTACTCTTATATGTGCGCCCTCTACTCTTATATGTGCGCCCTCTACTCTAATATGTCCGCCCTCTACTCCTATATGTGCACCCCCTACCCCTATATGTGCACACTCTACTCTTATATGTGCACCCTCTACTCCTATATGTGCCCCTCTACTCCTATATGTGCCCCTCTAATCTTATATGTGCACCCTCTACTCTTATATGTTCACCCTCTACTCCTATATGTGCCCCTCTAATCTTATATGTGCACCCTCTACTCTTATATGTGCCCCTCTAATCTTATATGTGCACCCTCTACTCTTATATGTTCACCCTCTATTCCTATATGTGCCCCTCTACTCTTATATGTGCGCCCTCTACTTTTATATGTGCGCCCTCTACTCTTATATGTGCGCCCTCTACTCCTATATGTGCCCCTCTACTCCTATATGTGCGCCCTCTACTCCTATATGTGCCCCTCTACTTCTATATGTGCGCCCTCTACTCCTATATGTGCGCCCTCTACTCCTATATGTGCACTCTCTACTCCTATATGTGCACCCTCTGCTCCTATATAGGAGCCCTCTACTCCTATATACGCGCCCCCTACTCCTATATGTGCGCCCCCTACTCCTATATGTGCCCCTCTACTCCTATATGTGCGCCCTCTACTCCTATATGTGAGACCTCTACTCCTATATACGCGCCCTCTACTCCTATATGTGCGCCCTCTACTCCTATATGTGCGCCCTCTACTCCTATATGTGCATCCTCCACTCCTAGATGTGCGCCCTCTACTCCTATATGTGCGCCCTCTACTCCTATATGTGCACCCTCTACTCCTATATGTGCTCCCCTCTACTCTTATAAGTGCCCTCTACTCCTATATGTGGGCCCTCTACTCCTATATGTGCTCCCCTCTACTCTTATAAGTGCCCTCTATTCCTATATATGCGCCCTCTACTCCTATATGTGCACCCTCTACTCCTATATGTGCCCCTCTACTCCTATATGTGCTCCCCTCTACTCTTATAATTGCCCTCTACTATATGTGCCCCTCTATTCCTATATGTGCGCCCTCTACCCCTATATGTGCGCTCGCTACTCCTATGTGTGCCCCTCTACTCCTATATGTGCGCCCTCTACTCCTATATGTGCCCCTCTGTTCCTATATGTGCGCCCTCTACTCCTATATGTTTGCCCTCTACTCCTATACGTGAACCCTCTACTCCTATATGTGCCCCCTCTACTCCTATATGTGCTCCTCTTTACTCTTATAAGTGCCCTCTTCTCTTATATGTGCCCCTCTATTCCTATATTTGCGCCCTCTACTCTTATATGTGCACCCTCTACTCTTATATGTGCACCCTCTACTCTTATATATGCACCCTCTACTGCTATATTTGCGCCCTCTACTCTTATATGAGCACCCTCTACACCTATATGTGCGCCAACTACTCCTATATGTGCACCCTTTACTCTTATATGTACACCCTCTACTCTTATATGTGCCCCTCTACTCCTATATGTGCACCCTCTACTCCTATATGTGCACCCTCTACTCTTATATGTGCACCCTCTACTCCTATATGTGCCCCTCTATTCCTATATGTGTGCCATCTACTCCTATATGTGCGCCCTCTACTCCTATATGTGCCCCTTTATTCCTATATGTGCGCACTCTTCTCCTATATGTGCACCCTCTACTCCTATATGTGCACCCTCTACTCTTATATGTGCACCCACTACTTTTATATGTGCGCCCTCTACTCCTATATGTGCACCCTCTACTCTTATATGTGCACCCTCTACTCCTATATGTGCTCCCCTCTACTCTTATAAGTGCCCTCTACTATATGTGCTCCTCTATTCCTATATGTGCCCCTCTACTCCTATATGTGCGCCCTCTACTCCTATATGTGCGTCCTCTATTCCTATATATGCCCCTCTACTCCTATATGTGTGCCCTCTACTTCTATATGTGCACCCTCTACTCTTATATGTGCGCCGTCTACTCTTATATGTGCCCTCTACTCCTATATGTGTGCCATCTACTCTTATATGTGCGCCCTCTACTCTTATAAGTGCCCTCTATTCCTATATGTGCCCCTCTACTCCTATATTTGCACCCTCTACTCCTATATGTGCTCCCCTCTACTCTTATAAGTGCACTCTACTCCTATATCTGCCCCTCTATGTGCCTCTCTCCTCCTATATGTGCCCCTCTACTCCGATATGTGCCCCTCTCCTCCTATATGTGCACCCTCTACTCCTATATGTGCCCCTCTACTCCTATATGTGCACCCCTCTACTCCTATATGTGCCCCTCTATTTCTATATGTGCGCCCTCTACTCCTATACGTGCCCCATCTACTCCTATATGTGCCCCTCTACTCCTCTATGTGCACCCTCTACTCTTATAATTGCCCTCTACTATATGTGCCCCTCTATTCCTATATGTGCGCCCTCTACCACTATATGTGAGCTCGCTACTCCTATATGTGCCTCTCTACTCCTATATGTGCCCCTCTACTCTTATAAGTGCCCTCTACTCCTATATGTGCTCCCCTCTACTCTTATAAGTGCCCTCTACTCCTATATGTGCACCCTCTACTCCTATATGTGCCCCTTTATTCCTATATGCGCACCCTCTACTCTTATATGTGCACCCTCTACTCCTATATGTGCACCCTCTACTCTTATATGTGCGCCCTCTACTCTTATAAGTGCCCTCTACTCCTGTATGTGCACCCTCTACTCCTATATGTGCCCCTTTATTCCTATATGTGCGCCCTCTTCTCCTATATGTGCCCCTCTACTCCTATATGTGCACCCTCTACTCTTATGTGTGCACCCTCTTCTCCTATATGAGCGCCCTCTACTCCTATATGTGCACCCTCTACTCCTATATGTGCACCCTCTATTCCTATGTGTGCACCCTCTACTCTTATATGTGCACCCTCTAATCTTATATGTGACCCTCTACTCTTATATGTGCACCCTCTACTCTTATATGTGCCCCCTCTACTCTTATATGTCCGCCCTCTACTCTTATATGTGCACCCTCTACTCATATATGTGCACCCTCTACTGTTATATGTGCACCCTCTACTCTTATATGTGCACCCTCTACTCCTATATGTGCGCCCTCTACTGCTATATGTGCCCCTCTATTCCTATATGTGCCCCTCTAGTCCTATATGTGCCCCTCTAGTCCTATATGTGCGCCCTCTACTCCTATATGTGCGCCCTCTACTCCTATATGTGCGCCCTCTACTCCTATTTGTGCCCCTCTGTTCCTATATGTGCACCCTCTACTCCTATACGTGGGCCCTCTACTCCTATATGTGCACCCTCTACTCCTATATGTGCCCCTCTACTCTTATATGTGCCCCTCTTCTCCTATATATGCCCCTCTATTCCTATATGTGCCCCTCTACTCTTATATGTGCCCTTCTACTCCTATATGTGCCCCTCTATTCCTATATGTGCCCCTCTTCTCCTATATGTGCCCCTTTACTCCTATATGTGCCCCTCTGTTCCTATATGTGCGCCCTCTACTCCTATACGTGTGCCCTCTACTCTTATATGTGCCCCTCTATTCCTATATGTGCGCCCTCTACTCCTATATGTGCACCCTCTACTCCTATATGTGCACCCTCTACTCTTATATGTGCACCCTCTACTCCTATATGTGCGCCCTCTACTCTTATAAGTGCCCTCTACTCCTATATGTGCACCCTGTATTCCTATATGTGCCCCTCTAGTCCTATATGTGCCCCTCTAGTCCTATATGTGCGCCCTCTACTCCTATATGTGCGCCCTCTACTCCTATATGTGCGCCCTCTACTCCTATTTGTGCCCCTCTGTTCCTATATGTGCACCCTCTACTCCTATACGTGGGCCCTCTACTCCTATATGTGCACCCTCTACTCCTATATGTGCCCCTCTACTCTTATATGTGCCCCTCTTCTCCTATATATGCCCCTCTATTCCTATATGTGCCCCTCTACTCTTATATGTGCCCTTCTACTCCTATATGTGCCCCTCTATTCCTATATGTGCCCCTCTTTTCCTATATGTGCCCCTTTACTCCTATATGTGCCCCTCTGTTCCTATATGTGCGCCCTCTACTCCTATACGTGTGCCCTCTACTCTTATATGTGCCCCTCTATTCCTATATGTGCGCCCTCTACTCCTATATGTGCACCCTCTACTCCTATATGTGCACCCTCTACTCTTATATGTGCACCCTCTACTCCTATATGTGCCCCTCTACTCTTATATGTGCCTCTCTTCTCCTATATATGCCCCTCTATTCCTATATGTGCCCCTCTACTCTTATATGTGCCCTTCTACTCCTATATGTGCCCCTATATTCCTATATGTGCCCCTCTTCTCCTATATGTGCCCCTTTACTCCTATATGTGCCCCTCTGTTCCTATATGTGCGCCCTCTACTCCTATACGTGTGCCCTCTACTCTTATATGTGCCCCTCTATTCCTATATGTGCGCCCTCTACTCCTATATGTGCACCCTCTACTCCTATATGTGCACCCTCTACTCTTATATGTGCACCCTCTACTCCTATATGTGCGCCCTCTACTCTTATAAGTGCCCTCTACTCCTATATGTGCACCCTCTACTCCTATATGTGCACCCTCTATTCCTATATGTGCACCCTCTACTCTTATATGTGCACCCTCTACTCTTATATGTGCACCCTCTACTCTTATATGTGAACCCTCTACTCTTATATGTGCGCCCTCTACTCTAATATGTCCGCCCTCTACTCCTATATGTGCACCCCCTACCCCTATATGTGCACCCTCTACTCTTATATGTGCACCCTCTACTCCTATATGTGCCCCTCTACTCCTATATGTGCCCCTCTAATCTTATATGTGCACCCTCTACTCTTATATGTTCACCCTCTACTCCTATATGTGCCCCTCTAATCTTATATGTGCACCCTCTACTCTTATATGTGCCCCTCTAATCTTATATGTGCACCCTCTACTCTTATATGTTCACTCTCTATTCCTATATGTGCCCCTCTACTCTTATATGTGCGCCCTCTACTTTTATATGTGCGCCCTCTACTCTTATATGTGCGCCCTCTACTCTTATATGTGCGCCCTCTACTCCTATATGTGCCCCTCTA
This sequence comes from Phyllobates terribilis, assembly GCF_046119375.1. NCBI lineage: Eukaryota > Metazoa > Chordata > Amphibia > Anura > Dendrobatidae > Phyllobates > Phyllobates terribilis. Next base: position 180,612,574 of record NW_027362769.1, on the reverse strand, counting down.
CTCCTATATGTGCGCCCTCTACTCCTATATGTGCCCCTCTACTTCTATATGTGCGCCCTCTACTCCTATGTGTGCACCCTCTACTCCTATATGTGCACCCTCTATTCCTATATATGCACCCTCTACTCTTATATGTGCACCCTCTACTCTTATATGTGCACCCTCTACTCTTATATGTGAACCCTCTACTCTTATATGTGCGCCCTCTACTCTAATATGTCCGCCCTCTACTCCTATATGTGCACCCCCTACCCCTATATGTGCACCCTCTACTCTTATATGTGCACCCTCTACTCCTATATGTGCCCCTCTACTCCTATATGTGCCCCTCTAATCTTATATGTGCACCCTCTACTCTTATATGTTCACCCTCTACTCCTATATGTGCCCCTCTAATCTTATATGTGCACCCTCTACTCTTATATGTGCCCCTCTAATCTTATATGTGCACCCTCTACTCTTATATGTTCACCCTCTATTCCTATATGTGCCCCTCTACTCTTATATGTGCGCCCTCTACTTTTATATGTGCGCCCTCTACTCTTATATGTGCGCCCTCTACTCTTATATGTGCGCCCTCTACTCCTATATGTGCCCCTCTACTCCTATATGTGCGCCCTCTACTCCTATATGTGCCCCTCTACTTCTATATGTGCGCCCTCTACTCCTATATGTGCGCCCTCTACTCCTATATATGCACCCTCTACTCCTATATGTGCACCCTCTGCTCCTATATACGAGCCCTCTACTCCTATATACGCGCCCCCTACTCCTATATGTGCGCCCCCTACTCCTATATGTGCCCCTCTACTCCTATATGTGCGCCCTCTACTCCTATATGTGAGCCCTCTACTCCTATATACGCGCCCTCTACTCCTATATGTGCGCCCTCTACTCCTATATGTGCGCCCTCTACTCCTATATGTGCATCCTCCACTCCTAGATGTGCGCCCTCTACTCCTATATGTGCGCCCTCTACTCCTATATGTGCGCCCTCTACTCCTATATGTGCGCCCTCTACTCCTATATGTGCGCCCTCTACTCCTATATATGCACCCTCTACTCCTACATGTGCTCCCTCTACTCCTATATGTGCGCCCTCTACTCCTATATGTGCGCCCTCTACTCCTATATGTGCGCCCTCTACTCCTATATGTTCACCTTCTACTCCTATATGTGCGCCCTCTACTCCTATATGAGCACCCTCTACTCCTATATGTGCACCCTCTACTCCTACATGTGGTCCCTCTACTCCTATATTTGCTCCCTCTACTCCTATATGTGCGCCCTCTACTCCTATATGTGCGCCCTCTACTCCTATATGTGCGCCCTCTACTCCTATATGTTCACCTTCTACTCCTATATGTGCGCCCTCTACTCCTATATGTGCACCCTCTACTCCTATATGTGCACCCTCTATTCCTATATGTGCGCCCTCTACTCCTATATGTGCCCCTCTACTCCTATATGTGCACCCTCTACTCCTATATATGCGCCCTCTACTCCTATATGTGCGCCCTCTACTCCTATATGTGGGCCCTCTACTCCTATATGTGCACCCTCTATTCCTATATGTGCGCCCTCTACTCCTATATGTGCCCCTCTACTCCTATATGTGCACCCTCTACTCCAATATGCGCCCCTCTCTTCCTATATGTGCCCCTCTATTCCTATATGTGCGCCCTCTACTCCTATATATGCACCCTATACTCCTATATGTGCCCTTCTACTCCTATATGTTCCCCTCTACTCCTATATGTGCTCCCCTCTACTCTTATAATTGCCCTCTACTATATGTGCCCCTCTACTCCTATATGTGCGCCCTCTACTCCTATATGTGCCCCTCTGTTCCTATATGTGCGACCTCTACTCCTATACGTTTGCCCTCTACTCCTATACGTGAACCCTCTACTCCTATATGTGCTCCTCTCTACTCTTATAAGTGCCCTCTACTCTTATATGTGCACCCTCTACTCTTATATGTTCACCCTCTACTCTTATATGTGCACCCTCTACTCTTATATATGCACCCTCTACTCCTATATTTGCGCCCTCTACTCTTATATGAGCACCCTCTACACCTATATGTGCGCCAACTACTCCTATATGTGCACCCTTTACTCTTATATGTACACCCTCTACTCTTATATGTGCCCCTCTACTCCTATATGTGCACCCTCTACTCCTATATGTGCACCCTCTACTCTTATATGTGCACCCTCTACTCTTATATGTGCCCCTCTACTCCTATATGTGCCCCTCAACTCTTATATGTGCCCCTCTACTCCTATATGTGTGCCATCTATTCCTATATGTGCCCTTCTACTCCTATATGTGCCCCTCTACTCTTATATGTGCCCCTCTACTCCTATATGTGTGCCATCTATTCCTATATGTGTGCCCTCTACTCCTATATGTGCACCCTCTACTCCTATATGTGCTCCCCTCTACTCTTATAAGTGCCCTCTACTCCTATATGTGCGCCCTCTACTCCTATATGTGCTCCCCTCTACTCTTATAAGTGCCCTCTATTCCTATATGTGCGCCCTCTACTCCTATATGCGCACCCTCTACTAATATATGTGCCCCTCTACTCCTATATGTGCTCCCCTTTACTCTTATAATTGCCCTCTACTATATGTGCCCCTCTATTCCTATATGTGCGCCCTCTACCCCTATATGTGCGCTCGCTACTCCTATATGTGCCCCTCTACTCCTATATGTGCGCCCTCTACTCCTATATGTGCCCCTCTGTTCCTATATGTGCGCCCTCTACTCCTATACGTTTGCCCTCTACTCCTATACAAGAACCCTCTACTCCTATATGTGCCCCCTCTACTCCTATATGTGCTCCTCTCTACTCTTATAAGTGCCCTCTTCTCTTATATGTGCCCCTCTATTCCTATATTTGCGCCCTCTACTCTTATATGTGCACCCTCTACTCTTATATGTGCACCCTCTACTCTTATATGTGCACCCTCTACTCTTATATATGCACCCTCTACTGCTATATTTGCGCCCTCTACTCTTATATGAGCACCCTCTACACCTATATGTGCGCCAACTACTCCTATATTTGCACCCTTTACTCTTATATGTACACCCTCTACTCTTATATGTGCCCCTCTACTCCTATATGTGCACCCTCTACTCCTATATGTGCACCCTCTACTCCTATATGTGCCCCTCTATTCCTATATGTGCGCCATCTACTCCTATATGTGCGCCCTCTACTCCTATATGTGCCCCTTTATTCCTATATGTGCGCACTCTTCTCCTATATGTGCACCCTCTACTCCTATATGTGCACCCTCTACTCTTATATGTGCACCCTCTACTCCTATATGTGCTCCCCTCTACTCTTATAAGTGCCCTCTACTATATGTGCTCCTCTGTTCCTATATGTGCCCCTCTACTCCTATATGTGCACCCTCTACTCCTATATGTGCACCCTCTACTCCTATATGTGCGTCCTCTATTCCTATATATGCCCCTCTACTCCTATATGTGCGCCCTCTACTTCTATATGTGCACCCTCTACTCTTATATGTGCGCCGTCTACTCTTATATGTGCCCTCTACTCCTATATGTGTGCCATCTACTCTTATATGTGCGCCCTCTACTCTTATAAGTGCCCTCTATTCCTATATGTGCCCCTCTACTCCTTTATTTGCACCCTCTACTCCTATATGTGCTCCCCTCTACTCTTATAAGTGCACTCTACTCCTATATCTGCCCCTCTATGTGCCCCTCTCCTCCTATATGTGCCCCTCTACTCCGATATGTGCCCCTCTCCTCCTATATGTGCACCCTCTACTCCTATATGTGCCCCTCTACTCCTATATGTGCACCCCTCTACTCCTATATGTGCCCCTCTATTTCTATATGTGCGCCCTCTACTCCTATACTTGCGCCATCTACTCCTATATGTGCCCCTCTACTCCTCTATGTGCACCCTCTACTCTTATAATTGCCCTCTACTATATGTGCCCCTCTATTCCTATATGTGCGCCCTCTACCCCTATATGTGCGCTCTCTACTCCTATATGTGCCCCTCTACTCCTATATGTGCCCCTCTACTCTTATAAGTGCCCTCTACTCCTATATGTGCGCCCTCTACTCCTATATGTCCCCCTTTATTCCTATATGTGCACCCTGTACTCTTATATGGGCACCCTCTACTCCTATATGTGCACCCTCTACTCTTATATGTGCGCCCTCTACTCTTATAAGTGCCCTCTACTCCTATATGTGCACCCTCTACTCCTATATGTGCCCCTTTATTCCTATATGTGCGCCCTCTTCTATATGTGCCTCTCTACTCTTATATGTGCACCCTCTAATCTTATGTGCGCCCTCTACTCTTATAAGTGCCCTCTACTCCTATATGTGCGCCCTCTACTCCTATATGTGCACCCTTTATTCCTATGTGTGCACCCTCTACTCTTATATGTGCACCCTCTACTCTTATATGTGACCCTCTACTCTTATATGTGCACCCTCTACTCTTATATGTGCACCCTCTACTCTTATATGTGCCCCCTCTACTCTTATATGTCCGCCCTCTACTCTTATATGTCCGCCCTCTAATCTTATATGTGCACCCTCTACTCATATATGTGCACCCTCTACTGTTATATGTGCACCCTCTACTCTTATATGTGCACCCTCTACTCCTATATGTGCGCCCTCTACTGCTATATGTGCCCCTCTTTTCCTATATGTGCACCCACTACTCCTGTATGTGCCCCTCTAGTCCTATATGTGCCCCTCTAGTCCTATATGTGCCCCTCTAGTCCTATATGTGCCCCTCTAGTCCTATATGTGCGCCTACTCCTATATGTGCGCCCTCTACTCCTATACGTGGGCCCTCTACTCCTATTTGTGCACCCTCTACTCCTATATGTGCCCCTCTACTCTTATATGTGCGCCCTCTACTCCTATATGTGCCCCTCTATTCCTATATGTGCCCCCACTACTCCTGTATGTGCCCCTCTACTCCTATATGTGCGCCCTCTACTCTTATATGTGCGCCCTCTACTCTTATATGTGCACCCTCTACTCTTATAAGTGCCCTCTACTCCTATATGTGCCCCTCTATTCCTATATGTGCGCCCTCTACTCCTATATGTGCCCCTCTACTCCTATATGTGCACCCTCTACTCCTATATATGCGCCCTCTACTCCTATATGTGCGCCCTCTACTCCTATATGTGCGCCCTCTACTCTTATATGTGCATCCTCTACTCTTATGTGTGCACCCTCTACTCTTATATGTGCACCCACTACTCTTATATGTGCGCCCTCTACTCCTATATGTGCTCCCTCTACTCCTATATGTGCCCTTCTACTCTTATATGTGCACCCGCTAATCCTATGTGTGCCCCTCTCCTCCTATATGTGCACCCTCTACTCCTAAATATGCGCCCTCTACTCCTATATGTGCACCCTCTACTCTTATATGTGCATCCTCTACTCTTATGTGTGCACCCTCTACTCTTATATGTGCACCCTCTACTCTTATATGTGCGCCCTCTACTCCTATATGTGCTCCCTCTACTCCTATATGTGCCCCTCTACTCCTATATGTGCACCCGCTAATCCTATGTGTGCCCCTCTACTCCTATATGTGCACCCTCTGCTCCTATGTGTGCCCCTCTACTCCTATATGTGCGCCCTCTACTCCTATATGTGCGCCCTCTACTCCTATGTGAGCCCCTCTACTCCTATATGTGCACCCTCTACTCTTATATGTGCGCCCTCTACTCTTATATGAGCGCCCACTACTCTTATATGTGCGTCCTCTACTCTTATATGTGCGCCCTCTACTCCTATATGTGCGCCCTCTACTCCTATATGTGCGCCCTCTATTCCTATATGTGCGCCCCCTACTCCTGTATGTGCCCCTCTACTCCTATATGTGCGCCCACTACTCCTGTATGTGCCCCTCTACTCTTATATGTGCGCCCTCTACTCCTATATGTGCCCCCTCTACTCCTATATGTGCACCCTCAACTCCTATATGTGCGCCCACTACTCCTGTATGTGCCCCTCTACTCTTATATGTGCGCTCACTACTCCTGTATGTGCCTCTCTACTCTTATATGTGCGCTCACTACTCCTGTATGTGCCCTCTACTCTTATATGTGCGCCCTCTACTCTTATATGTGCGCCCTCTACTCCTATATGTGCCCCTCTACTCTTATATGTGCGTCCTCTACTCCTATATGTGCGCCCTCTACTCCTATATGTGCCCCTCTATTCCTATATGTGCGCCCTCTACTCCTATATGTGCACCCTCTACTCCTATATGTGCACCCTCTACTCCTATATGTGCACCCTCTACTCCTGTATGTGCGCCCACTACTCCTGTATGTGCCCCTCTACTCCTATATGTGCACCCTCTACTCTTATATGTGCGCCCTCTACTCTTATAAGTGCCCTCTACTCCTATATGTGCACCCTCTACTCCTATATGTGCCCCTTTATTCCTATATGTGCGCCCTCTTCTATATGTGCCTCTCTACTCCTATATGTGCACCCTCTACTCTTATATGTGCACCCTCTAATCTTATGTGCGCCCTCTACTCTTATAAGTGCCCTCTACTCCTATATGTGCGCCCTCTACTCCTATATGTGCACCCTTTATTCCTATGTGTGCACCCTCTACTCTTATATGTGCACCCTCTACTCTTATATGTGACCCTCTACTCTTATATGTGCACCCTCTACTCTTATATGTGCGCCCTCTACTCCTATATGTGCACCCTCTATTCCTATATGTGCGCCCTCTACTCCTATATGTGCACCCTCTACTCCTATATGTGCACCGTCTACTCTTATATGTGCACCCTCTACTCTTATATGTGCCCCTCTACTCCTATATGTGCACCTCTCTACTCTTATAAGTTCCCTCTACTCTTATATGTGCACCCTCTACTCTTATATGTGCACCCTCTACTCCTATATTTGCGCCCTCTACTCTTATATGTGCACCGTCTACTCTTATATGTGCACCCTCTACTCTTATATGTGCCCCTCTACTCCTATATGTGCGCCCTCTACTCCTATATTTGAGCCCTCTACTCTTATATGTGCGCAACTACTCCTATATGTGCACCCTTTACTCTTATATGTACACCCTCTACTCTTATATGTGCACCACTCTACTCCTATATGTGCACCCTCTTCTCCTATATGTGCCCCTCTATTCCTATATGTGCGCCATCTACTCCTATATGTGCGCCCTCTACTTCTCTATGTGCCCCTTTATTCCTATATGTGCGAACTCTACTCCTATATGTGCACCCTCTACTCTTATATGTGCACCCACTACTTTTATATGTGCGCCCTCTTCTCTTATATGTGCACCCTGTACTCTTATATGTGCACCCTCTACTCCTATATGTGCTCCCTCTACTCCTATATGTGCACCTCTACTCCTATATGTGCACCCTCTACTCCTATATGTGCGCCCACTACTCTTATTTGTGCACCCTCTACTCCTATATGTGCGCCCACTACTCTTATATGTGCACCCTCTACTCCTATATGTGCACCCTCTACTCCTATATGTGCGCCCACTACTCTTATATGTGCACCCTCTACTCCTATATGTGCGCCCACTACACTTATATGTGCATCCTCTACTCCTATATGTGCACCCTATACTCTTATAAGTGCCCTCTACTCCTATATGTGCCCCTCTATTCCTATATGTGCGCCCTCTACTCCTATATGTGCCCGTCTCCTCCTATATGTGTGCCATCTATTCCTATATGTGCGCCCTCTACTCCTATATGTGCACCCTCTGCTCTTATAAGTGCCCTCTACTCTTATAAGTGCCCTCTACTCCTATATGTGCCCCTCTATTCCTATATGTGCGCCCTCTACTCCTATATGTGCACCCTCTGCTCTTATAAGTGCCCTCTACTCTTATAAGTGCCCTCTACTCTTATATGTGCCCCTCTACTCTTATATGTGCGCCCTCTACTCCTATATGTGCACCCTCTACTCCTATATGTGCACCCTCTCCTCTTATATGTGCACCCTCTACTCTTATATGTGCACCCTCTACTCCTATATGTGCACCCTCTACTCCTATGTGTGCCCCTCTACTCCTATGTGTGCGCCCTCTACTCCTATGTGTGCCCCTCTACTCCTATATGTGCGCCCTCTACTCCTATATGTGCGCCCTCTACTCCTATGTGTGCCCTCTACTCCTATATGTGCACCCTCTACTACTATATGTGCACCCTCTACTCCAATGTCTGCTCCTCTACTCGTATATGTGCGCCCTCTACTCCTATATGTGCACCCTCTACTCCTATGTCTGCCCCTCTACTCGTATATGTGCACCCTCTACTCCTATGTCTGCCCCTCTACTCGTATATGTGCGCCCTCTACTCCTATATGTGCACCCTCTACTCTTATATGTGCACCCTCTACTCTTATATGTGCACCCTCTACTCTTATATGTGCGCCCTCTTCTCCTATATGTGCACCCTCTACTCCTATATGTGCGCCCTCTACTCCTATGTCTGCCCCTCTACTCGTATATGTGCGCCCTCTACTCCTATGTGTGCCCCTCTACTCCTATATGTGCGCCCTCTACTCCTATATGTGCACCCTCTACTCTTATATGTGCGCCCTCTACTCTTATATGTGCGCCCACTACTCTTATATGTGCGCCCTCTACTCTTATATGTGAGCCCTCTACTCCTATATGTGCCCCTCTATTCCTATATGTGCGCCCACTACTCCTGTATGTGCCCCTCTACCCCTATATGTGCGCCCACTACTCCTATATGTGCACCCTCTACTCTTATATGTGCACCCTCTACTCTTATATGTGCGCCCTCTACTCCTATATGTGCGCCCTCTACTCTTATATGTGCGCCCTCTACTCTTTTATGTGCGCCCTCTACTCCTATATGTGCCCCTCTACTCCTATATGTGCTCCCTCTACTCTTATAAGTGCCCTCTACTCCTATATGTGCCCCTCTATTCCTATATGTGCGCCCTCTACTCCTATATGTGCCCCTCTACTCCTATATGTGCACCCTCCACTCCTATATGTGCGCCCTCTACTCCTATATATGCTCCCTCTACTCCTATATGTGCGCCCTCTACTCCTATATATGCGCCCTCTACTCCTATATGTGCGCCCTCTACTCCTATATGTGCACCCTGTACTCTTATGTGTGCACCCTCTACTCTTATATGTGCACCCTCTACTCTTATATGTGCGCCCTCTACTCCTATATGTGCACCCTCTACTCCTATATGTGCACCCTCTACTCCTATGTGTGCCCCTCTACTCCTATATGTGCGCCCTTTACTCCTATGTGTGTCCCTCTACTCCTATGTGTGCCCCTCTACTCCTATATGTGCACCCTCTACTCTTACAAGTGCGCCCTCTACTCCTATATGTGCGCCCTCTACTCCTATATGTGCGCCCTCTACTCTTTTATGTGCGCCCTCTACTCCTATATGTGCCCCTCTACTCCTATATGTGCCCCTCTACTCCTATATGTGCACCCTCTACTCCTATATATGCGCCCTCTACTCCTATATGTGCGCCCTCTACTCCTATATATGCGCCTTCTACTCCTATATGTGCGCCCTCTACTCCTATATGTGCACCCTCTACTCTTACAAGTGCGCCTTCTACTCCTATATGTGCGCCCTCTACTCTTATATGTGCCCCTCTACTCCTATATGTGCACCCTCTACTCCTATATGTGCGCCCTCTACTCCTATATGTGCCCCTCTATTCCTATATGTGCGCCCTCTACTCCTATATGTGCTCCCCTCTACTCCTATATGTGCTCCCCTCTACTCTTATAAGTGCCCTCTATTCCTATATTTGCGCCCTCTACTCTCATATGTGCCCCTTTACTCTTAAATTTGCGCCCTCTACTCTTATATGTGCCCCTCTACTCTTATATGTGCGCCAACTACTCCTATATGTGCATGCTCTACTCTTATATGTGCACCCCTCTACTCCTATATGTGCACCCTCTACTCCTATATGTGCACCCTCTACTCCAATATGTGCACCCTCTTCTCCTATATGTGCCCCTCTATTCCTATATGTGCACCCTCTACTCCAATATGTGCACCCTCTACTCCTATATGTGCGCCCTCTACTCCTATATGTGCGCCCTCTACTCCTATATGTGCGCCCTCTACTCCTATATGTGCCCCTTTATTCCTATATGTGAGCCCTCTTCTCCTACATGTGCACCCTCTACTCCTATATTTGCACCTATTACTTTTATATGAGCGCCCTCTTCTCTTATATGTGCACCCTCTACTCTTATATGTGCACCCTCTACTCCTATATGTGCTCCCCTCTACTCTTATAAGTGCCCTCTACTATATGTGCTCCACTATTCCTATATGTGCCCCTCTACTTCTATATGTGCATCCTCTACTCCTATATGTGCGACCTCTACTCTTATATGTGCGCCCTCTACTCTTATAAGTGCACTCTATTCCTATACAAGCCCCTCTACTCCTATATATGCGCAGTCTACTCCTATATGTGCACCCTCTACTCCTATATGTGCTCCCCTCTACTCTTATATGTGCACTCTACTCCTATATGTGCCCCTCTCCTCCTATATGTGCCCCTCTACTCCGATATGTGCCCCTCTCCTCCTATATGTGCACCCTCTACTCCTATATGTGCCCCTCTACTCCTATACGTGCGCCCTCTACTCCTATATGTGCCCCTCTACTCTTATATGTGCGCCCTCTACTCCTATATGTGCGCCCTCTACTCCTATATGTGCCCCTCTACTCTTATAAGTGCCCTCTACTATATGTGCTCCACTATTCCTATATGTGCGCCCTCTACTTCTATATGTGCGTCCTCTATTCCTATATATGCCCCTCTACTCCTATATGTGCGTCCTCTCTTCCTATATGTGCCCCTCTACTCCTATATGTGATCCCCTCTACTCTTATAAGTGCACTCTACTCCTATATGTGCCCCTCTACTCCTATATGTGCACCCTCTACTCCTATATGTGATCCCCTCTACTCTTATAAGTGCACTCTACTCCTATATATGCCCCTCTCCTCCTATATGTGCCCCTCTACTCCGATATGTGCCCCTCTCCTACTATATGTGTACCACTCTACTCCTATATGTGCCCCTCTATTCCTATATGTGCGCCCTCTACTCCTATACGTGCGCCATCTACTCCTATATGTGCCCCTCTACTCCTATATGTGCACCCACTACTCTTATAATTGCCCTCTACTATATGTGCCCCTCTATTCCTATATGTGTGCCCTCTACACCTATATGTGCGCTCGCTACTCCTATATGTGCCCCTCTACTCCTATATGTGCCCCTCTACTCCTATATGTGCCCCTCTACTCCTATATGTGCACCCTCTACTCCTATATGTGCTCCCCTCTACTCTTATAAGTGCCCTCTACTCCTATATGTGCGCCCTCTATTCCTATATGTGCCCCTTTATTCGTATATGTGCGCCCTCTGCTCCTATATGTGCACCCTCTACTCCTATATGTGCACACTCTACTCTTATATGTGCACCCTCTACTCCTATTTGTGCACCCTCTACTCTTATATTTGCGCCCTCTACTCCTATATGTCCACCCTCTACTCCTATATGTGCCCCTCTACTCTTACATATGCCCCTCTACTCCTATATGTGTGCCATCTATTCCTATATGTGCGCCCTCTACTCCTATATGTGCACCCTGTACTCTTTTATGTGCGCCCTCTACTCTTATAAGTTCCCTCTACTCTTATATGTGCGCCCTCTACTCTTATATGTGCACCCTCTACTCTTATATATGCGCCCTCTACTCTTTTATGTGTGCCCTCTAATCTTATATGTGCGCCCTCTACTCCTATATGTGCGCCCTCTACTCTTATATGTGCACCCTCTACTCTTATATATGCGCCCTCTACTCTTATATGTGCACCCTCTACTCTTATATATGCGCCCTCTACTCTTTTATGTGTGCCCTCTAATCTTATATGTGCACCCTCTACTCCTATATGTGCACCCTCTACTCTTTTATGTGCGCCCTCTACTCTTATAAGTTCCCTATACTCTTATATGTGCGCCCTCTGCTCTTATATGTGCACCCTCTACTCTTATATATGCGCCCTCTACTCTTATATGTGCACCCTCTACTCTTACATGTGTGCCCTCTAATCTTATATGTGCGCCCTCTGCACCTATATGTGCACCCTCTACTCTTTTATGTGCGCCCTCTACTCTTATAAGTTCCCTCTACTCTTATATATGCGCCCTCTACTCTTATATGTGCACCCTCTACTCTTATATATGCGCCCTCTACTCTTTTATGTGCGACCTCTACTCTTATAAGTTCCCTCTACTCTTATATGTGCGCCCTCTACTCTTATAAGTGCCCTCTATTCCTATATGTGCGCCCTCTACTCTTATATGTGCGCCCTCTACTCCTATATGTGCCCCTCTAATCTTATATGTGCACCCTCTACTCTTATATGTGCACCCTCTACTCTTATATGTGCACCCTCTACTCTTATACGTGCACCCTCTAGTACTATATGTGCTCCCTCTACTCCTATATGTGCCCCTCTAGTCCTATATGTGCGCCCTCTACTCCTATATGTGCGCCCTCTACTCCTATATGTGCGCACTCTACTCCTATATGTGCGCCCTCTACTCCTGTATGTGCCCCTCTAGTCCTTTATGTGTCCCTCTAGTCCTATATGTGCCCCTCCACTCCTATATGTGCGCCCTCTACTCCTATATGTGCGCCCTCTACTGCTATATGTGCCCCTCTATTCCTATATGTGAGCCCACTACTCCTGTATGTGCCCCTCTAGTCCTATATGTGCCCCTCTAGTCCTATATGTGCCCCTCTACTCCAATATGTGCGCCCTCTACTCCTATATGTGCGCCCTCTACTCCTTTATGTGCGCCCTCTACTCCTATTTGTGCCCCTCTGTTCCTATATGTGCGCCCTCTACTCCTATACGTGGGCCCTCTACTCCTATATGTGCACCCTCTACTCCGATATGTGCCCCTCTACTCTTATATGTGCCCCTCTACTCCTATATATGCCCCTCTATTCCTGTATGTGCTCCTCTACTCTTATATGTGCCCTTCTACTCCTATATGTGCCCCTCTATTCCTATATGTGCCCCTCTTCTCCTATATGTGCCCCTTTACTCCTATATGTGCCCCTCTGTTCCTATATGTGCGCCGTCTACTCCTATACGTGTGCCCTGTACTCTTATATGTGCACCCTCTACTCCTATATGTGCCCCTCTACTCTTATATGTGCCCCTCTACTCCTATATGTGCCCCTCTATTCCTATATGTGCACCATCTACTCTTATATGTGCCCCTCTACTCCTATATGTGCCCCTCTATTCCTATATGTGCACCCTCTACTCTTATATGTGCCCCTCTACTCCTATATGTGCACTCTCTACTCCTATATGTGCACCCTCTACTCCTATATGTGCCTTTCTACTCCTATATGTGCCCCTCTACACTTATATGTGCCCCTCTACTCCTATATGTCTGCCATATATTCCTATATGAGCGCCCTCTACTCCTATATGTGCGCCCTCTACTCCTATATGTGCACACTCTACTCCGATATGTGCCCCTCTCTTCCTATATGTGCCCCTCTATTCCTATATGTGCGCCCTCTACTCCTATACGTACGCCCCCTACTCCTATATGTGCCCCTCTACTCCTATATGTGCTCCCCTCTACTCTTATAAGTGCCCTCTACTCTTATATGTGCGCCCTCTACTCCTATATGTGCACCCTCTACTCCGATATGCGCCCCTCTCTTCCTATATGTGCCCCTCTATTCCTATATGTGCGCCCTCTACTTCTATAAGTGCGCCCTCTACTTCTATATGTGGCCCTCTACTCCTATATGTGCACCCTCTACTCTTATAATCGCCCTCTACTATATGAGCCCCTCTATTCCTTTATATGCGCCCTCTTCCCCTATATGTGCGCTCGCTGCTCCTATATGTGCCACTCTACTCCTATATGTGCCCCTCTACTCCTATATGTGCCCCTCTGTTCCTATATGTGTTCCTCTACTCCTATATGTGCCCCTCTGTTGCTATATGTGCCCCTCTACTCCTATATGTGCCCCTCTACTCCTATATGTGCACCCTCTACTCCTATATGTGCCCCTCTGTTCCTATATGTGCCCATCTATTCCTATATGTGCGCCCTCTACCCCTATATGTGCGCTCGCTACTCCTATATGTGCCCCTCTACTCCTATATGTGCACCCTCTACTCCTATATGTGCCCCTCTGTTCCTATATGTGCGCCCTCTACTCCTATACGTGTGCCCTCTACTCCTATATGTGCCCGCTCTACTCCTATATGTGCTCCTCTCTACTCTTATAAGTGCCCTCTACTCTTATATATGCCCCTCTACTCTTATATGTGCACCCTCTACTCTTATATGTGCGCCCTCTACTCCTATATTTGCGCCCTCTACTCTTATATGAGCACCCTCTACACCTATATGTGCGCCCTCTACCCCTATATGTGCCATTGTATTCCTATATGTGCGCTCTCTTCACCTATATGTGCACCCTCTACTCCTATATGTGCACCCTCTACTCCTATATGTGCCCCTCTATTCCTATATGTGCACCCTCTACTCCTATATGTGCACCCTCTACTCCTATATGTGCCCCTCTATTCCTATATGTGCACCCTCTACTCTTATATGTGCGCCATCTACTCCTATATGTGCGCCCTCTACTCCTATATGTGCCCATTTATTCCTATATGTGCGCCCTCTTCTCCTATATGTGCACCCTCTACTCCTATATGTGCCCCTCTACTCCTATATGTGCACCCTCTTCTCCTATATGTGCACCCTCTACTCCTATATGTGCACCCTCTACTCCTACATGTGCACCCACTACTTTTATATGTGCGCCCTCTTCTCTTATATGTGCACCCACTACTTTTATATGTGCGCCCTCTACTCTTATATGTGCCCCTCTACTCCTATATGTGCGCCCTCTACTCCTATATGTGCGCCCTCTACTCCTATATGTGCGCCCTCTACTCCTATATGTGCGCCCTCTACTCCTATATGTGCGTCCTCTATTCCTATATATGCCCCTCTACTCCTATATGTGCGCCCTCTACTTCTATATGTGCACCCTCAACTCCTATATGTGTGCCCTCTACTCTTATAAGTGCCCTCTACTCCTATATGTGCGCCCTCTACTTCTATATGTGCACCCTCAACTCCTATATGTGCGCCCTCTACTCTTATAAGTGCCCTCTATTCCTATATGTGCCCCTCTACTCCTATATGTGCACCCTCTACTCCTATATGTGCTACCCTCTACTCTTATAAGTGCACTCTACTCCTATATGTGCCCCTCTATGTGCCCCTCTCCTCCTATATGTGCCCCTCTACTCCGATATGTGCCCCTCTACTCCTATATGTGCACCCCTCTACTCCTATATGTGCCCCTCTATTCCTATATGTGCGCCCTCTACTCCTATACGTGCGCCATCTACTCCTATATGTGCCCCTCTAATCCTATATGTGCACCCTCTACTCTTATAATTGCCATCTACTATATGTGCCCCTCTATTCCTATATGTGCGCCCTCTACCCCTATATGTGCGCTTGCTACTCCTATATGTGCCCTTCTACTCCTATATGTGCGCCCTCTACTCCTATATGTGCACCCTCTATTCCTATATGTGCACCCTCTACTCTTATATGTGCACCCTCTACTCTTATATGTGTACCCTCTACTCTTATATGTGCACCCTCTACTCTTATATGTCCACCCTCTACTCTTATATGTCCGCCCTCTACTCCTATATGTGCACCCTCTACTGTTATATGTGCACCCTCTACTCTTATATCTGCACCCTCTACTCCTATATGTGCGCCTCTATTCCTATATGTGCCCCTCTACTCTTATATGTGCGCCCTCTACTCTTATATCTGCACCCTCTACTCTTATATCTGCAACCTCTACTCTTATATCTGCACCCTCTACTCCTATATGTGCGCCCTCTACCCCTATATGTGCGCTCTCTACTCCTATATGTGCCCCTCTATTCCTATATGTGTGCCCTCTACTCCTATATGTGCCCCTCTACTCCTATATGTGCGCCCTCTACTCCTATATGTGCCCCTCTACTCCTATATGTGCACCCTCTACTCTTATATGTGCGCCCTCCACTCCTATACGTGCCCCTCTACTCCTATATGTGCACCCTCTACTCTTATATGTGCGCCCTCCATTCCTATATGTGCCCCTCTACTCCTATATGTGCACCCTCTACTCCTATATGTGCCCCTCTACTCCTATATGTGCACGCTCTACTCTTATATGTGCGCCCTCCGCTCCTATATGTGCCCCTCTTCTCCTATATGTGCCCGTCTACTCCTATATGTGCCCCTCTGTTCCTATATGTGCACCCTCTACTCCTATACGTGGGCCCTCTACTCTTATATGTGCCCCTCTACTCCTATATGTGCCCCTCTACTCCTATATGTGCACACTCTACTCCTATATGTGCCCCTCTACTCCTATATGTGCACCCTCTACTCTTATATGTGCGCCCTCCGCTCCTATATGTGCCCCTCTTCTCCTATATGTGCCCGTCTACTCCTATATGTGCCCCTCTGTTCCTATATATGCACCCTCTACTCCTATACGTGGGCCCTCTACTCTTATATGTGCCCCACTATTCCTATATGTGCCCCTCTATTCCTATATGTGCCCCTCAACTCTTATATGTGCCCTTCTACTCCTATATGTGCCCCTCTATTCCTATATGTGCCCCTCTTCTCCTATATGTGCCCCTTTACTCCTATATGTGCCCCTCTGTTCCTATATGTCCGCCCTCTACTACTATACGTGTGCCCTCTACTCCTTTAAGTGCACCCTCTACTCCTATATGTGCCCCTCTACTCTTATATGTGCCCCTCTACTCCTATATGTGCCCCTCTATTCCTATATGTGCACCCTCTACTCTTATATGTGCCCCTCTATTCCTATATGTGCACTCTCTACTCTTATATGTGCACCCTCTACTCCTATATGTGCACTCTCTACTCCTATATGTGCACCCTCTACTCCTATATGTGCCCTTCTACTCCTATATGTGCCGCTCTACTCTTATATGTGCCCCTCTACTCCTATATGTGTGCCATCTATTCCTATATGTGCGCCCTCTACTCATATATGTGCCCCTCTAATCTTATATGTGCGCCCTCTACTCTTATATGTGCACCCTCTACTCTTATATGTGCACCCTCTACTCTTATATGTGAACCCTCTAGTCCTTTATGTGCGCTCTCTTCTCCTATATGTGCCCCTCTAGTCCTATATGTGCGCCCTCTACTCCTATATGTGCGCCCTCTACTCCTATATGTGCGCACTCTACTGCTATATGTGCACCCTCTACTGCTATATGTGCCCCTCTATTCCTATATGTGCGCCCACTACTCCTGTATGTGCCCCTCTAGTCCTATATGTGCACCCTCTAGTCCTATATGTGCCCCTCTAGTCCTATATGTGCACCCTCTACTCCTATATGTGTGCCCTCTACTCCTATATGTGCACCCTCTACTCCTATATGTGCCCTTCTACTCCTATATGTGCCCCTCTACTCTTATATGTGCCCCTCTACTCCTATATGTGTGCCATCTATGCCTATATGTGCGCCCTCTACTCCTATATGTGCACCCTCTACTCTTTTATGTGCGCCCTCTACTCTTATCAGTTCCCTCTACTTTTATATGTGCTCCCTCTACTCTTATATGTGCGCCCTCTACTCTTATATGTGCACCCTCTACTCCAATATGTGCGCCCTCTACTCTTATAAGTTCCCTATACTCTTATATGTGCATCTCTACTCTTATATGTGCACCCTCTACTCTTATATGTGCACCCTCTACTCTTATATATGCGCCCCCTACTCTTATATGTGCGCCCTCTACTCTTATATGTGCGCCCTCTACTCCTATATGTGCCCCTCTAATCTTATATGTGCGCCCTCTACTCTTATATGTGCACCCTCTACTCTTATATGTGCACCCTCTAGTCCTATATGTGCCCCTCTACTCCTATATGTGCGCCCTCTACTCCTATATGTGCGCCCTCTACTACTATATGTGCCCCTCTATTCCTATATGTGCGCCCACTACTCCTGTATGTGCCCCTCTAGTCCTATATGTGCCCCTCTACTCCTATATGTGCGCCCTCTACTCCTATATGTGCGCCCTCTACTCCTATATGTGCGCCCTCTACTCCTATTTGTGCCACTCTGTTCCTATATGTGTGCCCTCTACTCCTATACGTGGGCCCTCTACTCCTATATGTGCGCCCTCTACTCTTATATGTGCCCCTCTACTCCTATGTGCACCCTCTACTCTTATATATGCCCCTCTACTCCTATATGTGCACTCTCTACTCCTATATGTGCACCCTCTACTCCTATATGTGCCCTTCTACTCCTATATGTGCCCCTCTACTCTTATATGTGCCCCTCTACTCCTATATGTGTGCCATCTATTCCTATATGTGCGCCCTCTACTCCTATATGTGCGCCCTCTACTCCTATATGTGCTCCCCTCTACTCTTATAAGTGCCCTCTACTCCTATATGTGCGCCCTCTACTCCTATATGTGCTCCCCTCTACTCTTATAAGTGCCCTCTACTCCTATATGTGCGCCGTCTACTCCTATATGTGCTCCCCTCTACTCTTATAAGTGCCCTCTACTCCTATATGTGCGCCCTCTACTCCTATATGTGCACTCTCTACTCCTATATGTGCCCCTCTAGTCCTATATGTGCCCGTCTACTCCTATATGTGCCCCTCTACTCCTATATGTGCACCCTCCACTCCAATATGCGCCCCTCTCTTCCTATATGTGCCCCTCTATTCCTATATGTGCCCCTCTACTCCTATATGTGCCCCTCTACTCCTATATGTGCTCCCCTCTACTCTTATAATTGCACTCTACTATATGTGCCCCTCTATTCCTATATATGCGCCCTCTACTCCTATATGTGCCCCTCTGTTCCTATATGTGCGCCCTCTACTCCTATACATGTGCCCTCTACTCCTATACGTGAACCCTCTACTCCTATATGTGCGCCCTCTACTCTTATATGTGCCCCTCTATTCCTATATTTGCGCCCTCTACTCTTATATGTGCCCCTCTACTCTTATATGTGCACCCTCTACTCTTATATGTGCACCCTCTACTCTTATATGTGCACCCTCTACTCCTATATTTGCGCCCTCTACTCTTATATGTGCCCCTCTACTCCTATATGTGCACCCTCTACTCCTATATGTGCACCCTCTACTCTTATATGTGCACCCTCTACTCCTATATGTGCCCCTCTATTCCTATATGTGCGCCATCTACTCCTATATGTGCCCCTCTACTCCTATATGTGCCCCTTTATTCCTATATGTGCGCCCTCTTCTCCTATATGTGCACCCTCTACTCCTATATGTGCCCCTTTATTCCTATATGTGCGCCCTCTTCTCCTATATGTGACCCTCTACTCTTATATGTGCGCCCTCTACTCCTATATTTGCGCCCTCTACTCCTATATGTGTACCCTCTACTCCTATATGTCCCCCTCAATTGCTATATGTGCGCCATCTACTCCTATATGTGCGCCCTCTACTCCTATATGTGCCCCTTTATTCCTATATGTGCACCCTCTTCTCCTATATGTGCACCCTCTACTCCTATATGTGCGCCCTCTACTCCTATATGTGCACCCTCTACTCTTATATGTGCACCCTCTACTCTTATATGTGCACCCTCTACTCTTATATGTGCGCCCTCTTCTCCTATATGTGCACCCTCTACTCCTATATGTGCACCCTCTACTCTTATATGTGCACCCTCTACTCTTATATGTGCGCCCTCTACTCTTATATGTGCCCCTCTATTCCTATATGTGCCCCTCTACTCCTATATGTGCGCCCTCTACTCCTATATGTGCGCCCTCTACTCCTATATGTGCGTCCTCTATTCCTATATATGCCCCTCTACTCCTATATGTGCGCCCTCTACTTCTATATGTGCACCCTCTACTCCTATATGTGCGCCCTCTACTCTTATATGTGCGTCCTCTATTCCTATATATGCCCCTCTACTTCTATATGTGCGCCCTCTACTTCTATATGTGCACCCTCTACTCCTATATGTGCGCCCTCTACTCTTATAAGTGCCCTCTACTCCTATATGTGTGCCATCTACTCTTATATGTGCGCCCTCTACTCTTATAAGTGCCCTCTATTCCTATATGTGCCCCTCTACTCCTATATGTGCACCCTCTACTCCTATATGTGCACCCTCTACTCCTATATGTGCACCCTCTACTCTTATAAGTGCACCCCTCTACTCCTATATGTGCACCCTCTACTCCTATATGTGCGCCCTCTACTCCTATATGTGCGTCCTCTATTCCTATATATGCCCCTCTACTTCTATATGTGCGCCCTCTACTTCTATATGTGCACCCTCTACTCCTATATGTGCGCCCTCTACTCTTATAAGTGCCCTCTACTCCTATATGTGTGCCATCTACTCTTATATGTGCGCCCTCTACTCTTATAAGTGCCCTCTATTCCTATATGTGCCCCTCTACTCCTATATGTGCACCCTCTACTCCTATATGTGCTCCCCTCTACTCTTGTAAGTGCACCTGACGCACCCCCTGGGCCATATTCTTTAGGGGAATACCCGGAGCCGGATCAGATGGGGGTTGTAGTCTTCCGAGTGGCTGTGACCCGGTCCGTGCCCAGGGTGTCAAGCTCAGAGTATGTGGCAGTCCTACAGATGTTATAAAGTTCTTTATGTCGACTACGCCACCCGTTGTATTGCGGTCACTACGGCCGCCGCTGCAGCAGGGTCCACTGAGGCTGATGGTGTTGGTGCAGCTTGTGATAGTATAACCCCCAACGGGTGGGGTATAGCCTCAGGGGGTCAGGTGCAGAGGATGGGGGTTGTGGTGGTGCAGCATAGATGGTAATTAAAGACAGAGTCGGGTTGTGCAGTTTAGGGTATTTACTTACTGCTGATGTCCCGGTCACTCCAGCTTCAAGTGACCACCCGAGCCGTGCTGCGTCCACCAGGTCCTGGATTCAGCCAACCCCCAAGCAAGTCCGGAGCGTGACCCTGAGCCCTCCTTCCTGTCCTGTCTTCTGGCCGTCCCCACCAGGGATCCACCTAGGTCCAGCTCCCTCGGGCCTTCTGTTGGGAAACCCTTGACCTTGGGTTCCCTGACCCTACTCGTGGTTTGCCTTCAGGGTGGATGTGGTGGGTGGCCGTGGCAGATCCTGCCCACGGCCTCCGGTCTCTGGCTGAGGTGTGCTTGAGCCCCCACCAGTTTGGGATCCGGTACCCTTTTGCCAACTCCTCACCCTGTGTTTGTATGTGGGTTCTTAGAGTTCCTTTTCGTTTCCCCCTCTGGGTCTCTCTTTCTTCTCCTCTCTCACTCTGGCTCAGGCCGCTCTGCTCCTCTGCTCTCTTCAGGTTACACTCTGACAGACTGACTCCTCACAGACTGACCCTGATCTTAGATGGTGCCCACCTTAAATACTCCCTCTATGTGTGAGCTCAGGTGACCAGCACCCAATGAGCTCCTATCTTTACCCAGGCTGCTCCCCCTATCTGCCCCTACACTACTTGGGATGTACCACCCCCCTCCCACTCCAGCCAGGAACAGACTCGGTCGTACCTGCACATTTCTAAGTGGGAGTACCGTTGGTCTGTTCCCCGGAAATGGGATGTGTGTAGTGCATGCAGCTTTCTGGGCTCAGTCCCACACTCCATCCTTACCCGGGAGTGGAATATCACACCTCTGGGTTGAGGTGCAATACCCCTGTAGCAGCCGAATCCTCAGGGTGCTACATTCCCCCCTGGTAAATCACAGCACGTCCTCGGGCTGTAAGATATAAAACATCCACAAACATACATTTTTTTCATATAAACAACATAATAAAAACATATACAATATCATATATATATCAGCATCATCATAAAACTTTTCATATTAATAACATTCTCGTCGCCTCTGGCTCCTCCTCCGGTCACTGTGCAACGTGTGACCTTGTAAAGTGCGACAGTCTTTGGAACTCGTGGCTTTCCTATAAAACCGGTAGGGGGCGCTTTAAGACGCGCAACTATTTACAAGGTATATGGCCGCTCTCAGTCCTCGGCCAGGTATTAGGGAGGAATGACCGCTCTCAGTCCTCGGTCAGTGGGATTTAAGGGATAAACGGGTAAACAGTTCACACTTGCTGGTCCCAACGGGGACTATGATAGCAGCAGTAACAGTTCACTGTGCCCCGACGGGCAACTATATACAGCTTCTGCTCCGCTGTACTTAACGACGACGTCCTCCTGCTCTTTCTTTGTGGTTACCTTTAACTTCAGACCCGTCCGGGTCCTCTTGTTCTTCCTCCTCACACCGCAGCTCTCCCTCCGTCAGGCGATGCACATGGAGGGCGTAGGGTCCTTTGGCACACTTGTGCCGGGTGAAGGTGACCTCGTCCCCGATGTAAAGGTCACGACCTCTGTGTCCCTCCGGTAGGTGGGACTCAACGTCTCTCCTGGTCACGAAGACGTCGCCTGGGGTGCGGTGGTCTCGGATGAAGCCCCACCCGTGCTGCATATTGAACTTGATCACAGTCCTGGTGGAAGGGGGACCATGAGCTGCACGGGGATTCCTCCTGGCCCGGCTCTTCTGCTCCGCGCTCCTTATCTGCGCTTGTTGTTCTCGGACCCGCCTCTCTCTCCGCTCCCTCTCAAAGACCTCGAGCTGCTGGCGGCAGCACTCTGCACGCTCCGCTGCGGCTGCCCGAGTCTCCTGAGTGAACCCCATGAGGTCTTCTCCGGTGGGGTCCCACTCAAACTGCGCTTCTGCTAGCGGGGGCGAGATCCTCTTTACGGGCTTTGGAGCCGGGATCAGGGGTTCATCTAGGGGTCTCTCTTTCCGGAGTCGGGGATGGTGAAACTCCGGTGGCCAAATGAAGGGCTGCCCATCCGGGCATGTATGTTGGGCGAACAGATCTTCTCCCAGATGCGGCACTCTTGGTTTTATGGGCGCGGTGGTGGTGGCGCCCGGGTTGCCCAGGCCTTGCGGCCATGCCTGGGGCACCTGGAAAGTGAAGGGCACCGTAAGGACGGCGGCGCCCTGGGCTACTTGGCCCTGCGACCAGGCCGGGGGCTCCGCGGAGGTAGGGGGCGCTGTTGGTATTGCGGCGCCCGGGGGTACTAGGCCTTGCGACCAGGCTGGTGGTACTTCCTGCTTGGTCACGCTCGGGGTCGAGGCGTGTGACGTCACAGGGGTCGCGGCTGCGGCTTCCGGTTGAGGCCTAGTCTGTGGCGGTGACGTTGCGGCTACGGGCACGGCAGGGGGTACTTCGGGCTCTGCGACGGGGAGCTGGGGCAGGTACACGGTTTCCCGGTTTGGGGTAGAGACGTCCCCTTTACCTGCCTCCACTCGTTCGGCTCCCTTCTCGGCGCCGTCTCCGGCCTTCAGTCCTCCTGCGTCATCCTCAGAGGCGGTCTGTCTCCTCGTCTTGGGTGGCGTGCTCCGCTGACGGGTCTCGGTCTGCTGGGCCATCTCACGGCTCCACTCCGCCAACGTCTCTCGTTGCACCCGGGCCATCCTCCTTGCGAGGCCCTCCAGAGCGGTCTGCGCACACTCCCGGTCTCGGGGGAGCTGTGCCAGGACCTCCACTAGGCCTAGTGGGGTCGTTGCTTCTAGCAGGCTCCTGACCAACGGGTCGGTGCTGCTCTGCTCTCCTTCTGTTGTCTCCAGCAGGCTCCTGGCCAGCGGGCCGGTGCTGCTCTGCTCTTCTCCCATCTCCGGGTAAGCTTCTTCTGGACTCAGCTCTAGGCTTCTTGTCTCCGGGTGCGCTCTCTCCAGACTCCTCCAGGCGACACCCATCTTTGCTCTCTTCTTCTCAGTCCTCCCACTTCGAGGGCGGTCCCGGAGCCACTCGGTGATTGTCAGCTCCAGGGGCAGTTCTTTCACGCTGACAGACACCTCTAGCATCACAGTCTCTGTTGGTGGGGGCGGTTTCCACTTTTGGCGCCATTTTCGGTCCTGGCCCACGATGGGAGGCGGCCTCTTGCCACCCTCTGGCACGCCCATAATGGCGTCCGCTCTTCCAAGGCGGGAAACCTTTGGAAATGGCGGGAATCGTCTCCCAGTGGCGGGAAACTCTGCAGATGGCGGGAAAACGCTGTTAATGGCGGACAACCGGCGGGAATCGACCTGTGATGGAGTCCGATGGCGGGGACCCTCCGGAACCGGCAGGAGACTTCTTTTTGAGGTAAACTTGTTCTTTTCTTCAGGCACGCAGTACCCGGGTGTTGCGGGCACGTAATCCTGCCGACTACGCCAAAGTTGACGCGCCCCCTGGGCCATATTCTTTAGGGGAATACCCGGAGCCGGATCAGATGGGGGTTGTAGTCTTCCGAGTGGCTGTGACCCGGTCCGTGCCCAGGGTGTCAAGCTCAGAGTATGTGGCAGTCCTACAGATGTTATAAAGTTCTTTATGTCGACTACGCCACCCGTTGTATTGCGGTCACTACGGCCGCCGCTGCAGCAGGGTCCACTGAGGCTGATGGTGTTGGTGCAGCTTGTGATAGTATAACCCCCAACGGGTGGGGTATAGCCTCAGGGGGTCAGGTGCAGAGGATGGGGGTTGTGGTGGTGCAGCATAGATGGTAATTAAAGACAGAGTCGGGTTGTGCAGTTTAGGGTATTTACTTACTGCTGATGTCCCGGTCACTCCAGCTTCAAGTGACCACCCGAGCCGTGCTGCGTCCACCAGGTCCTGGATTCAGCCAACCCCCAAGCAAGTCCGGAGCGTGACCCTGAGCCCTCCTTCCTGTCCTGTCTTCTGGCCGTCCCCACCAGGGATCCACCTAGGTCCAGCTCCCTCGGGCCTTCTGTTGGGAAACCCTTGGCCTTGGGTTCCCTGACCCTACTCGTGGTTTGCCTTCAGGGTGGATGTGGTGGGTGGCCGTGGCAGATCCTGCCCACGGCCTCCGGTCTCTGGCTGAGGTGTGCTTGAGCCCCCACCAGTTTGGGATCCGGTACAATTTTGCCAACTCCTCACCCTGTGTTTGTATGTGGGTTCTTAGAGTTCCTTTTCGTTTCCCCCTCTGGGTCTCTCTTTCTTCTCCTCTCTCACTCTGGCTCAGGCCGCTCTGCTCCTCTGCTCTCTTCAGGTTACACTCTGACAGACTGACTCCTCACAGACTGACCCTGATCTTAGATGGTGCCCACCTTAAATACTCCCTCTATGTGTGAGCTCAGGTGACCAGCACCCAATGAGCTCCTATCTTTACCCAGGCTGCTCCCCCTATCTGCCCCTACACTACTTGGGATGTACCACCCCCCTCCCACTCCAGCCAGGAACAGACTCGGTCGTACCTGCACATTTCTAAGTGGGAGTACCGTTGGTCTGTTCCCCGGAAATGGGATGTGTGTAGTGCATGCAGCTTTCTGGGCTCAGTCCCACACTCCATCCTTACCCGGGAGCGGAATATCACACCTCTGGGTTGAGGTGCAATACCCCTGTAGCAGCCGAATCCTCAGGGTGCTACACACCCCTCTACTCCTATATCTGCCCCTCTATGTGCCCCTCTAGTCCTATATGTGCCCCTCTACTCCTATATGTGCGCCCTCTACTCCTATATGTGCGCCCTCTACTCCTATATGTGCGCCCTCTACTCCTATTTGTGCCACTCTGTTCCTATATGTGTGCCCTCTACTCCTATACGTGGGCCCTCTACTCCTATATGTGCACCCTCTACTCCTATATGTGCCCCTCTACTCTTATATGTGCCCCTCTACTCCTATGTGCACCCTCTACTCTTATATATGCCCCTCTACTACTATATGTGCACTCTCTACTCCTATATGTGCACCCTCTACTCCTATATGTGCCCTTCTACTCCTATATGTGCCCCTCTACTCTTATATGTGCCCCTCTACTCCTATATGTGTGCCATCTATTCCTATATGTGCGCCCTCTACTCCTATATGTGCGCCCTCTACTCCTATATGTGCTCCCCTCTACTCTTATAAGTGCCCTCTACTCCTATATGTGCGCCCTCTACTCCTATATGTGCTACCCTCTACTCTTATAAGTGCCCTCTACTCCTATATGTGCGCCGTCTACTCCTATATGTGCACCCTCTACTCCTATATGTGCACTCTCTACTCCTATATGTGCCCCTCTACTCCTATATGTGCCCGTCTACTCCTATATGTGCCCCTCTACTCCTATATGTGCACCCTCCACTCCAATATGCGCCCCTCTCTTCCTATATGTGCCCCTCTATTCCTATATGTGCCCCTCTACTCCTATATGTGCCCCTCTTCTCCTATATGTGCTCCCCTCTACTCTTATAATTGCCCTCTACTATATGTGCCCCTCTATTCCTATATATGCGCCCTCTACTCCTATATGTGCCCCTCTGTTCCTATATGTGCGCCCTCTACTCCTATACATGTGCCCTCTACTCCTATACGTGAACCCTGTACTCCTATATGTGCGCCCTCTACTCTTATATGTGCCCCTCTATTCCTATATTTGCGCCCTCTACTCTTATATGTGCCCCTCTACTCTTATATGTGCACCCTCTACTCTTATATGTGCACCCTCTACTCTTATATGTGCACCCTCTACTCTTATATGTTCACCCTCTACTCCTATATTTGCGCCCTCTACTCTTATATGAGCACCCTCTACACCTATATGTGCGCCAACTACTCCTATATGTGCACCCTCTAGTCTTATATGTGCCCCTCTACTCCTATATGTGCACCCTCTACTCCTATATGTGCACCCTCTACTCTTATATGTGCACCCTCTACTCCTATATGTGCCCCTCTATTCCTATATGTGCGCCATCTACTCCTATATGTGCCCCTCTACTCCTATATGTGCCCCTTTATTCCTATATGTGCGCCCTCTTCTCCTATATGTGCACCCTCTACTCCTATATGTGCCCCTTTATTCCTATATGTGCGCCCTCTTCTCCTATATGTGACCCTCTACTCTTATATGTGCGCCCTCTACTCCTATATGTGCGCCCTCTACTCCTATATGTGTACCCTCTACTCCTATATGTCCCCCTCAATTCCTATATGTGCGCCATCTACTCCTATATGTGCGCCCTCTACTCCTATATGTGCCCCTTTATTCCTATATGTGCGCCCTCTTCTCCTATATGTGCACCCTCTACTCTTATATGTGCACCCTCTACTCTTATATGTGCGCCCTCTACTCTTATATGTGCGCCCTCTTCTCCTATATGTGCACCCTCTACTCCTATATGTGCACCCTCTACTCTTATATGTGCACCCTCTACTCTTATATGTGCACCCTCTACTCTTATATGTGCGCCCTCTACTCTTATATGTGCCCCTCTATTCCTATATGTGCCCCTCTACTCCTATATGTGCGCCCTCTACTCCTATATGTGCGCCCTCTACTCCTATATGTGCGTCCTCTATTCCTATATATGCCCCTCTACTCCTATATGTGCGCCCTCTACTTCTATATGTGCACCCTCTACTCCTATATGTGCGCCCTCTACTCTTATAAGTGCCCTCTACTCCTATATGTGTGCCATCTACTCTTATATGTGCGCCCTCTACTCTTATAAGTGCCCTCTATTCCTATATGTGCCCCTCTACTCCTATATGTGCACCCTCTACTCCTATATGTACTCCCCTCTACTCTTATAAGTGCACCCCTCTACTCCTATATCTGCCCCTCTATGTGCCCCTCTCCTCCTATATGTGCCCCTCTTCTCCAATATGTGCCCCTCTCCTCCTATATGTGCACCCTCTACTCCTATATGTGCCCCTCTACTCCTATATGTGCACCCCTCTACTCCTATATGTGCCCCTTTATTCCTATATGTGCGCCCTCTTCTCCTATATGTGCACCCTCTACTCCTATATGTGCCCCTTTATTCCTATATGTGCGCCCTCTTCTCCTATATGTGACCCTCTACTCTTATATGTGCGCCCTCTACTCCTATATGTGCGCCCTCTACTCCTATATGTGCCCCCTCTACTCCTATATGTCCCCCTCAATTCCTATATGTGCGCCATCTACTCCTATATGTGCGCCCTCTACTCCTATATGTGCCCCTTTATTCCTATATGTGCGCCCTCTTCTCCTATATGTGCCCCTCTGTTCCTATATGTGCCCCTCTGTTCCTATATGTGTGCCATCTACTCCTATACGTGTGCCCTCTACTCCTTTATGTGCCCCTCTACTCTTATAAGTGCCCTCTACTCTTATATGTGCCCCTCTACTCTTATAAGTGCCCTCTACTCTTATATGTGCCCCTCTACTCTTATATGTGCCCCTCAATTCCTATATGTGCCCCTCTACTCTTATAAGTGCCCTCTACTCTTATATGTGCCCCTCTACTCCTATATGTGCACCCTCTACTCCTATATATGCGCCCTCTACTCCTATATATGCACCCTCTACTCCTATATGTGCACCCTCTACTGTTATATGTGCACCCTCTACTCCTATATGTGCACCCTCTATTCCTATATGTGCACCCTCTACTCTTATATGCGCACCCTCTACTCTTATATGTGCACCCTCTACTCTTATATGCGCACCCTCTACTCTTATATGCGCGCCCTCTACTCCTATATGTGCACCCTCTACTCTTATATGTGCACCCTCTACTCTTATATGTGCGCCCTCTACTCCTATATGTGCGCCCTCTACTGCTATATGTGAACCCTCTACTCCTATATGTGCGCCCTCTACTCCTATATGTGCACCCTCTACTCCTATATGTGCGCCCTCTACTCCTATATGTGCCCCTCTAGTCCTATATGTGACCCTCTACTCTTATATGTTCACCCTCTACTCCTATATGTGCCCCTCTACTCCTATGTACAGTATATACAGTACAGACCAAAAGTTTGGACACACCTTCTCATTTAAAGATTTTTCTGTATTTTCATGACTATGTAAATTGTACATTCACACTGAAGGCATCAAAACTATGAATTACCACATGTGGAATTATATACTTAACAAAAAAGTATGAAACAACTGAAAATATGTCTTATATTCTAGGTTGTTCAAAGTAGCCACCTTTTGCTTTGATGACTGCTTTGCACACTCTTGGCATTCTCTTGATGAGCTTCAAGAGGTAGTCACCGGAAATGGTCTTCACTTCACAGGTGTGCCCTGTCAGGTTTAATAAGTGGGATTTCTTGCCTTATAAATGGGGTTGGGACCAGCAGTTGTGTTGTGCAGAAGTCTGGTGAATACACAGCTGATAGTCCTACTGAATAGACTGTTAGAATTTGTATTATGGCAAGAAAAAAGCAGCTAAGTAAAGAAAAATGAGTGGCCATCATTACTGTAAGAAATGAAGGTCAGTCAGTGCGAAAAATTGGGAAAACTTTGAAAGTGTCCCCAAGTGCAGTTGCAAAGACCATCAAGCGCTACAAAGAAACTGGCTCACATGAGGACCGCCCCAGGAAAGGAAGACCAAGAGTCACCTCTGCTTCTGAAGATAAGTTTATCCGAGTCACCAGCCTCAGAAATCGCAGGTTAACAGCAGCTCAGATTAGAGACCAGGTCAATGCCACACAGAGTTCTAGCAGCAGACACATCTCTACAACAACTGTTAAGAGGAGACTTTGTGCAGCCGGCCTTCATGGTAAAATAGCTGCTAGGAAACCACTGCTAAGGACAGGCAACAAGCAGAGGCGACTTGTTTGGGCTAAAGAACACAAGGAATGGACATTAGACCAGTGGAAATCTGTGCTTTGTTCTGATGAGTCCAAATTTGAGATCTTTGGTTCCAACCACCGTGTCTTTGTGCGACGCAGAAAAGGTGAACGGATGGACTCTACATGCCTGGTTCCCACCGTGAAGCATGGAGGAGGAGGTGTGATGGTGTGGGGGTGTTTTGCTGGTGACACTGTTGGGGATTTATTCAAAATTGAAGGCATACTGAACCAGCATGGCTACCACAGCATCTTGCAGCGGCATGCTATTCCATCTGGTTTGCGTTTAGTTGGACCATCATTTATTTTTCAACAGGACAATGACCCCAAACACCTCCAGGCTGTGTAAGGGCTATTTGACCAAGAAGGAGAGTGATGGGGTGCTACGCCAGATGACCTGGCCTCCACAGTCACCAGATCTGAACCCAATCGAGATGGTTTGGGGTGAGCTGGACCGCAGAGTGAAGGCAAAAGGGCCAACAAGTGCTAAGCATCTCTGGGAACTCCTTCAAGATTGTTGGAAGACCATTTCCGGTGACTACCTCTTGAAGCTCATGAAGAGAATGCCAAGAGTGTGCAAAGCAGTCATCAAAGCAAAAGGTGGCTACTTTGAAGAACCTAGAATATAAGACATATTTTCAGTTGTTTCACACTTTTTTGTTAACTATATAATTCCACATGTGTTAATTCATAGTTTTGATGCCTTCAGTGTGAATGTACAATTTTCATAGTCATGAAAATACAGAAAAATCTTTAAATGAGAAGGTGTGTCCAAACTTTTGGTCTGTACTGTAGATCTATATATTAAATGTTTTTTCTCTCATTCACTTTAGGAAATGTGAAAGAAAATAAAGTTCCCTGTGATCTGGATGTAGCGATGTTGAAGTGCAGAAAGCCCTTAATTGTCGAGCTACTAAATCCTAAAATCCACTAAATCCAGGAAAAGCTTCTCGATCTGTCGCAGAGCGTCACATTAGGAAGAAATAATCTGTAATTACTAGAAGTGCGGGTTACTTTTTAGTTAATGGCGCAGTGGTTACACAATTACGATGCAATTTATTTGTTCATTGCTTCAGAAGCGCTTTATATATCTGCAGAAAACGAAGATCACCCTCCTGACACTGACAAAATATCCTCATAAACATAACAGTAACATTGGGAGCAATAATTGTAAGTTCTGGACAGAACTATTAACTTTCTATGAATAGTTATAAAATCCTTTCACAATTGTACAGAAATATGTGTTACTACTGGAGTCTATTCCTAGTCTTAAAGCGTCATCTAATATCTACTGATATATCATTACTTCTACCACTGTTCACTCTAAACCACAGAGGGGAACCGAGGACACGTCTGATGGGTGTAGAAAAAAACATTTAGACATATAAGTACTGTGACAGAGTAACTGGTTTTATATGTGAGGGGAGGGATGTGTCACTCAGGATGCTCTCCTGTGTGAACGAAGACCTACTTTATTTCTGCCAGCATGTTATATGCTGGTGAGTTTACTCTGTTAAAGGGTGTGCGCTTTTATGGGAATGGCAAAGAGGGCGGGACGCCATTCCCCCTACCTCCCCCCAGAGTGTGGCTGAGCAATGTGTAAAAGCTCAGTCCTTTTTTTTTCTCTGGAGTGTGGTCTGGAGAGAGAAGTCTCCAGACAGTATTGTGGAAGCTGCAGAGTTTTGTACAAGGACTTTGCCTGTGCAGTTTGTGCTACCGAGAGCGGGCGGAACCCGCTCATCTATGGCCTGAGCTATATTTTGTTTTGTTTTCCCTTTTAACCCAGAGGGGTCTCGTTTATTTTTCCTGTGGAACCCTGCATGAGTTTATGCCATATAACAAACCAGCAGGAAGGTAACCTGAGAACGTGTGTCCTGAGTCTGCCTCCGGGAGAGCCGAGCGAGTCGTCTTGCCACAGTTGGTGGGAGAGTGCGTCCAGGATTCCAGGAACACGTGTACCTGCCACAGAGACCGGTGGATGTCCTGGGTGAAGGCCGCCAGCCAGCCAGGGAAGTCCAGCAGCATGGAGGAGCTCATTAAGCACCTGGTCCAGGCCCAGCAGAGCATGCAGCAGCAACACCTACAGAGCATGCAGCAGCAACACAACACTTGCAGAGCCAGCAGAGCATGCAGCAGGACCAGCAGAGCATGCAGCAGCAGCACTAGGAGATGACCAAACTGTTGCTTCAGCAAATCCAGTTGCAGCAAAAGCCGCAGCAGCACCAGCAGGAGGCGCAACAGCAGATACAGCTTCTGGCAGACGCCATCCAGAGCAGGGCGGCCGCCCCACCTCCAGGGTCGACTGATGATTCTCATGTCAGGAAGGCGGTAAGGCGGGCCATGCAGAAGATGACCCCTGGGGATGATGTAGAAGCATTTCTGCCTTTTTTTGAGAGGGTGGCTGATTGGGAGAGACTTCCACCAGGACAGTGGGCAGAGGTTCTGACGCCCTATTTATCGGGTGAACCCCAAAAGGCATATTTCGACTTGGCGCTGCAAGATACTAAGGAGTATCCCAAGCTAAAGACAGAGATCTTAGCACACCTGAGAGTAAATATGGCGGGGAGAGTCCAACGAGTTCATCACTGGGCGTATGCTAGTGACGCGCCCCTGGGCCTGTGTCGCGCTGCGTTGCGCACGCGGGAGCTTACCCGGAGCCGGATCTGTTTAGGGTTGTAGTCTCGTGGCGGTGACCCGGTCCGTGCCCAGGGAGTCAAACTGGACGGCAGTCTGTTAGCGGTAGAAAATGGTTGATGACTACGCCACCCGTTGAATGCAGCCAGGGGGCTGCTGCTGCAGGGCAGACCACTGAGGCCGGTGGAAGGATGGTGCAGCGTGATAGTATAACCCCCAACGGGAGGGGTATGGCCTCAGGGCAGCCGACGTGGATGATGGGGGTAGCAGGAACCACTCAGAGACGGTATGGTAGCGTTCAGGGTCTTTACTGGTAACAACGATAGACCCTCCCGGAGTACTTGCTAGCGAACGGGGCCTGGTCAGTCCTTGAGCAGATGGGATCTCCCCTGGCCAGGCGTAGTTGTAGGCCTCCCAAGCTGACTGTACTCTTCTGGCTACCTTGCTAGAAGCTGATGTAAGTAGCCCACGTCCCTGAGTGTACCGTGTGGTGCTCACCCGTATGGCCGGTGACTCGGGGCCTTCTAATGGCTTCCGCTCCACGATGGCGGTGCTGGTCCCACGCGTGTGACCGGGCCTTCGGGCTTCTGGGCCAGGGGACCTGAAATCCCCTGCCTGACGGATTCTGCTGCTGGGTAGAAGTTAGTCCCCACAGCCTCGGACTCCGGGTCCGGTAAAGAATCTTCTTAGTCAGGGCGAGCTCTTTAGCTGCCAGCCCCTGACTCCTTGTGACTCTGCTGCTTCCTATGCTGCTCTTGTCTCTACTCTTCCTGGACTCACTAACCCTGCCTCAGCCCCGGGTTTATACAGGGGAAGTTCTTCCCCTCCCAAGGCTGGGCAGGAGGTGTGGCATGCACAGGATCCCTGACCAAAGGACCTCCCACCTGCTCTCAGACGTAATATCTCTATCACTGTGACAACCAGACCCCTGGGGTGTCACACTCCCCCCTAGTGAAATTTAGTACTCCGGGACTAAACACTTTTTAGAAAAATATAACAAGGTATATCAAAGAACAATAAAATACAATAAGGAAACACAATAAGATGGTCACGGATGTCCGCAACCGGGTGCAGTCTTTGAAGAAAAGCAAAGGTGTCCATTTCACCAACACAGGGAGACGTAACCAGGTAGGGGTCTGTCCTACCCCGAGTCCTTAACAGTCTCTAGTCCATCCTGGGTTACGCTCCAACTATATACAAAGGATTCCCGGTAAATCCACCAAGGTTTCCTAAAAATAACTAGAAACACAAAATTATACACAAGCAACAATAAACAGGTAAACATTGTAAAACAACTTAAACATTTAGATCCTCCAACGTGCGGGTAACTGGCCTCTAGTGGCCCTAGTGGACCTACGGAGCTGACTGTCTGGCCCTGAACTACAGGGTGTAGGAGCTGTCAAGGGTAAACTGGGCAGCTGTCTACCGGCTCTTTGTCTCACTAGGGGTACAGCAGGCTCACTATAAGCAGAGGGTGGATTCTCCTGTTCCGCTTGGGTGGAGTCTTCTGCCTCCTGGACCGGCTGCTCTTCCAGCTCTACCCGTTGCTCCGTAGGTTCTTGGGATGATGGTTGGAGGAAGGTGAGTACGGGTACCACAACTGCACCATTGACTTGAGTCCAAGACCGAGGGAAGTCCCCGAGCACGGTACTAACCATATCTTCCCTTTCTTCCACGGGTCGATGGTCTTCCTGTTCCTCCTCAGGGTTCCTCAGTTGTTCGGGGCACTTCTTCAGGTGGTCCCGGGATACAATGGCTGTGGTTTCCCCTCCGTCTTTACTGATGGTACAAACCTTCGGGTTCTCGTGGCTTGAGGGCAGTACGGTGTACGGGTCCTTCTCCCACTGGTCGTCCAACTTGTGGAGCCGTCTCTTCCTCTTCAAGACCTGCTCTCCGGGTACCAGGGGAACAGCGGGAGCATACTGGTTGTAAGTCTTCTCTTGTCTTTCCCTAGCCTGACAGAGACTTCGCTCCACGCTCTCCTGTACTTTCCGGTACTGCTGCTGCCTCTCTGTGTCCCAGTCTGTTTCTGGTGAAGTGTCCTCGGGCGTCAGGACTCCCATTTCCAGGTCAACAGGTAACTTACCAGGTCTTGCCCTCATTAGGTAAGCCGGGGTACAGTTGGTGGAACCTACCGGGATGTGGTTGTATAGGTCCACCAGATCGGGCAACTTCTCAGGCCACAGACTGCGTTCTTCCAGGGGCAACGTTTTTAGAAGATCCATTACCACCTGGTTCATTTTCTCACAAAGTCCATTAGTTTGCGGATGGTAGGGTGTCGTCCTTATCTTCCGGCAGCCATACAGATTGCAGAATTCCTGGAAGACCTCCGCTTCAAAGGCAGGTCCCTGGTCCGTCAGCACTTGGTCCGGGTACCCGTGTGGACGGCAAAAGTGCTGCTGGAAGGCTCTAGCTGCTGTTCGAGCCGTTAAGTCCTTGACGGGGACGACAACCAGAAACCGGGAGTAATGATCCACGATGGTTAACGCGTAGACGTAGCCACTTCTGCTGGGGGTCAGTTTTACATGATCCAAGGCTACCAGTTCCAACGGTTGCCGGGTGACGATGGACTGCAGGGGAGTCTTCTGGCTGGCCCGGTCCTTCCTTCTCAGATTGCACGGGCCACAGTCTCTGCACCACTTCTCGATGGTTCCCCTCATGCCTACCCAGTGGAACCGCTCGCGCAGCAGGAACTCCAGCTTTTTCCACCCGAAGTGTCCAGCTCCGTCGTGGTATGCCTCCATCACCATGGCTGCGTCTCTTCGTGGCACCACTACTTGCCAGAGTAGTTCATGCGTCCTGGAGTTAACCATTCTGCGGCACAACTTCCCCTTGTAAAGGAACAGTCGACTCTTCTCTGCCCATAGTTGTTTGGCTTCCTCTGGAGCGTCTGATTCCAGGCTAGCCTCCGGGCGAGTCAGCATCTCCTTCACCAGTCGGACGGCAGGGTCGCTGTCTTGCGTTTCCGCCCAGTTGTAGTGAGGTAAGGGGTTCAACGTAGCAGCCTGCTTACTCCTTACCCGGTGGGAATACTGGATAGTCCCATGACGGTGGAACGCAGGGAGTTCAACTTCTTCCAGTCCCTCCGGATCTTCTCCTCCGTCCGGCAGGTTGGGCATCCTGGACAGGGCGTCCGCGTTGGTATTGGAGCGCCCTGCCCGGTATTTAATTGTGAACTCGTAGTTGGACAGACGGGCCATCCACCTCTGCTCCAGGGCACCGAGTCTTGCCGTGTCCAGGTGTGTCAGCGGGTTGTTATCCGTGTATACGGTGAACCGGGAAGAAGCGAGGTAATGCTTAAAGCGCTCGGTGACTGCCCATACCACGGCCAGGAACTCTAGCTTAAATGAGCTATAATTCTCGGGATTCCTTTCGGTGGGTCGCAGTTTTCGGCTGGCATAGGCGATTACTCGCTCTTTCCCCTGCTGAATCTGGGACAGTACGGCTCCTAGCCCGACGTTACTGGCGTCGGTGTAGAGGATGAAGGGCTGGCTATAGTCCGGATACGCCAAGATTTCATCCCCCGTGAGGGCCATCTTCAGCTGGCGGAAGGACTCTTCCTCTAGCTCTTCCCATTTGAAGGGCGGCTTCTGGTTCTTGGCCTTCCGGGACTGGCCTATCAGGAGGTCCTGCATAGGCGCCGCCTTTTTGGTGAAACCGGGAATAAACCTTCGGTAGTAGCCTACCAACCCTAGGAACTGCCGCACTTCTTTTACGCTGGAAGGGCTTGGCCATCCTTTGATTGCGGTGATCTTATCGGGGTCGGGAGCCACTCTGTCAGCGCTCACCACGTGTCCCAGGTATTGCACCTTTGGTTTCAGGAGGTGACACTTGGAGGGTTTCACCTTTAGGCCGTAACTCGCCAGAGCTTCGAACACCTCCGCCAGGTGTTTCAGGTGGTCCTCATAAGTTTTGGAGTATACGATGACATCGTCCAGGTACAACAGGACCGTCTCGAAGTTTCTGTGGCCCAGACAGCACTCCATTAATCGTTGGAAGGTTCCTGGGGCGTTGCAGAGTCCGAACGGCATGCAGGTGAACTCGCTAAGTCCCATCGGGGTGGTGAATGCGGTCTTCTCCCGGTCCGCCTCTGCTACAGGAACCTGCCAGTACCCGCTAGTGAGATCCAAGGTAGAGAAGAAGTTAGCAGATCTTAAAGCAGCCAATGACTCCTCTATCCTTGGTAAGGGGTACGCATCCTTGTGTGTGATACGGTTGATTTTCCGGTAATCTACACACATCCTCATGGTGTTGTCTTTCTTTTTGACTAAAACTAGTGGGGCTGCCCAGGGGCTACAGCTATCCCGGATTACCCCAGCCTCCTTCATGTCTCTAAGCATCCCCTTGGCGTGTTGGTAATGTGCAGGGGGTACGGGTCGATACCTCTCTTTTATGGGAGGATGATCTCCCGTGGGGATGCGGTGTTCTACCCCCTTGACTCGCCCGAAGTCTAACGGGTGTTTACTAAACACTCTCTCATACTCTTGAACCACCCGATAGACTCCTTGTTTCTGGTGGGAGGGAGTGGAGTCAGTACCCAGATGTAGTTGCTGACACCAGTCCTCCATGTCTTTCTTAGAGCCGTTACCTTCCTCCGGGTGAGATGGAGGCAAGGGTTCCACAGATTGTATAGAATTTTGATTAGTGGTATATAATTTGGCTAGCGTGGCATACCGGGGCAGGTACACTTCCCTCTCCCCGATATTTATTATGCGAACGGGCACCCTCCCATGGCGTACATTGACCACCCCCCGTGCTGTCAAAATGGTGGGCCTACTGTCTGAGTAAACTGGTTCTACCATTGCCTGGTAATCTCTACCTCTCAGACCAATAGCTGCCCGGCACCAAATCATCATTTCACTTTTTGGGGGCATGGCAATAGGAAAAGGGTCACACATTCTTACGCTACCAATCTCACCGCCGGAGAGTTCCACTTGTTGCCGTTGCATCAGTGCCCGGATCTCTTTCTGGAGCACCCGCTGCTCGCCGGAGCTGGCATTCTTGGCAACCTGCTGTAAAAGGAAAATCACCTCTGCAAGACAATTTTCAATTACATTAGTTCCTAGAGTTATTTTTGGGTGACTCTCATGTTTGTCAATATCTACAATGATCAGTCCCTGTGCGGCCAGTTCGACTCTACCGATTTTGATGGTCACCTCTTTAAATCCGATCTGTGGCACGGGCTGACCATTGCTGGCGATGATACTCAAGTCGTCGTCAGGGTAGCGGGTAATATCCGAGTCATTCCAGTACTGCTTGAAGAGCACGTACGGGATGGTGGTGACCTGTGACCCGGTGTCCAGTAGGGCACTCATGGGAATGCCATCCAGTACCACAGGCAAGACTGGACATCCTCCCACATATCTGTCGCGCCAGTTCGATGGGCCTGGTGATCTTTTTCCTGGGGGTTGGCCCTCTACCCCAGGTTGTGCCCGTTTAAAGAACAGTACCTTTCCATATGTCCGGGTTGATTGCAGCGGCGGCGGATGGGTCGTCCGTCCTCGCTGTATCGGTCACTGGGTCTTCCTCTGGCCGGTGGGGTCCTCCTTGGTCGACGCCACGGGATGTCCTCCGGTCCGGATGCCAGCTGGATCTTCCCTGGAGTGGAAACCTGTAAAGACTGCACAGTTCGGGTTAGCGCAGCAACGCTTTTAGCTAGCTCTCGGACCTGATGGTGTAGGTCTGGAGCCGGGTCATTGTCCAAAGCCTGCGCATCAGCTCCCACAGGCCCTGCTGACAAGGGCGCCGCCTCCTGGTAGTAAGTGGTAGTGGGGCGTCTGTGGGTCACAACGCCACCTGGTGCCGGTTCTCGGAGCACCCGGATGGCTCTGTCCTTGAACTGTGCAAATTCTAGATGAGGGTCCTGTAAGGCCATTGCCCGCAACTGGGTGCGGTGGGCATTGCAATATAAACCCTCTATAAATTGTTCGGTCAACAGCCTGTCCTCGTTTCCCACTCCATTAGGGTCGGTCTGCTTAATGGCCCTCAGGGCCTCTTGTAGGTTGAGTGCATAGTCCCTTATACTCTCATGCGCTCGCTGCTTGCACCCGTAGAATCTAAGTTTAATCTCGGCTGAGGTGCGGGTATCAAAAGTGTCCTTCAGCCGGGTTAGTATCCCTGCGACAGTCTTCCTCCCAGGTGGCCAGGATTTTACTTCCCTTTTGGCTGCCCCAGTTAGTTGGGCCACCAGGATGCTCACTTTTTGCTCTTCTGTGAGGGGGTACACCTGGAAGAGGCTATCCAGCTTTTCTCTAAAGTCATGCAGGGTATGTGACTCCCCTGAGTACTGGGGTAGCCAAGCTGCTCCCGGGATATAGGGCATGGTGAAGGGCATAACTGCAACAGCGGTAGCGCTGGCGGGGGTTGAGGCAGTGGAGCTCTCCTCCGTATCCGACATCTTCCTCCCCCCTAGTGGACCGTGGCCTACCTTGCGATGATCCTGTTCCGTAGGCCGCGGCTCCGCAGTGGATCGTCAGGGTTGAGGACCTTCCGTCGCGCTCCTGTGACGTCGGCGTCTGCTGGGCTCCTTCCAGGACCTTACGCAACGTCCGGACGTGAGGCGGGGCTTCAGTTCTCGCGCGCTTTCGGAGTCCACGCCCCTCTTCTTCCCGCGCGGCGTCCTCAAGATGGCGTCCAATGGCGGGAAAACTCCACGGATGGCGGGAAGAAGGCTGAAGATGGCGCCGGATGGCGGGAAACTTCACCGATGGCGGGAAGAAGGCTGAAGATGGCGCCGGATGGCGGGAATCTTCACCACTGGTAAGTTTGAACAGTCTTTGCTTTTCAGGCACGCAGTACCCGGTGGTTGCGGGCACGTGATCCTGCCGACTACGCCAAAGTTGACGCGCCCCTGGGCCTGTGTCGCGCTGCGTTGCGCACGCGGGAGCTTACCCGGAGCCGGATCTGTTTAGGGTTGTAGTCTCGTGGCGGTGACCCGGTCCGTGCCCAGGGAGTCAAACTGGACGGCAGTCTGTTAGCGGTAGAAAATGGTTGATGACTACGCCACCCGTTGAATGCAGCCAGGGGGCTGCTGCTGCAGGGCAGACCACTGAGGCCGGTGGAAGGATGGTGCAGCGTGATAGTATAACCCCCAACGGGAGGGGTATGGCCTCAGGGCAGCCGACGTGGATGATGGGGGTAGCAGGAACCACTCAGAGACGGTATGGTAGCGTTCAGGGTCTTTACTGGTAACAACGATAGACCCTCCCGGAGTACTTGCTAGCGAACGGGGCCTGGTCAGTCCTTGAGCAGATGGGATCTCCCCTGGCCAGGCGTAGTTGTAGGCCTCCCAAGCTGACTGTACTCTTCTGGCTACCTTGCTAGAAGCTGATGTAAGTAGCCCACGTCCCTGAGTGTACCGTGTGGTGCTCACCCGTATGGCCGGTGACTCGGGGCCTTCTAATGGCTTCCGCTCCACGATGGCGGTGCTGGTCCCACGCGTGTGACCGGGCCTTCGGGCTTCTGGGCCAGGGGACCTGAAATCCCCTGCCTGACGGATTCTGCTGCTGGGTAGAAGTTAGTCCCCACAGCCTCGGACTCCGGGTCCGGTAAAGAATCTTCTTAGTCAGGGCGAGCTCTTTAGCTGCCAGCCCCTGACTCCTTGTGACACTGCTGCTTCCTATGCTGCTCTTGTCTCTACTCTTCCTGGACTCACTAACCCTGCCTCAGCCCCGGGTTTATACAGGGGAAGTTCTTCCCCTCCCAAGGCTGGGCAGGAGGTGTGGCATGCACAGGATCCCTGACCAAAGGACCTCCCACCTGCTCTCAGACGTAATATCTCTATCACTGTGACAACCAGACCCCTGGGGTGTCACACTAGCAACAAACCCCCTCGCTCGCAGATGTTTGACCTACTGCATCTCATTCAGAAGTGGCTACAACGGGAGTTCTCCACTCCAGCCCAGATGGTTGAGCGGGTGCTAATTGACAGATTCTTGCATTCCCTTCCCAAGCCAGTACAGACTTGGGTTGCCCAGGGCGATCCTCAGAATGCAGATGACTTCATCGGCCTGGTAGAGAGGTACAAGGTAGTTGAGAGATCCCTCGGGAAACCGGATGCAGTCATTTCTCAGTACTGGGATACCCAAAAGGGGGCGGGTTCAGCACGAAAGGGGTCTAGAGCCACCACTGGGGGACGTCTCATTCCCACTGAAGGTGCCGTTAGGACTGTTGGTAAAGATATAGTCTGTTGGCGGTGTCACAACCCTGGACACGTAGCCGCCAGGTGTCAAATATCCCCTGAGCCCATGGACTGCAGCCTAGGTAGACGGGTCTCCTATTATGCCTATCCAGCCTGTAGCGTGGACTGTCGACCTGGCGAGGGGCCGCAGACATGTGCAGTGTCCATTAATGGAGTAAAAGTGCTTGGGCTGTTGGACTCCGGGAGTCTGGTGACCTTGATCAAAGCTACCCTTCCCCACCAGTTGATCCCTTCCAAAACTGTGGGCGTTCGGTGCATCCATGGTGAATCCAAGGACAGATAGTGGAACAGTGGAACAGCTGTTAGTGCCGGGGCCATACAGACAGAGGGTACTAGATATGACCCATTCACTTGTTCTGGGGGGACACCTAGGGGTCGAGAAATCTCAGGAGAGGATACTGAGAAGGTTTTATTTACCAGAATGTTACCGAGAAGTTCACAACTATTCTAGGTCCTGCCCCACCTGCCAAATAACCGCTCCCTCTTCCCACTTCCATAGCCCCTTAGTCCCACTACCTGTGATAGAGGTTCCCTTTGAGAGTATTGCCATGGACCTCGTGGGCCCCTTAGTTAAATCAGCTCGGGGCCACCAATATATCCTAGTCATCATGGACTATGCGACCCTGTACCCCGAAGCGGTTCCCCTAAGGAACTTGTCCAGTAAAAGTATAGCCCGAGAGCTGGTCCATATTTTTGCTCGAACAGGTCTGCCAAAAGAGATTCTGGCAGTCCAAGGAACCCCCTTCATGAGCAAGGTGATGAAGGAGCTTTACAGAGTCCTTCAGATAACTCAGATTCTGACCTCGGTTTATCATCCACAGACGGACGGCCTAGTAGAACGCTTCAACAAGACCTTAAAGGCGATGCTCAGGAAGGTCGTTGAATAGGATGGGCGAGACTGGGACTACCTGCTCCCATTTCTGCTTTTCTCGGTCAGAGAAGTTCCTCAAGCCTCCACTGGCTTCTCTCCGTTTGAGCTCCTATATGGGCGGCATCCAAGAGGTGTCCTAGACATCGCCAAGGAAATTTGGGAGGCCAAAGTCACGCCCACTGGAGTATCATCGAACATGTCGCCCAGTTACAGGAGAGAATGTCAAAGGTGATACCCATCGTGAAGGAACATCTCCTCCAGGCGCAGGAAGCCCAGGCGAGTATATATAACTGGTCGGCGAGACTATGACAGTTCCAGCCCAGGGACCGTGTTTTGGTGCTAATCCCTACCATCGAGAGCAAGTTCCTCACCAAATGGCATGGTCCGTACGAGGTGGTGGAGAAAGTCAGCGAGGTTAATTATAAAGTCCTCCAGCCTGGCCGAAGGAAGCCGCATCAAATATATCATGTGAATTTGCTCAAGCCGTGGCGGGATCGGGAACCTGTGGAAACTCCTTGCCTGGGAGCCGCAGCAGAAGGCAAGGTGAAGGAGGTCACTATTTCAGTGACTCTATAACCAGCCCAGAAGCAACAGTGTCGAGAATTACTACAGCGGAATCGGGAGCTGTTCTCAGAGTTGCCGGGGCATACTCTTGTGGTAGAGCATGACGTGCTAACAGAGCCACACGTATGAGTAAATCTGAAGCCGTACCAGATTCCGGAAGCACGCCGGGAGGTGATCTCGGCTGAAGTGAAGAGGATGTTAGACCTCGGGGTAATAGAGGAGTCAAAGAGTGGGTGC
Organism: Phyllobates terribilis; assembly: GCF_046119375.1. NCBI lineage: Eukaryota > Metazoa > Chordata > Amphibia > Anura > Dendrobatidae > Phyllobates > Phyllobates terribilis. The sequence continues at coordinate 180,570,221 of NW_027362769.1, read as the reverse complement.
TCGAGCCCAATCGTCCTCGTGCCGAAACCCAATGGAGAATGGAGGTTTTTTAATGACTACCGCCGGCTGAATGAGGTATCCAAGTGTGACGCATACCCGATGCCCCGCGTTGACGAACTCATTAAAAGGCTTGGACCGGCGAGGTACATCACCACTTTTGACCTGACGAAGGGCTACTGGCAGATCCCCATGTCCCAGACGGCCAAGGAGAAGACGGCTTTCTCAACACTTGATGGGTGTTTTCAATACACGCGGACGCCGTTTAGACTGCAGGGGGCCCCAGCCACTTTACAGAGGGCTAAGGATTGGATCCTAGCCCCACATAAGAAGTATGCCGCAGCCTAACTTGGCGACATTGTGGTCTTTAGCCCAGACTGGGCTAGTCACCTAACTCAACTACAAGCCGTTCTGGAGGCTCTAAGGAAGGCGGAATTTACCATAAATCCGAGAAAGTGTACCATTGGAAAAGAGGAGGCCAAGTACTTGGGCTATGTCGTTGGGAGAGGTGAAATAAAGCTGCAAATCAAGAAAGTGGAGGCAATTCAAACCTAGCCGCAACCGCTCTCCAAGAAGCAGGTGAGAGCGTTCCTGGGAATGGTGGGATATTACCGGCGCTTTATCCCGAATTTCGGCATGATAGCCGTGCCACTAACGGATCTTTTAAAAGGCACCAAATCAACCATGGTGAAATGGACGGAAGAAACGGAGTCCGTCTTTCAACAGTTGAACTAACACTGTGCTACCAGCCGGTCCTGGTCGCGCCAGACTTTAAGAAAGAATTTGTGGTCCAGACGGACGCTTCAGAGGTTGGTCTAGGGGCTGTACTCTCCCAAGAGATAAATGGGGAAGAACATCCCATTCTCTATCTAAGCCGAAAGTTGTCCTCCTGCGAGAAGAACTACGCCATAGTAGAGAAAGAGTGTTTAGCCATAAAATGGGCCGTGGATACACTAAAATATTACCTACTAGGCCAGAAGTTTAAATTAGTATCAGACCATGCCCCGTTGAGATGGTTGAGGGAGAAGAGGGGTAAAAATGCCAGGGTAACTAGAGGGTTCCTAGGGCTCCAAGATTTTAACTTTCATGTGGAGCATAGGCCCGGGAAGTTACATGGGAATGCAGATGCCCTCTCTAGGATTCCCTGCCTGGTGTCAGAAGGTGCCCAAACCCCCGGCTTTGGGCAGAGGGGGGGAATATGTGACAGTGTCACTGGTTTTATATGTGAGGGGAGGTATGTGTCACTCAGGATGCTCTCCTGTGTGAACTAAGGCCTACTTTATTTATGCTGGCATGTTATATGCTGGTGGGTTTACTCTGTTAAAGGGTGTGCGCTTTTATGGGAATGGCAAAGAGGGTGGGACGCCATTCCCCCTACCTCCCCACAGAGTGTGGCTGAGCAATGTGTAAAAGCTCAGTCCTTTTTTTTTCTCTGGAGTGTGGTCTGGAGAGAGAAGTCTCCAGACAGTATTGTGGAAGCTGCAGAGTTTTGTACAAGGACTTTGCCTGTGCAGTTTGTGCTACCGAGAGCGGGCGGAACCCGCTCATCTATGGCCTGAGCTATATTTTGTTTTGTTTTCCCGTTTAACCCAGAGGGGTCTTGTTTATTTTTCCTGTGGAACCCTGCATGAGTTTATGCCATATAATAAACCAGCAGGAAGGTAGCCTGAGAACGTGTGTCCTGAGTCTGCCTGCAGTAGAGCCGAGCGAGTCGTCTTGCCACATACATACACTCTTCAACATCGAAACTGCAAAGCCAAAAAGAAAAAGTGGTGGAATTATGAGAATCACAGGATGGAGACGTCACTGATCTGCAAATAATGAACAAATGGAAACAACATTTTCCAAACCTCTGAATTCTACAGTCCGGAGTCTGAGCCTCGTGCAGAAATCCCGGCACCTCCGGCCTCGGCTGCTGTCACTGAGGTCATTAATAGTCATCTGAGGAAGGTCCTGCTGCCTGAATGTACAAATCATCAGGATCCGCTGTCAGCAGCTCCTGTGTAATCACCGACCAATGACGTCCCCAATGTGCTCGATGGAGACAAGTCCGGAGACGCTTCTGGCAGCTCCTGTGTAATCACCGACAAGTGACGTCCCCGATGTGCTCGAGGAGACAAGTCTGGAGACACTGGTTGGTGATTACTCAGGAGCTGACGGCAGCATCTCCGGACTAGTCTCCATCAAGCATATAGGGGACGTCATTGGTCGTTGATTACACAGGAGCTGCCGGCAGCGTCTCCGGACTTGTCTCCATCAAGCATATAGGGGACGTCATTGGTCGTTGATTACACAGGAGCTGCTGGCAGCGTCTCCGGACATGTCTCCATCAACCATATAGGGGACGTCATTGGTCGGTGATTACACAGGAGCTGCCGGCAGCGTCTCCGGACTTGTCTCCATCAAGCACATCAGGGATGTCTTTGGTCGGTGATCACACAGGAGCTGCCGGCAGCGTCTCCAGACTTCTCTCCAACAAGCATATTGGGGACATTATTGGTCGGTGGTTACACAGGAGCTGCCAGCAGCGTCTCCGGACTTGTCGCTATCAAGCACATTGGGGACATTATTGGTCGTTGATCACACAGGAGCTGCTGTCAGCGGATCCTGATGATTTGTACAATCAGCGGCAGAACCCTCCTCAGACGACCATTAATGACCTCAGTGACAGCAGCCGAGGCCGGAGGCGCCGGGATTTCTGCTCATGGCTCACACTCCAAACTGGATAAACCAAGATGTTTTGACAACTTTGTTTCCATTTTTCATCATTTACAGATGAGTGACATCTTAATTCTGTGATTTCCATCATTTCACCACTTCTACTTCTTGGTGTTACAATGTTAATGTTCAAGAGTGTATTTTCGTAAAAACCAAAGAAACCAAACCCGTCCACATTAACGATGTTAAATCCACACTTACACCCACGTATGTCAGTTTGTATTTTATGTTTCTATGTCTTTGTATTAATTCCATGTGACTTATACCTCCACCTGGATTTGTCTAGATTAGTATATGGGATTTCTGGGATATTTTTCCCATCAGACTTTGAAAAAGAACGCTGGATAACGTTCTAAACGCGTTGCCCTATTCCTGACTCCTGCACCTTATTTTTACCATGGAATTTTAATTCAATAAAGTTGGAATGGATCATTTTTACCAAAAGCTGCAACCTTTTGCCTTTTCTAAATTTGCCACGTTGGGTCACAATGCATACTATGCATACTGGATTATCCATTATACAGGGAGCTGGCATTTCCTTTTCATCCCACTAATAACGAATAATAAATGGCTACTTGATCATTTCCTCAGGACAGAACAGGCTGGAGATCTGTGATAATTACTAGTAGAGTAAGGAACAAATGTAAACTGTAAAAGAAAACTCTCTGCCGGCCCTGATAGTGAATATCTCTGCAGCAGTGATAAAGGTGGAGAGAAGGATAATGAGCTATTAAATGCACTTATCTGTAAATCAGCAATGCTGAGAACAATACGGATAATGATAAAAACATGGTATCCAATAATAAATGAAATGAAGAATTCTGGAACGGAAAGTGTTACATTTAATCTTGATGTTTCTGTAACACCATAAAGCTGCATAATATAACGCACCTGCACAAGCTGCTCCTGGCAGGTGACTGTATAATCTATCGCCTGCTCCCAAAATGCTCATTTTAGGGCCAGAAATACTCACTTTACAGCAATCAGACTCCAACATGGACAATAAAGGTTCACACAGGGCAGAGGCAGAAAATATAAAGCACCAATTGTAAAGCAACATATTTCTGTGTTCATGATTCCATGAAAGCAAAATACCAGAAAGCAAAGCACAAAAATGCATCATACAGGAAAAGATATATAACTACTATAATACTGCTCCTATGTACAAGAATATGACTACTATAATACTGCCCCCTATGTACAAGAATATGACTACTATAATACTGCCCCCTATGTGCAAGAATATAACTACTATAATACTGCCCCTATGTACAAGAATATAACTACTATAATACTGCCCCTATGTGCAAGAATAACACTACTATAATACTGCCCCCTATGTACAAGAATATAAATACTATAATACTGCCCTTTATGTATAAGAATATAACTACTATAAAACTGCCCCTATGTACAAGAATATAACTACTATAATACTGCCCCTATGTGCAAGAATAACACTACTATAATACTGCTCCCTATGTACAAGAATATAACTACTATAATACTGCTCCTATGTAAAAGAAAATAACTACTATAATACTGCTCCCTATGTACAAGAATATAGCTACTATAATACTGTTCCCATGTACAAGAATATAACTACTATAATACTGCTCCTATGTACAAGAATATAACTACTATAAAACAGCCCCCTATGTACAAAAATATAACTACTATAATGCTGCTCTCTATGTACAAGAATACAACTACTATAATACTGCTCCTATGTACAAGAATATAATTACTATAATACTGCCCCCTATGTACAAGAATATAACTACTATAATACTGCCCCTATGTACAAGAATATAACTACTATAATACTGCCCCCTATGTACAAGAATATAACTACTATAATACTGCTATTATGTACAAGAATATAACTACTATAATACTGCTCCTATGTACAAGAATATAACTACGATAATACTGCTCCTATGTACAAGAATATAACTACTATAATACTGCTCCTATGTACAAGAATATAACTACTATAATACTTCCCCTATGTACAAGAATATAACTACTATAATACTGCCCCCTATGTACAAGAATATAACTACTATAATACTGCTCCTATGTACAAGAATATAACCACTATAATACTGCTCCTTTGTACAAGAATAAAACTACTATAATACTGCTCCTATGTACAAGAATATAACTACTATAATACTGCTCCTATGTATAAGAATATAACCACTATAATACTGCTCCTATGTACAAGAATATAACCACTATAATACTGCTCCTATGTACAAGAATATAACTACTATAATACTGCTCCTATGTACAAGAATATAACTACTATAATACTGCCCGCTGTGTACAAGAATATAACTACTATAATACTGCTCCTATGTACAAGAATATAACTACTATAATACTGCCCCCTGTGTACAAGAATATAACTACTATAATACTTCCCCCTATGTACAAGAATATAACTACTATAATACTGCCCCCGGTGTACAAGAATATAACCACTGTAATACTGCTCCTATGTACAAGAATATAACTACTATAATACTGCCCCCTGTGTACAAGAATATAACTACTATAATACTTCCCCTATGTACAAGAATATAACTACTATAATACTGCTCCTATGTACAAGAATATAACTGCTATAATACTGCCACCTATGTACAAGAATATAACTACTATAATGTTGCCCCTATGTACAAGAATATAACTACTATAATACTGCTCCTATGTACAAGAATATAACTGCTATAATACTGCCCCCTATGTAGAAGAATATAACTACTATAATACTGCCCCCTGTGTACAAGAATATAACTACGATAATGCTGCTCCTATGTACAAGAATATAACTACTATAATACTGCCCCCTATGTACAAGAATATAACTACTATAATACTGCTCCTATGTACAAGAATATAACCACTATAATACTGCTCCTTTGTACAAGAATATAACTACTATAATACTGCTCCTATGTACAAGAATATAACTACTATAATACTGCTGCTATGTATAAGAATATAACTACCATAATACTGCCCCCTATATACAAGAATATAACCACTATAATACTGCTCCTATGTACAAGAATACAACTACTATAATACTGCTCCTATGTACAAGGATATAACTACTATAATACTGCCCGCTGTGTACAAGAATATAACTACTATAATACTGCTCCTATGTACAAGAATATAACTACTATAATACTGCTCCTATGTACAAGAATATAACCACTATAATACTGCTCCTATGTACAAGAATATAACCACTATAATACTGCTCCTATGTACAAGAATACAACTACTATAATACTGCTCCTATGTACAAGGATATAACTACTATAATACTGCCCGCTGTGTACAAGAATATAACTACTATAATACTGCTCCTATGTACAAGAATATAACTACTATAATACTGCCCCCCGTGTACAAGAATATAACCACAGTAATACTGCTCCTATGTACAAGAATATAACTACTATAATACTGCCCCCTGTGTACAAGAATATAACTACTATAATACTTCCCCTATGTACAAGAATATAACTATTATAATACTGCCCCCTATGTACAAGAATATAACTGCTATAATACTGCTGCTATGTACAAGTATATAACCACTATAATACTGCTCCTTTGTACAAGAATATAACTACTATAATACTGCTCCTATGTACAAGAATATAACTATTATAATACTGCCCCCTATGTACAAGAATATAACTGCTATAATACTGCTGCTATGTACAAGAATATAACCACTATAATACTGATCCTATGTATAAGAATATAACCACTATAATACTGCTCCTATGTACAAGAATATAACCACTATAATACTGCTCCTATGTACAAGAATATAACCACTATAATACTGCTCCTATGTACAAGAATATAACTACTATAATACTGCCCGCTGTGTACAAGAATATAACTACTATAATATTGCTCCTATGTACAAGAAAATAACTACTATAATACTGCTCCTATGTATAAGAATATAACCACTATAATACTGCTCCTTTGTACAAGAATATAACTACTATAATACTGTTCCTATGTACAAGAATATAACTACTATAATACTGCTCCTATGTACAAGAATATAACTACTATAATACTGCTCCTATGTACAAAAATATAACTACTGTAATACTGCTCCTATGAACAAGAATATAACTACTATAATACTGCCCCCTGTGTACAAGAATATAACTACTATAATACTTCCCCCTATGTACAAGAATATAGCTACTATAATACTGCCCCCTGTGTACAAGAATATAACCACTGTAATACTGCTCCTATGTACAAGAATATAACTACTATAATACTGCCCTCTGTGTACAAGAATATAACTACTATAATACTTCCCCTATGTACAAGAATATAACTACTATAATACTGCTCCTATGTACAAGAATATAACTGCTATAATACTGCTCCTATGTACAAGAATATAACTACTATAATACTGCCCCCTATGTACAAGAATATAACTACTATAATGCTGCCCCTATGTACAAGAATATAACTACTATAATACTGCTCCTATGTACAAGAATATAACTGCTATAATACTGCCCCCTGTGTACAAGAATATAACTACGATAATACTGCTCCTATGTACAAGAATATAACTACTATAATACTGCTCCTATGTACAAGAATATAACTACTATAATACTTCCCCTATGTACAAGAATATAACTACTATAATACTGCCCCCTATGTACAAGAATATAACTACTATAATACTGCTCCTATGTACAAGAATATAACCACTATAATGCTGCTCCTTTGTACAAGAATATAACTACTATAATACTGCTCCTATGTACAAGAATATAACTACTATAATACTGCTCCCTATGTACAAGAATATAACTACTATAATACTGCTCCCTATTTACAAGAATATAACTACTATAATACTGCTCCTATGTACAAGAATATAACCACTATAATACTGCTCCTATGTACAAGAATATAACTACTATAATACTGCTCCTATGTACAAGAATATAACTACTATAATACTGCTCCTATGTACAAGAATATAACCACTATAATGCTGCTCCTTTGTACAAGAATATAACTACTATAATACTGCTCCTATGTACAAGAATATAACTACTATAATACTGCTCCCTATGTACAAGAATATAACTACTATAATACTGCTCCCTATTTACAAGAATATAACTACTATAATACTGCTCCTATGTATAAGAATATAACCACTATAATACTGCTCCTATGTACAAGAATATAACCACTATAATACTGCTCCTATGTACAAGAATACAACTACTATAACACTGCTCCTATGTACAAGGATATAACTACTATAATACTGCCCGCTGTGTACAAGAATATAACTACTATAATACTGCTCCTATGTACAAGAATATAGCTACTATAATACTGCCCCCTGTGTACAAGAATATAACTACTATAATACTTCCCCTAGGTACAAGAATATAACTATTATAATACTGCCCCCTATGTACAAGAATATTACTACTATAGTACTGCTGCTATGTACAAGAATATAACCACTATAATACTGCTCCTTTGTACAAGAATATAACTACTATAATACTGCTCCTATGTACAAGAATATAACTACTATAATACTGCTCCTATGTATAAGAATATAACCACTATAATACTGCTCCTATGTACAAGAATATAACCACTATAATACTGCTCCTATGTACAAGAATTCAACTACTATAATACTGCTCCTATGTACAAGAATATAACTACTATAATACTGCCCGCTGTGTACAAGAATATAACTAGTATAATACTGCCCCTATGTACAAGAATATAACTACTATAATACTGCCCCTATGTACAAGAATATAACTACTATAATATTGCTCCTATGTACAAGAATATAACTACTATAATACTGCTCGCTGTGTACAAGAATATAACTACTATAATACTGCCCCTATGTACAAGAATATAACTACTATAATACTGCTCCTATGTACAAGAATATAACTACTATAATACTGCCCCCTGTGTACAAGAATATAACTACTATAATACTGCCCCTATGTACAAGAATATAACTACTATAATACTGCCCCTATGTACAAGAATATAACTACTATAATACTGCTCCTATGTACAAGAATATAACTACTATAATACTGCTCCTATGTACAAGAATATAACTACTATAATACTGCCCGCTGTGTACAAGAATATAACTACTATAATACTGCCCCTATGTACAAGAATATAACTACTATAATACTGCCCCTATGTACAAGAATATAACTACTATAATACTGCTCCTATGTACAAGAATATAACTACTATAATACTGCTCGCTGTGTACAAGAATATAACTACTATAATACTTCCCCCTATGTACAAGAATATAACTACTATAATACTGCCCCTGTGTACAAGAATATAACTACTATAATACTTCCCCCTATGTACAAGAATATAACTACTATAATACAGCCCCTATGTACAAGAATATAACTACTATAATACTGCTCCTATGTACAAGAATATAACTACTATAATACTGCCCCCTGTGTACAAGAATATAACTACTATAATACTTCCCCCCTGTGTACAAGAATATAACCACTGTAATACTGCCCCCTATGTACAAGAATATAACTACTATAATACTGCCCCCTGTGTACAAGAATATAACTACTATAATACTTCCCCTAGGTACAAGAATATAACTATTATAATACTGCCCCCTATGTACAAGAATATTACTACTATAGTACTGCTGCTATGTACAAGAATATAACCACTATAATACTGCTCCTTTGTACAAGAATATAACTACTATAATACTGCTCCTATGTACAAGAATATAACTACTATAATACTGCTCCTATGTATAAGAATATAACCACTATAATACTGCTCCTATGTACAAGAATATAACCACTATAATACTGCTCCTATGTACAAGAATTCAACTACTATAATACTGCTCCTATGTACAAGAATATAACTACTATAATACTGCCCGCTGTGTACAAGAATATAACTAGTATAATACTGCCCCTATGTACAAGAATATAACTACTATAATACTGCCCCTATGTACAAGAATATAACTACTATAATATTGCTCCTATGTACAAGAATATAACTACTATAATACTGCTCGCTGTGTACAAGAATATAACTACTATAATACTGCCCCTATGTACAAGAATATAACTACTATAATACTGCTCCTATGTACAAGAATATAACTACTATAATACTGCCCCCTGTGTACAAGAATATAACTACTATAATACTGCCCCTATGTACAAGAATATAACTACTATAATACTGCCCCTATGTACAAGAATATAACTACTATAATACTGCTCCTATGTACAAGAATATAACTACTATAATACTGCTCCTATGTACAAGAATATAACTACTATAATACTGCCCGCTGTGTACAAGAATATAACTACTATAATACTGCCCCTATGTACAAGAATATAACTACTATAATACTGCCCCTATGTACAAGAATATAACTACTATAATACTGCTCCTATGTACAAGAATATAACTACTATAATACTGCTCGCTGTGTACAAGAATATAACTACTATAATACTTCCCCCTATGTACAAGAATATAACTACTATAATACTGCCCCTGTGTACAAGAATATAACTACTATAATACTTCCCCCTATGTACAAGAATATAACTACTATAATACAGCCCCTATGTACAAGAATATAACTACTATAATACTGCTCCTATGTACAAGAATATAACTACTATAATACTGCCCCCTGTGTACAAGAATATAACTACTATAATACTTCCCCCCTGTGTACAAGAATATAACCACTGTAATACTGCCCCCTATGTACAAGAATATAACTACTATAATACTGCCCCCTGTGTACAAGAATATAACTACTATAATACTTCCCCTATGTACAAGAATATAACTACTATAATACTGCTCCTATGTACAAGAATATAACTGCTATAATACTGCCCCCTATGTACAAGAATATAACTACTATAATGCTGCCCCTATGTACAAGAATATAACTACTATAATACTGCTCCTATGTACAAGAATATAACTGCTATAATACTGCCCCCTATGTACAAAAATATAACTACTATAATACTGCCGCTATGTACAAGAATATAACTACTATAATACTACCCCCTATGTACAAGAATATAACTGCTATAATACTGCCCCCTATGTACAAGAATATAACTGCTATAATACTGCCCCCTATGTACAAGAATATAAATACTATAATGCTGACCCTATGTACAAGAATATAACTACTATAATACTGCCCCCTATGTAGAAGAATATAACTACTATAATACTGCCCCCTGTGTACAAGAATATAACTAATATAATACTGCTCCTATGTGCAAGAATATAACTACTATAATACTGCCCCTATTTATAAGAATATAACTACTATAATACTGCCCTCTATGTACAAGAATATAACTACTATAATACTGCCCCTATTTACAAGAATATAACTACTATAATACTGCTCTCTATGTACAAGAATATAGCTACTATAATACTGCCCCTATTTACAAGAATATAACTACTATAATACTGCCCCTATGTACAAGAATATAACTACTATAATACTGCCCCTATGTACAAGAATATAACTACTATAATACTGCTCCTATGTACAAGAATATAACTACTATAATACTGCCCCCTGTGTACAAGAATATAACTACTATAATACTGCCCCCTGTGTACAAGAATATAACTACTATAATACTGCCCGCTATGTACAAGAATATAACTACTATAATACTGCCCCTATGTACAAGAATATAACTACTATAATACTGCCCCCTATGTACAAGAATATAACTACTATAATACTGCCCCTATGTACAAGAATATAACTACTATAATACTGCTCCTATGTACAAGAATATAACTACTATAATACTGCCCCCTATGTACAAGAATATAACTACTATAATACTGCTCCTATGTACAGGAATATAACTACTATAATACTGCCCCCTATGTACAAGAATATAACTACTATAATACTGCCCCTATGTACAAGAATATAACTACTATAATACTGCCCCCTATGTACAAGAATATAACTACTATAATACTGCCCTATGTACAAGAATATAACTACTATAATACTGCTCCTATGTACAGGAATATAACTACTATAATACTGCCCCCTATGTACAAGAATATAACTACTATAATACTGCCCCCTGTGTACAAGAATATAACTACTATAATACTGCCCCCTGTGTACAAGAATATAACTACTATAATACTGCTCCTATGTACAAGAATATAACTGCTATAATACTGCCCCCTATGTACAAGAATATAACTACTATAATACTGCTCCTATGTACAAGAATATAACTACTATAATACTGCTCCTATGTACAAGAATATAACTACTATAATACTGCTCCTATGTACAAGAATATTTAGACAATAAATGCTGATAATATCACAATATGATTCCTTTGTTATACAGTATATAGATAATTGACAACATCAGACAATATTTTGTATTCAGCTTTACAGCAAAATGAAAAAATAAAGTTTTGGTCTCTCATCCTTTTTTTTATAATTGAACAAAGTGCAGCGTCCATAGAATGGAGGATCTGAGAAGAAGCCAGCACCCATTGCGGGCTCCACATGTAAACCTGAGCACAGTATTTTAATGTTATGGTTTCACTGTTCACAGCTCTGGAATAATAACCAAAATGCATTTCTTGCTTCAGTAAGAAAAGGCAATCAGGTTTAATGGCTGTCTCCAGGAGTCCTTTCTTTGTGGGAATAAAATAAACAGGGCGAACTGTGCGATCAAGAGGATTGTATTCAGACTGCAACCTGACGATCATTTATTATTCCATCTCTGAGCAGGAGCATCAGCTGGTAAAATTGGCTTATTCTGATAGATTTCATGTCCAATGTGAAAGAATAAAATATACAATCTCTACTGAGAGGTAAAGCAAGTCACCAAACAAGGCAACAGTTATCTAAAATACCGGTACTTTTACTAGTAATATGCAAAACATAGACAGGTGTGTCTCTGAATATGATCTGCTGCGTATATGATCTGTTACGCTCGCGCCTGGATCTTCTGGCATGAGCGTGGTTAGTGGTCCCACTGGGCCTGAAGGGGCTTGACTACGGACCTCGCCAGATCCGACTCTGGCTCATACGGCGGCTTAGTTGACTCCGTGAACCAAGGAGAGACGAGGAAGGTGGCCCAGGTGCTACTACAGTGCAGACTCCGGTCACACAGCTGTTGATTCCACTGGGGTATGCAGGAACGGGCAGGTACTGGCAGACATGGCTGGTATACAAGCAGGCAGGCAAATAGGCTGGATCGGGACCAGTACAGACTGGGATACAGGAGCAGAGCCGCAGGTGCGGACAGGAAGTGGAGCAGGGCAGAGCAGAGCAGGAGGTGCGGACATGAAGCAGAGCAGAGCCGCAGGTGCGGACAGGAAGCAGAACAGGGCCGCAGGTGCGGACGGGAAGCAGAGCAGGGCCGAAGGTGCGGACAGGAAGCAGAGCAGCAGGTGCGGACAGGAAGTAGGGCAGGGCAGAGCCGCAGTTGCGGACATGGAGCAGAGCAGAGCCGGGCCCAGTTGCAGACGGAAAGCAGAGCAGGGCCGCAGGTGTGGACGGGAAGGAGAGCAGCTGGTGCAGATGGGAAGCGGAGCAGAGCCAAAGGTGCAGACGGGAAGTAATGGCACAGGAGCGGCCAGGCGGAAATGCCGCAGGAGTGGCCAGGCAGGACAGGGCTCTGTTCACACGGAACAGACAGGGTCGGGAAAACGCAGGAAGATAGCTAGAACACAGGAGGTAGATACGGGGGCAGGGAAATGGGACAAGCAGATCCAGATACACAAGGTACTTGCTATGAAGTAGCGAGTGGACACAGAACTCACAAACAAAAGTACAGAGACAACGAGTAGGAGTTAGGTGCAGGTTCAGACACTGCAGGTAAGGAGGAAGGTACGAAGGTACTGAAATAGACACAGGAGGTAGAGGGAAGGATCTAACATAAGCAAACGAGAGACAGACTAAGACACAGTACAGACGGGAACATACACAGGAACGGGATACAAATACAGGCCTGGGTACTCAGCCCCCAGGGTGGCAGAACTAGACAAGAACTCACAGGTACAGGTAACAAGCCTGGTTATACAGCTCCCAGGGTGGCAGAACAAGATAGCTAGACAGGACCTGGCAACTCAGCGGTTGCACATAGCACACTGAGAGATGGTGTTGCTCAGGCATCTCCCACTGGGCGGGGGTGCCTTAAGTATCCAGTGCCTCACAGCAATAGGCTGGGGATGCATTAAGAATGCATGCACTGTCCCTCTAAGACTCAGGAAGTTCCAGCACCGCCACCCTAAGCCAGCAGACAAGAGACATGCACAGTGCACAGCCTGGACTGGAAGGTAAGTTGGCGGTTTTGCATGGTGGGAAATGGTAAGCCATGCCAGCACGCCGCCAGGGATGTTACATGATCCTCATAATCCTATAATAGTACTGCCCCTGTGTACAAGAATATAACTACTATAATACTGCCCCCTATGTACAAGAATATAACTACTATAATACTGCCCCCTATGTGCAAGAATATAACTACTATAATACTGCCCCTATGTACAAGAATATAACTACTATAATACTGCTCCTATGTACAAGAATATAACTACTATAATACTGCTCCTATGTACAAGAATATAACTACTATAATACTGCCCCCTATGTACAAGAATATAACTACTATAATACGGCCTCCTATGTACAAGAATATAACTACTATAATACTGCTCCTATGTACAAGAATATAACTACTATAATACTGCTCCCTATGTACAAGAATATAACTACTATAATACTGCCCCTATGTACAAGAATATAACTACTATAATACTGCCCCTATGTACAAGAATATAACTACTATAATACTGCCCCCTATGTACAAGAATATAACTACTATAATACTGCTCCCTATGTACAAGAATATAACTACTATAATACTGCCCCCTATGTACCAGAATATAACTACTATAATACTGCCCCCTATGTACAAGAATATAACTACTATAATACTGCCCCTATGTACAAGAATATAACTACTATAATACTGCCCCCTATGTACAAGAATATAACTACTATAATACTGCTCCTATGTACAAGAATATAACTACTATAATACTGCCCCTATGTACAAGAATATAACTACTATAATACTGCCCCTATGTACAAGAATATAACTACTATAATACTGCCCCCTATGTACAAGAATATAACTACTATAATACTGCTCCTATGTACAAGAATATAACTACTATAATACTGCCCCTATGTACAATATAACTACTATAATACTGCCCCTATGTACAAGAATATAACTACTATAATACTGCCCCTATGTACAAGAATATAACTACTATAATACTGCTCCTATGTACAAGAATATAACTACTATTATACTGCTCCTATGTACAAGAATATAACTACTATAATACTGCTCCCTATGTACAAGAATATAACTACTATAATCCTGCTCCTATGTACAAGAATATAACTACTATAATACTGCCCCCTATGTACAAGAATATAACTACTATAATACTGCTCCCTATGTACAAGAATATAACTACTATAATACTGCTCCTATGTACAAGAATATAACTACTATAATACTGCCCCCTATGTACAAGAATATAACTACTATAATACTGCCACCCATGTACAAGAATATAACTACTATAATACTGCCCCTATGTACAAGAATATAACTACTATAATACTGCCCCCTATGTACAAGAATATAACTACTATAATACTGCCTCCTATGTACAAGAATATAACTACTATAATACTGCCCCCTATGTACAAGAATATAACTACTATAATCCTGCTCCTATGTACAAGAATATAACTACTATAATACTGCTCCTATGTACAAGAATATAACTACTATAATACTGCCCCCTATGTGCAAGAATATAACTACTATAATACTGCCCCCTATGTGCAAGAATATAACTACTATAATACTGCCCCCTATGTACAAGAATATAACTACTATAATCCTGCTCCTATGTACAAGAATATAACTACTATAATACTGCTCCTATGTACAAGAATATAACTACTATAATACTGCCCCCTATGTGCAAGAATATAACTACTATAATACTGCCCCCTATGTGCAAGAATATAACTACTATAATACTGCCCCCTATGTACAAGAATATAACTACTATAATACTGCCCCCTATGTACAAGAATATAACTACTATAATACTGCCCCCTATGTACAAGAATATAACTACTATAATCCTGCTCCTATGTACAAGAATATAACTACTATAATACTGCTCCTATGTACAAGAATATAACTACTATAATACTGCCCCCTATGTGCAAGAATATAACTACTATAATACTGCCCCCTATGTGCAAGAATATAACTACTATAATACTGCCCCCTATGTACAAGAATATAACTACTATAATACTGCCCCCTATGTACAAGAATATAACTACTATAATACTGCTCCTATGTACAAGAATATAACTACTATAATACTGCCCCCTATGTACAAGAATATAACTACTATAATCCTGCTCCTATGTACAAGAATATAACTACTATAATACTGCCCCCTATGTACAAGAATATAACTACTATAATACTGCCCCCTATGTACAAGAATATAACTACTATAATCCTGCTCCTATGTACAAGAATATAACTACTATAATACTGCTCCTATGTACAAGAATATAACTACTATAATACTGCCCCCTATGTGCAAGAATATAACTACTATAATACTGCCCCCTATGTGCAAGAATATAACTACTATAATACTGCCCCCTATGTACAAGAATATAACTACTATAATACTGCCCCCTATGTACAAGAATATAACTACTATAATACTGCTCCTATGTACAAGAATATAACTACTATAATACTGCTCCTATGTACAAGAATATAACTGTTATAATAGTGTCTCTTATTTTCCGGATGAGGTAAGAGACTGAGACTAGAGTGTTTAGGGCAGGTTAGGGATGATTTTGGGGAGGGGCAGGACTTTTACCCTCTTTCACTATTTCTTCTTGTTGAGGGTTGATCTTGTGTCTTTTTTCATTTCTCTACTTAAGGACTGTCTTTTTTTTTATCTGCCTTAGATAACAATTTTGAGAGAAACCACAAGTAACAAGCTGACATTCTCGGATTCCTCTTACATTTGAGATGTTGACCCGCTCTCTGCGGAGAAGCATTATATTGTACAACCCTCCAGCCGCTCTACCCCTCTCATCCTAAATTCGTAATGATGAGGACTCGGCCTCCCCGTGGCTTTTTCTTTGAGCAGAGAGCAAAATACAAAGCAAATATTCCCTGATCTCATCCTCTTCGTCTGTTGTATTTTCTTCTCCTTCGCTTATTTCCCACAGAGAAATAAATGAACTTTTAAAGTAATGTCAAAGAGTTTCAACAACGGCAAAAAAATGCACAGCGGAAAATGAGAGCATGAGGCGACACATTCAGAAATGGCCGGTACACGTGTTCAGCCCGAGCCCTGGCATGATGCCATCTTTAGAAATGGCATACTATGAATCATTAGCTTTCTCTTTGTTGGCCACATGCTGTTATGAGGCATTAGATACAATGTAGACACAATGTTTCTCTTGAGACTTTAGTAATGTTTACATGAGGTTATATATATTCCATTTCTTTATGTGCGGCCTTTACTGCATTTTAGAGAACACAGTATATGTTTCATACAGACGGACCAGGCGGATAGTATGGTGCTAATAAATATAGAAATTAGTAAATTGGTAAAGGAAACCCACCAGTCCAACAAGTATGTATATAGCAAATAGCGGGGATTAAAACAAAACCTTTATTAGGTCACATAAAAATGGTAAGCCTGATGAAAGAGCCATAACCGACACACAAACAACTCGTGGCTAAAGATGACATAAAAACAGCACAAACAGCACATCAATGTCCGCTTCTAATGGGTGCATATAGGGCATACCTACACCCCCGCTATGCAAGACCCCAACCTAGTAAACAGAAGCAAGTTGGTAAAAACGGGGATGGTGTATAGTAATGGACAAAAATTCAAAAATCAATATACATATCAGATAAGGGACAATATCACTGGAATGTGAGGATGCATCCGTGGTCCTTCGCTAGGGTCCCTCATAAGTAGGTGCATGTCTTCAAGCGCACAGTCTCCCACTAGCCGGGCGTTCAAACAAATCTCTTGATATGTTTCCTCATTAAATCATTCATACGGTGAGTGCAGAATGCTGTCTGGTCCTAGGCTGCATAAATATATGAAGTGCATACTACTTCTTACTTGTCCTGGCTGCATTCCTCCTCTGTCCCAGACGGTCACATCTATTCTCCTGCTCATCGGTTAACCATGACATTAGATACAGTGGTGTGAAAAAGTGTTCGGCCCCTTCCTGATTTCTTATTCTTTTGCAGGTTTGTCACTTAAATGTTTCAGATCACAAAACAAATGTAAATATTAGACAGAGATATCACAAGTAACCACAAAATGCAGTTTTTAAGTGAAGATCTTTATTATTAAGGGAAAAAGAAATCCAAACCTACAGGGCCCTGTATGAAAAAGTGATTGCCCCCTAAACCTAATAACTGGTTTGGCCCTTGGCAGCAACTGCAATCAAGCATTTGCGATAACTGGCAATGAGTCTTTACAACGCTCTGGAGGAATTTTGGCCGCTCATCTTTGCAGAATTGTTGTAATTGGGCAGCACGGTGGCTCAGTGGTTAGCACTAAACCTTGCAGCAATGGTGTCCTGGGTTCAAATCCCACCAAGGACAACATCTGGAAGGAGTTTGTATATTCTCCCCGTGTTTGCGTGGGTTTCCTCCGAGTTCTCCGGTTTCCTACTGACGCGCCCCCTGGGCCATGTTGTGTAGCGTTGCGCATGCGGGGAATACCCGGAGCCGGATCTGATAGGGGTAGTAGTCCTCGTGGCGGTGACCCGGTCCGTGCCCAGGGTGTCAAACTAAGTGGCGGTGCTTGGCATAAGATGTTATATTGTTCGACTACGCCACCCGTGGATTGCGGTCAGTGGGGACCGCCGCTGCACTGCAGACCGCTGAGGCTGATGTTGGTTGTGCAGCTCAGTATGGGATGACTCCCCACGGGAGGAGTATTGCCTCAGGGCAGCTAGTGTGGAAATTGATGGGAGTGATGTTGTGAGGGTCCCAGTGCTAGTGGTGCTGGAGTGGCAAGGAATCACAGAGACTTGTGGTGCAGGTTTAAAGCTTTACTCACAGTTGTTGCTCCGGTCACTCCGGCCAGCAGTGACCACCCAAGCCGTGCTGCGTCCACCAGGTACGGGACTCGGCCAACTCCCAGGCAAGTCCAGAGCGTGGTCCAGAGCTCCCCTCTCTTCCTTCCTACTGGCCGTCCCCACCAGGGACCCACCTTTGTCCGGCTCCCTCGGGCCTTCTGGTGGTGAAACCTTTCCCGGTTTCCCTGACCCTATATGGTATGCCTTCCTGGTGGATATGGTGAGGGGTCGCTCCAAGACTTGACCACGACCTCCGGTTCCTGGCTGAGGATAATTGGCCTCCACCAGTTTGGGATCCGGTACCCTGTTCTGCCAACCCTTCACCCGTTAACTCGTGGGATCTCAGGGTTCCCTCTTTTCTTGCGTCTCTGGGCCTTTCCTTGTGTTCCTGCTCCTTTCTGTTCTTTCTTCTTCTTCCTTCTCTCTCTCTCTCTCTCTGCCTCAGGCCTCCACTTCAGGCCTGGTTCTGGAACTGGGCCCGGACTGAGCCACAGCTCCCTGTCAGCCCTCTCTGGCTGAGCTCCTCTCCGAACTGAACTCCTCTCTGACTGCACTCCTCTGCTCTCAACCCTGATCTAAGATGGTGCCCACCTTATATACCTCCTTCTGACACCCGAGCCCAGGTGACCAGCACCCAATGGGCTCCTACCTATGCCCAGAGTCCCTCCCCTCTCTGCTCCTACACCACTGGGATGTTCCTCCCCCCTCCCCACTCCAGCCAGGGACAGACGCTGTCGTACCTGTACATCTATCTGGTGAGAGTACCGTTGATCTGTCCCCCGGAAATGGGGTGAGTGTGGTGCATGCAGCTAACTGAGCCCCGTTCCACGCTCCATCCTTACCCGGGAGTGGAATACCACACCTCTGGTTCGAGGTGCAATACCCCTGTAGCAGCCGAGCCCTCGGGGTGCTACATTCCCCCCTGGTAAATCACAGCACGTCCTCGGGCTGGAAAAGAGCAAAGACAAAATAAAACATACAAATTTTGAAAGTGCACTCATAAATAAAACATTAACTGAAAACTCATCCCTTTATGGGAGGTACTTTTCTCTTTTAACGTTACGGGTATAAAACATTTTTCTAAGACATTCTACTAATGCCACCGGAACTCTTTTGTAAAACACTATATACAACTTTTGGCATTATTATTTTAGCAGCATATTTAACTTTCCATTATAAAACATTTTCAAAATATATTCTTGATCTCTGGCCACGGTGCAACTTGTGACCAGGTAAAGTGCAACAGTCACTAATTCCAAGGTAGAAAGGCAGTTCTTCTATAAAACCAATAGGGGGCGCTTTAGGAAGCGCAACTATTTACAAGGGGTATGGCCGCTCTCAGTCCTCGGCCAGTGGGGATAAGGGATGGCTGCTCACAGTCCTCAGCCTGTTAAGGGATAGGGACACACGGGTAACAGTTTGCTGGTCCCAACGGGGACTATACTTTACTTAGCAGCAGTACTTGTAACAGTTCTTGTACCCTTACGGGTAACTATGTACAGTTCCACTTTACCGTACTTCAGTAACGGCATCCTCCTGCTCCTTCTCGCGGGTGACCTTCAAACCCGTCCGGGTTCTCTTGTTCCTCCTCGCACTGTAGCTCTCTCTCGGTCAGTCGGTGTACATGGAGAGCATATGGACCTTTGGCACATTGATGCCGGGTGAAGGTGACCTCATCACCCAGGTAAAGATCACGTCCTCTGTGTCCCTCCGGCAGATGGCTCTCGACATCCCTGCGGGTGACAAAGACGTCGCCGGGGGTTCTGTGGTCCCGGATAAAACCCCAACCGTGCTGCAGTTGAAACTTGATTACGGTCCCGGTGGCGCGGGGACCATGGGCTGCACGGGGGTTTCGTCTGGTCCGGCTTTTCTGTTCCGCACTCTGTACTTGCAGCCGCTCCTCGCGGACCCGCCTCTCTCGCCGTTCCCGGTCGAAGACCTCCAGCTGTTGCCGGCAGCACTCTGCTCGCTGGGCTGCGGCCGCCCGGGTCTCATGGGTGAAGCCGATGAGGTTTTCCCCGGTGGGGTCCCATTCAAATTGGGCCTCCTCCAGCGGGAGCGGGACGATCTTGACAGGCGCCGGAGCTGGAATCAGGGGCTCATCCAGGGGCCTTTCCTTCCGGAGTCGGGGATGGTAGTACTCCGGTGGCCACTCAAAGGGCTGCCCATCCGGGCAAGTATGTTGGGCGAACAAGTCTTCACCCAGGGGTAGGACTTTGTGGGTTGAGGGCGCGGTGGTGGCAGCGGCGCCCGGGTTCACCAGGCCTTGCGACCAGGCTGGGGGCACCCTGAAGGTAAAGGGCACAGCGGAGACGGCGGCGCCCGGGGGTACTCGGCCCTGCGACCAGGCCGGTGGCGTCTCCTGCTTGGCCGCGCTCGGGGTTGAGGCGCATGACGTCACAGGGGGCGTGGCCACGGCTCCTGCTTGAGGCCTAGTCTGGAGCGGTGGCGGTGCAGCGACGGGCACGGTAGGGGGAATTTCGGGCTCTGCGACGGGGAGCTGGGGCAGGCTCACGGTTTCTAGGCTTGGGGTAGTGACGTCCCCTTTACCTGCCTCCGTCTCTTCAGCTCCTTCCACGGCGTCGTCTCCGGCCTTCATTCCTCCTGCACCATCCTCAGAGGCGGTTAGACTCCTCGTCTCGGGTGGCGTGCTCCGCTGGCGGGTTCCAGCCTGCTGGGCCATCTCCCGACTCCATTCAGTCAGCGTTTCTCGCTGCACCTGGGCCATCCTCCGTGCGAGGCCCTCCAGCGCGGTCTGTGCACGCTCCCGGTCTCGGGGGAGCTGTGCCAGGATCTCCACCAGGTCTTGTGGGGTGGTAGCTTGCAACAGGCTCCTGACCACAGGGTCGGTGCTGCCTGATTCTCCCTCCATCTCCGGGTACGGCTTCTCCCGACTCCTCCAGGCTGCACCCATCCTCTCTCTTTTGTTCTTGATCCGCCCCCATTGGGAGTGGTCCCGGGGCAACTTAGTGACAGTCAGTTTCAGGGGCAGACCCCCCACTCTGATGGACATCTCCATTATTGTAGTCTCGGCTGGTGGGGGCGGTCCCCTCCTTTGGCGCCACTCCGGGACCATGCCCACGATGGGAGGTGGTCTCTTGCCACCCTCTGGCACGCCCACAATGGCGTCCGCTCTGCCAGGGCGGGAAACCGTCCAAGATGGCGGGAATCATCCCCTGATGGCGGGAAGCTCCGCGGATGGCGGGTAAAAGCTGCAGATGGCGGGCAAACGGCGGGAAACGACTCCGGACGGCGTCCGATGGCGGGAATCCTCCGGAATTGGCGGGAGACTTCTTTTTGAGGTACATGTGAACTTTTCTTCAGGCACGCAGTACCCGGTGGTTGCGGGCACGAAATCCTGCCGACTACGCCAAAGTTGACGCGCCCCCTGGGCCATGTTGTGTAGCGTTGCGCATGCGGGGAATACCCGGAGCCGGATCTGATAGGGGTAGTAGTCCTCGTGGCGGTGACCCGGTCCGTGCCCAGGGTGTCAAACTAAGTGGCGGTGCTTGGCATAAGATGTTATATTGTTCGACTACGCCACCCGTGGATTGCGGTCAGTGGGGACCGCCGCTGCACTGCAGACCGCTGAGGCTGATGTTGGTTGTGCAGCTCAGTATGGGATGACTCCCCACGGGAGGAGTATTGCCTCAGGGCAGCTAGTGTGGAAATTGATGGGAGTGATGTTGTGAGGGTCCCAGTGCTAGTGGTGCTGGAGTGGCAAGGAATCACAGAGACTTGTGGTGCAGGTTTAAAGCTTTACTCACAGTTGTTGCTCCGGTCACTCCGGCCAGCAGTGACCACCCAAGCCGTGCTGCGTCCACCAGGTACGGGACTCGGCCAACTCCCAGGCAAGTCCAGAGCGTGGTCCAGAGCTCCCCTCTCTTCCTTCCTACTGGCCGTCCCCACCAGGGACCCACCTTTGTCCGGCTCCCTCGGGCCTTCTGGTGGTGAAACCTTTCCCGGTTTCCCTGACCCTATATGGTATGCCTTCCTGGTGGATATGGTGAGGGGTCGCTCCAAGACTTGACCACGACCTCCGGTTCCTGGCTGAGGATAATTGGCCTCCACCAGTTTGGGATCCGGTACCCTGTTCTGCCAACCCTTCACCCGTTAACTCGTGGGATCTCAGGGTTCCCTCTTTTCTTGCGTCTCTGGGCCTTTCCTTGTGTTCCTGCTCCTTTCTGTTCCTTCTTCTTCTTCCTTCTCTCTCTCTCTCTCTCTCTCTGCCTCAGGCCTCCACTTCAGGCCTGGTTCTGGAACTGGGCCCGGACTGAGCCACAGCTCCCTGTCAGCCCTCTCTGGCTGAGCTCCTCTCCGAACTGAACTCCTCTCTGACTGCACTCCTCTGCACTCCTCTGCTCTCAACCCTGATCTAAGATGGTGCCCACCTTATATACTTCCTTCTGACACCCGAGCCCAGGTGACCAGCACCCAATGGGCTCCTACCTATGCCCAGAGTCCCTCCCCTCTCTGCTCCTACACCACTGGGATGTTCCTCCCCCCTCCCCACTCCAGCCAGGGACAGACGCTGTTGTACCTGCACATCTATCTGGTGGGAGTACCGTTGATCTGTCCCCCGGAAATGGGGTGAGTGTGGTGCATGCAGCTAACTGAGCCCCGTTCCACGCTCCATCCTTACCCGGGAGTGGAATACCACACCTCTGGTTCGAGGTGCAATACCCCTGTAGCAGCCGAGCCCTCGGGGTGCTACACTACCACATTCCAAAGACATACTGATAGGGAATGTAGATTGTGAGCCCCAATGGGGACAGTGCCCATAATGTCTGTAAAGCGCTGTGAAATTAATGGAGCTATATAAGTGAGTAAAATAAATTAAAATAAATAATTCGGCCACATTGGAGCGTTTCCGAGCATGAACCGCCTTTTTAAGGTCATCCCACAGCATATCAATCGGATTAAGATCAGGACTTTGACTAGGCCACTCCAAAGTCTTTGGCTTGTTTTTCTTAAGTCATTCAGAGGTGGACTTGCTGGTCTGTTTTGGATCATTGTCCTGCTGCATAACCCAAGTGCGCTTCAGCTTGAGGTCACGAACAGATGGTCGGACATTCCCCTTCAGGATTTTTTGTTAGACAGCAGAATTCATGGTTCCATTCACCACAACAAGTGTTCCAGGTCCTGAAGTAGCAAAACAGCCCCAGACCATCACACTACCACCACCATATTTTACTGTTGGTATGATGATCCTTTTCTAAAAAGCTATGTTACTTCTACGCCAGATGTAATGGGACATACACCTTTAAAAAAGTTCAACTTTTGTCTCGTGAGTCCACAGAGTATTCTCTGAAAAGTCTTGGTGATCATCAAGATGTTTTCTGGCAAAACTGAGATAAGCCTTTATGTTCTTTTTGCTCAGCAGTGGTTTTCGTCTTGGAACTCTGCCATGCTGCTGACGCGCCCCCTGGGGCCGTGGTGTACTCGGTAGCCGGGCCGGTCCTTTTTGGGGTAGTCACGGTGGCAGTGACCCGGTCCGTAGCCCAAGGCGGTCAACGAGAAAAGTCAATTGGGGAATAAAGTTTTGGGGATAAGGTTTTGTGACGCCACCCGTGGTATGCAGCTATAGGGGGCCGCCGCCGCTGTTCAGATCCACTGGAGCTGTTAGTGATGCAGCAGAGATGGTTCAGCTCTCCACGGGTAGAGCTAGGCCCCAGGGCAGTTAAATAGGGGATTTTGGATGTTGGTGTTGTGCAAGGCAGGTGACGCAGCAATTAAGTCAAGGACACAGTGGGGTGCAGTCTTCAAGTGTTTACTCACAGTTCTTATGAAGTTCCAGGTTACATCTGCCAGCAGGTTATAACAGCCCACCGAGTCCTGTGTCCTCCGGGGAAGTGATCCAGCCAACTCTCAGATAACTTGGGTGCACTTGATCGGGATCCCCTTCTTGTGTACCTTCCCTGGTTGTCTCTCTGCACTGGCTCTCACCCTCCTGCCCTGCGCCTCACACACAGTGTCCCGAGCTAATGGCTGCGTGCCTTGTCGGGTTACGTCCTCTTTGTCCCCTGGTCCTATAGAGCCACTTTTTCAGCGAATGTATGTGGTTTTTGGCTACGTCACTTGAAGATACCGCAGCCTGCGGTTTGCTAGCTGAGTCTTGTAGTCCTCCACTAGTCTGGGGCCGGTCCCCTACTGTGACCTGATCCCTGCACGGTCGGCGTGAACTCCGGCGCACGGGTGGACTCCGCACTTCCCGTGCCCCTAAGATCCTTTCTCTCTCTGGAGCCCTCCTCACTGCTCCAGTCTTCTCTCCTACTGGGCCCCTCTGACTGGGCCCTCACTCCGCCTGGACCCTACTCCTCAACAGTCCTCACTTACTCGCTCTTCTAGATGTTTCTACCTGTCTTTTATATTCTGTCATGTGACCCACGTCACCAACTGTCACTCTACGTGGTCCCTTCTACCTTCAGTCCTTCCTTTAGTGTTCCCCTAAAGTACTTCCTGCACCCACCTCCTCTACCTAGTTCCATCCTCCAGACAGGGACCAGGTCTGTGCTCTCCCCCAGGAGCAATCTTGCCCTTCCCTGATGGAGTGGTGTAGTGTTGGATGCAGGTGTTAGGGTCCCGGGCAGCACTCCCTCCTTACCTGAGAGTGGGGTACCACACCTCTGGCTGAGATGCAGTACCTCTGTGGTGACTGGACCCGCAGGGGCGCCACACTGCCATTTTTGCCCAGTCTCTTTCTTATGGTGGAGTCATGAACACTGACCTTAACTGAGGCAAGTGAGTCCTGCAGTTCTTTGGATGTTGTTGTGGGGCCTTTTGTGACCTCTTGAATGAGTCGTCGCTGTGTTCTTGGGGTAATTTTGGTCGGCTGGCCACGCCTGGGAAGGTTCACCACTGTTCCATATTTTTGCCATTTGTGTATAATGGCTCTCACTGTGGTTCGCTGGAGTCCCAAAGCTTTAGAAATGGCTTTATAACCTTTTCCAGACTGATAGATCTTAATTACTTTGTACTCATTTGTCCCTGAATTTCTTTGGATCGCAGCATGAAGTCTAGCTTATAATGATGATGATCTTTTGGTCTACTTCACTTTGTCAGGCAGGTCCTATTTAAGTGATTTCTTGATTGAGAACAGGTGTGGCAGTAATCAGGCCTTTGTGTGGCTGGGGAAATTGAACTCAGCTTCCCAAAGATGTGATAAACCACAGTTAATCTATGCTTTAAGGAAGGGGGGAATCACTTTAACACACAGGACCCTCTAAGTTTGGATTTCTTTTTCCCTTAATAATAGAGACCTTTATTTAAAAATGGTCATATACACTAAGTGGGATCAGGTGGTAGAACACCGCCTGAGTATTCAAGCAGTTACAATGTCTTACTCTCCATTACTCTATTACGCTGTTCCAACTCTGTTACATCACTATTTTAATTTTTAATACTACGGTACCACTGTTCCAGCTCTACATGGCTACTTGCGGCCTCCCGCTGTGTATAGATGGCTACGTGCGGCCTCCCGCCGTGTATAGATGGCTACGTGCGGCCTCCCGCCGTGTATAGATGGCTACGTGCGGCCTCCCGCCGTGTATAGATGGCTACGTGCGGCCTCCCGCCGTGTATAGATGGCTACGTGCGGCCTCCCGCCGTGTATAGATGGCTACGTGCGGCCTCCCGCCGTGTATAGATGGCTACGTGCGGCCTCCCGCCGTGTATAGATGGCTACGTGCGGCCTCCCGCCGTGTATAGATGGCTACGTGCGGCCTCCCGCCGTGTATAGATGGCTACGTGCGGCCTCCCGCCGTGTATAGATGGCTACGTGCGGCCTCCCGCCGTGTATAGATGGCTACGTGCGGCCTCCCGCCGTGTATAGATGGCTACGTGCGGCCTCCCGCCGTGTATAGATGGCTACGTGTGGCCTCCCGCCGTGTATAGAAGGCTACGTGTGCTCAATATTCAGTCATACAATTAATGTAAGGCTATGTGCCCACGATGCAGAAATGCTCTGGATTTTTCCTGAGTGTTTCTGCATCTCCCTGGCAGAAAAAACGCATGTGGATTGTACATGCGAATTGTACATGCAGATTGTACATGCGGATTGTGCATGCGGATTGTACATGCGGATTGTGCATGCGGATTGTACATGCGGATTGTACATGTGTTTTTCCTGCCAGGGACATGCGGATGTGAAGCATTCTGTTCTTCACTTGCATTTCCGTATGCGGCTTGACAAGCGCTTTCCAAGCGATTTTAGCATCACTTGGAAAGTGCTTGACAACTTGGTCACACTATATAAATCCATGGAACCGGCATGGATTTATATAGTGTGACCGTAAAAGAATGGTAAAAAATAAAAAATAAATATATACTTTCCTTCTGATGGCCTGCCGATGTCAGCGGTCGCGTGACCCGTCACATGACTAAATGACGTCACGGCAGGTCCTTTTCAGACCATCGTGAGCTGCCGTGAGCGGCCATCAGAAGGTAAGTATAATATTTATTTTTTATTTTATTCTTTCTTTTACAGGTTCTATGGTACCCGGGTCCGGAGGAGAGTCTCCTGTCCTCCACACCCGGGTACCATCCGCACATTGAAACGCATGTTATCCGCATGTACAGATGCAGTGATGCGGATTCCATGTGTTCCAATGCAAGTCAATGGCGGCAAATACGCCGCGCTTCCAAAATGTAATTTGTAGTGCTGCGGATTTTTCCGCAATGATAATCCGCAGGGGAAATTTCCGCAGCATGTGCACAGCACAGCGGATTATCATTGGGGACATGGCAGACCTTCTACCAAGCGTTTCTGCAGCCTAAAAAAAATTATTATAACTAATATGTTAATTATTATTAATATTGTGCCAAATTAATTTCACGTGAACTATCACATGATCTATCACAGGGGATCATGTGACATGTGATACATCAGGTGTGTGGGCGGGGGGGGGGGCCCGCACCTTCTAAACTGCCTGGGGCCCTTGCTACTCTTAATCCGCCCCTGGTTCCAGCAGAACAACTCCTGTGTTCCAGCTATGCTACACATGGTCTCCAGTACAACAACTGAAATGTTCCAACTTTGCTTCATCTTGTCTCCTGTAGAACAACTCTGCAGCATCTGGTCTCCACCTCAACACCTCTATTTTTCCAGCTTTGCTACATCAGTTCAGCTTAATCTTCTGGACACTTCTGTGCACTGACACATCCAGTCTGCGGCAACAGTGCCACCTGTCTGTGCTGCTCAAGATCTGCTCATCCGACCCAGGGACTTAAAGGGGTATTCCCATCTCCAGGTACTATCCCAATATGTAGTAAGTGAAGTAATAATAATAATAATAATATTAGCAAATACCTCCAATTAGAAGCGTAGTACAGTTTTTTTAATTCGCTATCTCTCTTACCTCATGTGCGCGCATTGCAGGACCTTAGGTATCCATGGTTACATCCACTGATAAAGTGACAGTTAGCTAGCTGCTAGTGGTCATAACCGTGGATACCTAAGGTCCTGCAATGCCTGCACAAGAGGTAAGTAGCATAGCGAATCAGAAAAACTATACTACATTTCTAATTACAGGTATTTGCTAATATTATTATGATTATTACACCTACTACATATTGGGATAGGATCTTGGAGATGGGAATACCCCTTTAAGGATCAATCTCACCAGCAAAGAGCCTTTTCACATTTGGTTTTTGCATATATGATACAGAAACAGGCTCTGAATGTGAGCTTTTTTTTATCAAAATGTAATATTTTATTTAAGCAACATGACACACCATTGGTAATGATAAGCAACATGTAGTCAAAAAAACATATTGTCACTGCATGCATAACCCAGATGGACTTACTTTAAAGTGGTTGTCACATTGTCTTTCCTCAGGAGATCACCGCTCCCCTGCCTCCTAGCATCCTGCTTGCCAGTAGGTGGTGCTGTGCTAATGATTGACAGTTTGGACTAACAGCATGGCTGAACCGCTGGCCCAAAGGGTGCGGGGACTGAAGCTGGCCAGATCCAGCAATCCTGCCTGCTGCAGTACTTGTAGGTTCAATAGCAAAGAGCTTGACAGTGCTGCTCTCCCTGCCTAGGAGATTGTGCACCTCTGGAAGACTGCAGAGGTGGCCGGTAACTTAGGCATCGAGCAATAAACAATAGAATTAAAAATCCCTCTGCTCTACAGAACGGGAATGATTTTTTTAGTAGAGATAAATTGCAAAGTTGCTTGTTTTTACCCATTTAAGAAGATGAGTAAACCCCTTTAAGCTTCTACTCATATTAATAATTACAATTAAATTACACTGTGAATTATCGGGTCTCTGTACTCTTTACCTGGATAATTAGAAAAGTGGTAAGACATAAAATAACTTGTTAAGGTGGCAACTTTATACCTGCAATGAATTATTTCTCTTCTTACAAATACCGTCCAGTGATACAACGTTAATAGAGAGACCTCTGTGTAAATAATATATAGAGTGTCCTAGAAAATCTATTTAATGCCAATTAGATGACTAAATGCCAAGCTCATTTAAATAAATTATATTAATTAGCAATCATGTGCTAATTAAAATGAGACAATTCCAGTCTACTTTCATGAAAATCTCCAGTGTAACGATAGAAGGCAAGAAACACACAGATCGCCCGAGACTTTATGTCTCCCTCTCTAATAATGTAGAAAAAAATCCTGCAAAGAAGGAAAAAGTTCAGTGCAACATTGTCAGAACTTTCTTGTAAACAGTGATTAGTTGATTAGTGACTCATCTGCTGGTGATCAGGGAGGTGACCCTGCAAATAGGAGGAAGTTCAGCACCAAGGTCAGTGCCCTTCACACAGCAAATGAGTGAGCTGCAAAATCCAACCTCACAGCACAGCAAAGACTCAGACTTATCAGAGGAGAGGAAAGGGAGGAGAGGAGAGCAGAGGAGAGCAAGGAGAGGAGAGCAAGGGCAGGAGAGGGATGAGAGGAGAGAGAGGAGAGCAAGGAGAGGAGAGCAAGGGGAGGAGAGGGATGAGAGGAGAGAGAGGAGAGCAAGGAGAGGAGAGCAAGGAGAGGAGAGCAAGGAGAGGAGAGGGAGGAGGGGAGGAGAGGAGAGGAAAGGGAGGAGAGGAAAGGGAGGAGAGGAGATCAGAGGAGAGCAAGGAGAGGAGAGGGAGGAGAGCAAGGAGAGGAGAGCAAGGGGAGGAGAGGGATGAGAGGAGAGAGAGGAGAGGAAAGGGAGTAGAGGAGAGCAGAGGAGAGCAAGGAGAGGAGAGGGATGAGAGGAGAGGAGAGGAAAGGCAGGAGAGGAGAGCAGAGGAGAGCAAGGAGAGGAGAGCAAGGAGAGGAGAGGGATAAGAGGAGAGGAGAGGAAAGGGAGGAGAGCAAGGAGAGGAGAGGGAGGAGAGCAAGGAGAGGAGAGGAAAGAGAGAAGAGGAATGCAAAGAGAGGAGAGAAGGGGAAAGCAAGGAGAGGAAAGTGAAGAGAGGAGAGAAGAGGAAAGCAGAGGAAAGGAAAGCGAGGAGAGGAGAGGGGAGGAGAGGAAAGCAGATGAGAGGAGGGGAGGGAATAATACATAGAAGTGCCCATGGTTTTGATACGAGTTGGGAATCAATTGGTTCTAGTCCAGAGACCCCACTAGTTCCCATTTACCAACCTTTCCCCCATTACAGACTGTTCAGGTTTCTGTGATAAGTTATAAATGTGAGCAGAACAATTGCGCTCCGGTCGGAGGACACGAGGCGGTAAACACAGCGAGTTCTAGACAGAAAACAAGAGCCGTCCAAGACATGACTGTAATCCGGGGAATCATAAAAACGTCAGAAGTTACCAAAACAAGACAAAATAAAGTTCTGTAAAGGAGAAAAGCTTCGGGGGAGCAATATTAAATGGGAGGAAATGGCACATTCATCTAAGCTATAGGGTCTGGAGGAGCAGCTGGGAGCGGCCGGACACTGCTGCAGCCTTCTGTGTGTGCACAATGATAATCTAGATAAAAAGATACGGTATGGAATAGACTCCTAACCTTCAGGGCTTTACAGATACTTCCAGATACTAGTGGCAGCCGACGTGGATGCTATACGACAGGGGTCCTCAAACTACGGCCCCCCGGCCACATGCGGCCCGCTGAGGATTTTTATCCGGCCAGCCGGGCTGTGGGCGGAGGAGAGCGGTGTCAGCGCCCGTTCCTTCCCGCTTGCTCAGGGCCCCGGCAGCTGGATACTTACCTCTCCCCGTGCCTCCGCAGATCCGCTGTCTTCCTGCTGTGCGCTCCCTGTGACGTCTCAGGTCAGAGGGCGCGGTGACGTCTTTACACCGTGCCCTCCCCTGAGCCGTCACAGGCAGCGCAGAGCGGGAAGACGCCGACAACGTTGGAGTCCGGACCCGAGCAGCGGCAGCAAGTGAGAAGTGAGGTGAGTATTTTTTTTTTAATGTATGGAGGCATGGGGCATAATATTAGGGGTGACATCCTGCATGGGGCATAATATTAGGGGTGACATCCTGCATGGGGCATAATATGGGGGGGTGAGATCCTGCATGGGGCATTATATGGGGGAGTGACATGCTGCATGGGGCATTATAAAGCGAGGGGGGTGATATCCTGCATGGTGCATTATAACGATAGGGGAGTGATATCCTGCAAGGGGCATTATATGGGGGGGGGCATCCTACATGGGGCATTATATGGGGGGTGACATCCTGCATGGGGCATTATATGGGGGGGTGACATCCTGAATGGGGCATTATAAAGACAGGGGAGTGATATCCTGCATGGGGCATTATATGGGGGGGTGACATCCTGCATGGGGCATTATATGGGGGGTGACATCCTGCATGGGGCATTATAAGGGGGGAACAGCCTGCATGGGGCATTATAAGGGGGGAACAGCCTGCATAGGGCATTATAAGGGGGAAACAACCTGCCCATTGAGGACCTATGCTGCCTATTGGGGACATTTACCTGCCTATTGGGGACATTTACCTCACTATTGGGGACATTTACCTGCCTATTGGGGACCTATGCTGCCTATTGGGGACATTTACCTGCCTATTGGGGACATTTACCTGGCTATTGGGGACCTATGTTGCCTATTGGGGACATTTACCTCACTATTGGGGACATTTACCTGCCTATTGGGGACCTATGCTGCCTATTGGGGACATTTACCTGCCTATTGGGGACATTTACCTGCCTATTGGGGACCTATGCTGCCTATTGGGGACATTTACCTGCCTATTGGGGACATTTACCTGGCTATTGGGGACATTTACCTGCCTATTGGCGACCTATGCTGCCTATTGGGGACATTTACCTGCCTATTGAGGACCTATGCTGCCTATTGAGGACCTATGCTGCCTATTGGAGACATATACCTGCCTATTGGGGACCTATGCTGCCTATTGGGTACAGTTACCTACCTATTGAAATACCGGTTGATTTAACTTTACTTGTTCTTCATTTTAAATATTGTATTTGTTCCTGTATTGTTTTTTACTTCAAAATACGATATGTGCAGTGTGCATAGGAATTTGTTCATAGTTTTTTTTTTAATTATATTCCGGCCCACCAATGGTCTGAGGGACAGTGAACTGGCCCCCTGTTTAAAAAGTTTGAGGACCCCTGCATGGTTTAAGGAGTGTCAGTAATATATTATGAGGCCAACGAAGACAGAATAAAAAACAAACTGTACTTTACTCACCCTCCCAGGGTCCAGCTCTGACTCTCCACCGCTGCTCCCAGGCTATTCCCATCTTCATAGGGGAATATTGTTGGATAGGGCTTGTGAATACAGCTACTTTTGCCATTTACTGCTTATTAAAGTTTGCGTCTGTTCTTGAGATATAACACTTTTCTTTTGTTTCCAGCTTGTTTCCTAGGAGACCGACCACCACTGCAGTCTAGCACTGCACTGAAGCTGGCTAGGATTAGGAGGCAGCAGTGCATCCAGTGATTCTGAACAGCTTTAAAACCGCTTACAAGCTCAATAGAAAAGAGTTTGTAAGCAATGCACATGTTCTGCTGTAAGCGTCGGTGGTCGGTCTCCAAGGTGATAAGGGAATAACTCTTTACTGT
Organism: Phyllobates terribilis; assembly: GCF_046119375.1. NCBI lineage: Eukaryota > Metazoa > Chordata > Amphibia > Anura > Dendrobatidae > Phyllobates > Phyllobates terribilis. The sequence goes on along the minus strand of NW_027362769.1, from coordinate 180,537,115 downwards.
TTTTTCACATTTTGAGAATTTTTCAGAGAGAATTTATTTTAAGGTGAATCATAAAAAAAGCATATTGGGGGAAAATATATTTTAATCCCTGACAAATGTTCCGGCAAAGCAAAATTTGGGATAAATTGCTGCCATCTCAGCATTAGTTTCAAAGGAATATAATACAGATGCAAATAAAAAAAGTTCTTGTAAAATATTAACTTTAACATCGTCACGCCGGAAGCGCGTCACTTACCCCGACCTTCGGTGACCTCGTCACGTGATCGCAGGTCACTGATGGGTGGGCATGACAACCCTGGGTCTGCAGCAGACCCCAGTGGTGTCATGTGCTGATTGCTATGAGCGCCACCTAGTGGTCGGCGCTCATAGCACATGAGCATTTCTGCTACATAGAGGTGATCTGCTCATCACCTCTATGTAGCAGAGGCGATCGGACAGTTGCTGATTCTAGTCTCCTATGGAGACTATAGAAGTATGCAAAAAGTGTAAAAAAAAAGTTTTTAAAAATATTAAAAAATTAAAAAATATAAATGTTTAAATCACCCCCCTTTCGCCCCATTCAAAATAAAATTATTAAAAAAAAAACCACACACACATATTTGGTATCGCCGCATTCAGAATCGCCCGATCTATCAATATAAAAAAAGAATTAATCCGATCAGTAAACGGCGTAACGAGAAAAAAATTCTAAACGCAAAGAAGGACCTACCGACAATCTGCAAGGACTTTGAAGCATTGGGGAAGAAAGTAAAAGAACTGGATGCGCAGGTAGTTTTTTCTTCTATCCTTCCAGTAGACGGGCATGGCGTCAGGAGATGGAACAGGATCCTTGATGTGAACAACTGGCTGAGACGATGGTGCAGACAACAAGGATTTGGATTCCTGGACCACGGTGTGAATTATCTCTATGACGGACTCCTTGCCAGAGACGGACTACACCTCAACAAACCCGGGAAACACACATTCGCCAGGAGACTCGCAACACTCATCAGGAGGGCGTTAAACTAGAAGAAGAGGGGATGGGAAGAAAAACGCCGGACACGAACATGCAACCAGAGAACATACTAATGAAAGATATGAAGTGCGACAAAGAAGGTCCAAGACAAGATACTTGGAAGGGAGGTAAGAAAATTTCTAATACAATCCACAGGGAGAAGATTGGAACAAAACAAAATCGTGTAAACTGCGTGCTAGCAAATGCCAGGAGCCTGACAAACAAGATGGATGAACTGGAAGCAGAAATATCTACAGGTAACTATGACATAGTGGGAATAACCGAGACATGGTTAGATGAAAGCTATGACTGGGCAGTTAACTTACAGGGTTACAGTCTGTTTAGAAGGGATCGAAGAAGTCGGAAAGGGGGTGGAATCTGTCTATATGTAAAGACGTGTCTAAAGCCTACAATACGTGAGGATGTATGGGAGGGACATGAGGAGGTCGAGTCCTTATGGGTGGAGATACATGGGGCAAAAAACAATAACAAAATTATCATAGGAGTCTGTTATAAACCACCAAATATAGCAGAAGCCACGGAAAGTCTATTAATGAGGCAAATAGACGAAGTAGCAAAAAATAACCAGGTGATTATTATGGGGGACTTCAACTACCCCGATATAGACTGGGAAACCGAAAGCTGTAGATCTCAGAAAGGAAACAGGTTTCTGTCAATTATCAAAGACAATTATTTGTCACAACTTGTGCAGGAACCAACTAGAGGGACGGCCCTTTTAGACTTAATATTAACTAACAGGCCAGACAGAATAACTGAGGTGCAGGTCGGGGGGCACCTGGGAAATAGTGACCACAACATTATACAATTCCACATGTGCTTCAGTAGGTGCCCAGCAAGGGAGTCACAAAAACACTGAACTTCAGCTAAGAGATGCCCTTCACCTTATAGACTGGGATAGTATCTTCAGTAATAGGAGCACGGATAGAAAATGGGAAATTTTCAAAACAGACCTACATAGTCACTGTAGAAGGTACATACCTTATGGGAATAAAAGGGCGAGGAATAGGAGGAAGCCAATGTGGCTAAATAAGGAGGTCAAGAGGGCAATGAAAAACAAAAAAAGGGCTTTCGGTAAACTTAAACAAGAAGGCAGCGAGGAAGCGCTAATATCTTATAGGGAAAAAAACAAAATCTGTAAGAAACAAATAAGAATAGCAAAAGAGGAGACAGAGAGACTAATTGCCAAGGAAAGTAAAACGAATCCCAAACTGTTCTTTAACTATATAAACAGTAAAAGGATTAAAACTGATGGAGTTGGGCCATTGAAAAATAACCTGGGTAAAATCATAGAGGGCGATGAGGGTAAAGCGAACCTACTCAATAGCTTCTTCTCCACTGTTCTCACAAAAGAAAACAATTTATCGGAGGAAATGCAGAGTGATAAAGTAAACCCTCCGCTAAATATCACCCACCTAACCCAGGAGGAAGTTCAGAAACGCCTAAATAATATCAAAATAGACAAGTCACCAGGCCCAGATGGCATACACCCCCGGGTACTAAAAGAATTAAGTAATGTGATAGACAGGCCGCTGAATCTTATATTCAAGCACTCTTTATGGACAGGGACTGCCCCACTAGACTGGTGCCAAGCAAATGTGGTACCAATATTCAAAAAGGGGTGTAAAAGTGACCCTGGGAACTATAGAGCAGTCAGCTTAACGTCTGTTGTGGGTAAATTGTTTGAAGGATTTCTTAGAGATGCTATTGTAGAATATCTTAATGATAATAACTGTCTAACTCCATATCAACATGGATTCATGAGGGATCGCTCCTGATGGCCTTCTACGAGGAGGTGAGCTCACAGCTGGACCGGGGAGAGTCAGTGGATGTTGTAGACCTTGACTTCTCCAAAGCGTTTGATACCGTGCCACACAAAAGGTTGGTATATAAAATGAGAATGCTTGGTCTGGGGGATAATGTGTGCAAGTGGGTAAATAGCTGGCTGAGTGATAGAAAGCAGAGGGTGGTTATCAATGGAGTAAGCTCAGGGGGTGTCAGGGTTACTAGCGGGGGGCCTCAAGGGTCTGTCTTGGGCCCTATATTATTTAATATATTTATTAATGATCTAGTGGAAGGGTTGCATAGTAAAATAGCAATATTTGCAGATGATACTAAACTTTGTAAAGTAGTTAATACAGATGAGGATAGGGCACAGCTACAGGAGGATTTAGATAAATTGGGGAGTTGGGCCAAAAAATGGCAAATGGGGTTCAATGCCGATAAATGTAAGGTCATGCACATGGGAAAGAAAAACAGCAGTCACCCATACATATTAAATGGGAAAACGTTGGGGAAATCTGACATGGAGAAGGACCTGGGCGTCTTGGTTAACAGCAAATTAAATTGGAGTGCCCAGTGTCAGGCAGCAGCTGCGAAGGCAAATAGAGTCATGGCATGCATCAGAAGAGGAATAGGGGCATATGATGAGAACATTGTTCTTCCTCTGTATAAAGCGCTGGTAAGGCCGCACTTAGAATATTGTGCACAGTTCTGGGCTCCGGTGCTCAGGAAAGACATACTGGAGCTAGAGAGGGTACAAAGGAGGGCGACTAAGGTAATAAAGGGAATGGAGGGACTAGAATACCCAGAGAGGTTGTCAAAATTAGGCCTATTTACATTGGAAAAGAGAAGGCTTCGGGGAGACCTCATAAACATGTATAAATACATCAGGGGGCTGTACAGAGATCTCTCCCATGACCTGTTTATACCAAGGATGGTGACAAAGACGAGGGGGCACACTATGCGTCTGGAGGAAAGGAGGTTCCTGCACCAGCATAGAAGGGGATTCTTTACGGTCAGAGCCGTGAGACTCTGGAACTCTCTGGGAGAGGAAGTGGTGATGTCCAACTCACTTAATGAGTTCAAGAGAGGCCTGGACGCCTTTCTTGAGAACAATAAAATTACATCTTATGCTTAGTTAATTAATCCAGGGATTTAATCTGACTGCCAGATTGGTGTCGGGAAGTGAATTTTTCCTCAATGATGTAAATTGGCCTCTACCGCATGGGTTTTTTTTGCCTTCCCCTGGATCAACGCTGCGGAATAGCTGCAGTGCACAAGAAATAGGCTGAACTGGATGGACGCTTGTCTTTTTTCAGCCTTATAAACTATGTAACTATGTAAGAATTATGTTTGTTGGTCGCCGCAACATGGCAATAAAATGCAATAACGGGCGATCAAAACATCGGATCTACCCCAAAATGGTATCAATAAAAACTTCAGCTCGGTGCACAAGAAATAAGCCCTCACCCGGCCTCAGATCCCGAAAAATGGAGACGCTACGGGTCTTGGAAAATGGCGCCATTTATTTTATTTTTTTTAGCAAACTTTGGAATTTTTTTTCACCACATAAATAAAAAAAGAACCTGTACATGTTTGGTGTCTATGAACTCGTAATGACCTGTAGAATAAGAAGGGAAGGTCAGTTTTAGCATTTAGTGAACGTGGTAAAAAAATTTTTAAAAAAAACCTCTGTGGTGTTGCACTTTTTTTGCAATTTCACCGCACTTGGAATTTTTTTTCCCGTTTTCCCGTACACGATATGGTAAAACTAGTAATGGCGTTGAAAAGTACAACTCGTCCCGCAAAAAATAAGCCCTCACACGGCCATATTAACCAAAAAATAAAAACGCTATGGCTCTGGGAACAAGGGGCGCAAAAAACGAAAATTCAAAAATGGAAAATCCCAGGGTTGCGAAGGGGTTAAAGAGGCAATATAGTCATGGGACCATAGCCAGAGATGAGACTAGTCCGGCTCCGTGTAAGGCTAGTGCTAGAGGTGATTGACAGGTCTCTCGATATGGGAGCGATGCTCTGGAGCATTTCAGGGAAAAGATACCTGGCTGCGATCTTGTAGCCAGGCTTTGATTCATGTTTTCCGTGTTTTCGGCAGCATGAATCAAGGGACAGAAAAAAAGAAAAAAAATCAGCACCAAAAATCTCAGAAGCACTGGTATATAATGCCCTGCCACACAGAATATTGCAAACCGGTACTCTGGGATCTCTGGTGCAAACTTGGAGGAAACAGGTGCCAGACTAGTCGATGTAAAAAGAAAAAAAAAAAGGGTTGCACTCATCGTAACTTTAAAAGTCCTTTATTACATTGCAGCTAAAAACATGCAGGCAGGGGAACGAAGTGGATCAAAGTCGGATTTTTCCCCTGCCTGCATGTTTTTAGCTGCAATGCAATAAAGGACTTTTAGGCTACGTGCCCACGATGCAGAAATGAAGCAGAAAATTTCTGCAGCATTTCTGCATCTCCCTGGCAGAAAAAACGCATGCAGATCGTGCATGCATTTTCCCTGCAGAATACATGCGGAATACATGCGGATTCACATGCGTATCCACATGCGTTAACGCATGTGGACTGACAAGCACTTTCCAGGCGATAGCATCACTTGGAAAGTGCTTGACAACTAGGTCACACTATATAAATCCATGCAGAAGGCATGGATTTATACAGTGTGACTGTAAAAATAAAAAATAAAGCTATTCTTACCCCCGATCCCCCGCCGCATGTGCTGTCGCGCTCGTCCTCGCTTCTTCCTGGTTGCCGGCACATCGCGAGACAGCCTGCGGTCACATGACCGTGACGTCATCTCAGGTCCTGGAAGGAGAAGCGCTGCAGGGGCCGCCGGACAGGTGAATATAAACTTTATTTATTATTTTATTCTTTTTTTACAGGTAGAATGGTACCCAGGTCTGGATGAGAGTCTCCTCTCCTCCAGACCTGGGCACCATCCGCACATAGAGACGCATAGAAGCCGCTTGTACAAATGTACAGACACTGATTCTATGCGTCTCAATGCAAGTCAATGGCGGCGCTTCCGCTGCGCTTCCGCAAAATTAATGAACATGCTGCGGATTTCTGAGCGCTGCAGAAACGCTGCGGAAAAATCCGCAGCATGTGCATTGACATTGCGGAATGCCATTGGGGACCATGGGGTGCGGATTACCATGCGTTTTTTATGCGTTTCCGCTGCGGAAACCCATGAAAAACGCATCGTGGGTGCGCAGCCTTAAAGGGACGATGAGTGCAACCCTTTTTTTTCTTCTTTTTTTTTCTGTTTACATGAATCAATGGACAGCTGCCCTTTAAGACTGGTGGACAAAATGCCAATCTTAATGAATCAGGGCCCAAATGTACAGATAGATAGTGTGAACTTGGACCACACAGTGCAATGATGCACCGGATTATTCAAACAGCATGAACCACTATGGTAAACTGTGGCGTTTATAGACTGTCTAATAATGGCACGGTATAGATACATCTCCCCGCTGTGTATACTTACCTTCTGATTGACAGATATTCTTTAGCTTGTTCTTTTTTACCTGCATTCAGCGCAGCATTATGTCACCCACAATGTGTGTTTTTTTTCCTTCCTCCTCCGCTGTATTCGCGATATTCCCCCAGGCATATCTGCTGTATAGAGCCACTAAATGTCCTCACTTCAGCAGACAATACGTTACATTGAAGATCTATTTGTGCAGAGATTCACTGGCTTTATATCATTATGTGATGGCCCGGTGCGTGGATCCATGTAACCTCATGTACAATTGTCAAGACGACGATAAATAAAATAAGTTCAAGTGATTCAACGCCATGGTTACAGGCTCCATGGGACCGTCATTATTACAGAATAGAAAGGAATAAGATATCCTGTTGTGTGAGGACATTATGCTCCAATATTGGTGGAGGATGCGGGCAGCTTCAGGAGACGACATTGTGTCCTATAACCTTCACTCAAGTTATGAGCAGAAAATCTATTCCTATTACTTTATACGTGCAAAAAAAAAAAAAACTTTTAAAGAACTAAAACAAACATTGGTGCAAAGATGACAACTTAGGAGATATTTGACATGATTTACTTAATATTCAGGGGTGTCAATAATTATGATCACACCTGTATATATATAATACCTATGTTTAGGTAAATAAATGGAAATTCCCTTTAAAGGGATGTGACATCAGAAAATGGCCTATTGTTTTAATCAGTTACTTGTGTAAAATGTATTGTCTTTTTAACGTTTGGCAATGTTCTTTTTTTTTCACATAAAAAAATCTTGCAATTCTCACACCGACCTCTAGGGATTTTTTAGACTCTAATTTCCTGTTGTTTCAGGAAACACTTGAACATTAGCTGCAATGAACACTGTCTTTAATATTGTAGCATCTAATGAGCATGTGAAAAAGTCATTGTGACATCCTCTATTGTGATTATTGGATCCCGAGTTATCAGCTGTATACAGAGGTGTTATTTTTTTTTTTCTATTTTTCTTACGGCTGTGATATTTCACTCAGTTTGTGTCGTTATGGAATTTTATATTCTGTTCTTTAATGTAAAACTTGTGATATTGCCTTGGATTGTCTCAGGATCTCAATGTTAAGACTATATTTCTTATTCTTTATGACAGTCTTTATTGATACTATTCTTCTTCTTGCTGTTGCTTTTTCTATCTCGGCACGCTTTGTGCCTTCTGATTGTGTTACTTTTAAAAAATTCAATAAATAAAGATAAATAAAAAAAAAAAAAGAGGTGTTATCTGATATTGTAATCCGGCCTCCGGTAATAAGGAAACTGCTGAAAATAGTCCTGAAAGGGCAAAAAGTGTGAATGTAAAAATGGTTCCAGTGACCAATGTGAAAACTGCAAGATTACATTTTCTTTAAATAAGGATATTGAAAAGAGAAAAAAATTGACAATTTTTTTATGCATGTAACACAACATTTTTTTTTTATTATAGTGTCGCTTTAAATTAATCTGGGTAACCGATAACCAGTATAGCCATTTTAAGAGAAGTCACTCTTTTTTAATAGCTTTAACCACTTCGCGCCAGAGCCTGTTTTTGCCTTCGTGACCGGCCCAATTTTTTCAATTCTGACCACTGTCACTTTATGAGGTAATTACTCTGGAACGCTTCAACGTATTCCCCTGATTCTGAGATTGTTTTTTCGTGACATATTGTACTTCATGATAGTGGTAAAATTTCTTCGATATAACTTGTGTTTATTTGTGAAAAAATCGGAAATTTGGCGAAAATTTTGAAAATTTTGCAATTTTCAAACTTTGAATTTTCATGCCCTTAAATCAGAGAGATATGTCACACAAAAGAGTTAATAAATAACATTTCTCACATGTCTACTTTACATCAGCACAATTTTGGAACCAAAATTTTTTTTTGTTAGGGAGCTATAAGGGTTAAAAGTTGACCAGCGATTTCTCATTTTTCCAACAAAATTTACAAAAACATTTTTTTAGGGACCACATCATATTTGAAGTCACTTTGAGGGGTCTTTATGACAGAAAATACCCAGAAGTGACACCATTCTAAAAACTGCACCCCTCAAGGTGCTCAAAACCACATTCAAGAACTTTATTAACCCTTCAGGTGCTTCACAGGAATTTTTGGAATGTGGAAGAAAAAAATTAACATTTAACTTTTTTCACAAAAATGTTACTTTAGACCCAATTTTTTTTATTTTCACAGGGGTAACATGAAAAAATGGACCCCAAATTTTTTTGTGCAATTTCTCTTGAGCGTGCTGATACCCCATATGTGAGGGAAAACCACTGTTTGGGCGCACGGCAGGGTTCGGAAGGGAAGGAGCGCCATTAGACTTTTTGAATGTAAAATTTGTCTGAATAATTAGCAGACGCCATGTTGCGTTTGGAGAGCTCCTGATGTGCCTAAACAGTGGAAACCCCCCACAAGTGACACCATTTTGGAAACTAGACCCCTTAGGTTACTTATCTAGATGTGTGGTGAGCACCTTGCACCCCCAGCTGCTTCACAGAAGTTTATAATATTGAGCCGTAAAAATAAAATTTTCACATTTTTCCCTCAAAAAATGTTTTTCATTCCCTAATTTTGTATTATCATAAGGGTAACAGGATAAATTGCACCATGAAATTTGTTGTGCAATTTCTCCTGAACACGCCGATACCCCATATGTGGAGGCAAATTACTGTTTGGTCACATGGCAGGGTTTGAAAGGGAAGGAGCGCCATTTGACTTTTTGAATGTAAAATTTGTTTGAATAATTAGCGGACGCCATGTTGCATTTGGGGAGCCCCTAATGTGCCTAAACAGCGGAAACCCCCCACAAGTGCCACCATTTTGGAAACTATACCCCTTAGGGAACTTATCTAGATGTGTGGTGAGCACCTTGCACCCCCAGCTGCTTCACAGAAGTTTATAATATTGAGCCGTAAAAATAAAATTTTCACATTTTTCCCATAAAAAATGTTTTTCATTCCCTAATTTTGCATTATCATAAGGGTAACAGGATAAATTGCACCATGAAATTTGTTGTACAATTTCTCCTGAGTACGCCGATACCCCATATGTGGGGGAAAACCACTGCTTTGGTGTACGGCAGGGTTCGGAAGAGAAAGAAGCGCTATGTTGGCTGGGATAGGCAGCAGACACCATGTCACATTTGAAGAGTCGCTGACATGCCGAAACAGCAGAAACCCCCACAAGTGACCCCATTTTGTAAACTACACCTCTCAAGGAATTCATCTAGGGAAGTAGTGAGCATTTTTTAATTTTTAAATTTATACCATTGGGCAGTGAAAAAAGCATAATTATATTTTTACCACAAAAAAATGTTTTACCCTCAGATTTTACATTTTCACACAGGGCAATGGGTAAAAATGGTGCCGAAATGTGTCACACAATTTCTTCTAAAAGTGTCAATACCCCATATGTGGCTGTATCATACCACTTAGCCATACGGCGAGATCTGGGGGGGGCGGAGCGCTATTTGACAATTGGAGAACAAATTATTGCAGAATAGGCATTTGGATTTGGGAGCACAAAATTTTCTGAATTTCTTTTGGGGGGCAAGGACCATTTCGTTTTTCCAGAGCCTTTCTGCTACCAGTAACTTGGAAGTCCCTTATATTTTTAACAGATGACGGACCTGAGTTGGGACTAGCTTTTTTTGAGGACTGAGTTGAAGCTTTTATTGGGAACATTTTACGTAACATTTATCCGGCGCTCTAGGCTGAGCACTTACATCGGGGTTTCCATCTAAATTTCCAAGTGATGTAATTCAGATGAAACCCCTGCGGGATCCATTCACTGTAATGAGGCAGCAGAGTTACTCTGGACTCCGTCTGGCCTCTGTTTAGTGGTGTCCTTTTTTTCAGAAGAACTGTGGCCAACCGCACTTTTATGCACGCCTAAAACAAATGACACCGTGGGATCACAGGCCAGACGGCATGCACAGTGGCCTATATCTGTCTCATTACAGGGAATCTTCCGTCATGGGTTCCGGCTGAATCACATATTTCAGAGATTTATACAGAAACTCTGGCGTAAGTGCTCAGCGCAGAGCACAGGATAAATGTGAGCAGAGCCTTACTGGGATCTTTGGGAGACATAATAAACAAATCAGTAGCAGGTGAATAATATTTGTTTTATTTATTTTTTACGCCGTTCCTCGTGTGATATAACTGATTAGATTACTTTATTCTTCGGGTCGGTGCGATTACAGAGATACCAGATTTATATCGGGTTTTTATGACTGATAGCTGTCACACACTAAAATACGCTTTTTTTGCAAAATCTAGTTTTTGCATCACCATATTTTGAGAGCTATAATTTTTCCATATTTCGGCCGATAGAGTCATGTGACGGCTTGTTTTTTGCGGGACGAGTTGACATTTTTATTGGAACCATTTTTGGGTACGTGACATTTTTTGATCGCTTTCTATTCCGTTTTTTGGGAGGTAAAGTTAACAAAAACAAACACTTCAGGAATTGTTTTTTGAAGTTTTTTTTATACCGTTCTGCGTGTGGTAAAAGTGATCAGGCAGCGTTATTCTTCGGGTCAGTACGTTTACAGCGATACTACACTTACTGTATTTTTTTTATGTTTTGGCGCTTTTACACAATAAAACAATTTTATAGAAAAAAAAATATTTTTTTTGCATTGCTTTATTCTGAGCGCTATAACTTTTTTATTTTTCGGCTGATGGAGCTGTATGGCGCCTTTTTTTTGCGGAACAAGATGAAGTTTTCAGTGGTACCATTTTTATTTCTATTCTGCTTTTTGATCGCATTTTTTTCCACTTTATGTTTGGCGATATGATGAAAAAGCATATTTTTTTGCTCCGTTTTTTATTTATTTTTATTACGGTGTGCACAGAAGGAGTTAATTAGTGTGACAGTTTTATAGCTCGGGTTGCTTCGGACGCGGCGATACCAAATATGTGTACTTTTTTTGGTTTTGTAATAATATACGGATTTATTGGTTTAATATTTTATTTATTTATTTTTATTTATTTTGTGATTTTTTTTTTTTAATAGTTTAAAAACTTTTTTTTTACTTTTTTTACATTTTTACTTAGTCCCTGTATGGGACATTAATTTTTATTTTTCTGATCACTGATCTCATGTAATGTAATAGACATATATTACATTACATGAGATCTTCACTGACTGTTTCAGTCAGTCTCCTGTCTGGCATCAGCTACATACAGGCTGAAGCCAGACAGGAAGGACACCATATATGGCAGAGCTGGAGGCGGTCATGTGACCTCCAGCTGCCATAGCAACCCCAGGTCCTCAAACGAAACGGAGGTCTTCGGAGGTAAGTAAGACGACCCCCTCTCTTCCTGCTGTCTCCTATATGCCGCGATCACTATAGATCGCAGCATATAGAAGACAGCAAAGGGTTAACATCACTGGGACCTGATCTAATCAGGTCCCGATGATGTACCCTGTCAGAGCTAACGCTCTGCACCGGAATCGCAGTGCTTGCAGGACCCTGGGGGTCCTGAGCACTGCGAGACCACCCACCGTTTTTAAACGTCGGCGCTGCACAGAGCCCGGCAAGCGCCGACGTTTATCTACAGTGGGCGGTCGGGAACCGGTTAAAGGGTTTTCTGGTTTTCGAAAAACCCTCGGGTGCAGTTTGCATTGAAAAAAAACAACCTGCGTTTCACTCCCCCTCCTCAATCCAGCGCTGAGTGTCCGTCACTGCTCAATGTATGTTATTGTCTGCAGCGCTGACGACACATTGACAGCGCTGCTGCCGGCGATGACAGCTCTACCGCTCAGCCTGATTGACGGAACGAGACGCCGAGCTCTTTGCAGAAATCCCTTCAACTAGATACATAAGTAATGGTGTTTCTTTATTTTCTAAACAACGTCTCATTCTATCTCTCTAGATACAAATGTAACAATCATCAGAGTCACCAGCGCCTCACCCATGGTTGTAGCCGATGTTTCCATCAAATGTTACTACGTATCTTCCGACAAACTGCACCGTAACTATTGTAGAGGACTCGTCTGTGCAGGTTTTTGCTCCCGAGCTCGGTGCGGTGCCAAGTTTTGCCTAAGGGTATGTGCACACAGCCTAACAAGTAGCTGATGGCAGCAGATCACTTTGCACAATTATCCGTGTGACTGGGATTTCTGGAAGCCGCTGAACTCTGGCGACAACAGTAATGAACACATCTCACTTTTCGCTGACGTTTCCCTGTAAAATGGATGAAAGACAAAGAGGAGAAAGATGTGTGTGATTTAAACTTCTCTGAGAAGATGGAAACAGAAGATATTTAGCTGCTCGTCGTCAGTCCTCATGACTTCACCAGAAGATTTGCCGATCATCCTCCTGCACCGGTGCTTTCTACAGTCTCCGGCACGGCATGGAGATCAGCTAGTGCGCATGTCAGCCTGGTGCAGTGAGGACGGAGCTGCCGCGCATGTGTCTCCCGGCACTGACAGCAGATGGCGCTCATCATAGAAGCCTACAGCGTATCTGCTGCACCTGAAGATGGCGCTCACCATAGACGCTTAGCGTACCGGTTAATTACCTGTTTCGGCTCCAGAGCTCGGCTCCCTTCCTCGCCGTCCTTTACTGTTGTTCATGCCGGTGTAAGAGGTCAGATTAACCCCCCGCCCGGAATATACCCGGGGTTAAAGTGGCCTAGGCCAGTTTATACCCCAGCTGCTGTACATCAGATTTTTCAAGCTTTTGAGTACCATTGAGTGATATACTTAATAACGGGGCCCCAGTCAGTGCACAGGGGGGCGGAGACAGCGCGCAGGGGGGCGGAGACAGCGCGCAGGGGGGCGGAGACAGCGCGCAAGGGGGAGAAGAGACATTGTGCAAGGGGAGGGGGAGATAGCACGCAGGTCCCCTGTGAGCTGTCTCTGCCCCCCTGTGCGCTATCTTGGACCCCCTGAGCACTGTCTGGGACCCCGTTCTTGAGTATATCGCTCAATCCTGTGCGATGTCTGGGGCCCCTGTGTCATGTCTGGGGCCCCTGTGCGATGTCTGGGGCCCCTGTGCGATGTCTGGGGCCCCTGTGCGACGTCTGGGGCCCCGTTCTTGAGTATATCACTCAATGGTTCTCATAAGCGTGAAAAATCTAATCTACAGCAGCTGGGGTATATTCTGGCCGGGAGGAGTATAATCTGGCCTAGGCTATGATATACCCATGGTCTATACTCCTCTAGGGCAGACTATTAGTGTGTTTTTGCTGCTGTAGTGCTACAGTATATATAGATGCACATACACAAACCATATACCATTTCATGCGGCTTTTGCCAGATTTTAATGTGTCTGCGGCAGATTTTCTTCTTCCACGGGAGAGGGAGAAATGTGCTGTGATTCTGCACAAAAAATCCACATCATTGGGATGCGGATTTTGATGCAGATTGGCTGCTGATTTTTTCCCTGTGGAAAATCAGCAGCAAATCTTGTGCATGGGAACGGGTGGACTAGACTTACAGCATGTGTTGGAGGCATTGCATTGATCTGACAGTAGATGGTGCCGTTCCATCGGTGCATAGTTAATGTTATGTGTTGTAACTTGTTATGTCTGTTTCTCCCTGCTCTCTATGATTAAGTTCTTCAGTGTGAGTTCCTATTCTATCCTGATAAGGTATATAAAGTGAACTTGGAAAACCTCCAACAAAAAAAATAAGTTTTCCAATTCAGACAACAATGGAAGACCAACTGTATGATCAGCTTTTGAGATTCTACACTGCAACAGAACAAAAGTCCCCGCAGTGGATCTATGATCTACCTCCAGAGAGACGTTCCAATGCCAAGTCCCAGTGTAGACAAACATCTAAGCCATATCGAGCAGAGGAAGCCGACTGCCAAATATCCTGACAACCCAACTTCTGGTGGCCATTTTGGCAGAGATAAAACATTTGCCAAAAGTTCTGACCATTATTACTGGAAGGGAATGAAGAACGATGTTCGCCAACATGTCAAAGCCCGTCAAAAATGTTTTGTCACAAGTCCCAAAATCAGCAAAGAAGCTCCACCAATCAACAGTATACCAGCGCCTGGAAAAGTATGGAGCTTAGTTGGGACTGATATGATCGGTCCTCTTCAGGAAACATCAAACGGCAACAAATATATAGTTGCTGTCACTGATCATTTCTCCAAGTGGACTGAAGCAGCAGCTGTTCGAGACACGAGTGCCATGTCAGTAGCAAAATTTTTGTACAACATTATTTGCCGATTAGACTGTATGGACACGTAGATTAACGACCATGGAAGAGAGTTTGTGAACTCGATCATCGACAACCTGATGGATCATTTTCAAACAGATCACCGCATTTCATCTGCCTACCACCCACAAACAAATGGCCAGCGGGAACGTGACAATCAAGCACTCAAAGAATCTCTTGGCGAGCTTGTCAATGACCAAGGAACCAACTGGGACCAGTTCATCCCAGGTGTGTTGTTTGCCTATCACACATCTGGGCATGTCTCAACCAAGTGCACTCCATTTGAGGTCATGGATGGACGAAAGGCTAAGCTTCCTATTGACCTCAATCCATCAGCAAATGACACTGTGGGTGTCATGTCTCTTTCAGATGATGCCAACCCTGATGTGCTAAATACACTCACAACTGTTCATAACAGGATCCACTCAACTGTAAGTACCAACATCCATTCTGCTCAGGAACACCAAAAGTGTGATCGCCGACACAACAGCAACAAAGAAATCACTGCCGGCACCATTGTTTATGTCAAGAATCAATGTCGTATTCATCGCATGGGTTCAATGATGGAACCACGCTGGGTTGGACCCTACTTAGTTGTGGAATCCTTAACCAAAGGACGAGTAAAAATTAAGAACAATAAGACCGGCAAGATACTAAGCAACACCTACCATGTCAGCAACCTTAAGATTTACCAAGATGAAGAGACTTCTCCACCAACCCAGTCCCCCGATGACTGTCGCAGTGATTCTGCCATACAGAAACACAAGCAAAGCAAGACTTCCAACCCACAGCCAAGTTCAGGAAGGAAGCATCTTACCACCACTCTTGACCTTACGTTTAGTAGGGTTGTGTACTTTGGATGCACAAGAGATCTTGGACAACCACGGCGTACCTATAAAACCAAAGGTGATGAGAACTGCTACTTTCGGGCCATCAGCTATATCCTGACAGAGGACAACTACTCCCTTCTCAGAGCTAGAGTCATCCACCACATGAAAACTGACTTGTCCAAAAAACTACAGGGCTACTTTAATCAAGATATGAATGAATATGTGAACACCTCTGGCATCTCTGGTGATGGAGTCTGCGCAACTGATGCAGAAATCATGGCCACAGCAAATCTGTTCAGTTGTCACATCGTCATCCACACACAGTCGGTGACACTATGGATTGGTTGACCTATCCCGCAAGCTTCAATCTGCAGTCAACAACACAACATGCACTTTATCTTGAAAACAAGCAGGATCATTTTAATGTTATCAGTGTATACCTTTGAAGGTTTATATTGTAGCGTCCTGTCACCGCCATGAGTACGATTATCGGCCGAAAGCCTCTCTGGAACCAATAATCGCCCCCATGTAAAGGTACCTTTATAAGTTGAAGTTTCAGAATGTTATGACTTTTATTAAATCCTGAACAGTCAAGTTTTTTATGAATGATCAAGGTTTTCTGGTTGAAGTAAAAAAAAAGTCTGTGTGTTTAGAGTTTGAAACAATAAAATGTTGAAAATTTATGTAATTCTTGAGTATATCACTCAATGGTGCTCATAAACGTGAAACATCTGATCTTTAATATACTTTAATCTTTAATATACTCAAGAACGGGGCCCCAGACATCGCTCAGGGGGTCCCAAACAGCGCACAGGGGGGCAGAGACAGTGCACGGTGTCCCAGACAGCGCACAGGGGGGCAGAGACAGCGCACAGTGGGGCAGAGACAGCGCACAGGGGCCCTGTGCGTTGTCTCTTCCCCCCCTTGCGCGCTGTCTCTGCCCCCTGTGCGCTGTCTGGGGCCCCCTGTGCGCTGTCTCTGCCCCCGCTTGTGTGCCTGGGGCCCCGTGCGCTGCCTGGCGTCCCGTTATTCAGTATGTCACTCACTGTTTCTCAAAAGCCTGAAAAATCTGATCTACAGCAGCTGGGGTATATTTTGACCCGTAGGGGTATACATTGGCCTAGGCCACTTTAACCCCGCGTATATTCTGGGCGGGGGGGTTAATCTGGCCTGTTACACCGGGATACGAGCTGCCCAGTGAACTCCAGTGACATCGTCACCCAAGGACTTTTAAGGCCGACTCTGCCCCATGTATGTTTGAGGATTGGGTAACTTTGTGTGCAGGTTCCTCGTGCCTTGGTCTTTGTCTCTCTCGTCCTCACAGCTGCCGGTCGTCTCAGCCGACTCCTATTTGTTTTATTTCTATTTCTAGGTTTATTCCTGGGCAGCCGGGTGGAATCGCACTTTCATTGTGGGGATTTTATTCAGGTTTAAGACAAACTGCGTTTTATTTGTAAAATTGTTTTTAAAATTTTGATTATCTGTCACAGTGAGATATACTGGACCAGTTGTGGGATTGTAGGAATAGCCCATAAACCAAAATATTGTATAACTTATATTTTTCTTTATTCTTTAGACTTCGTGCACACGGCAGAGCCAGAATAACAGCACAATGATATGACTATATGGCTCAATATTATGGCCTTTATGCTGTGGTCTGAGTCACTGGTGCTTCATACTGTGGTACCGTACGTGCTTCACATATAGGTGTTTGATGGTTAACGTTCTGCATGGTGCCATAGGTGCTTCCGTTATCATTGTCTGTGGCCATAGGTGCTTCCGTTATCAGTGTCTGGGGCCATAGGTTCTCCATGTGTCGGTGTCTGGTGCCATAGGTGCTTCAGTTATCAGTGTCTGGTGCCATAGGTGCTCCATGTGTCGGTGTCTGGTGCCATAGGTTCTCCATGTGTCGGTGTCTGGTGCCATAGGTTCTCCATGTGTCAGTGTCTGGGGCCATAGGTTCTCCATGTGTCGGTGTCTGGTGCCATAGGTTCTCCATGTGTCAGTGTCTGGTGCCATAGGTTCTCCATGTGTCAGTGTCTGGGGCCATAGGTTCTCCATGTGTCGGTGTTTGGTGCCATAGGTTCTCCATGTGTCAGTGTCTGGGGCCATAGGTTCTCCATGTGTCAATGTCTGGGGCCATAGGTTCTCCATGTGTCAGTGTCTGGTGCCATAGGTGCTCCATGTGTCGGTGTTTGGTGCCATAGGTGCTCCATGTGTCGGTGTTTGGTGCCATAGGTTCTCCATGTGTCAGTGTCTGGTGCCATAGGTTCTCCATGTGTCGGTGTCTGGGGCCATAGGTTCTCCATGTGTCAGTGTCTGGGGCCATAGGTTCTCCATGTGTCAGTGTCTGGGGCCATAGGTTCTCCATGTGTCGGTGTCTGGTGCCATAAGTGCTCCATGTGTCGGTGTTTGGTGCCATAGGTGCTCCATGTGTCGGTGTCTGATGCCATAAGTTCTCCATGTGTCGGTGTCTAGTGCCATAGGTGCTTCAGTTATCAGTGTCTGGTGCCATAGGTTCTCCATGTGTCGGTGTCTGGTGCCATAGGTTCTCCATGTGTCAGTGTCTGGTGCCATAGGTGCTCCATGTGTCAGTGTCTGGTGCCATAGGTGCTCCATGTGTCGGTGTCTGGTGCCATAGGTGCTCCATGTGTGGGTGTCTGATGCCATAGGTTCTCCATGTGTCGGTGTCTGGGGCCATAGGTTCTCCATGTGTCGGTGTCTGGGGCCATAGGTTCTCCATGTGTCGGTGTCTGGTGCCATAGGTTCTCCATGTGTTGGTGTCTGGTGCCATAGGTTCTCCATGTGTCAGTGTCTGGTGCCATAGGTGCTCCATTTGTCGGTGTCTGGTGCCATAGGTTCTCAATGTGTCGGTGTCTGGTGCCATAGGTTCTCCATGTGTCGGTGTCTGGGGCCATAGGTGCTCCACGTGTCGGTGTCTGGTGCCATAGGTTCTCCATGTGTCGGTGTCTGATGCCATAGGTTCTCCATGTGTCCCCATAGGACTTAGTGCGGGTCCCCATAGGGCATAGTGAGGGCCCCCATAGGGCATAGTGCGGCCCCATATGGCTTAGTGCGGGCCCCCATGTGGCTTAGTGTGGGCCCCCATAGGGCATAGTGCGGGCCCCCATATGGCATAGTGCGGGCACCCATAGGGCACAGTGCGGGCCCCCATAGGGCATAGTGCGTCCTCATATGGCTTAGTGCGGGTCCCCATAGAACTTAGTGTGGGTCCCTATAGGGCATAGTGTGGGCCCCCATAGGGCATAGTGCGGGCACCCATAGGGCTTAGTGCGGGTCCCCATTGGGCTTAGTGCGGGTCCCCATAGGGCTTAGTGCGGGTCCCCATAGGGCATAGTGCGGCCCCATATGGCTTAGTGCGGCCCCATATGGTTTAGTGAGGCCCCATATGGCTTAGTGCGGGTCCCATATGGCTTAGTGCGGGTCCCATATGGCTTAGTGCAGGTCCCCGTAAGGGCATAGTGCAGACTCCATAGGGCAGAGTGCAGCCACAGTCCTCCAGTAATATGGGCACCACATTTAAATAAATAAATAAGCACTCACCACTCCTCATTCCCCCGCTGCTTCGGTCTCTGCAGCGCGTCTCATCAGCTCCACTGCCTGACCCAGCGCGCGCCGGAGGAATGATGGGAGAGGGAGTTTCACATGACGCATCTGCCGATACAGCTGAATGCGGGTCGGGGGGCAGCGCTGGCTGGGCGGGGGGGGGGGGGGGCCCGATGTGGGTGCTGACATCAGGCCCCCCCCGGCTCACAGGCTCCATAGCAGTCGCGTGGCCTGCCGCCATTGGCGGTATGCCACTGATTCGGCATTCGCAGCTATAGCACATGGCTTTATTGGATTCCTTATAGGTAATAGAAGGCCTATAATGAAATATTATAATTACTTAGAGTGTAGTAGATGCCATATTGCGGCTCCATACAGCTCCACACCAGTAAACCGCTGTACATGAGCCTTTAGGAGTATTCTGGCCACGTATACTCCTCCAAAAACCATAATGGATGATAAACTTAGTAGAGATCAAAGAAGCAATATACCTGTAACTCAAGAAAAATCTGCAGCCGGCACAGAAAGGGCTCCGGTGTTTGCTGAGTGATAGTTCTCCTTAGTTCCTTGTCTGTGAGAATAAAGGTAGCGTTCCCCTTTAAGCTGTGAGTGTGCAGTTAAATATTCATCGCTCTGATCCTGCAGCTCCACGTTTCTGGAACGTTCTTTACGTTCGCTGTCACAGCTCATGTTCTGCAATGAAATCCCGGCATGAACATGTGTTGTGCTGGAGCCGCATCTCGCCGTATAGACACGATACATGTATATTGTATAAGACGATCAATAGACACAGCGATACATCAGGAAAATGGCGAGAAAAGGATCAATAGCGCGTCCAGCATAAAAGACGCCTAAAAGTGTTGTGACTCATCACATGAAACACCCAATAATTCTCCTCCGATGAGACCGTTACCAGCGACATCGCACATAGTGCGGTCAGACGTGAGCTTCATTCTGCTGATAATCCCGACATAGAAAGATCTATACTATAACCGGGGATGTGTCCTTCTGTCCGAAGCCTCTATAGACTGAGCAGTGTGGCCGGAGACAGAAAGACACATCCCAGACAGGGAGGAGGACGATGCTGGAGAAGCAGGGTGACGCCGGAGATAGCATACCGCAATCTCCGGCACCAGTGGGGACATACTGTGATCTTCAGAGAGGCTCGAGGAGAGCTGACAATAAAAATAAAATAGCGCCGGAATCAGTGCATACTGCGCTATCCATTTTATTGAAGACGCTGCAAATTTGTCTTCAACAAAATGATGCAAGACATCGCACTATGCGCAGGCGCTGACTCCGGCGCCACACTCCTCCTCCGGCCTCTCCAGAGATCACAGTATCTTCAACAGAATGGCGCTGTATGCGCAAGCGACGTGCTGCAGGGGAGCGGTGGACAGGTGAGTAGGAGTGTTTTGTTTTTTTCATTTATGGATGGATGGGGAGCATATACCAGGATGGGGGACCAGGATGGGGGAACATGTACCAGGATGGGGACCAGGATGGGGGAGCATATACCAGGATGGGGGGAGCATATACCAGGATGGGAGACCAGGATGGGGAGCATATACCAGGATGGGGGACCAGGCTGGGGGAACAAATACCAGGATGGGGGAGCACATACCAGGATGGGGGACCAGGATGGGGGAGCATATACCAGGATTGGGGAGCATATACCAGGATGGGGGAAAGCAGATACCAGGATGGGGGACCAGGATGGGGGAGCATATACCAGGATAGGGGAGCATATACCAGGATGGGGGATCAGGATTTGGGGGGAACAGATACCAGGATGGGGGACCAGGATGGGGTAACATATACCAGGATGGGGGACGTGGCTGGGGGAGAAAATACCAGGATGGGGGAGTATATACCAGGATGGGGAGAAGAATATACCTGGATGGGGGACCAGGATGGGGGGAAGCATATACCAGGATGGGGGACCAGGATGGGGGGAAGCATTTAACAGGATGAGGGGAAGCGTTTACCAGGATGGGGGAGCATATACCAGGATGGGGGACTAGGATGGGGGAGCATATACCAGGATAGGGTAACATATACCAGGATGGGGGACCAGGATGGGGGAGCATGTACCAGGATGGGGGGAAGCATATACCAGGATGGGGAAGCATGTACCAGGATGGGGGGAAGCATATACCAGGATGGGGGACTAGGATAGGGGAGCATATACCAGGATAGGGTAACATATACCAGGATGGGGGAAAGCAGATGCCAGGATGGGGGACCAGAATGGGGGACCATATACCAGGATAGGGGGGCATATACCAGGATGGGGGAGCATATGCCAGGATAGGAGACCAGGATGGGGGACCAGCATATACCAGGATGGGGGACCAGGATGAGAGAGCATATACCAGGATGGGGGATCAGGATTTGGGGGGGACAGATACCAGGATGGTGTTGCATATACCAGGATAGGGGAGTATATACTAGGATGGTGGCCAAGAAAAGGGAGCATATACCATGATGGGGGACCAGGATTGGGGAGCATATACCAAGATGGGGAACCAGGATGGGGGAGCATATACCAGGATGGGGGACCAGGATGAGGAAGCATATACCAGGATGGGGGATCAGGATTTGGGGGGGGGCAGATACCAGGATGAGGGAGTATATACCAGGATGGGGAACCATATACCAGGATAGGGGATCATATACTAGGATGGTGGCCAAGAAAACGGAGCATATACCATGATGGGGGACCAGGATTGGGGAGCATATACCAAGATGGGGGACCAGGATTGGGGAGCATATACCAGCATGGTGTACCAGGATTGGGGAGCATATATCATGAAGGAGGAGCATATACCAAAATGAGGGAGCATATACCATGATGGGGAGCATATACCATGATGGGAGAGCATACAATAGGATGGGGGTCCAGCATGGGGGAGCATATACAAGGATGAAGGAACAGGATGGAGGAGCATATACCAGAATGGGGGACCAGGATGGGGGAGCATATACCAGAATGGGGGACCAGGATGAGGGAGCATATACCAGCATGGGGGACCAGGATTCGGGAGCATATACCAGAATGAGGGAGCATATACCAGGATGGGGAAGCATATACCATGATGGGGGACCAGGATTGGGGAGCATATACCAGAATGAGGGAGCATATACCAAGATGGGGGAGCATGATGGAGGAGCATAGACCATGATGGTGGACCAGGATGGGGAAGCATATACTAGAATGGGAGACCAGGATGGGGAAACACATACCAGGATATGGGACCATATACCAATAAAAATGTTCGCCACCTGGGCGTGAAACAGGTTCAATAGCTAGTAAATATATAGCTGCAGATATCGTCACACCCACCCCAGAGCCAGCGTATGAGAAGCTTAGAGAATGGGAAAGTCAGGGCTGCATTGTCTTTGGCAGAGAAGGAGCTTGCTGCAGAAGAAACCTTCCCTTTCAGCACTGCTCTGTCTGCAATAAAGACTTGACATTGCCAACTTATCAGATTATCAGTAAAGAAGGTGGAACTAATCATTGATTGACAGCTTTATTTTTATAAATGTGCACACACAACTATCTGTCAATCACTGATTTGGACCGCCCACTGGACTCCTTAGCTCAGAATAAGCAGACATTTCAATGATAGAAATACAAGTTATACTGAATGTTTTCCCACAATCTTAAGTATCAATCTTCTCCACTCCACCTGCTCTCTAACATATTAACTGAAAACCAATGCATGTTCAATAAGACAGGTTCCCTTTAAGGAAAGTAGCGCAAGAACATCACATTTCAAACTTAAAACTAATTTTCACTTTTTTTTTCTCCTTATTTGATTTGTTACAATGTTACACTTGAAAGTAGTTCACACGTTATAAGGTCGGAGCCTAGAGATGAGCAAATGTTTTAAATTTAGAATTTTCCAGCTTCACCTGAATTTTCCCAAGAAATTTGATTTGTGACTAATTAATTTGCGGTGAATTAAAAGTCCTGGAAAGCCTCCAATTGCCCTGAAATATTGTGTATGACACTGTCCTCCTTTCCTCACACATTAATCTTCACTTCTGTGCTGTCACACACTGTAACGTTTATTCAGTGCTTTATATCTTTCTCTCCTAGTGATGAGTGAGTATGCTCGCCACTGCTCGGTACTTGCCCGAGCATCTCAGTACTCGAGATGCTCGGAGCTCGCCGAGTACTTTTGAGATGCTCGGGTCCCCATCCTGCATGTTTGGCGCTATTTAGAGCACCAATCATGCAGGGATTGTCTGCCACTCACTGTAATGTCACAGCCATGGCGGTTGTGGCATTACAGTGATTGCCCAAATCAATGGGAACAGTGCCAACAGTGAAACATGAAAAGCCGGCAATTCAGCAGCGGCATACACCGGTACACGACAATTTAGAACAGAAAGAATAGAGCTTCACACATAGATTAGATAGATAGAAACATGTCCGTCACATACAGTACAGACCAAAAGTTTGGACACACCTTCTCATTTAAAGATTTTTCTGCATTTTCATGACTTTGAAAATTGTACATTCACACTGAAGGCATCAAAACTATGAATTACCACATGTGGAATTATAGACTTAACAAAAAAGTGTGAAACAACTGAAAATATGTCTTATATTCTAGGTTCTTCAAAGTAGCCACCTTTTGCTTTGATGACTGCTTTGCACACTCTTGGCATTCTCTTGATGAGCTTCAAGAGGTAGTCACCGGAAATGGTCTTCCAACAATCTTGAAGGAGTTCCCAGAGATGCTTAGCACTTGTTGGCCCTTTTGCCTTCACTCTGCGGTCCAGCTCACCCCAAACCATCTCGATTGGGTTCAGGTCTGGTGACTGTGGAGGCCAGGTCATCTGGCGTAGCCCCCCATCACTCTCCTCCTTGGTCAAATAGCCCTTACACAGCCCGGAGGTGTGTTTGGGGTCATTGTCCTGTTGAAAAATAAATGATGGTCCAACTAAATGCAAACCGGATGGAATAGCATGCCGCTGCAAGATGCTGTGGTAACCATGCTGGTTCAGTATGCCTTCAATTTTGAATAAATCCCCAACAGTGTCACCAGCAAAGCCCCCCCACACCATCACACCTCCTCCTCCATGCTTCACGGTGTGAACCAGGCATGTAGAGTCCATCCGTTCACCTTTTCTGCGTCGCACAAAGACACGGTGGTTGGAACCAAAGATCTCAAATTTGGACTCATCAGACCAAAGCACAGATTTCCACTGGTCTAATGTCCATTCCTTGTGTTCTTTAGCCCAAACAAGTCTCTTCTGCTTGTTGCCTGTCCTTAGCAGTGGTTTCCTAGCAGCTATTTTACCATGAAGGCCTGCTGCACAAAGTCTCCTCTTAACAGTTGTTGAAGAGATGTGTCTGCTGCTAGAACTCTGTGTGGCATTGACCTGGTCTCTAATCTGAGCTGCTGTTAACCTGCGATTTCTGAGGCTGGTGACTCGGATAAACTTATCCTCAGAAGCAGAGGTGACTCTTGGTCTTCCTTTCCTGGGGCAGTCCTCATGTGAAACAGTTTCTTTGTAGCGCTTGATGGTTTTTGCAACTGCACTTGGGGACACTTTCAAAGTTTTCCCAATTTTTCGCACTGACTGACCTTCATTTCTTAAAGTAATGATGGCCACTCTTTTTTTTTACTTAGCTGCTTTTTTCTTACCATAATACAAATTATAACAGTCTATTCAGTAGGACTATCAGCTGTGTATCCACCAGACTTCTGCACAACACAACTGATGGTCCCAACCCCATTTATAAGGCAAGAAATCCCACTTATTAAACCTGACAGGGCACACCTGTGAAGTGAAAACCATTTCCGGTGACTACCTCTTGAAGCTCATCAAGAGAATGCCAAGAGTGTGCAAAGCAGTCAACAAAGCAAAAGGTGGCTACTTTGAAGAACCTAGAATATAAGACATATTTTCAGTTGTTTCACACTTTTTTGTTAAGTATATAATTCCACATGTGGTAATTCATAGTTTTGATGCCTTCAGTGTGAATGTACAATCTTCATAGTCATGAAAATACAGAAAAATCTTTAAATGAGAAGGTGTGTCCAAACTTTTGGTCTGTACTGTATATAAGAAGTAAAGTGACAGTGTTGGTTACTGTACTTGTCATTTAGTGTTAAAAGAAAGGATTTATAAAAAAAAAATTGGCGTGGGGTTCCCCGTAATTTTAGTCTCTAGCGGAGGTTAAGCAGATGGCTGGGGCAGATGTTTGAAGCCTGGGAAGGGGGTAATGCTCTATTCTTTCTGTTATAAATTGTCGGGTACCGGTGTATGCTGCTGATGAATTGCCGGCCGGCTTTTTTAAAGAGACGGGTGCATGAAAATCGGAGGGCACTAGTGTGTTCAAAGTGCCCTGCTATGTTTTTCATGCACCCTCCAATATACCCTGCCTGCCTGTCTGCCTATATATTCTGCCTGCCTGACGTTTAATTGAGCACCGTTGCCATCTATTTGGGCAATTTTTGACCTTCTGCAGACCGCCGGGGGGGACCATCAGAAAAATGCTCGAGTTTCCCATAGACTTACATTGGGCTCGCTGCTCGGGTCGATCACCCGAGTATTCCAATGTGCTCGACCCGAGCTTCGAGCACCCGAGCATTTTAGTGCTCGCTCATCACTATTCTCTCCCTATTAGTGTTGAGCGAGTATGTTCTGTCCGAGTATGCTCGGGCCGAGCTACGAGTATTTATAGCTGCTCGGTGATATGGTTGAATCGCTCCCGTGTGCATGATTTGCAACTGTTTGGCAGCTTTATTACATGTGAGAAATGGGTAAGAAATAGACATTCCTCCCATGTAATAAAACTGTCAAACAGTTGCAAATCATGGACACGGGAGCGATTCAACCATATCACCGAGCAGCTATAAATACTCGGTGCTCGGCCCGAGCATGCTCGGCGAAAGGGTTAACAGAATATACTCGCTCAACACTACTCCCTATCTCTATGGCTGAGCTGCGACGTCATCTCACTATCCAGACTCACCACATAATGGCTGCTGCTTTCCCTGCCTCTTCTTTTATACAGGACATGATTATCCCTCCTCACTGACTGTGCTATTCAATGTGATAGCTGCAAGACATTATTGTGAAGCTTAACCATCCGCGCCCGAGGTCATGTGATTAAAAAAATGACACTCACTTTGCTGCTCACCTGTCCCACCACTATAGCCCCCAATCAGTTCCTCCACTCTGTGTCGGCCTCTTCTTTCCATTGGTGAGTGATGTCATCTTTGGGCACCATGAGAGGACATCTCGTTCCACAGGAAAGAAGAAGCCGAACCGAGCAGAGAACCCGACCGTGCTGCTGCAGGACGGGACGGGAGAGATAAGCGTCGAGGTGAATATTTTTTATTTCTATCCTACATATATTATGAAAAGCCGACAATTCACATTAAATAACTTTGATGCAAATCGAATTTCCTGGTTGAATTCAAGCAAATCTGGGAAATAGAATTTATGGCAGATCTGACATCACAGGTAATAAATAACACAAGGTAAGACAATCAGATGATAACAGAGCGGAGGTGAAAAGGCAACCACAGACCATGCACCCTAAATCTGTAGGTGATGAGTGTCGCAGCGCTCACCCCCTCTCATCAGACCTTGTCCCCCCCAGTCGTAGATAGACGTCATCATCAGTCCCGGATTCCCGGCTGCCAGCGGGCAGCGATACCTATTGTTTATATGACCTTATTGATTGCGGTGGCAGATTAATGGTGAAAGCCCCAAGTGCCAAAAACAGAAAAAAATACAATGATTCTCACATCTCGACAAGCCGGGGAATTAAATTCACTCGCTTTGCATAATTTATCACACACTTTGCAGAACATTTGGTACAAGCCTGTAAAACTGGCAGCCGAAAAGTCTTTTATAACCTGTGCCTCATGGCTCATAAACCCGGGTTATGAAGTTTTATTGAGCAGTGGATGGGCAGCATCTGCAGGACGGGCAGTAGGATGCCACTTCTGCATGGGCGTAATTACAACGTTGCAATTGCTCATTTATTTTGTAATTAACTGCAGCCATAAAATTAGGTGAGCGCTCTGATAAAGCATATTCAATGAATTAACCCCAAGCTCCCAGGCGATTAGGTTCACAACGTGATGAGAATCGACTGCAAAGGTCAATGCAACAAAGTCACCGTAAACTTCATATATATCAAAGCTGGAAAGTCAGAGCCACAGCGAAGAACAAACCCTATTGTGGTCTTTGTTACTATGATGCGAGGCCTCACATAACTGCGAGGAAACCGGACTCACTCATGGTAACAAGTGAGAAACTGGATTATTAAACAGAGGTCGACTCACCAAAATCCCCCACTCACAATGAGAGGAATTTCCCTATTGCTACTTTCTGCATAGACCTTCTGGATTATCAGATTCTGGATTAAAGGTCACTGAACCAACAACCTGTTTTCCAACTCTCACGGCTCTACAGTTTTTCTTTCACTCCAGTCCTGAGCTTCTTACTTTAAGGGTTTTTCCTCTTTGGGGACAATTTTTATTTAACATAAATACATGTATTTGGGCTAAAAAAAATCACTTTTGCAGTTGGGTGTCATAAAACATTTTGCACTGTGTGGCTTTTACAGGCTCTTTGTTTCCCAACATATTCAACTTTGATGTGGTCTGTGGTCATAAACCTGCTGAGAAAAGCTGAGAAAAAGAGGGATACTCTCCCATCACAATGAGCTCACTGACAGATTCTCAGGTGACTCATTCTTCAGCCAGCTGCAGACAATGTAACACATGAGGCTATAGAAGGCAAACGGTGTAAAATAGTTAATGAAACAAAATAATGAAATAGATTTTTCAGCCCCAAATTACAATCACTTAAGTAAAAAAAAATATGTCTCCAAAGGTAGACGACTCTTTAATTAAATGTAATTTATAGGATGCCAACACTCGACAGGAGCTCAGCCCAAAATCTTCATCCCTCTCACTTCAGAAATGATTAACGTCCTGTATGGATAATTACTATTCACTTTCCCATTTCTGCAGCCGGTGATGAGGACTTTGCAGTGTAGCGGTAATTGCTTCCTAATAGAGTGGATACATTGCAGCAGCCGACACAATCCGCACACCTGTGTCACTTAGCTCATTTCATGGAGGCAGCGCCGAGCACCAGAATCACTGTCAGCACCTGGACGTAAGGAAGAAATGTCCGACTGCAGGAGAAGCCGGGAACCTATCACTCTCCCCTCTGTCTCCATAGTGCAGAGACATAAAAATAAAACCATATTTGGGGATAATCAAGATTTTCGAATTTCACATAAAGAGGTTCTTCATTGTGAACAGTCCTCATAGGTCAACTATTATCTGTGGAGAAAGTTGCCAGAAAGTGTTCAGCTTGGCTGCAGAGCCACCGCAGGAGAAATGAAGCAGCCAGGATGAGCCTCCAAAAGAGAGAAACACCCCCCCCTCCTGAGTATATAACCAGTGTGTATGTACATATCCTACGGGTTCACACTCTTTGTTACTTGTTGAGTCCACACAGGTACAAGTTTCTGTGTCAAACAGGTTAAAGATTATTTTCTTGCATAAACTTTGAACAATAACGTAAACAACTTTTCTTCAGCCAAAATGTTCAATAACAAACACACCCAGTCTTCTCTAAGGGTCGGCACACACACAGTCTTCTCTCAGGGTCGGCACGCACACAGTCTTCTCTAAGGGTCGGCACACACACAGTCTTCTCTCAGGGTCGGCACACACCCAGTCTTCTCTCAGGGTTGGCACGCACACAGTCTTTTCTCAGGGTCGGCACACACCCAGTCTTCTCTCAGGGTCGGCACACACACAGTCTTCTCTCAGGGTCGGCACACACCCAGTCTTCTCTCAGGGTCGGCACACACACAGTCTTCTCTCAGGGTCGGCACGCACACAGTCTTCTCTCAGGGTCGGCACACACCCAGTCTTCTCTCAGGGTCGGCACACACACAGTCTTCTCTCAGGGTCGGCACGCACACAGTCTTCTCTAAGGGTCGGCACACACACAGTCGTCTCTCAGGGTCGGCACACACACAGTCTTCTCTCAGGGTCGGCAGACACCCAGTCTTCTCTCAGGGTCGGCATGCACACAGTCTTCTCTCAGGGTCGGCACACACCCAGTCTTCTCTCAGGGTCGGCACACACACAGTCTTCTCTCAGGGTCGGCACGCACACAGTCTTCTCTCAGGGTCGGCAGACACCCAGTCTTCTCTCAGGGTCGGCACACACACAGTCTTCTCTCAGGGTCGGCACGCACACAGTCTTCTCTAAGGGTCGGCACACACACAGTCTTCTCTCAGGGTCGGCACACACACAGTCTTCTCTCAGGGTCGGCAGACACCCAGTCTTCTCTCAGGGTCGGCATGCACACAGTCTTCTCTCAGGGTCGGCACACACCCAGTCTTCTCTCAGGGTCGGCACACACACAGTCTTCTCTCAGGGTCGGCACACACCCAGTCTTCTCTCAGGGTCGGCAGACACCCAGTCTTCTCTCAGGGTCGGCACACACACAGTCTTCTCTCAGGGTCGGCACGCACACAGTCTTCTCTAAGGGTCGGCACACACACAGTCTTCTCTCAGGGTCGGCACACACACAGTCTTCTCTCAGGGTCGGCACACACCCAGTCTTCTCTCAGGGTCGGCACACACACAGTCTTCTCTCAGGGTCGGCACGCACACAGTCTTCTCTAAGGGTCGGCACACACACAGTCTTCTCTCAGGGTCGGCACACACACAGTCTTCTCTCAGGGTCGGCAGACACCCAGTCTTCTCTCAGGGTCGGCATGCACACAGTCTTCTCTCAGGGTCGGCACACACCCAGTCTTCTCTCAGGGTCGGCACAGTGTTCTCTCAGGGTCGGCACACACACAGTCTTCTCTCAGGGTCGGCACAGTCTTCTCTCAGGGTCGGCACACACCCAGTCTTCTCTCAGGGTCGGCACACAAAGAGTCTTCTCTCAGGGTTGGCACGCACCCAGTCTTCTCTCAGGGTCGGCACACACCCAGTCTTCTCTCAGGGTCGGCACACACACAGTCTTCTCTCAGGGTCAGCAAACACCCAGTCTTCTCTCAGGGTCGGCACACACCCAGTCTTCTCTCAGGGTCGGCACACACACAGTCTTCTCTCAGGGTCGGCACACACCCAGTCTTCTCTCAGGGTCGGCACACACACAGTCTTCTCTCAGGGTCGGCACACAAAGAGTCTTCTCTCAGGGTCGGCACACACGCAGTCTTCTCTCAGGGTCGGCACGCACACAGTCTTCTCTCAGGGTCGGCACGCACACAGTCTTCTCTCAGGGTCAGCGCGCACACAGTCTTCTCTAAGGGTCGGCACACACACAGTCTTCTCTCAGGGTCGGCACACACACAGTCTTCTCTCATGGTCGGCACACACACACAGTCTTCTCTCAGGGTCGGCACGCACACAGCTTTCTCTCAGGGTCGGCACGCACACAGTCTTCTCTCAGGGTCGGCACGCAGTCTTCTCTCAGGGTCGGCACACAAAGAGTCTTCTCTCAGGGTCGGCACGCACACAGTCTTCTCTAAGGGTCGGCACGCACACAGTCTTCTCTCAGGGTCGGCACACACCCAGTCTTCTCTCAGGGTCGGCACACAAAGAGTCTTCTCTCAGGGTCGGCACAAACCCAGTCTTCTCTCAGGGTCGCACACACCCAGTCTTCTCTCAGGGTCGGCACACAAAGAGTCTTCTCTCAGGGTTGGCACGCACCCAGTCTTCTCTCAGGGTCGGCACACACCCAGTCTTCTCTCAGGGTCGGCACACACACAGTCTTCTCTCAGGGTCGGCACACAAAGAGTCTTCTCTCAGGGTCGGCACACACCCAGTCTTCTCTCAGGGTCGGCACACACCCAGTCTTCTCTCAGGGTCGGCACACACACAGTCTTCTCTCAGGGTCGGCACACACCCAGTCTTCTTTCAGGGTCGGCACACACACAGTCTTCTCTCAGGGTCGGCACACAAAGAGTCTTCTCTCAGGGTCGGCACACACGCAGTCTTCTCTCAGGGTCGGCACGCACACAGTTTTCTCTCAGGGTCGGCACGCACACAGTCTTCTCTCAGGGTCGGCACGCACACAGTCTTCTCTAAGGGTCGGCACACACACAGTCTTCTCTCATGGTCGGCACACACACACAGTCTTCTCTCAGGGTCGGCACGCACACAGCCTTCTCTCAGGGTCGGCACGCACACAGTCTTCTCTCAGGGTCGGCACGCAGTCTTCTCTCAGGGTCGGCACACAAAGAGTCTTCTCTCAGGGTCGGCACGCACACAGTCTTCTCTAAGGGTCGGCACGCACACAGTCTTCTCTCAGGGTCGGCACACACCCAGTCTTCTCTCAGGGTCGGCACACAAAGAGTCTTCTCTCAGGGTCGGCACAAACCCAGTCTTCTCTCAGGGTCGGCACACACCCAGTCTTCTCTCAGGGTCGGCACACAAAGAGTCTTCTCTCAGGGTTGGCACGCACCCAGTCTTCTCTCAGGGTCGGCACACACCCAGTCTTCTCTCAGGGTCGGCACACACACAGTCTTCTCTCAGGGTCGGCACACAAAGAGTCTTCTCTCAGGGTCGGCACACACCCAGTCTTCTCTCAGGGTCGGCACACACCCAGTCTTCTCTCAGGGTCGGCACACACACAGTCTTCTCTCAGGGTCGGCACACACCCAGTCTTCTCTCAGGGTCGGCACACACACAGTCTTCTCTCAGGGTGGGCACACAAAGAGTCTTCTCTCAGGGTCGGCACACACGCAGTCTTCTCTCAGGGTCGGCACGCACACAGTCTTCTCTCAGGGTCGGCACGCACACAGTCTTCTCTCAGGGTCGGCACGCACACAGTCTTCTCTAAGGGTCGGCACACACACAGTCTTCTCTCATGGTCGGCACACACACACAGTCTTCTCTCAGGGTCGGCACGCACACAGCCTTCTCTCAGGGTCGGCACGCACACAGTCTTCTCTCAGGGTCGGCACGCAGTCTTCTCTCAGGGTCGGCACACAAAGAGTCTTCTCTCAGGGTCGGCACGCACACAGTCTTCTCTAAGGGTCGGCACGCACACAGTCGTCTCTCAGGGTTGGCACACACCCAGTCTTCTCTCAGGGTCGGCACACACACAGTCTTCTCTCAGGGTCGGCACACACCCAGTCTTCTCTCAGGGTCGGCACACACACAGTCTTCTCTCAGGGTCGGCACGCACATAGTCTTCTCTAAGGGTCGGCACACACACAGTCTTCTCTCAGGGTCGGCACACACACAGTCTTCTCTCAGGGTCGGCACACACCCAGTCTTCTCTCAGGGTCGGCACACACACAGTCTTCTCTCAGGGTCGGCACGCACACAGTCTTCTCTAAGGGTCGGCACACACACAGTCTTCTCTCAGGGTCGGCACACACACAGTCTTCTCTCAGGGTCGGCACACACCCAGTCTTCTCTCAGGGTCGGCATGCACACAGTCTTCTCTCAGGGTCGGCACACACCCACTCTTCTCTCAGGGTCGGCACAGTGTTCTCTCAGGGTCGGCACGCACACAGTCTTCTCTCAGGGTCGGCACAGTCTTCTCTCAGGGTCGGCACACACCCAGTCTTCTCTCAGGGTCGGCACACAAAGAGTCTTCTCTCAGGGATGGCACGCACCCAGTCTTCTCTCAGGGTCGGCACACACCCAGTCTTCTCTCAGGGTCGGCACACACACAGTCTTCTCTCAGGGTCGGCACACACCCAGTCTTCTCTCAGGGTCGGCACACACCCAGTCTTCTCTCAGGGTCGGCACACACACAGTCTTCTCTCAGGGTCGGCACACACCCAGTCTTCTCTCAGGGTCGGCACACACACAGTCTTCTCTCAGGGTCGGCACACAAAGAGTCTTCTCTCAGGGTCGGCACACACGCAGTCTTCTCTCAGGGTCGGCACGCACACAGTCTTCTCTCAGGGTCGGCACGCACACAGTCTTCTCTCAGGGTCGGCGCGCACACAGTCTTCTCTAAGGGTCGGCACACACACAGTCTTCTCTCAGGGTCGGCACACACACAGTCTTCTCTCATGGTCGGCACACACACACAGTCTTCTCTCAGGGTCGGCACGCACACAGCCTTCTCTCAGGGTCGGCACGCACACAGTCTTCTCTCAGGGTCGGCACGCAGTCTTCTCTCAGGGTCGGCACACAAAGAGTCTTCTCCCAGGGTCGGCACGCACACAGTCTTCTCTAAGGGTCGGCACGCACACAGTCTTTTCTCAGGGTCGGCACACACCCAGTCTTCTCTCAGGGTCGGCACACAAACAGTCTTCTCTCAGGGTCGGCACAAACCCAGTCTTCTCTCAGGGTCGGCACACACCCAGTCTTCTCTCAGGGTCGGCACACAAAGAGTCTTCTCTCAGGGTAGGCACGCACCCAGTCTTCTCTCAGGGTCGGCACACACCCAGTCTTCTCTCAGGGTCGGCACACACACAGTCTTCTCTCAGGGTCGGCACACACCCAGTCTTCTCTCAGGGTCGGCACACACACAGTCTTCTCTCAGGGTCGGCACACAAAGAGTCTTCTCTCAGGGTCGGCACACACGCAGTCTTCTCTCAGGGTCGGCACGCACACAGTCTTCTCTCAGGGTCGGCACGCACACAGTCTTCTCTCAGGGTCGGCACGCACACAGTCTTCTCTAAGGGTCGGCACACACACAGTCTTCTCTCATGGTCGGCACACACACACAGTCTTCTCTCAGGGTCGGCACGCACACAGCCTTCTCTCAGGGTCGGCACGCACACAGTCTTCTCTCAGGGTCGGCACGCAGTCTTCTCTCAGGGTCGGCACACAAAGAGTCTTCTCTCAGGGTCGGCACGCACACAGTCTTCTCTAAGGGTCGGCACGCACACAGTCTTCTCTCAGGGTCGGCACACACCCAGTCTTCTCTCAGGGTCGGCACACAAAGAGTCTTCTCTCAGGGTCGGCACAAACCCAGTCTTCTCTCAGGGTCGGCACACACCCAGTCTTCTCTCAGGGTCGGCACACAAAGAGTCTTCTCTCAGGGTTGGCACGCACCCAGTCTTCTCTCAGGGTCTGCACACACCCAGTCTTCTCTCAGGGTCGGCACACACACAGTCTTCTCTCAGGGTCGGCACACAAAGAGTCTTCTCTCAGGGTCGGCACACACCCAGTCTTCTCTCAGGGTCGGCACACACCCAGTCTTCTCTCAGGGTCGGCACACACACAGTCTTCTCTCAGGGTCGGCACACACCCAGTCTTCTCTCAGGGTCGGCACACACACAGTCTTCTCTCAGGGTGGGCACACAAAGAGTCTTCTCTCAGGGTCGGCACACACGCAGTCTTCTCTCAGGGTCGGCACGCACACAGTCTTCTCTCAGGGTCGGCACGCACACAGTCTTCTCTCAGGGTCGGCACGCACACAGTCTTCTCTAAGGGTCGGCACACACACAGTCTTCTCTCATGGTCGGCACACACACACAGTCTTCTCTCAGGGTCGGCACGCACACAGCCTTCTCTCAGGGTCGGCACGCACACAGTCTTCTCTCAGGGTCGGCACGCAGTCTTCTCTCAGGGTCGGCACACAAAGAGTCTTCTCTCAGGGTCGGCACGCACACAGTCTTCTCTAAGGGTCGGCACGCACACAGTCTTCTCTCAGGGTCGGCACACACCCAGTCTTCTCTCAGGGTCGGCACACAAAGAGTCTTCTCTCAGGGTCGGCACAAACCCAGTCTTCTCTCAGGGTCGGCACACACCCAGTCTTCTCTCAGGGTCGGCACACACACAGTCTTCTCTCAGGGTCGGCACACACCCAGTCTTCTCTCAGGGTCGGCACACACACAGTCTTCTCTCAGGGTCGGCACACAAAGAGTCTTCTCTCAGGGTCGGCACACACGCAGTCTTCTCTCAGGGTCGGCACGCACACAGTCTTCTCTCAGGGTTGGCACGCACACAGTCTTCTCTCAGGGTCGGCACGCACACAGTCTTCTCTAAGGGTCGGCACACACACAGTCTTCTCTCAGGGTCGGCACACACACAGTCTTCTCTCATGGTCGGCACACACACACAGTCTTCTCTCAGGGTCGGCACGCACACAGCCTTCTCTCAGGGTCGGCACGCACACAGTCTTCTCTCAGGGTCGGCACGCAGTCTTCTCTCAGGGTCGGCACACAGAGTCTTCTCTCAGGGTCGGCACGCACACAGTCTTCTCTCAGGGTCGGCACGCACACAGTCTTCTCTAAGGGTCGGCACGCACACAGTCTTCTCTCAGGGTCGGCACGCACACAGTCTTCTCTCAGGGTCGGCACGCACACAGTCTTCCCTCAGGGTCGGCACGCACACAGTCTTCTCTCAGGGTCGGCACGCACACAGTCTCCTCTCAGGGTCGGCACGCACACAGTCTTCTCTCAGGGTCGGCACGCACACAGTCTTCTGTCAGGGTCGGCACGCACACAGTCTTCTGTCAGGGTCGGCACGCACACAGTCTTCTCTCAAGGTCAGCACGTACACAGTCTTCTCTCAGGGTCGGCACGCACACAGTCTTCTCTCAGGGTCGGCACGCACACAGTCTTCTCTCAGGGTCGGCACGCACACAGTCTTCTCTCAGGGTCGGCACGCACACAGTCTTCTCTCAGGGTTGGCACGCACACAGTCTTCTCTCAGGGTCAGCACGCACACAGTCTTCTCTCAGGGTCGGCACGCACACAGTCTTCTCTCAGGGTCGGCACGCACACAGTCTTCTCTCAGGGTCGGCACGCACACAGTCTTCTCT
Organism: Phyllobates terribilis; assembly: GCF_046119375.1. Lineage (NCBI taxonomy): Eukaryota > Metazoa > Chordata > Amphibia > Anura > Dendrobatidae > Phyllobates > Phyllobates terribilis. The sequence continues at coordinate 180,501,466 of NW_027362769.1, read as the reverse complement.
CAGGGTCGGCACGCACACAGTCTTCTCTCAGGGTCGGCACGCACACAGTCTTCTCTCAGGGTCGGCACGCACACAGTCTTCCCTCAGGGTCGGCACGCACACAGTCTTCCCTCAGGGTCGGCACGCACACAGTCTTCTCTCAGGGTCGGCACGCACACAGTCTTCTCTCAGGGTCGGCACGCACACAGTCTTCTCTCAGGGTCGGCACGCACACAGTCTTCTGTCAGGGTCGGCACGCACACAGTCTTCTCTCAGGGTCGGCACGCACCTAGTCTTCTCTCAGGGTCGGCACGCACACAGTCTTCTCTCAGGGTCGGCACGCACCCAGTCTTCTCTCAGGGTCGGCACACACCCAGTCTTCTCTCAGGGTCGGCACACACCCAGTCTTCTCTCAGGGTCGGCACGCACCCAGTCTTCTCTCAGGGTCGGCACGCACACAGTCTTCTCTCAGGGTCGGCACGCACACAGTCTTCTGTCAGGGTCGGCACTCACACAGTCTACTCTCAGGGTCGGCACGCACACAGTCTTCTCTCAGGCTCGGCGCGCACACAGTCTTCTCTCAGGGTCGGCGCACACACAGTCTTCTCTCAGGGTCGGCACACACCCAGTCTTCTCTCAGAGTCGGCACACACACAGTCTTCTCTCAGGGTCAGCACACACACAGTCTTCTCTCAGGCTCGGCACACACACAGTCTTCTCTCAGGGTCAGCCGCACGCACCCAGTCTAATCTCAGAGTCGGCACGCACACAGTCTTCTCTCAGGGTCGGCACGCGCACAGTCTTCTCTCAGGGTTGGCACGCACATACTCTTCTCTCAGGGTCGGCACACACCCAGTCTTCTCTCAGGGTCGGCACGCACACAGTCTTCTCTCAGGGTCGGCACGCACACAGTCTTCTCTCAGGGTCGGCACGCACACAGTCTCCTCTCAGGATCGGCACACACACAGTCTTCTTTCAGGGTCGACACACAGTCTTCTCTCAGGGTCGGCACACACACAGTCTTCTCTCAGGGTCGGCACACACACAGTCTTCTCTCAGGGTCGACACACACACACAGTCTTCTCTCAGGGTCGGCACACACAGTCTTCTCTCAGGGTCGGCACGCACCCAGTCTTCTCTCAGGGTCGACACACACACAGTCTTCTCTCAGGGTCGGCACGCACCCAGTCTTCTCTCTGGGTCGGCACATACACAGTCTTCTCTCAGGGTCGGCACGCACACAGTCTTCTCTCAGGGTCAGCACAATAATAGCAGCCCGGTCTCACCCTCTGAGCAGTACAGGCAACGCGTCTCTCTGTTTGGTCAGCAATAATGGACACGCTGCAGCTCACACATCTCACACACACCTGAGCTATTACAACAGCCCAGACTGCAGGTATGGGAGCGACTTTTCCCACCCAAACTCTTTTGGTCACTCCTAAATCCCAGATCCAAAACCTGTCCCGATAAAAACCTTCTCAATAACCTACAGATGCTGAAACCTCAAATTCTGGGACTTACATCACCGAGGTCAGCCACTTCAGTGACACATACCTGCCAGCCAGGACTTTTCCTTTTCCTTTACAATATAAACATATTTATTTATTATACTTGATTATATAGAGCCATCATATTCCACATCACTTTACAGACATCATAATCACTGTCCCCATTGGGGCTCACAATCTAGATTCCCTATCAATCTATGGAATGTGTGAGGAAACCAGAGAACCCGGAGGAAATCCAGGCAAACACGGGGAGAATATACTAACTCCTTGCAGATGTTGTGCTTGGTGGGATTTGAACAGAGGACCTCAGCGCTGCAATGCTGCAGTGCTAACCACTGAGCCACTGTGCTGCCCTACATATAGTATAGTGCTAACCACTGAGCCACCACCGTGTTTCCTTATATATAGTACAGTGCTAACCACTGAGCCACTTGGATGAGTCGTGGCTGCGCTCTTGGGGTTATTTTGGTAAGCCAGCCACTCCTGGGAAGGTTCACCACTGTTCCATGTGTGTCACCCAGGGGGATATAGGGGACTCGGTACCCGGGCCTTTTACCTTGCTTAGGATGTCACGGCAGTTGGCTCCCGGGCCCGTACTCTGGGGTCTCTCTTGAAAAAGGGTTTTTTAGTGTATAGTTTGTTTCGTGACACCACCTGTGGTTTGCGGTGATGGTTACCGGCGCTGCTGCAGACCTCCGGGGGTGATGAAATGGCAGCTGGGATGTTTCTGCTCCCCACAGGCGGAGCGGACCCCCGGGGCAGAGTTGATGGAAGGATGCAGGTGAAAGATGGCCAGGTCAAGGGGAATGACAGACACGCACACAGGGGGTTCGCTTCAGTACCTTTACTGGAGTAACGGCAGGTATGGTCCAGGGTACTTGCTAGGAAGGGTGCACTTCAGTACTTCTCCCCATTGAGCGGGTATAAGGCCTCCTGATCCGTGTCTCCCTCTCTCTAAGCTTCTAGCCAGCCTGGAACTGGGCCTAGCTTCTGTGTTGTGTTGCTCTCTCACCTGACCGCTTGGTAGTGGGACCTTTCTTTGGCAACCACTATCCCTGGACGCCGGGGCCTTCATGGTTCCTAGTCCTGTTATTGCTGGCAGCTTCAGGATGACCAGGGGTCTGGAAGCCTCCTGGTATGCCGGATGTCCCTACTGGGTATAGAGGACCCTGTAGGCGTGGACCCGGTGTCCGGTTTGTGTCTTGGGGTGAGCCTATGATGCTCCTCTGCCCCCTCAACTCCTCTCTCCTCTCCTTACTGCCTCCGGCCACACTCGGGGCCCTCAATTCAGCAGCAGACGTGCTGCGTCTTCACTACTTTCAGTGGCAGCACACTCTCTGAACTACTAACTAACTGAACTGCCTGGCTCCACCCTCCATATATATATATCCCTATCCGGGCTCCCTCTGGTGGCATGAGTTGGAAGGGTGGAGGTGTCTGCATGTAATGAGGGCCTCTTGTGGAGAAGTCCATCCATGCACCCTTTTGGGTCCTGTGGTACCTGTGAACAGCAGGGTGCCACATTCCCCCCTAGTACAATTCAGTACTCCTGGACTGAAGCATTTTGTAACAGGTTACAACAATTATAATAACAATAATACAGTTACAGTAAGTCCCGTAACCCGGTGTCCATTTCACTGAAGAAAGCGTAAAATGGGTAACATGAGGGACCCGCCTGAAAACCCTCAACGTAGGCCCTGGGCGTGGCTACAGGGCATAAGTGATCCAGGTGTTGGACCACGTCTTCGGCCACGCCAAACGGGTTTTTGTTCAGTGGTCAAATAAGGGGGGGGGCACTTTTCATGAGTGCAACTATTTACAAGGACAGTTTTTGGCTGCTCACAGTCCTCAGCCTACAAGTCTTTATACCCCTACGGGTAACTACAGGCACACATTAATTTCAGTTTACACAATAAACAATAGGCAATACCCAACTGGGTAACTATTTATACTTTAGGCATTTTGTATTTTAATCCCTAAACCTGGCAGGGATTTGGCCTTTTGTGCTGCGTATGGACCTTCGTAGCACTGGGGTGATACTGGTGTCTGTGCATGCACTCTCTGCTAACCTATCAGGTGTACGTGCTGGTAGATTATAAAACTGCCTCAATCTCTCTATGGGACTGGCAAGTGCACTGATTACTGGGCCTTCAGGCTCTGCTTCAACGGGTGATCCTCCTCTGAGTGGGGACTCTTCCTGTTCCTGAGCAGGTTCCTCTAGGGCGCTACAGGCTCTACTGGTGGTGGAGGTTCTTCTGGTTGCTGATAGAAGTGTATCACTGGTATGATAACGGCTCCATCAAGTTGAGTCCAGTCCGCAGGGAAATCTCCTAGAACTGTGTGAAGCACATCTTCCTTGGGTTCTTCTGGTGTTATAGGAGGTGCTTCTTCCTCCGTTGTCTTCAGTAGACCTGGGCACACCTTCAAGTGGTCTCTTGAGACTGTTGCGGTTGTCTTACCTCCATCCTCACTAATCAGGCAGGTTTTACTGTTGTCAAATCTGGAGTTTAGCAAAGTGTAGGGCTCTCTTTCCCACTGGTCATCGAGCTTGTGATCTCTTCTTTTCCGCTTTAGCACTATCTCTCCAGGTGCCAAGGGTTCTGTTGGTGCATGTTTGTTATACTGATCTTCCTGTCTTTCCCTCACCTTGTTTAGACTGTCTTCGACACAGGCCTGTACCTTCCTGTACTGCTCTTGCCGACTTGTGTCCCAGTCTTCAGTGGACGTATCTGCAGCAGGTTCTACCACTCCAAGCTCCAGGTCCATGGGCAATTTTCCAGGTCTTGCTCTCATAAGGTACGCTGGGGTACAATTAGTAGAACTCACGGGTATGTGGTTATACAGGTCCACTAGGTCAGGTAGCTTTTCTGGCCACTGGTTCTTTTCTTCCAAAGGTAGGGTTTTCAACAGGTCTATAACGATGTTGTTCATTTTCTCGCACATACCGTTGGTTTGCGGATGATATGGCGTAGTCCGGATCTTTTTGCATCCATACAGATGGCAGAATTCCTTGAATAGCTCAGCTTCGAAAGCAGGGCCTTGATCTGTGAGCACCTTTTCCGGATATCCATGGGGTCTGCAGAAGTAGGCTTGGAACGTTCTTGCTACAGTTTCTGCTGTCAGATCCTTGACAGGGGCTACCACCAGGAACCGGGAATAGTGATCCACCATGGTCAGGGCATAGGAGTAGCCTGATCTGCTGGGTGACAGTTTGACGTGATCCAGAGCGACAATCTCCAGGGGTTGGGTTGTTTTGATGGACTGCAAGGGTGCTTTCTGGCTGCTGTAGTCTTTCCTTCTGAGGCTACAGGGTCCACAATTCCGGCACCACCTTTCTATGGAACTCAGCATTCCAACCCAATAGAACTGGTCCTTCAGCAGGGTTTCCAGCTTCTTCCAGCCAAAGTGACCTGCTTGATCGTGGTAGGCCTCTAACACCATCTGGATATCTGTCCTAGGTACAACAAACTGCCACACCATTTCATGGGTCTTGGGGTTGACATACCTTCTGCACAGCTTCTCTCTGTAGATGAACAGCCGGCTTCTCTCATTCAACAGGTGCTTGGCTTGTGGGGGAGCATCCTTCTCCAGGTGAGAACCTTCTTGGGTTATATCAGTCTTTTGATGAGGCTGACAACCGGGTCACTGTCCTGGGTCTCCTTCCAGCTGTGATGAGGTAGAGGGTTTGGCATCCTACCATGACATCTTCTGGAGGCGTGTTGCTCGTGGACCATTCCATTTCTGTGGAAAGCAGGTAGTTCAATTTCTTCAAAATCATCCACTTCATCCTCGGTGTCCGACTGGTGGGGAATTCTTGACAAGGCATCAGCATTGGTATTCTTGTGACCTGCCCGGTACTTGATTGCGAACTGATAATTCGACAGTCTGGCTACCCAACGCTGTTCCATAGCTCCCAACCTGGCTGTCTCCAGGTGTGTCAAGGGATTATTGTCGGTAAAGGCTGTGAATTTAGTTGAGGCTAGGTAATGCTTGAACCTTTCAGTGATAGCCCAGACCAAGGCCAGGAACTCCAGCTTGAAGGAACTGTAATTCTCCGGGTTCCTCTCGGTAGGGCGAAGTTTCCTACTGGCATACGCAATTACATTTTCTCTGCCGTTTTGCTTCTGGGACAACATAGCTCCCAGTCCCTCGTTGCTGGCGTCGGTGTACAACAGGAAAGGCAGGCTGTAGTCAGGGTAGGCCAGGATTTCTTCACCAGTTAGGTCTTCCTTTATTACTGCAAAGGATTCAGCCTTTTCCTTACCCCACTGGAATGGGGGATTTTTACCTCTCTTGGACTGTCCTACCAGGAGATCTTGTAAAGGTGCTGCCTTTTTGGTGTAATCCTTTATGAACCTCCTGTAGTACCCGACCAGTCCCAGGAACTGACATACTTCCTTGATGTTTCTCGGTTCAGGCCACTTCTCGATGGCAGTGACCTTCTCCGGGTCTGGTGCTACTCCCTCTGAGCTGACTACGTGTCCCAGGTACTGAACCTTCTGTTTGAGCAGGTGGCACTTGGAAGGTTTTAGTTTCATCCCATACCGGGACAATGCTTCAAATACCTCCGCCAGGTGCTTCAGATGGTCTTCATACGTCCTCGAGTACACGATAACGTCATCCAGGTACAGCAGCACTGTCTCGAAGTTCCGGTGTCCTAAGCAACACTCCATCAGCCTCTGGAACGTTCCGGGGGCGTTGCAGAGCCCAAACGGCATACTGTTGAACTCGCATAATCCCATCGGGGTGGTGAAGGCTGTCTTCTCCCGGTCTTCCTCAGCAACAGAGACTTGCCAGTACCCGCTAGTGAGATCCAATGTAGAGAAGTAATTGGCAGATTTTAGTGCAGCCAGGGATTCCTCTATACGGGGCAAAGAGTATGCATCTTTATGTGTTATGTGATTAATCTGTCTATAATCTACACACATCCTCATGCTACCGTCCTTCTTTCTGACCAGGACCAGGGGAGCTGCCCAGGGGCTACAGCTATCCCTTACTACCCCTGCCTTTTTCATGTCACGCAATATTTCGTTGGCTTTTTGGTAATGTGCTGGTGGTATGGGTCTGTAACGCTCCTTAATAGGTGGATGGTTACCGGTGGGTATGTGGTGTTGTACCCCTTTGACCCTTCCAAAATCAAGTGGGTGCTTACTAAACACTTGTTCATATTCCTGAACCACTCTGTAAACACCGTGTTTCTGATGGACAGGAGTGGCGTCAGTTTCAACATGGAGCTGTTGACACCAATCCTCCAGCTGAGTTTCAGAGTCATTGTCCTCCACTGTATCTGGTGGGGTCAAGGATTCCACTAGGTGTATGGCATCATCATTCACAGTATACAATCTGGCAACAGTGGCGTATCTTGGCAATTTAACTTCCTCCTCCCCACAATTTAGGAGACGTATGGGTACCCTCCCATTGCGCACATCAACTACCCCTCTAGCAGTTAGGAGTGTAGGTCTGTGCTCTGAGCTAATGGGCTCTACTACCGCCTGGTAGTTCTGTCCCTTGAGACCTATTGCTGCCCTACACCAAATCAGCATTTCACTCATTGGGGGAATCACAATGGGTATCAGGTCTGTCACCCGTACATTACCAATCTCACCACCTGTCAGTTTTACCTGTTGTTGGTACAGGAGGGCTCGAATTTCTTTCTGGAGCACCTTCCTCTGCCCTGGTTTGGCGGTGTCAGCAATCTTTTGGAGTAAAAACAACACTTCTCCCAGTTACCAACAATATTTGTACCAAGCATCATATACGGATTGGTATCACCAGGGTTAGATTCTATGACAATTAGTCCTTGGTCCTTTAGTTCCTCTCTCCCCACCTTCACTGTCACGTCCTTAACCCCTACTAGGTTAAGAGGAAGGCTATTAGAGGCATGCACAGAGAGGTTCGGGGCTGGCGGGTGGAGTTCATCTATGGACAAGTACTTTTTGTAGAGGACATCAGGTATGATGGTTACCTGTGAGCCGGTGTCCAGTAATGCTGGTGTTGCTATGCCGTCCAGCACGATGGACAGGAAAGGCCTTCCTCCTACAAACCGGTCGTACCTGCTTGATGGGCCTGGTTGATCTACTCCTGGGTGTCGGCCCTTGGCCCCAGGGTTTGCCCGTTTAAAGGACAGTTCCAAGCGGTGTGGCCTGCCTTGTGGCAACGGTAGCAGATGAATTCTCGTGGAGGGCGACGTTGGTCGTTGGTCCTCCCACGGGGTGGCGTTGTCCTCCTACGGGGTGGCGTTGTCCTCCTTCTTCTCCTCATCCAGGGGACATCCTCAGTACAGTTGGCAAGTAGGATCCTTCCTTCCAGCTCGGGCTCCGTCTGTAGCTGCAGGGCGCTCAGGACAGTGGTCAGGGTTTTACTTAGCTGACGCACTTCAGAGCGCAGGCTGTCCAGCTTCCTAGGAGGCACTGTTTGCATCTTTGTTTCTGCCGTTAATGAAGGAGCAGTGGGTGCTGCGGGCACTGGGGTGGCCCCACCCTGGTAACGCTGTATAGCAGTATCTGATGGTTCCAGGGGCTGCAGACCCCTAATAGCCATGTCCTTCAGGGCGTCAAAGGTGGCATTTGGATGATCTAAGGACCACCACCGTACGGTTCTGCTCTCCTCCTGGGACCTCAACCTCCGGATGAACTGTTCTGTCAGCATTTTGTCCTCACCATGTATGCTGGCTGGACTAACCTGTTTCAGGGCCCGCAGGGCTTCCAGTAAGCTCCAGGCATAGTCCCGGATACTGTCCTCAGGTTTCTGGGCACAATGGTAGAACCTCATCCGGAGATCTGTCTCAGTGCTATTTTCAAAGACAGTTTGCAGTCTCTTAAAGATAATGGATACTGATTCCTGGTCTGCGGCTGGCCAGGTTTCAACTTCCCGCTCTGCGGCACCAGTCAATTGTCCCAGCACAACAGTGGCTCTTAGCTTACCAGTCATTGAGTACATATCCAGTACACCACATATTTTCCTTTTGAATCCAGACAGGGTGTCTGGTTTGCCGTCATACTGGGGAAGCCATTTTACTCCAGGGATATACAGCAGGGCCATGGGTATTAACGGAGTCACGACCCCTGCCAGCGCCGGGCACAAGTTGAGCATCAGGAGCGTTAACCGGTGCTCCGGCGTTTTGCTGGTCGTCGGCCATGGTTGCGCCCCCCTAGTAAACCGTAGCCTACCTCCTGTTTCTTTTTTGGGTAGGCCGCAGCTACGCAGACGACAGTCTCCTTCCAAGACCTGCTTCCTGGAGCTGCATCAGAGCGGAAGGCGGGGCTTGAGCTTCGCGCCCTTCCAGCAGTCACGCCTCTCCGGTTCCCGCGGTTACGCCCCTCTTCTTCCCGCGCGGCGATGCGGTAATGGCGGCGATGTTCACCACAGTACAAACACAGTTCAATTACGGCACACAGTACCCGGTGGCAACGGGCACGAAATCCTGTTTGTGACGCCAAGAAGAGAGATGTGTCACCCAGGGGGATATAGGGTACTCGGTTCCCGGGCCTTTTACCTTGCTTAGGATGTCACGGCAGTCGGCTCCCGGACCCCTACTCTGGGGTCTCTCTTGAAAAAGGGTTTTTTAGTGTATAGTTTGTTTCGTTACGCCACCTGTGGTTTCCGGTAATGGTTACCGGCGCTGCTGAAGACCTCCGGGGGTGATGAAATGGCAGCTGGGATGTTTCTGCTCCCCACAGGCGGAGCGGACCCCCGGGGCAGAGTTGATGGAAGGATGCAGGTGAAAGATGGCCAGGTCAAGGGGAATGACGGACACTCACACAGGGGATTCGCTTTAGTACCTTTACTGGAGTAACGGCGGGTATGGTCCAGGGTACTTGCTAGGAAGGGCGCACTTCAGGACTTCTCCCCAGTGAGCGGGTATAAGGCCTCCTGATCCGTGTCTCCCTCTCTCTAAGCTTCTAGCCAGCCTGGAACTGGGCCTAGCTTCTGTGTTGTGTTGCTCTCTCACCTGACCACTTGGTAGTAGGACCTTTCTTTGGCAACCACTATCCCTGGACGCCGGGGCCTTCGTGGTTCCTAGTCCTGTTATTGCTGGTAGCCTCCTGGTATGCCAGATGTCCCTACTGGGTATAGAGGACCCTGTAGGCGCAGACCCGGTGTCCGGTTTGTGTCTTGCGGTGAGCCTATGATGCTCCTCTGCCCCCTCAACTCCTCTGTCCTCTCCTTACTGCCTCCGGCCACACTCGGGGCCCTCAATTCAGCAGCAGACGTGCTGCGTCTTCACTGCTCTCAGTGGCAGCACACTCTCTGAACTACTAACTAACTGAACTGCCTGGCTCCACCCTCCATATATATATATCCCTATCAGGGCTCCCTCTGGTGGTATGAGGTGGAAGGGTGGAGGTGTCTGCATGTAATGAGGGCCTCTTGTGGAGAAGTCCATCCATGCACCCTTTTGGGTCCTGTGGTACCTGTGAACAGCAGGGTGCCACACATGTTTTCACCATTTGTGGATATTGGCTCTCACTGTGGTTCGCTGGAGTCACAAAGCTTTAGAAATGGCTTTATAACCTTTTCCAGACTGAAAGATCTCAATTACTTTGCTTCTCATTTGTTCCTGAATTTCTTTGGATCGCAGCATGATGTCTAGCTTTTGAGGATCTTTTGGTCTACTTCACTTTGTCAGACAGGTCCTATTTACCGTATTTTTTGGACTATAAGATGCACCGGACCGTAAGACGCACCCCAAATTTTGGGGTGGAAAATAGGAAAAAAAATGTTTTGATAAGATGGGGGTCCGTCTTATAGTCTGAATAGGTATCTTACCTGGATGGGCCGTGTAGCTGGGGCACAGGAGGCAAGGTCCTTCAGGAAGCAGGGCCTGGTGGCTTGCGCTGATCGCCTGGTGGCCTGGGTGCCTTGGCGCTGGTGGCCTGGGGGTGGTAGCTGGGGGCCTGGTGGCTTGCGCTGGACGTCTGCTTGCTGGCGCTGGGGGCTTGGGTGAGTGGTGGCTGGCGCTGGGGGCTAGGGGCGTGGGTGAGTGGTGGCTGGGGGCTTGGCCCTGGGTGAGTGGTTGCTGGGGACTGGGGGCTTGGTGCCTGGGTGAGTGGTCGCTGGCTCTGGGGGCTTGGGGCCTGGGTGAGTGGTGGCTGGCGCTGGGGGCTTGGGTGCCTGGGTGAGTGGTGGCTGGCGCTGGGTGAGTGGTGGCTGGGGGCTTGGTGCCTGGGTGAGTGGTGGCTGGGGACTGGGGGCTTGGTGCCTGGGTGAGTGGTCGCTGGTTCTGGGGGCTTGGGGCCTGGGTGAGTGGTGGGTGGCGCTGGGGGCTTGGGTGCCTGGGTGAGTGGTGGCTAGCGCTGGGTGAGTGGTGGCTGGGGGCTTGGTGCCTGGGTGAGTGGTGGCTGGGAGCTTGGTGCCTGGGTGAGTGGGGGGCTGGGGGCTTGGGTGCCTGGATGAGAGGTGGCTGGGGGCTTGGTGCCTGGGTGAGTGGTGGCTGGGGACTGGGGGCTTGGTGCCTGGGTGAGTGGTGGCTGGGGACTGGGGGCTTGGTGCCTGGGTGAGTGGTCACTGGTTCTGGGGTCTTGGGGCCTGGGTGAGTGGTGGCTGGTGCTGGGGGCTTGGGTGCCTGGGTGAGTGGTGGATGGCGCTGGGGGCTTGGTGCCTGGGTGAGTGGTGGCTGGGGGCTTGGGGCCTGGGTGAGTGGTGGCTGGGGGCTTGTGTGCCTGGGTGAGTGGTGGCTGGGGGCTGGTGGCTTGGTGCCTGGGTGAGTGGTGGCTGGCTCTGGGGGCCTGGGTGAGTGGTGGCTGGGGGCTTGGGGCCTGAGGGAGTGATGGCTGGCGCTGGGGCTTGGGGCCTGGGTGAGTGGGGGCTTGGGGCCTGGGGGAGTGATGGCTGGCGCTGGGGTTTGGGGCCTGGGTGAGTGGTGGCTGGGGGCTTGGGGCCTGGGTGAGATGTGGCTGGGGCCCTGGGGCCTGGTAAAGGGGCCGGTGTCTTCCTGTGAGTAGCGTGGCAGAGCGGCGTGAGTGACTTCCGATGCTCGCGCCCATCTTTCTGAAGCTGAGATCTACAGGAAAATGGCCGCCGGCGTAGCAGAGCGCACGCGTCGGCTCCGGTGGCCATTTTCCTGTAGATCAGCTTCAGAAAGATGGCCGCGCGCACCGGAAGCAGCTCACGCCGCTCACATCAAGAAACCAGCCCCGGTACCGGGCAAGGCCCCGGCTCCCAGACAGATACCTCTTCTGCTGCCGCCACTGCCATCTGCTGCCGCTGCCGCCGCCGCCGCCGATCCCGTTCCACCACCACTGGTAAGTTACTTTCGGACGATAAGACGCACCCCCATTTTCCTCCTAAATTTGGGGGGAAAAAAGTGCGTCTTATGGTCCAAAAATACGGTAAGTGATTTCTTAATTGAGAACAGGTGTGGCAGTAATCAGGCCTGTGTGTGGCTGGGGAAAGTGAACTCAGCTTCCCAAAGATGTGATAAACCACAGTTAAAACATAAATTAACAGGGGAGGGGGGGGGCAATCTCTTTTTCACACAGGGCCCTGTAGGTTTGGATTTCTTTTTCCCTTACTAATAAAGACCTTCATTTAAAAACTGCACCTTGTGTTACTTGTGTTATCTTTGTCTAATATTTACATTTGTTTTGTGATCTGAAACATTTACATGTGACAACCATGCAAAAGAATAAGAAATCAGGAAGGGGGCGAACACTTTTTCACACCACTGTATATAAACCACCTGAGGCTCAGTAGAGTCACACAGAGTCCGGTCCTCGGCATCGTCGCCCTCCTCTTTACCACAATCGTAGAGAGGAAGAACGTACGAATAAAGCCCTACAATAAGAAACTCAATCTTATATGTTCAAACAAAACATGAAAGTCGGTAGATTGTCAGGTGCATTGTCGGAACGTAATAAAGATTAACTTGGAGATTACAAGTACGGGATAATCACAAAAGCTCCAGCTCCAGCCGCATCCAGTCATCTCTGATACAACGTCTGACATTTCATCATTTAATATAGAGAAGATTATTGTAAGCTTATTAAAAGATCACAAAAACGGAAGAGAAAGAAGAACAAACTATTTACAATAAAGATGGCATGAAAAGATTTCCCATATTCTGCAGTGAAATATGGAGGAACATCACTGGTTCTGTTCCGGTGTCCTCGGATGAAGGCAGGACCCAGGTCCTGGTGGCTGATAACTGAAAGCCCAAACCTAAGCCAGGAATATACAGTGGGGAAAATAAGTATTTGATACTCTGCCGATTTTGCAAGTTTTCCCACCTTCATATCCTATGCTTGAGATAAACATGTTAGTGATGCAATGTGCATCACTAACAAAACACTGGGGGCAGTTTAATAGCAATAAAGGACGTGACAGGTTCCCTTTAAGAAGCCCTCTTACTCTGTACTCATTACCTGTATTAATTGTACCTGTTTGAACTCGTTACCTGTATAAAAGACACCTGTCCACACACTCAATCAATCACACTCCAATCTCTCCACCATGGCCACGACCAAAGAGCTGTCTAAGGACACCAGAGACAAAATTGTAGACCTGCAAAAGACTGGGATGGGCTACAGGAAAATAGGCAGCAGCTTGGTGAGAAGGCAACAACTGTTGGTACAATTATTAGAAAATGGAAGAAACACAAGATGACTGTCAATATTCCTCGGTCTGGGGCTCCATGCAAGATCTCGCCTTGTGGGGTAAGCATGATTCTGAGAAAGGTCAGGAATCAGCCCAGAACTACACGGGAGGACCTGGTCAATGATCTGAAGAGAGCTGGGACCACAGTCTCAAACATTACCGTTAGTAACACACTACGCCATCATGGATTAAAATCCTGCAGGGCACGCAGGACCCCCTGCTCACGCCAGCAAATGTCCATGCCTGTTTGAAGTTTGCCAATGACCACCTGGATGATCCAGAGGAGACATGGGAGAAGGTCATGTGGTCAGATGAGACCAAAAGTAGAACTTTTTGGTATCAACTCCACTCGCCGTGTTTGGAGGAAGAAGGAGGATGAGTACAATCCCAAGAACACTGTTCCAAGCATGAAGCATGGTTGGGGAAACAGCATACTTTGGGGGTGCTTTTCTGCAAAGGGGACAGAACGACTGCACCATATTGAAGGGAGGATGGATGGGGTCATGTATCGCGAGATTTTGGACAACAACTTCCTTCTCTCAATGCGAGCATTGAAGATGGGTCGTGGCTGGGTCTTCCAACATGACAATGACCCGAAACACACAGTCAGGGCAACTAAGCAGTGGCTCCGTAAGAAGCATTTCAAGGTCCTGGAGTGTCCTAGCCAGTCGCCAGACCTGAACCCAATAGAAAATCTTTGGAGGCAGCTGAAACTCAAAGTTGCCCAGCAGGGGCATCGCTAGCAGCAAAGATCTGGGGCTCTGGCGAAGAACGTCATGGCCGTAGCCCTGGATATTCTGCGACCGCCGTATTGAACTGTGTCGATCTTGTGAAAGAGTAGCGAGACACCAGCTCCTGCCCTATCACTGTCCATCTCCTCGTAAGCAGCACACCGTGGCTTATGGGACATCAGCATACTCACACAGGCGGCTCAATGACGTCATTACATTGCACCGATCTGCAGGCTACAAGGGAAGACGGAGGCTGCGGTGACTCGCATCAGGATGAGGTGAGTATACACTTCATTATTTATTATATGAACAAGCAGTGGGGCCATCATACTATATATATGGGGCAATGGGGACCATCATACTATATATGGGGCAGTAAGGTCCATCTTACTATATATATGGGCAGTGGGGACCATCATACTATATATATGGGGCAATGGAGACCATCATACTATATATGGGGCAGTAGGGACCATCATACTATATATGGGGCAGTGGGGACCATCATACTATATATGGGGCAGTAGGGACCAACATACTATATATGGGGCAGTGGGGACCATCATACTATATATGGGGCAGTGGGGACCATCATACTATGTATATGGGGCAATGGGGACCATCACTCTATATATATATATATATATATGGGGCAGTGGGGACCATCATACTATATATGTGGGGACCATCATACTATATATATGGGCAATGGGGACTATCATACTATATATATGGGACAGTGGGGACCATCCTAGTATATATAAGGGCAGTGGGGACCATCATACTATATATATGGGGCAGTGGGGACCATCATACTATATATATGGGACAATGGGGACCATCATACTATATATATGGGACAGTGGGGACCATCCTAGTATATATACGGGCAGTGGGGACCATCATACTATATATGGGGCTGTGGGGACCATCATACTATATATATGGGGCAGTAGGGACCATCATACTATATATATGGGGCAGTGGGGATGTTACAAGCACGCCGCTAGGTTCAGAAAGGGGCGAGACAGGTTACATGAATTCTTTGGAATCCTGGGGGAACCGTTACTCAGGGCGACCATAGACCATGTGCTGCAGCTTCTCTCAGGCACACAGGGGTATTGACCCTCACAGACACGTAAGTTGTTTCACTTGCTGACCAGACACACTTGACAAGAGTCCTCATAAACGGTAGAACAGTAGCATTTAATAAGAAGCCGCACAGCCAGTGCAAGTTAAGTCTTATGAGCAACAGGCCCCAGTGACAAACAGTACAGTTTCCTTAGCAGCACAGCAGTTCACAGTCTTCCTAGTAGTACAGGACAGCACAGTTCTAATGCAAAGGCACATTAATGAACACAGCATTCTTTACAGCACAGTGAGATGGAGGAGGGGGGAGGGTTTGCTGAGTGAGATGATCCCTGTGACACCATTTCTTCCAGTACTTATCTTTCTGCCTGACAATACTCTGCACTGCTAGTTCAGGAACTCTACCTGACCTGTGCTTAGCTTCACTCCTGCCTTGAATCCTTTTCACTTGCAGGGGCACTTCTGTGAGATACAGAACACACACACCACCTTTCTCTTCGACTCCAGCCAGACAGTAAACAACTTCCCCACAATCCCCCATTGGGCTCTGCTAAAACACTCCCCTTCTGCTGTGACTGTGTTAACCCCTTTAGTTGCTGGATACTTCTGGAGCACAACACTTCCTGTCTCATGTGCTTGTGTTACTTCTAATAGTTGCTTTTAAAGCAACAGCACTACTGCATTTCACACTCTGCAATAGCACTACTTCTACATGTAACACTCTTCCCTCCTTTTTGAATGTCGTCCTTGACATTTGTCTTAATTGGTCAATCTGACCAATTCTGAGACAGTGGTGAAAGTTGGATAACTTTATATACAAATTGGCATTGTGAAATTGGTATAACGTTCATAAACATTATTAACAACCTAATCTTATGACCTTTTTCTTGTAGGATGCCTGTAAGAAATAAACAATTAACACAATTAAAACAATCAGCATCTCTTCAGCTGGAGCTTTTCGCACGTCTTCAACCAGCTCTCTCTCTCTATGCTTTAACAGTTCTTTGTTTCTACAAAGTCTTTTAAGGAAAATCAAAGCATGAAAACAAATCTTCCATACTGTCTCTAGGTGGTGAATACCACTCAAGCGGGCTTACCTGGTCCATAGGCAGAGATACCTGTTTCCAGTCGACAGTCCTTGGCACTTGACTCGGTTCACCAAGTGTCTCATACGTCAGCATCACGGGCCTCCTCACTTCTCGAGTCGATATCCTCCTGGTGGGTTGTTGGCTTGGCGATCGTACATACAATAGGAAGAAGGGTGAGTAACCCATTGCATCGCTCTTTGTACAGTTATAGGCATGTACCACTTTTGACAGAGAACGCTTCCAGTCTTTCTTCTCGTCAGCTGTTAAAGTACGCAACATCGACAATAATGTCCTGTTAAAGTGTTCCACTTGTCCATTACCCTCTGGGTGATAGGGCGTTGTGTGGGATCTCTGAATTCTACAGTACTTTCCTAGCTTGGCAAAGAGCTGGTTCTCAAATTCCCTTCCTTGGTCGTGGTGTAACCTTGTAGGGAACCCAAACCTCAAAGCAAAATCATTGAAGATCTTCTCTGCCGCTGTTTGACCTGATTTATTGGTGGTGGTATATGCTTGAGCAAATTGAGGGAAATGGTCCATCACCACCAAGATGTATTCGTAACCACGTCACGTCTCGAGATGTAGAAAGTCTATTGAGACCATCTCAAACGGATACGCAGTTTGGATGTTGCCCATAGGTGCTCGGGTTGATGTGTTGGGACGTTTATCTTTCAGACACCCACACTCCCTGGTCAGGTACCTCTCAATATCTCTCTGCATGTACGGCCAGAAGAAATGTTCACGGATCAAGTTTGCTGTCCTTTCCACTGCCAGGTGTCCCATGTTTTCATGGAGTTCTTTGAAGACCAACCTATGGAATACTCTGGGTAGTACCAACTGCAGGTTTTGTCCTCCTTTACGATACAGGATACAGTCTTCATTGAGGTAGAGCTTCGTCCATTCTTTAACTAAAACAGATACTGCGGATGAATCATTATTTCTTTCCCAATTACTTGGAAACCGATTTTGGTCCAAATAAAGTAGTATTCTACCAATTATCTGATCTTCCTGTTGTTATCTATGGATTTTTCCTTTCGGTAGTTGTTGAATGGACAGGGGGTGATCTTGTTCTCTAGTTCACCCCCGTCAACGAACACCACAATGGTGTGTCTTCCTCCTGATAAGCTTGCACTGCTTGGGTAGTGCTCTCAATTGCTTCCAGACTGACTTCCTCCAAGCATTCTTGCATGAACTCCTCAGGCTCTAGTGGCATTCTCGACAATCTGTCAGCATCCGCATTGCATTGTCCTGGCCTGTACCTGAAACTGAAATTGAAGTCAGCGAGTTCAGCGACCCATCTCTGACCCGTTGCATTCAGTTTGGCTGTAGTAAGGACATAGGTCAAAGGATTGTTGTCAGTGTATACCTCAAACTCTTTGCTGTAGGAGAGATAATCTCTAAATCGTTCACAGATAGCCCATTTCAATGCCAGGAACTCCAATTTTCCGGAATGTAGATGGTAATTCTTCTCGGCGTCTGTCAACGTTCTAGAACCGTAACCGATGACTCTCAGTTTTCCATCTTGATGCTGATACAGGGTAGCTCCCAGTCCAATTTGAGAAGCGTCACAATGAAGAACAAATGGTAAATTGAAATCAGGATATCCCAAGATGGGTGGTTTTACGAGGTAGTCTACTAGTTCTTCCAATACCTCCTGGTGATCTGCTGTCCAGAGAATGGGCTGTTGGGACGAAACTGCGCTGTTTCTTTTCAGCCCGGTCCTGCCCGCGTTCTTCTTTTTCTCCATGTGTGTTGCTAACTCTGTGGTCCCCCCCAAGAGGAGGTATAGTGGGGCGGCAATCCTGGAGAAGTTCCGAACGTAAGTAAGATAGTAGGAGAGGAATTCCAAGATCTGCCTTAACTCCCCGACAGTAGAGGGCCGATTGGCTTTTAAGGCCAGTACTGGAGCGATTTCTGCTGGGTCCATGGTATATCCTTCTCCGGACACAATTTTCCCTAGGAATCGGACTTGCCTTTTGAACAGTTCACACTTCTTTGGGGCCAACTTAACGCCGTGTTGTTTATACCGCTGGAGTACGATCCTCACGTGTTCAACATGCCCCCAGAAGGTTTTGCTGTGTACCACATTGTTATCCAAGTACAGCTGACCAATATCGTCCCTCAATCCTTCTAAACATGTCTCCATGCTCCTCTGGAATTCTGCTGGAGCTGAACTGAGCACAAACGGTATGCGAATCCACTCATATAATCCCCACGGTGTGATGAATGCTGCCAAGGGTCTACTGGACTCTTCAACAAACCCTTGATGGTATGCTTTACCCTGATCGAGGGCTGAGAACCAGGTACTTCCTGATAGGCTATCCAGCATATCTTGGATCTTTGGTATCGGGTGCCGATCATGTACTGACTTTCGGTTTAGTTCCCGGTAATCACAGCAGAGTCTCAACGTACCGTCCTTCTTCCTAACACAAACAATAGGAGAGGAATAAGACGACTTTGACTTTTGGACCCAACCTCTACTGATTAGATCTTGTAAATACTCTTTCACTTCACAGTGTAATGGTTTCGGCACAGACATGTAACTTTTGGTTACTGGGGTCGTGTCTTTCAAATTGATTTTCAATTGCAATGATGGAATACAGCCTATATCAGAGTCATTTTAAGAGAATGCATGACACTCTTCTCTCAGCATCTGTTTTGCTACCACTCGATCTTCAGCACATAAGTGTTCCAGGAGTACTGGGGGATCCCAGGACCCTGAGGTGGGTCGTGCAATTTCTTCCCCTGGGCAACTCCTGTTCCTTGGTGGGGAAACTGAATTCACGGTAGACCCCTGGGAGGGTCTCAAACTGGCTGGAAATACTGTTTTAACAGTTTCGATGTGACCTAACACAGTCTTTGGATCCAGTCTAATTTCGTGTCTCGTAGTATTCATCACCGGTATTGTCACTCGAGCAAACTCACCAGTAGGAATCGTAAACGCAGTCTCACCGTGAACTAGGCCTTCCGGAAGTTCTGAGGAGTCTTTTGGCACGAACAGTCTTTTCTGGACTTTTCTTCCCGGTTCTACCCAGACACCACACCTCACCCCCACCATTTGGTTTGCAGGGATGATGGTTGGGCACCAACCTACCTTGACTTCTTTTAGGTCCATTGTATTCTGTGCTTTCTTTACTCTATGAAACATATTTTCCGCCACAGCGTTGAGTATGGCAAGCGATGTGGCAATTGCATCCACCACCAGTGTCCCTGACTTGTGTTTCGTGATGACCTCACTGATTACATTACAGTGGGTACGGAAAGTATTCAGACCCCTTGAAATTTTTCACTCTTTGTTTCATTGCAGCCATTTGGTAAATTCTAAAAAGTTCATTATTTTCTCATTAAAGTCCACTCTGCACCCCATCTTGACTGAAAAAAACAGAAATGTAGAAATTTTTGCAAATTTTAAGAAAGAAAAACTGAAATATCACATGGTCATAAGTATTCAGACCCTTTGCTCAAACACTCATATTTAAGTCACATGCTGTCCATTTCCTTATGATCCTCCTTGAGATGGTTCTACTCCTTCACTGGAGTCCAGCTGTGTTTAATTAAACTGATAGGACTTGATTTGGAAAGGCACACACCTGTCTATATAAGACCTCACAGCTCACAGTGCATGTCAGACCAAATGAGAATCATGAGCTCAAAGGAACTGCCCAAGGAGCTCAGAGACAGAATTGTGGCAAGGATCAGATCTGGCCAATGTTACAAAAGAATTTCTGCATTACTCAAG
This sequence comes from Phyllobates terribilis, assembly GCF_046119375.1. Classification (NCBI taxonomy): domain Eukaryota; kingdom Metazoa; phylum Chordata; class Amphibia; order Anura; family Dendrobatidae; genus Phyllobates; species Phyllobates terribilis. Next base: position 180,481,740 of record NW_027362769.1, on the reverse strand, counting down.
GTTCCTAAGAGCACAGTGGCCTCCATAATCCTTAAATGGAAGAAGTTTGGGACCACTCGAAGTCTTGCTAGACCTGGCCGTCCAGCCAAACTAAGCAATCGTGGGAGAAGAGCCTTTGTGAGAGAGGTAAAGAAGAACCCCTAGATCACTATGGCTGAGCTCCATAGATGCAGTAGGGAGATGGGAGAACGTTCCACAAAGTCAACTATTACTGCAGCCCTTCACCAGTCGTGCCTTTATGGCAGAGTGGCCCGACAGAAGCCTCTCCTCAGTACAAGACATATGAAAGCCCGCATAGAATTTGCTCAAAAACACATGAAGGACTCCCAGACTATGAGAAATAAGATTCTCTGGTCTGATGAGACGAATATAGAACTTTTTGGTGATAATTCTAAGAGGTATGTGTGGAGAAAACCAGGCACTGCTCATCACCTGCCCAATACAATCCCAACAGCTAAACATGGTGGTGACAGCATCATGTTATGGGGGTGTTTTTCAGCTGCAGGGACAGGACAACTGGTTGCAATTGAAGGAAACATGAATGCGGCCAAGTACAGAGATATCCTGGATGAAAACCTCTTCCAGAGTGCTCTGGACCTCAGACTTGGCCAAAGGTTCACCTTCCAACAAGACAATGACCCTAAGCACACAGCTACAATGACAAAGGAGTGGCTTGAGAACAACTCTGTTACAATTCTTGACTGGTCCAGCCAGAGCCCTGACCTAAACCAAATTGAGCATCTCTGGAAAGACCTGAAAATGGCTGTCCACCAACGTTCACCATCCAACCTGACGGAACTGGAGAGGATCTGCAAGGAGCAATGGCAGAGGATCCCCAAATCCAAGTTTGAAAAACTTATTGCATCATTCCCAAGAAGACTCATGGCTGTACTAGCTCAAAAGGGGGCTTCTCCTCAATACTGAGCAAAGGGGCTGAATACTTATGACTAGTGATGAGTGAGTATGCTCGCTACTGCTCGGTGCTCACCCGAGCATCTCACTGCTCGAGATGCTCGGCGCTCACCGAGTATTTCCGGGTTGCTCAGGCGGGAACTCGGGTCCCCTCCCTGCATGTTTGGCGCTCTTTAGAGAGCCAATGAACATGCAGGGATTGCCTGCCATGCACTGTAATGCCGCAGCCATGTTGGTTGTGGCATTACAGTGATTGGCTGGCCGCACGGCGTCATCAGGTCTATATCAGAGCTTGCGCCGCCATGCTCGTCACAGTCACTCCGGATCAGACAGTGTAGGGAGAGCTGCTGCTGTGTCAGGGAGAGATTTAATCGTGTATTAGGTAGTGCAGGGAGAAAAAACGTATATCACACATATCCATCTTAACAAACAGTCCTTTTGAGGACTAAATAATCCATCTGAAGAGATATCAGGCAGGCAGTGTATATAGACAGGCAGGGTATATAGGCAGGCAGGGTGTATAGGCAGGCAGTGTATATAGGCAGGCAGGGTATATAGCAGACTGCAGTGCATATAGCACAAGAGGCTCCATTCCAGTTCTGCCTTCTGCTGCTGTTAGATATTTCTATACAAAGGCCCAGGTCTCAGGGGCGAGGAATAATTTTCTTTGGATCTTAATCCTCATTATTTGCTTAAAAAAGCAATCCAGAGAACACCGTTTTTTCTGCGCCATTTGCTTGTTGGCACTGCAGAATACAGCCAGGTCCTTTCCATATTACAGCGCTAGAAATCCAGCTATTTAAGACTGTGTTTTCTCCGTCACACGGATCACATATACGTTGTCAGAAAATACTGCCATTTCTGGCCTCCATTAAAAATTTCCTTTAGTGTGTCAGTGAAGCAATTCACCGCAGTTTGCTGTTCAAGCTACTTACCTACAGGCTCAGCCGCCACTATTTCTCCCAGTGTGCCGTCCCCACATTACACAATCACGTGTCCCAAAACATTAGCCGTGCTCTCAACAACGCAGTTACCGGTAAAGTCTACCTAACCATGGACACGTGGACAAGTGCCATTTCTAGCTTCCATTAAAAATTTCCTTTAGTGTGTCAGTGAAGCAATTCACAGCATTTTGCTGTTCAAACTACTTACCTACAGGCCAGGTATTTAAAACTCTGTTTTCTCCGTCACACGGATCACATATAAGTTTGCTCCAAACTCAGTCATTTGTAGTGAGCGTGGAAGATACTGTCCTCCATTTAAAATGGGCAAGACACGTGGCAAGGGACGGGGAACTGGATGTGATGGTAATGGTGCATGCAGAGGCCGAGGACAAGGCTGTGGCTGTGGGCAAGCCGAAATTGTGCCACAACAAACACCCGCATCTTCTTGGCAGACCTTCCTGTCCCAATTTCTAGGGGACCGCAGCAGACCACTATTGAACCCAGAACAGTGTCAAAAGGTTGTTGGTTGGATAGCGGATAATATTTCCAGTCACTTTGCCACCACCACCAACACCCTGTCTTCCACACGGTCAAGTCTCAGTAGCCGTGAGTCTGGATCGCAAATTCCTCACCCTGATCCTCCTTCCTCCCACCATGCCGAGTGCCCAGAGACAACTGATCCCACACTTGGACACTCTGAAGAGCTGTTCACTTTTCCATTTATAGATTCGGGCCTCTCGCCCGGTCCACTTGAAGTGGGGCAAGAGGGGATCGCGTGTAGCGATGCCCAAATATTTGAGCAGCCACGGTCACATGAAGGCGACAGTGGGAAAGTGTCATAAGAGGTGGACGATGATGAGACACAATTGCCAGAAAGTCAGGAGGAGAACCAGGGTGCGGAAGTGGAAGACGAGGTGGTGGATGATATAGTAACTGACCCAACCTGGCAGGAGGACATGCATAGCGAGGACAGCAGCACACAGGGAGAGGGAGGCTGAGCACCCCAACAGGCAGGAAGAAGCAGTGTGGTGGCCGCAGACAGAAGGCAGACAACTGTTCCCCGTAACACCAACTCGAAGGAAGTTGCCAGTACAACTGTTAGGTCTTCCCGAATCTGGTTGTTTTTTTAAAGACTCTGCCGATAACCCCAAAAGGCCATTTGCACCACCTGGCAGGCCAGCATCAGCAGGGGTGGCAAAACGTCCAGCGTGACCACCACCAGCATGATCAGGCACATGGCAGGAAAGCACCCGACTTTGTGGGCTGAACCCCAAGGTCCAGGAACAGTGTCTGCGGGTGGCACCATTGCGTCTTCCGCTGTTGTGCATGCAGGCCAATCCCCTGTCCATGGTGCATTCGAAGACGCCTCCTGCCCTGCACTTGTCGTTGCACACTCTCAAGTAGCAGCATCAGGAAGCACGTCCATGTCCTTGTCCCAGCGCAGCGTTCAGTTGTCCATACGCCAGTCCTTGGAACGCAAGAGCAAATATGCAGCCAACGCCCCACCGGCCACACTACTAAATTCTCACATTTCACGACTGCTTGCGCTCAAAATGTTGCCTTTTAGGCTCGTGGAGACGGAAGCATTCCGCAACCTGATGGCGGCGGCTGTCCATCGGTACTCGATCCCCAGCCACCACTATTTCTCCCAGTGTGCCGTTCACGCATTACACAAGCACGTGTCCCAAAACATTAGCCGTGCCCTCAACAACGCAGTTACCGGTAAAGTCCACCTAACCACGGACACGTGGACAAGTGCTTGTGGGCAGGGATGGTACATCTTGCTGATGGCACACTGGGTTAACATAGTGGAAGCCTGGACCCAGTCGGACCTTGGGGCGGAGCATGTTCTCCCGACGCCAAGGATTGCGGGCCCTAGGTCAATCAGGGCTGCCCCCACGGTCTACAGCTCCTGCACCTCATTCTCCTCAGCCTCCTCCTTCTCTTCAGCCTCCATCTCTGAAATGACCACATCAGTCACAAGCTGGAAGCACTGCAACACTGCCTCGGCCAAGCGGCAACAGGCTGTGCTGAAGCTAATGTGCTTAGGTGACAAACCGCACAATGCTGAAGAGTTGTGGACAGCTCTGAAAGAGCAGGCAGATCTGTGGCTCACACCGCTGAACCTACATCCAGGCATGGTCGTGTGTGACAATGGCCAGATCCTTGTGGCGGCTCTGAGGTGAGGCGAGCTCACACACGTACCATGCCTGGCCCATGTGCTTAACCTCGTGGTTCAGCGGTTTCTCAAATCCTACCTGGAGCTGCCGGATCTACTTGTTAAAGTACGCCGCCTGTGTGCCCATTTTAGAAAGTCAGCTACAGCTTCCGCCGCCCTTGCAGTGTTTCAGCAGCATTTGCAGCTTCCGGCTCACAGACTGGTGTGTGATGTCCCCACGCGTTGGAACTCTACACTGCAGATGTTGGGAAGGATTTGTGAGCAGAAGAGGGCAGTTGTGGAGTACCAGCTGCAACAAGGCCGTCGATATTCAGGTCAGACTCCACACATAAGACCTCAGGAGTGGACCTGGATGTCTGACATATGTAACATCTTGACAAACTTTGAGGAGTCCACCAAGATGGTGAGTGGCGATGACGCCATCATTAGCGTCAGCATTCCACTTGTCTGTCTTTTGCAGCGCTCTCTGCAGAGAATTAAAGAGGAGGCATTGCGGCCAGAGTATGAGTTGAGTACCAGCATCAACAAGGCCGTCAGTATTCAGTTCAGGACCTCAGGAGTGGACATGGATGTCAGACATATGTACCATCCTCCAAAGCTTTGAGGACTCCACCAAGATGGTGAGCGGCGATGACGCCATAATTAGCGTCACTATCCCGCTTCTCTGTCTTCTGAAACGCTCTCTACTCACAATCAAAGAGGATGCATTGCAGGTGGAGCACAATGAGATGGAGCAATGAACCCTACAGGGTGATTACACACAGCCCAGCCTCATCTCATCCCAACGTGGATTGGGTGACAATGAGGAAGAGGAGGAGGAAGGATAGGAGCTAGTTTCATGCACTATAGACGGTACTTCCTGCACTGCTTTCATACCTCCTGTTCAGCGTGGATGGCCAGAAGACAGAGAGGAGGAGGAGGAGAGCATGGTCAGTCATCCTCTTGGTGAGGACACGGAAGTCTTGCCTGTTAGTAGTCTAGCACGCATGGCTGAGTTTATGTTATGCTGCCTTTCCCATGACCCTCGCGTTCTGAAAATTTTGGGTGACAGTCATTACTGGCTGGTGACACTTCTAGACCCACGCTACAAGGAGAACTTTCTATCTCTTATTCCTGAGGTGGACAGGTCTACAAAAATGGGGCAGTACCAGAAGGCCCTTGTTGCGGAACTATTAAAGAAATTCCCATCTGAAAATGCTGGCGGCAGAGGGCACACCAAGGAGTACAGGCGAGAGAGACACAACTTCAATCCAGCAGAAGCAGGGGAACACTGTCAAAGTTCTGGAAGAGTTCTCTCAGACCCTCCCATAGCACAGGCCCTGAGGCGCGGGGTACTCTCACAAGGAGTGCAAAGTTTGGGAAGATGCTCAGGGAGTACCTTGCCGACCGTACCAACGTCATCCGTGATTCCTCTGTGCCTTATAATTATTGGGTATCCAAGCTGGATACGTGGAATGAACTGGCTCTCTACGCCTCGGAGGTCCTGGCCTGCACTGCCGCCAGCGTTTTATCAGAGGGGGTTTTTAGTGCCGCTGGTGGAATTATAACTGATAAGCGCATCCGCCTGTCAACTGAAAATGCTGACAGGCTGACTCTTATAAAAAAGAACAAGGGCTGGATTGGGCCAGACTTCTCAACACCACCGAATGATAGCAGCGTAACATAAACTCAAATCCAGTGTCTTTTCTTGGGAGGTGTCTTCCCGTGCACCTCTTCACACCCACACATGGGTATACGCTTCCTGATTTTGGCTGTTTGCTCTTGTCCTCCTTCTCCTCATCCACCACCACCATATCACCAGGGTGACCGTGGTCCGTGATGCAACACCCACATAATTTTTTTAAAGGGTGTTTATGATGCCCGTAAAAAAAAATTTTATACAGTATGTTCATGTATACCCCCAGGGGTAAATGTTTGTCAGCCCATACACTTAGTGCATGGGCATTACAAGTATAGGAGGTCCGCTCCTTTCTAATGGGAACATTTTTTTATGAGGCCCTCCTCCACGTCTCTTCCAAGGGGCATTGAAGTGCCTCCAAATTTTTGGCAGCCCTTGCATTCACTGCATAGGCCAACACTATGGAAGACTCTCTCCTTTCTAATGGGAATTTGTTGTTACTGTGGCCCTGCTCTGTGTGTCTTTAAATTCTTAGTGGGGTTTTTCCTAAAACTGGTCAGCCGTTGGACTCACTGCATACTCTATAACCAGGGCCGGCGTCAGCACCCGGCGCACCCGGGCAAATGCCGGGGCCCTGAGCAGGCAGAGGGGCCCACTGGCGGTCGCGCACCCCGCTGGGCTATGGGCGGAGGAGAGCGGTGTCAGCGCCCGCCCTTCTCCGCCGCTTGCTCAGGGCCCCGGCAGGCGGATACTTACCTCTCCCCGTGCCTCCGCAGATCAGCTGTCTTCCTGCTCTGCGCTCCCTGTGACGTCTCAGGTCAGAGGGCGCGGTGACGTCTTTACACCGCGCCCTCCCCTGAGCCGTCACAGGGAGCGCTGAGTGGGAAGACGCCGACAACGCTGGAGTTCGGACCCGAGCAGCGGGCAGCAGGCAGCGGGCAGCGGGCAGCGGGCAGCAGGCAGCAGGCAGCAGGTAGCAGGTAGCAGGTGAGGAGAAGGGAGGTGAGTATTTGATTTTTTTTTTTTAATGTATGGAGGCATGGGGCAGTATAAAGAGAAGGGCGGGGGGCATCCTGCATGGGGCATTATAAAGAGAGGGGGGGACATCCTGCATGGGGCATTATAAAGAGGAGGGGTGACAGCCTGCATAGGGCATTATAAGATGGGGAACAGCCTGCATGGGGCATTATAAAGGGGGGGGGCAGCCTGTATGGGGCATTATGTGGGGGGTAACAGCCTGTATGGGGCATTATGTGGGGGGTAACAGCCTGCATGGAGCATTATAAGGGGGGGACAGCCTGTATGGGGCATTATATGGGGACCGGTATCCTGTATGGAGCGTTATATGGGGGCCAGTATTCCGTATGGGGGCCAGTATTCCGTATGGAGCCTTATATGGGGGCCAGTATTCCGTATGGAGCCTTATATGGGGGCCAGTATTCCGTATGGAGCCTTATATGGGGGCCAGTATTCCGTATGGAGCCTTATATGGGGGCCAGTATTCCGTATGGGGGCCAGTATTCCGTATGGAGCCTTATATGGGGGCCAGTATTCCATATGGAGCCTTATATGGGGGCCAGTATTCCGCATGGAGCCTTATATGGGGGTCAGTATTCCGCATGGAGCCTTATATGGGGGTCAGTATTCCGCATGGAGCCTTATATGGGGGCCAGTATTCCATATGGAGCCTTATATGGGGGCCAGTATTCCATATGGAGCCTTATATGGGGGCCAGTATTCCGTATGGAGCCTTATATGGGGGCCAGTATTCCGTATGGAGCCTTATATGGGGGCCAGTATTCCGTATGGAGCCTTATATGGGGGCCAGTATTCCGTATGGAGCCTTATATGGGGGCCAGTATTCCGCATGGAGCCTTATATGGGGGTCAGTATTCCGCATGGAACCTTATATGGGGGTCAGTATTCCGCATGGAGCCTTATATGGGGGCCAGTATTCCGTATGGGGCCTTATATGGGGGCCAGTATTCCGTATGGGGCCTTATATGGGGGCCAGTATTCCTTATGGGGCCTTATATGGGGGCCAGTATTCCGTATGAAGCGTTATATGGGGGCCAGTATTCCGTATGGAGCCTTATATGGGGGCCACTATTCTGTGTGGAGCGATTCACCGGTTTCTGAGCTATTGTGGAATTTACAGTAGATATCACTCATGTAATGTAAGAAGTGAAATCTTTGCATTGTACTATATATATATATATATTTCTCTGCGGTATCTGTGCATCATGAATCGTGGTATGTGTTAAAGGGGCCACTGAGACTCTTTCGCCCGGGGCCCAGAAAAACCTGGAGCCGGCCCTGTCTATAACTGTATAGCAGACTCTCTCCTTTCTAATGGGAACATGTCGTACTTGTTACTGTGGCCCTGCTCCATGTGTCTTTAAATTCTTAGTGGGGTTTTTCCCAAATTTTGGCAGCCCTTGCAGTCACAGCATGGGCATTACCACTATAGGAGACCCGCTCCTTTATAATGGGAAAAATTTTTTTTACTGAGACCCTCCTCTATGTCTCTTCAAAGGGGTATTGGGTTGCATCCAAATTTTTGGCAGCCCTTGCAGTCACTGGATGCGCAATAACAGTATAGGAGACCCACTTGTTAATAATGGGAACAACAAAGCATAGCCGGCTGATGGCTCTCTAACAATAGCTAGGGCCGACTGCTGGCCTTTTAAGAATAGTAAGGGCCGTCTGATGTCCCTGTAAAAATAGGCTTTATGACTTTCAGAGTCCCTCCATCATAAATAAAACAGGATGTGTCTGATGATGTGTCACACACCACATTGCCAGATAAGGTTGTAAAATGTTAAAATGACATTTCCCTGTGAATGTGACGCGCCCCCTGGGCCAGTGCTGTTAGGGATACCCGGAGCCGGATCAGATGGGGGTTGTAGTCTCCGAGTGGCTGTGACCCGGTCCGTGCCCAGGGTGTCAAGCTCAGTGTGTGGCAGTCCTTATGATGTTACTAGATGTTCTTTTGTGTCGACTACGCCACCCGTTGATTTGCGGTCAATACGGCCGCCGCTGCAGCAGGGTCCGCTGAGGCTGGTGATGTATGTGCAGCTCAGGTAGTATAACCCCCAACGGGAGGGGTATAGCCTCAGGGGGTCAGTTGCAGAGGATGGGGGTTGTGGTGGTGCAGCGGGGATGGAAATGAGACTCAGAGTCGGGCTGTGCAGTTCAGGGTTTGTTTACTTACTGCAGTTGTTCTGGTCACTCCGGCCTTGAGTGACCACCCGAGCCGTGCTGCGTCCACCAGGTCCTGGACTCGGCCAACCCCCAGGTGATTCTGGAGCGTGGTCCTGAGCTCCCTTTCTGTCTTGTCCTCTTCTCTGGCCTTCCCCACCAGGGATCCACCTATGTCCGGCTCCCTCGGGCCTCTTGGTGGTAAACCCTTGTCTCTGGGTTCCCTGACCCTATTCCTGGTCTGCCTTCCGGGTGGATTTAGTGGGTGATCGTGGCAGATCGATCCTGCCCACGACCTCCGGTTCCTGGCTAAGGTGTGCTGTAGCCTCTGCCAGCTTGGGATCCGGTACCCTGTTGCCAACTCTTCACACTCTGGTCTAATTTGGGCTCTTGGAGTTCCTTCTTTCTCCCCCTCTGGGTCTTTCTTTCTCCTCTCTCTCTCTCGTGGCCTTGGAGCTGCTCTTCTCCTCTGCTCTCTTCCTCTGACTCTACTCTGACAAAAGACTGACAGACTGACTGACCCTGATCTAAGATGGTTCCCACCTTATATACTCCATCTATGTGTGAGCTCAGGTGACCAGCACCCAATGAGCCCCTAGCTTTACCCAGACTGCTCCCCCTATCTGCCCCTACACTACTGGGATGTTCCACCCCCCTCCCACTCCAGCCAGGAACAGACACTGTCGTACCTGCACATTTCTCTAGTGGGAGTACCATCGGTCTGTTCCCCGGAAATGGGATGTGTGTAGTGCATGCAGCTAACTGAGCTCAGTTCCACACTCCATCCTTACCCGGGAGTGGAATATCACACCTCTGGCTGAGGTGCAATACCCCTGTAGCAGCCGAATCCTCAGGGTGCTACATTCCCCCCTGGTAAATCACAGCACGTCCTCGGGCTGTAAGATATAAACATCCACAAACATACATTTTTTTTTTTTCATAAACATAAACATAGAAAACATATAAAACATCATCAACAGCAATAAACTTTTCATATAAACATTCTTGTTTCTGGTTCCTCCGGTCACGGTGCAACTTGTGACCGGGTAAAGTGCGACAGTCTCTTGTAGTAAAAACAACAGTTTCCTATAAAACCAGTAGGGGGCGCTTTAGGAAGCGCAACTATATACAAGGGGATATGGCCGCTCTCAGTCCTCGGCCAGGTATTAGGGAGGATTGACCGCTCTCAGTCCTCGGTCAGTGGGAATAGGGACACACGGGGTTAACAGTTCACTCTTGGCTGGTCCCAACGGGGACTATATTTTAACTAGAACAGTTCTTATACCCTGACGGGTAACTTTATACAGTCTCTCTCTACCGTACTTCAACGACGGCGTCCTCCTGCTCTTTCTTTAGATTCTTCAGACCCGTCCGGGTCCTCTTGCTCCTCCTCACACCGCAGCTCCTCCTCCGTCAGGCGATGCACATGGAGGGCGTAGGGTCCTTTGGCACACTTGTGCCGGGTGAAGGTGACCTCGTCCCCTACGTACAGGTCACGACCTCTGTGTCCCTCCGGCAGATGGCTTTCTACGTCTCTGCGGGTTACAAAGACGTCGCCGGGGGTCTGATGGTCTCTGATAAAGCCCCATCCGTGCTGCATATTGAATTTTATCACAGTCCCGGTGGCACGGGGACCATGAGCTGCACGGGGTTTCCTCCTGGTCCGGCTCTTCTGCTCCACACTCCTTATCTGCATTTGCTGTTCCCGGACCCGCCTCTCTCTCCGCTCCCTCTCGAAGACCTCGAGCTGCTGGCGGCAGCACTCTGCACGCTCCGCTGCGGCCGCCCGAGTCTCCTGAGTGAACCCCATGAGGTCTTCTCCGGTGGGGTCCCACTCGAACTGTGCCTCCTCCAGCGGGGGCGAGGTCCTCTTTCCAGGCTTCGGAGCCGGAATCGGGGGCTCCTCTAGGGGTCTCTCTTTCCGGAGTCGGGGATGGTAAAACTCCGGTGGCCATATAAAGGGCTGCCCATCCGGGCACGTATGCTGGGCAAATAGATTTTCACCCAGGTGCGGCACTCTAGATGTTGAGGGCGCGTTGATGGTAGCGGCGCCCGGGTTGACCAGGCCTTGCGACCAGGCTTGGGGCACCCTGAAGGTGAAGGGCACCGTAAAGACGGCGGCGCCCGGGTGTTCCTGGCCTTGCGACCAGGCCGGTGGTTTTTCCTGCTTGGCCACGCTCGAGGTCGAGGCGTGTGACGTCACAGGGGTCGCGGCCGCGGTTTCCGGTTGAGGCCTAGTCTGCGGCGGTGACGATGCAGCGACGGGCACGGCAGGGGGAATTTCGGGCTCTGCGACGGGGAGCTGGGGCAGGCACGCGGTTTCCCGGCTCGGGGTAGAGACGTCCCCTTTACCTGCCTCCGTCCGTTCAGCTCCCTTCTCGGCGCCGTCTCCTGCCTTCGTTCCTCCTGCACCATCCTCAGAGGCGGTCTGTCTCCTCGTCTCGGGTGGCGTGCTCCGCTGTCGGGTTTCGGTCCGCTGGGCCATCTCTCGGCTCCACTCCGCCAACGTCTCTCGCTGCACCCGGGCCATCCTCCGTGCGAGGCCCTCCAGCGCAGTCTGTGCACACTCCCGGTCTCGGGGGAGCTGTGCTAGGATCTCCAGCAGGCCTTCTGGAGTGGCGACCTGCAACAGGCTCCTGACCACTGGGTCGGTGCTGCCTGACTCTCCCTCCATCTCCGGGTAGGCTCTCTCTGGACTCTCTTCCAGACGTCTTGTCTCCGGGTGCGCTCTCTCCAGACTGCTCCAGGCGACACCCATCTTTGTTCTCTTCTTCTGTCTCCGCCCACATTGAGGGTGGTCCCGGGGCAACTTAGTGATTGTCAGTTCCAGGGGCAGTTCTCTCACGCTGATGGACACTTCCAGCATCACAGTCTCTGTTGGTGGGCGCGGTTTCCGCTTTTTGCGCCATTCTTCGACCTGGCCCACGATGGGAGGTGGCCTCTTGCCACCCTCTGGCACGCCCATAATGGCGTCCGCTCTTCCAAGGCGGGAAATCTTCGGAAATGGCGGGAATCGTCTCCCAGTGGCGGGAAACTCCATGGATGGCGGGAAAAAGCTGCAAATGGCGGACAACCGGCGGGAAACGACCTGTGATGGGGCCCGATGGCGGGGACCCTCCGGAACCGGCAGGAGACTTCTTTTTAAGGTAACGATGAACTTTTCTTCAGGCACGCAGTACCCGGTTGTTGCGGGCACGTGATCCTGCCGACTACGCCAAAGTTGACGCGCCCCCTGGGCCAGTGCTGTTAGGGATACCCGGAGCCGGATCAGATGGGGGTTGTAGTCTCCGAGTGGCTGTGACCCGGTCCGTGCCCAGGGTGTCAAGCTCAGTGTGTGGCAGTCCTTATGATGTTACTAGATGTTCTTTTGTGTCGACTACGCCACCCGTTGATTTGCGGTCAATACGGCCGCCGCTGCAGCAGGGTCCGCTGAGGCTGGTGATGTATGTGCAGCTCAGGTAGTATAACCCCCAACGGGAGGGGTATAGCCTCAGGGGGTCAGTTGCAGAGGATGGGGGTTGTGGTGGTGCAGCGGGGATGGAAATGAGACTCAGAGTCGGGCTGTGCAGTTCAGGGTTTGTTTACTTACTGCAGTTGTTCTGGTCACTCCGGCCTTGAGTGACCACCCGAGCCGTGCTGCGTCCACCAGGTCCTGGACTCAGCCAACCCCCAGGTGATTCTGGAGCGTGGTCCTGAGCTCCCTTTCTGTCTTGTCCTCTTCTCTGGCCTTCCCCACCAGGGATCCACCTATGTCCGGCTCCCTCGGGCCTCTTGGTGGTAAACCCTTGTCTCTGGGTTCCCTGACCCTATTCCTGGTCTGCCTTCCGGGTGGATTTAGTGGGTGATCGTGGCAGATCGATCCTGCCCACGACCTCCGGTTCCTGGCTAAGGTGTGCTGTAGCCTCTGCCAGCTTGGGATCCGGTACCCTGTTGCCAACTCTTCACCCTCTGGTCTAATTTGGGCTCTTGGAGTTCCTTCTTTCTCCCCCTCTGGGTCTTTCTTTCTCCTCTCTCTCTCTCGTGGCCTTGGAGCTGCTCTTCTCCTCTGCTCTCTTCCTCTGACTCTACTCTGACAAAAGACTGACAGACTGACTGACCCTGATCTAAGATGGTTCCCACCTTATATACTCCCTCTATGTGTGAGCTCAGGTGACCAGCACCCAATGAGCTCCTAGCTTTACCCAGACTGCTCCCCCTATCTGCCCCTACACTACTGGGATGTTCCACCCCCCTCCCACTCCAGCCAGGAACAGACACTGTCGTACCTGCACATTTCTCTAGTGGGAGTACCATCGGTCTGTTCCCCGGAAATGGGATGTGTGTAGTGCATGCAGCTAACTGAGCTCAGTTCCACACTCCATCCTTACCCGGGAGTGGAATATCACACCTCTGGCTGAGGTGCAATACCCCTGTAGCAGCCGAATCCTCAGGGTGCTACAAATGCATTTGTCTTAAAAAATAACGTAAAAAAAACAAAACAATAGGATCTTTCTTTAGTATAAAAAACAGCGTCACCAATTTAACCTCAATGAAATTACATTGTTCAGCTCATGCACCTCCTCCTCCATCTCCGAAATGACCACATCAGTCACAAGCTGACAGCACTGCAGCACTGACTTGGCCAAGCGGTAACAGGCTGTGCTGAAGATAACATGCTTAATGCTTAATTGACAAACCGCCCAGCGCTGCAGAGCTGTTGAAAGCTGTAACACAGCAGCCTGATCTGTGGCTCTCACCGCTGAACATACAGCCAGGCATGGTCGTGTGTGACAATGGGCGGAACCTGGTGACGGAGAAATGACAGCCGGGGTAGATACAGTTTCCCTCTATGCCAGTCCTTTCACCGAGCTAAAGAATATGGCTGTGGTGAAATGCAACTCCCACTTTGAAGCTGTTTCAGATTGAAAAACATTGTGCCCACCACAGGATTTGATTCTGAGGGCTCACCTTTCTCACCCGCTCAAGAGCCCCATAGCAGCTGCAAAGTTAGCGCTATCATGAACTCTCCTGAGGTAGAAGCCAGGGCACACCAGAGGATTCTCAGGTGGGACCGTCCAACCCTGCCAAGAAGCAATCCTTGCTAAGAAAAGTATGTGGGAAGGTTCTCGGACACTCTATTTGTTCTGAGGAGGAAACACACACAAACACGGGGAGAACATACAAAGTCCTTGCAGATGTTGTCCTTGCTGGGATTTGAACCCAGGATCCCAGCGCTGCAAGGCTTCAGTGCAAACCACTGATCCAATGCGCTGCCGTTCACCCTCTAATATCTAACAGGCTGGAGAAACTTGCACCTGCTGCCACTCTATCTTCAGCTCCTTTGTGAGAAAATGTATTTGGGCAGCCACTCAGTCTACCAAATAAAATGCCTGAGAAGGAAATTGGGGATGGCTTCGCTACTGGTATTGGGGGCAGTGCTAATACCATGGCGTCGTACCATAGTTTGCTTGAAATATTTCAGGCTGGTAGGAGGTAAGCAAATTCCCACAGAAAAGTACCAGCAGTAATGTTCAGGCTACATTTCAAGTGCAAGCAGCTTTAGAGGACTTCCTGGGAGAAATGACACGCAGGGTAGATAGGGTTTCTCTCTATGCCAGTCCTTTCACCGAGCTAAATACAACTCTCAGCAAAAAAAAGTTGTGGACTGGCTCCGTACCGTCCCTGGCCACATTCACCTGTCCACGTGTTTGTGGTTAGGCGGTCCTTCCCAGTAAGTGCACTGGGGAGGGCACGGGTAATGTTGTGGGACCCGTGCTTGTGGAAGGCGGATACGATACCAGGAAATATAGTGGCGGCTGGGAACCGAGTATGGACAACCGGCCGCTGCCGGCATGAGGTTGTGAAAAGCTTTTGCCTCCACGAGCCTAAAAGGCCACATTTCAAGTGCAAGCAGCTGTCAAAAATTTGGCAGTATAGTATTGCAGCCTGTGGGTGGGTGGGTGGCTGGCTGCATACTTGCGCTTGCATTCCAAGGAATGGGGTAGGGACAACTGAACGCTGCAGTGGGACAAGGACATGGACGGTGATTGTTGCAAGTCTGCAACGACAGGTGCATGGCGGGAGGCATCTTCGCATGCGCCAAGAATCACTTATGATGGGCACACTTTTAGGCAGTGACCTGGGAGTCAGAGATGCTTTCAGAGGTCTTCCCCATGTTGTTCCCATGTCTTTTCAGCACTGTATGCATGTATCTGATGATGTGTCACACACCACATGGCCAGATAAGGTTGTAAAATGTTAAAATGACATTTCCCAGTGAATGCATTTGTCTTGGTTGAAAGCAATGCAAAAGTGCAAAAACGCATCAAAAACACTACGTGTGAACATAGCCTAAGGTGTGGAGGAGTATTTTTGTTTTTGGTTATTTATTTTGCCTTATATACAAGTCATTACCCTGGAAAGGATGTTCCTTAACATATTTCCCAGGAAAAACCATTTTGTTTTTGTTTTTGTATGTTTTATTGTGAGTCCGTATAAGTGGCGTAATACTCTGACAACGTTGTTGACAGCAGTGACCTGGGAGTCAGAAATGCTTCCAGGGGTCTTCCTCATGCTGTTCCCATGTCATTTGAGCACTGTTCCCATCGATTTGGGCATTTTTTTGGCCCTCTGCAGACCGTCGGGGGGGAGCCGCCTGAAAAATGCTCGAGTTTCCCATAGACTTACATTGGGCTCGTTGCTACAAAGAAACTGGCTCACATGAGGACCGCTCCAGGAAAAGGAAGACCAAGAGTCACCTCTGCTTCTGAGGATAAGTTTATCCGAGTCACCAGCCTCAGAAATCGCAGGTTAACAGCAGCTCAGATTAGAGACCAGGTCAATGCCACACAGAGTTCTAGCAGCAGACACATCTCTACAAAAACTGTTAAGAGGAGACTTTGTGCAGCAGGCCTTCATGGTAAAATAGCTGCTAGGAAACCACTGCATTTATTTTTCAACAGGACAATGACCCCAAACACACCTCCAGGCTGTGTAAGGGCTATTTGACCAAGAAGGGGAGTGATGGGGGGCTACGCCAGATGACCTGGCCTCCACAGTCACCAGACCTGAACCATATAGAGATGGTTTGGGGTGAGCTGGACCGCAGAGTGAAGGCAAAAGGGCCAACAAGTGCTAAGCATCTCTGGGAACTCCTTCAAGATTGTTGGAAGACCATTTCCGGTGACTACCTCTTGAAGCTCATCAAGAGAATGCCAAGAGTGTGCAAAGCAGTCATCAAAGCAAAAGGTGGCTACTTTGAAGAACCTAGAATATAAGACATATTGTCAGTTGTTTCACACTTTTTTGTTAAGTATATAATTCCACATGTGGTAATTCATAGTTTTGATGCCTTCAGTGTGAATGTACAATTTTCAAAGTCATGAAAATACAGAAAAATCTTTAAATGAGAAGGTGTGTCCAAACTTTTGGTCTGTACTGTATATATATATATATATATATATATATATATATATATATATATATATATATATATATATATATATATATATATATATATGAGGCTGTGGGGACAGTCATACAATATAGATGGAACAGTGGGGAGCGTCATGAAAGTTGTATTTTAGGCAGAAAATATATATATTTTCATCTTTTACATTTTAAAAATTACAAAAAGGAAAATAGTCCAATGCAAAAGTTCGGGCATCATTTTCTTACCCATGGAAATGTATCAGGAAACATGAAAAAAGTGATAATTTGCATTGCTGGTAGACAGGAACCGCACTTTGCAAGGGAAACTATGAAGGGGCTGCAATGCTAAAGTAGTAACATGGCCGCGTCATTCTGAAGGTTTGTGGGGGTCCGGGCAGCTGGAACCGGTCAGGAGATGATGATCTGTCCATGCAATATACAGGCGTGTAACTATAATAGGTGCAGGGATTCAGAACCCGGGCCCTGGAGCCTTGGGGGCGACAAAAGCCCCTTTGGCCGATATAAAAAGAGCAATATTGTTAAATCTCTTGGAGATTTTTTTCTTGGGGCCCAAGAGGTTGAAGTTACGCCATAGGCAATATGCCATCACTTCTACCGGTGGGCCCCATTTCATAACTGTAGGACAATGCATAATTCATGGATCGTAGATAGACCACCAAGAGGAGGAAGAATCGGCAAAGAGAAATTGTGAATCATTTTCGGGTCTGTAAAGTGTTACAATATGAAGCGCTTTAGGTCGGCTCAGGTGTCACCTAGTCTGCAATTATGAGCTTTATTCCAGCATCATTCTCCAATCTGCATCAATCCAATTTAATTTCTGAGAATATAAAATTCTTCCCGCGATCCGGCTGTGATAAAACACCACGTTCCTCCGAAAACACCAATTAGCTGATGAAGCAGCATGAAGCGATACCTCTGAACAAGCCGTACAGACGATCTCTCCTAATTATACTCCGCGCACAGCTCGTGTTTGTACAAGAGGTGATAATTCAGCGCCGAAAAGTGGGTAATTGTGTCAGAACTGGAAGGTGAGAACTGGAGATCACTTAGTGAATGTGCAGAACGGAGCGTGCCAATGTCAACACTCGAAAAGCAAACGAGCCCGGATCTATGCGGAGTTCGCTAATTGTTCAGCTTTTGGTCTGTCGACGAGACGTTTACCTTGTACTGAATTGTTTCTGTGATAAAACAGAAAAAAATTACATTCTAGATTTTGACTTCTCAACACGATAAGTTTTTGAAAAAATCATGTCCATTAGAAGTAAGATGCTGCCGGACTGTCGCTGTTACTCAGTTTCCATTTTCAGAACATTTTATGTACAAATAATCACAATAAATAGTGAATTACAGGAAACTCACAACTGAAGGTGTTATCGTCATTGTATTTATTTGTTTCATAACTCGATAGAATAGGTGTGTAACATACCTGGTGGCGGGCTTGCATGGTGCACCATCTCTCACTATGCAAGATCGCAAACTTGATCTTCAGTCCAGTCTGCTAGCCTTGCTTCTATTCATGCTGTCTGTCTCTGTTCTGACTGGTTAGGGCGGCGGCCCGGTTACTTCCTGGTTCTTGTACCTGCTGTGGGCACACCCCTAATGCATCCTCAGCCTATTGCTGTCTGTCACTGGATATTTAAACCAGCTCCACCTGGAAGCTGATGCCTGAGCAACTCTAACATTCAGTGTGCTTCTTGACTCTGAATGTGCCAGGTCCTGTTCTGTTCTTGCCTGTCCGCCAACCTGGGGGCTGTATTCCCAGGCCTGTCTGAACACGCTCCTAGCCTGTTCATCCGCTTTCTGGGGGCCGCATACCCAGACTCGCTCCTGTATCTCGCTGCAGTGTCAGTTCCTGTCTGAACACTCGGTTCCTGTCTGAACACTCTCCTAGCCTGTTACCTGTTTTTCTTTATGTCTGTACCTTTCCTTTTTCTGCAGAGTCTGAACCTGCACTTAACTCCTACTCGTTGTCGCTGTACTTCCGTTTGTGAGTTTGGAGTCCACTTGCTACTTCTTTGCAAGTACCTTGTGTGTATCTGTTTCTGCCTTTCCCTTCCAGTCTGTTCCGTGTGAACAGAGCCCTGTCCCCTCTGCTGTCTTTTCTCACCGCTTTGGCGGTTTTCCCCTTGCTCTGCCTTGCTTACCGCCCAGGCGGTTTATCTCTGCTCTGCCTTACTTACCGCTCTGGCGGTTCCTGCCCGCTCAGCCTTGTCCACCGCATCTGCGGTTTCGCTCTGCTCAGCTTTGTCCACCGCATCTGCGGTTTCACTCTTCTCAGCATTGTCCACCGCATCTGCGGATTCGCTCTGCTCAGCCTTGTCCATCGCATCTGTGGTTTCGCTCTGCTCAGCCCTGTCCACCGCACTTGCAGTTTCACTATGCTCGGCCTTGTCCACCACACCTGCGGTTTCGCTCTGCTCGGCCTTGTCCACCGCACCTGCAGTTTCGCTCTGCTCAGCCCTGTCCACCGCACCTATGGTTTCACTCTGCTCAGCCCTGTCCACCGCACCTGCGGTTTCGCTCTGCTCAGCCCTGTCCACTGCACCTGCGGTTTCGCTCTGCTCAGCCCTGTCCACCGCACCGCGGTTTCGCTCTGCTCAGCCCTGTCCACCGCACCTGCGGCTTTGCTCTGATCAGCCCTGTTTACCGCTTCGCGGTTTCGCTCTGCTCAGCCCTGTCCACCGCACCTGCGGTTTCGCTTTGCTCTGCTTGATTACCGCATCTGCGGCTCTGAACCCGTCTCCCAGTCTGTACTGGACCCTACCCAGCCTGTGTGCTAACCTGCCTGTTCCTGTATTCCTCGATGTGGGTCAACAGCCGTGTCCGGGGTCTGACCTGGAGTCGCACCTGGTCCCTCTGCTCGGTTCCTCCCTGGTGCACGGCATCGTAGCCGTCGTGCGACCTGGGTCGGATCGGGTTGATACTTAGTTACGCCCCTCCAGTCACTCTCCGGTTCATGGCACAGTGGGATCACTAATCACGCACACGCCAGTCAGTCCGGGCGTGTGCATAACAGTTTGCTCAGGCCATGGTTCCCGTTGAGCCCCATGGCCCTTCGCTGTCAGAGACATTTTGAATCCGTGTCCAGCGAATACGTGCATTAAAAATAAAAAAATAAAAAATATATATATTTTTTTTCTCTAGCTATGGCCCAGGCGATTTATGCACCAGCCCAAATGGATCTATCAGCACTTGTTCCTGCGGATCCGCCACGGTACTATGGGGATCCTAAACAAAGCCGTGCATTTGTGGAGCAATGCATGCTGCATTTCAAGTTCTACCCTCTCTATTTTCCTACCGATTGGGCTAAAGTGGCATTTATGATATCCTACCTAGCGGGTGATGCCTTGAAATGGATCACCCCCCTATGGGAAGCATGGGATCCTATCGTCCTTGACCTGCAGGCCTTCCTGGTGGCCTTTCTAATGGTCTTCGATGACCCCAATCCTGAAGCCTCTGCTAAAGCTTCCCTTCCCAATATCCCGGAGCAGCCCCGATGGGTAATGTGTGTGGGTAACTCACCAGTTCTCCAGCCTGAAGAGACTGCTGCCCACCCAGAATCCTCACAGGATGACTACGCTCCACAGAATACTTCTCTTCCCAACTTCAAGAGGCAGTCCAGACGTGCAAGGCGTAGAGGCAAGCCATCACGCCAGGTTCTGTCCTCCCAAAGACCTCCTGTTCCCCAGCCTGTAGAGGCAGCTACCCGCACGGAATCCATGAAGGTTGACCATGTTCGGCAGGCAAAGCAGAGGCCGGAACTCGGTCACGAAATCGGATTGCAGTCCCGCTGCGGTTGTTTGGGACCCCCTGACGGTCTTTGTCAAGTGAAGGTTGGAGAATCCCAAGACATTAGGCCTGTAGGAGAGGCTGTCCTGGGCGTTAGTGTTTCCTCTCCACAGATGACCATGACTGTCTCCGTGGCAAGTAAAAGCCTCGGATTAATCGGAAGTTTCGGGCTTAAAGCTTTGAAGCGTCAGTGTCTGATTCCCGTCCGAAAAATCCAGAAGCCGGTTTGGGCATTGTCAGAAGAAGGACGAGCCCTACTCAGAAACAGTCAAAAGATGTCTGCACAAATTAAGCTCCAGATTGGAGCATCACACTTGGAGAAGCTTTCCTTTCAGGTGCTGACTGGTTTACCCACAAGTCGTCCAGAGCCGAGAGATCTAGTGCCCGCTCAGGTCTGGAGACCTTGCATGGTGTATCTTGGGGGGCTGTTAAGGTACAAGGGGTGCCCAGTCCCCATATCTTCAGGACAGTCAGCAATGTCTTCTTCTTCTTCACCAGATCTGCTAGTCGCTGACTCGCTGTGCGCTGAAGTCTCCGAAGGAAGAGAAGCGGAGGCAATGTCCACACACAGTCTCGACGATTGTACTAATGATCTGGCTTCAGGTACCGTCCCGCCTCACAGACATGTCATCTCTGAAACCAGTTTGAGGATGGTCCCAAAGCATGGACCCACCATCTCTAATAAATCTGGCCTTTCGTCCATTGAGGCGGTGGATACCCCCAAGTCTCTGCACCCCTCCAACCAGGCGGAGGACCTCCAGTTGCCTCCTGAATACTCCGGGGTGCTACCTGATAACAAATGGAGAGAGACTTTCCTACACCCTGTACCTAATACCTCGCCCGCTTCATCCAGTGAGTTTGACCAAGTGTACTCCGAAGCTATGGTTACCCCCGAGTCTCTGCTCTCCTCCAACCAGGCGGAGGACCTCCAGTTGTCTCCTGAACCCTCCGGGGTGCTACTTGATAACAATCGGAGTGAGACTTTCCTACACCCTGTACCTGATACCTCGCTCACTTCGTCCAGTGAGCTTGACCAAGTGTACCCCGAAGAAGTGGTTACCCCCGAGTCTCTGTACCCCTCCAACCAGGCGGAGGACCTCCAGTTGTCTCCTGAATCCTCCGGGGTGCTACCTGATAACAAATGGACAGAGACTTTCTTACAACCTGTACCTGGTACTTCACCCACTTCATCCGTTGCTGAGGATGGCTTGATGGGAGGAAGCATCCTAGTTACCAAGATGATGAGACCAGTTTCGTTTCCTCTAGAGGACAGAAGAGGTAATCCTCTTGAAGAGAAGGATTGGCCTCCCAATTCTCTGCGGAACACTCTTGCAGGCTTGAAGAAGATGGGGCGTAAGGGGGGGGTACTGTAACATGCCTGGTGGCGGGCTTGCAAGGTGCACCATCTCTCACTATGCAAGATCGCAAACTTGATCTTCAGTCCAGTCTGCTAGCCTTGCTTCTATCCATGCTGTCTGTTTGTCTCTGTTCTGACTGCTTGGGGAGGCGGCCTGGTTACTTCCTTGTTCTTGTAGCTGCTGTGGGCACACCCCTAATGCGTCCTCAGCCTATTGCTGTCTGTCACTGGATATTTAAACCAGCTCCACCTGGAAGCTGATGCTTGAGCAACTCTAACATTCAGTGTGCTTCTTGACTCTGAATGTGCCAGGTCCTGTTCTGTTCTTGCCTGTCCGCCAACCTGGGGGCTGTATTCCCAGGCCTGTCTGAACTATCTCCTAGCCTGTTGTCTGTCTGCCTTCCTGGAGGCTGTATTTCCAGGCCAGTCTGAACACGCTCCTAGCCTGTTCGTTCCACCTTCTGGGGGCCCCATACCCAGACTCGCTCCTGTATCTCGCTGCAGTGTCAGTTCCTGTCTGAACACTCAGTTCCTGTCTGAACACTCTCCTAGCCTGTTACCTGTTTTTCTTTATGTCTGTACCTTTCCTTTTTCTGCAGAGTCTGAACCTGCACCTAACTCCTACTCGTTGTCGCTGTACTTCCGTTTGTGAGTTTGGAGTCCACTCGCTACTTCTTTGCAAGTACCTTGTGTGTATCTGGTTCTGCCTTTCCCTTCCAGCCCTGTCCCCTCTGCTCTGTCTTTTCTCACCGCTTTGGCGGTTTTCCCCTTGCTCTTCCTTGCTTACCGCCCTGGCGGTTTATCTCTGCTCTGCCTTACTTACCGCTCTGGCGGTTCCTGCCTGCTCAGCCTTGTCTACCGCATCTGCGGTTTCGCTCTGCTCAGCCTTGTCCACCGCACCTGCGGTTTCGCTCTGCTCAGCCTTGTCCACCGCATCTGCGGTTTCGCTCTGCTCAGCTTTGTCCACCGCATCTGCGGTTTTGCTCTGCTCAGCCTTGTCCACCGCATCTGCGGTTTTGCTCTGCTCAGCCCTGTCCACCGCACTTGCCGTTCCGCTCTGCTCGGCCTTGTCCACTGCACCTGCGGTTTCGCTCTGCTCAGCCCTGTCCACCGCACCTGCGGTTTCGCTCTGCTCAGCCCTGTCCACCGCACCTGCGGTTTCGCTCTGCTCAGCCTTGTCCACCGCACCTGCGGTTTCGCTCTGCTCAGCCTTGTCCACCACACCTGCGGTTTCGCTCTGCTCAGCCCTGTCCACCTCACCTGCGGTTTTGCTCTGCCCAGCCCTGTCCACCGCACCTGCGGTTTCGCTCTGCTCAGCCTTGTCCACCGCACCTGCGGTTTCGCTTTGCTCAGCCTTGTCCACCGCACCTGCGGTTTCGCTTTGCTCTGCTTGATTACCGCATCTGCGGCTCTGAACTCGTCTCCCAGTCTGTACTGGACCCTACCCAGCCTGTGCTCTAACCTGCCTGTTCCTTTATTCCTCGGTGTGGGTCAACAGCCATGTCCGGGGTCTGACCTGGAGTGGCAACTGGTCCCTCTGCTCGGTTCCTCTCTGGTGCACAGCGTCGTAGCCGTCGTGCGACCTGGGTCGGATCGTGTTGATGCTTAGTTACGCCCCTCCAGGCACTCTCCGGTTCATGGCACAGTGGGATCATTAATCACGCACACGCCAGTCAGTCCGGGCGTGTGCATAACAAGGTGACAATAAGAAACTTTATAATTTATCTTGCTAGAGAAATCTGCTTCTTTCTCCTCCAGGTCTGACTGTTCGTTCTAAAAATTCTCAGCTCATGGGTAAAATGTGTCTTCAGTGAACACTTATGCTTGAAATAGATGAGTCCTGTGCACCACTTTAGTACAAGACTGCTCAAAAAAACACATAATATAGATAAGGGTTGGGGACAGGAGAAAGCAGTATGCAAAACGTGCGTCGGGCAGTTGGGATGGGCTCATCTAATCCTTCCCTACATCATGGGTAAGCATTATATTGGATACTGAATAGCACATGTCACTTTAGATCTATGTCATTCCACTAACTATATCACTTCACATTGTTGTGTTAGTTTACTATGGTGCATAACTGGAATTGACCCTTATTGTCTGCTATTGCTGCTAAATACCTGTTTTCCCATAGATAATGATGTTGTCTGGTTTATCTCCTCCATCTTAGAGCTGGGTATATTATTGTGTATGGTGGTGAATTTTTATTCCAATACTAATAAAGAGTGTTTTTTTTTCTCATTACTGAGATAGGATATGACAGTTGGTGCTCATGAAGTTCTATGGAGAACTGTAACTGTCATTTCAGTAGAACTTCCAGCAGAATGTTTGAGTCTGCCTCGAGCTCCTCCCCCTTTATTTCTGTCTCTGCCTTTAGCTTCTCCCTCCTCCTGTCCATAGAATTTTATGAGCACCAACTGTCATCTCCTATCTTAGTAATGCAGAAATCTGTCTTGACTGAACACAGATTTTACAGATTTTACCCATGAGCAAAAGATCACGGAAGCAGATTTCGCAGGTAAGATATATTACAAGTTGCTTATTTTTATGTGCACTGCTGATATATGAAGCAACAATTATAATTCTATAAGTAAAGCCGAATATTTAAAGTGCTGCCTAGTTTAAGAAATCCATTTCAAATGTTCTGAGTTAATAAGAGGGTCAAACATTCGGGAGCTTCATCTATTAAAGCAGAATTTGGTGTCAAAGAGCATCCTATTCTGGAAGATCCGGCATCCCCATACATTACATATTGAATAATGATTTCACTGGGAACTCTGCAATACTTTCTTTCTCCTGTGGTGGCGCTGCAGGGAAATTGTGACTATTTACTGCTATATGCCCCAAGATTTCTGCGGATTGTTGGGTGTCTCACTGAAATGCGAAGTTACGGATATAAGAAGTGGGACAGAAGGCCATATTTCCTATTGGTTTATGACGCCATATCCCCTCACCAAGGTCATGATGGGCTGAATAATATAAGAGAAGTGATATGAGCAAAAGGCAAAAGGCGGGGGACCAACCTACATGACCCCATCATCAGGACCCAACGAAAACACAGTCCATGGTGAGTCCCCCTTTAAAGAAGTATTCCCACAGGTAGGGAATAACTTACTGCTCTATGAGAGATGAGCTAACCTACTGACTTCTGGGGGTCTGACTGGGGGGGGCTACACGCTGAATGGAGCCGGGCTGCACATGCTCGACTTCAGCTCCAGTCATTGTCTGTGGTTTTCTATGGGTCAAAGCTGAGTCTATTTCCAGCCATCTCATAGACAATGTAAGGAGCGGGGGTCTGGTGAAATGGCTGTTTATTCTTTAAGACCAAAGAGTCAACAAGAGAAAAACGTCCTATTCCTCAGTTCAGAAGAACCTCGGAAACACAAAGATAAAGGGCGCTCCATGAACCAGGAAGGTGAAATATGACGGTAAAATCTCCACTAAATGGGAAATAGCTCCTCATTGTTCAGAGCAACAAACCAATTAGGTCCTACTTCCAGGTGACACTATGCGGCGTAACGATTTGTTCTGAGCTAACAAAAAAGTAACAAAGAACTTTTGTCTTAGGCGTCCAGATATTCCATAATGAAGATGAATGAGCAGCTCGAGCCGTCACCGCAGCATTGAAAAGAAACAATTGGGAGGAATATTAAATTATCTATTGAGCACTTAAAAGTCAGAATTAATCAGCTCTGAAAAGTTTTTAGTGTCTCGTTCCCGGTCTGTCCTTGTGAATAGATTCATGAACGGCTCTAACCTTGCCCAGTGCAAAAAAAAAAATCATTGCCAGTTATGAAAATGCTCGGATGGCAATGTTCTGTGTTATCGTCAGCCGGCCAATTAGTTAGTGGAAAAGTTGTCATGGTGAAAACATAATTCTGCCCCCTGCAGGTAAAATTATGTGTTTAATCTCTGCAGCTGGAGTTGAGGGAGCGGGGACTCCAATGTCATTAATCAGAGTCATATCTGGGAATTAATGGTCCTCCCAGGCTTGTAAGGACGATGTCAAAAGGAGAAGCATAAAGGAAGGAAGATCATACCTGGCAATCAATCCGTCTGGGAAAACGCTATTTTTCAATAAAATTTCCATCCATTTCCCATGTGCTCAATATCCAAACATCTTCTACATCACACTTCAGGCACATCCCAGATAAGTTGCACCTAGACCCCCGTCACCACCACATAATGAGCCCCATAATCCTAGACCTCTGGCACTAACACATGCTAAACTCCATAGACCTAGACCCCCGTCACCACCACATGCTGAGCTCATAGTCTTAGAACCCCATCACCACCACATGCTGAGCCCCATAGTCCTAGACCCCCATCACCACCACATGTGAGCCCCATAGTCCTAGACCTCTGTCACCACATGTGTGCTCCATAGTCCTAGACCTCTGTCACCACCACATGTGAGCCCCATAGTCCTAGACCTCTGTCACCACTACATGTTGAGCCCCAAAGCCCTAGAATCCCGTCTCCCCGTCACCATCACATGCTGAGCCCCATAGTCCTAGACCCCCATCATCACAAGATGCTGAGGCCCATACTCCTAGGCACTCGTCAACATCACATGCTGAACCCACAGTTCTGGACCTCCGTCACCACCACATGCTGAGCCCCATAGTCCTAGACCCCCATCACCACCACATGCTGAACCCCATAGTGCTAGACCCCCATCACCGCCACATGCTGAGTCCCATAGTCCTAGACCCTATCACCACCACATGATGAGCCTCATAGTCCTAGACCCCCGTCACCACCAGATTCTGAGCCCATAGTTCTAGACCCTCATCACTTCCACATGCTAAGCCCAAAGTTCTAGACCCCCGTCACCACCACATCCTGGGTGAGCACCACAGTCCTAGACCCCCATCACCACCACATGCTGAGCCCATAGTTCCAGACCCCGTCACAACCACATGCTGAGTCCCATAGTCCTAGACCCTCATCACCACCACATGCTGAGCACCAAAGTCCTAGACCCCCATCGCCACCACATGCTGAGCCCCATAGTTCTAGACCCTCATCGTCACCAGATGCTGAGCCACATAGTCTGTGACCCCATCACCACCACATCCTGAGCCCCATAGTCCTAGACCCCCATCACCACCATATGCTGAGCCCCATAGTCCTAGACCCCCGTCACCACCAGATTCTGAGCCCATAGTTCTAGACCCTCATCACTACCACATGCTGAGCCCACAGTTCTAGACACCCATCACCATCACATGCTGAGCCCCATATTCCTAGACCCCCATCACCACCACATGCTGAGCACATAGTTTTAGACCCTCATCACCACCACATGCTGAGCACCATAGTCCTAGACCCCCATCGCCACCACATGCTGAGCACCATAGTTCTAGACCCTCATACCCACCAGATGCTGAGCCCCATAGTCTTTGACCCCATCACCACCACATGCTGAGCCCCATAGTCCTAGACCCTCATCACCACCACATGCTGAGCCCCATTGTCCTAGACCCCCATTACCACCAGATGCCGAGCCCCATAGTCCTAGACCTCCATCATCACCACATGTTGAGCCCCATGGTCCTAGACCCCTATCACCACCACATGCTGAGCCCCATAGTCCTAGACCCCATCACCACCAGATGGTGAGCCCCATAGTCCTAGATCCCCATCACCACCAGATGCTGAGCCCCCTAGTCCTAGACCTCCGTCACCACCACATGCTGAGCCCCATAGTCCTAGACCCCATCACCACCACATGATGAGCCTCATAGTCCTAGACCCCCGTCACCACCAGATTCTGAGCCCATAGTTCTAGACCCTCATCACTTCCACATGCTAAGCCCAAAGTTCTAGACCCCCGTCACCACCACATGCTGGGTGAGCCCCACAGTCCTAGACCCCCATCACCACCACATGCTGAGCCCATAGTTCTGGACCCCATCACAACCACATGCTGAGTCCCATAGTCCTAGACCCCGTCACAACCACATGCTGAGTCCCATAGTCCTAGACCCTCATCACCACCACATGCTGAGCACCATAGTCCTAGACCCCCATCGCCACCACATACTGAGCCCCATAGTTCTAGACCCTCATCGTCACCAGATGCTGAGCCACATAGTCTGTGACCCCATCACCACCACATCCTGAGCCCCAAAGTCCTAGACCCCCATCACCACCATATGCTGAGCCCCATAGTCCTAGACCCCCGTCACCACCAGATTCTGAGCCCATAGTTCTAGACCCTCATCACCACCACATGCTGAGCCCACAGTTCTAGACACCCATCACCATCACATGCTGAGCACCATAGTCCTAGACCCCCATCACCACCACATGCTGAGCACATAGTTCTAGACCCTCATCACCACCACATGCTGAGCACCATAGTCCTGGACCCCCATCGCCACCACATGCTGAGCCCCATAGTTCTAGACCCTCATACCCACCAGATGCTGAGCCCCATAGTCTTTGACCCCATCACCACCACATGCTGAGCCCCATAGTCCTAGACCCTCATCACCACCACATGCTGAGCCCCATTGTCCTAGACCCCCATTACCACCAGATGCCGAGCCCCATAGTCCTAGACCTCCATCATCACCACATGTTGAGCCCCATGGTCCTAGACCCCTATCACCACCACATGCTGAGCCCCATAGTCCTAGACCCCATCACCACCAGATGGTGAGCCCCATAGTCCTAGATCCCCATCACCACCAGATGCTGAGCCCCCTAGTCCTAGACCTCCGTCTCCACCACATGCTGAGCCCCATAGTCCTAGACCCCCATCATCACTACATGCTGAATCCCATAGTCCTAGATTCCCGTCACCACCACATGCTGAGCCCCATAATTCTAGACACCCATCATCACCATAAGCTGAGCCCCATAGTTCTAGACCCCCATCATCACCACATGCTGAGCCCCATAGTTCTAGACTCCCATCACCACCACATGCTGAGCCCCAAAGTCCTAAACCCCCATCACTGCCACATGCTGAGCCCCATAATTCTAGACCCCCATCATCACCATATACTGAGCCCCATAGTCCTAGACCCCCATCATCACCACATGCTGAGCCCCATAGTTCGAGACTCCCATCACCACCACATTCTGAGCCCCATAGTCCAAGACTCCCATCACCACCAGATGCTGAGCCCCATAGTCCTAGACACTCGTCACCACCACATGCTGAATCCACAGTTCTGGACCCCCATCACCACCACATGCTAAGCCCCATAATTCTAGACCCCCATCACCACCACATGTTGAATCCCATAGTCCTAGAATCCCGTCACCATCACATGCTGAGCCCCATAGTACTAGACCCCCATCACCACCAGAGGCTGAGCCCCATAGTCCTAGAAACTCGTCACCACCACATGCTAAACCCACAGTTCTGGACCCCCGTCACCACCACATGCTGAGCCCCATAGTCCTAGACCCCCATCACCACCACATGCTGAACCCCATAGTCTTAGACCCTGTCACCACCACATGCTAAGCCCAAGAGTCTTAGACACCCATCATCACCATATGCTGAGCCCCATAGTCCTAGACCCCCGTTATCACCATATGCTGAGCCCCATAGTCCTAGACCCCCATCACCACCACATGCTAAGCCCCATAGCCCTAGACACCCATCATCATCACATGCTGAACCCCATAGTCCTAGACCCCCATTACCACCAGATGCTGAGCTCTATAGTTCTAGATCCTCATCAACACCACATGCTGAGCCCCATAGTCCTAGACCCCCATTACGACCAGATGCTGAGCCCCATAGTCCTAGACCCCATCACCAACAGATACTGAGCCCCATAGTCCTAGACCCCCATCATCACCACATGCTGAGCCCCATAGTCCTAGACCCCCATCACCACCACATGCTGAGCCCCATAGTCCTAGACCCCCATCACCACCAGATGCTAAGCCCCATAGTCCTAGACCCCAGTCACCACCACATGCTAAGCCCCATAATTTTAGACCCCCATCACCACCACATGTTGAGCCCCATAGTCCTAGACCCCCATCACCACCAGATGCTGAGCCCCATAGTCCTAGACCCCCCATCGCCACCAGATGCTGAGCCCCATAATTCTAGACCCCCATCACCACCACATATTGAACCCCATAGTCCTAGACTCCCGTCACCATCACATGCTGAGCCCCATAGTACTAGACCCCCATCACCACCAGATGCTGAGCCCCATAGTCCTAGAAACTCATAACCACCACTTGCTGAACCCACAGTTCTGGACCACCGTCACCACCACATGCTGTGCCCCATAGTCCTAGATCCCCATCACCACCACATGCTAAGCCCCATAATTCTAGACCCCCATCACCACCACATGTTGAACCCCATAGTCCTAGACTCCCGTCACCATCACATGCTGAGCCCCATAGTACTAGACCCCCATCACCACCAGATGCTGAGCCCCATAGTCCTAGAACCCCATCATCACCACATGCTGAGCCCCATAGTTCTAGACTCCCATCACCACCACATGCTGAGCCCCAAAGTCCTAAACCCCCATCACCACCACATGCTGAACCCCATAGTCTTAGACCCTGTCACCACCACATGCTAAGCCCAAGAGGCCTAGACACTCATCATCAATATATGCTGAGCCCCATAGTCCTAGACCCCCGTCACCATCACATGCTGAGCCCCATAGTCCTATACCCCCATCATCACCATATGCTGAGCCCCATAGTCCTAGACCCCCATCATCACCACATGCTGAGCCCCATAGTTCTAGACTCCCATCACCACCACATGCTGAGCCCCAAAGTCCTAAACCCCCATCACCACCACATGCTGAGCCACATAGTCTTAGACCCCGTCACCACCACATGCTGAGCACTATAGGCCTAGACCCACATCATCACCATATGCTGAGACTCATAGTCCTAGACCCTGTCACCACCACATGCTGAGCCCCATAGTCCTAGAACCTCGTCACCACCACATGCTGAGCACCATAGTCCTAGACCACCATCACCACCAGATGCTGAGCCCCATAGTCTTAGACCCCGTCACCACCACATGCTAAGCCCCATAGCCCTAGACCCCCTTCACCATCACATGCTGAACCCCATAGTCCTAGACCCCCATTACCACCAGATGCTGAGCTCCATAGTTCTAGATCCTCATCACCACCACATGCTGAGCCCCATAGTCCTAGACCCCCATTACGACCAGATGCTGAGCCACATAGTCCTAGACCCCATCACCAACAGATGCTGAGCCCCATAGTCCTAAACCCTCATCATCACCACATGCTGAGCCCCATAGTCCTAGACCCCCATCACCACCACATGCTAAGCCCCATAGTCCTAGACCCCCGTCGCCACCAGATGCTAAGCCACATAGTCCTAGACCCCAGTCACCACCACATGCTAAGCCCCATAATTTTAGACCCCCATCACCACCACATGTTGAGCCCCATAGTCCAAGACCCCCATCACCACCAGATGCTGAGCCCCATAGTCCAAGACACTCATCACCACCACATGCTGAATCCACAGTTCTGGACCACCGTCACCACCACATGCTGAGCCCCATAGTACTAGACCCCCATCACCACCACATGCTAAGCCCCATAATTCTAGACACCGATCACCACCACATGTTGAACCCCATAGTCCTAGACTCCCGTCACCATCACATGCTGAGCCCCATAGTACTAGACCCCCATCACCACCAGATGCTGAGCCCCATAGTCCTAGAAACTTGTCACCACCACATGCTGAACCCACAGTTCTGGACCCCCGTCACCACCACATGCTGAGCCCCATAGTCCTAGACCCCCATCACCACCACATGCTGAACCCCATAGTCTTAGACCCTGTCACCACCACATGCTAAGCCCAAGAGTCTTAGACACCCATCATCACCATATGCTGAGCCCCATAGTCCTAGACCCCCGTCATCACCATATGCTGAGTCCCATAGTCCTAGACCCCCATCGCCACCACATGCTAAGCCCCATAGCCCTAGACACCCATCATCATCACATGCTGAACCCCATAGTCCTAGACCCCCATTACCATCAGATGCTGAGCTCCATAGTTCTAGATCCTCATCACCATCACATGCTGAGCCCCATAGTCCTAGACCCCCATTACGACCAGATGCTGAGCCCCATAGTCCAAGACCCCCATCACCACCACATGCTGAGCCCCATAGTCTTAGACCTCCGTCACCAACTGATACTGAGCCCCATAGTCCTAGACCCCCATCATCACAACATGCTGAGCCCCATAGTCCTAGACCCCATCACCACCACATGCTGAGCCCCATAGTCCTAGACCCCCGTCACCACCAGATGCTAAGCCCCATAGTACTAGACCCCAGTCACCACCACATGCTATGCCCCATAATTTTAGACCCCATCACCACCACATGTTGAGCCCCATAGTCCTAGACCCCCATTACCACCAGATGCTGAGCCCCATAGTCCTAGACCCCCAATCACCACCAGATGCTGAGCCCCATAATTCTAGACCCCCATCACCACCACATGTTGAACACCATAGTCCTAGACTCCCGTCACCATCACATGCTGAGCCCCATAGTACTAGACCCCCATCACCACCAGATGCTGAGCCCCATAGTCCTAGAAACTCAACCACCACATGCTGAACCCACAGTCTGGACCACCGTCACCACCACATGCTGAGCCCCGTAGTCCTAGATCCCCATCACCACCACATGCTAAGCCCCATAATTCTAGACCCCCATCACCACCACATGTTGAACCCCATAGTCCTAGACTCCCGTCACCATCACATGCTGAGCCCCATAGTACTAGACCCCCATCACCACCAGATGCTGAGCCCCATAATTCTAGACCCCTATCACCACATGTTCAACCCCATAGTCCTAGACTCCCGTCACCATCACATGCTGAACTCCATAGTACTAGACCCCCATCACCGCCAGATGCTGAGCGCCAAAGTCCT
Organism: Phyllobates terribilis; assembly: GCF_046119375.1. Classification (NCBI taxonomy): domain Eukaryota; kingdom Metazoa; phylum Chordata; class Amphibia; order Anura; family Dendrobatidae; genus Phyllobates; species Phyllobates terribilis. Next base: position 180,449,356 of record NW_027362769.1, on the reverse strand, counting down.
AGAAACTCGTCACCACCATATGCTGAACCCACAGTTCTGGACCCCCGTCACCACCACATGCTGAGCCCCATAGTCCTAGACCCCCATCACCACCACATGCTGAACCCCATAGTCTTAGACCCTGTCACCACCACATGCTAAGCCCAAGAGTCCTAGACACTCATCATCACCATATGCTGAGCCCCATAGTCCTAGACCCCCGTCACCATCACATGCTGAGCCCCATAGTCCTATACCCCCATCATCACCATATGCTGAGCCCCATAGTCCTAGACCTCAATCACCACCACATGCTGAGCCCCATAGTCTTAGACCCTGTCACCACCACATGCTAAGCCCAAAAGTCCTAGACACCCATCATCACCATATGCTGAGCCCCATAGTCCTAGACCCCCATCACCACCATATGCTAAGCCCCATAAACCTAGACCCCCATTACCACCACATGTGAGCCCCATAGTCCTAGACCCCCATCACCACCATATGCTTAGCCCCACAGTCCCAGACCCCCATCACCACCACATGCAGAGCCCCATAGACCTAGACCCCCATCACCACCACATGCTGAGCCCCATAGACCTAGACCCCCATCACCACCATATGCTGAGCCCCATAGACCTAGACCCCCATCACCACCATATGCTGAGTCCCATAGACCTAGACCCCCATCACCACCATATGCTGAGCCCCATGGTACTAGACCCCCATCACCACCATATGCTGATCCCCATAGACCTAGACCCCCATCACCACCATATGCTGAGCCCCAAAGTCCTAGACCCCCATCACCACCATATGCTGAGCCCCATAGACCTAGACCCCCATCACCACCATATGCTGAGCCCCAAAGTCCTAGACCCCCATCACCACCATATGCTGAGCCCCAAAGTCCTAGACCCCCATCACCACCATATGCTGAGCCCCACTGTCCTAGACTATGAACATTCGTTTCACTGCAAATCAAATTTCTCTGTAAAAATTAGTGCGATTTGGAGAATTAGAATCTTGGCAGATTTGATCATTGTCAGCTGCAAAACATTATGGGGAAGCCCGTCCGACCCACGTTGCGAGCTTTTTGCAATGTGCAAAATTGTAAAGAGCGCTTTTGGAGATTCACGCAAAGCAAATTGTTCAAATTTGCAGATTTTATCAAATTCCTAAAAATTCTGCGTGCATTTGATTCACATGAAATCAGTTTACTCATCTCCAGTCATAACACGTTTAGAAATACCTTTCTAGTGAAGGTTGAGCTCATAGTGCGGCCGGGATGTAGACCACCTACAAGTGATTCTTGCCCTGGAGGACCCGGCACATTCATGCATTACATGGACAGCCCATTAACATCAGTGACAAATGTGTAATGCTTCCTTTCCCCTGTGGTGGCGCTGCAGGTAAATTGAACACTTTCTATTCTGATCTCTCAGATTTCAGCCGCTCACTGGGATTCACTGCAGAACATCCTGGGATCATCTTACCATCACAGAACATTACTAGTAAAGCTACATTGCTCAGAGCGGACAACCCCTTTACAGACTTTCTCATGATATTTTATGCTGCTCATATAAACCAGCGCATAAAGTGCAAATGTTTACCAGCTAAGTGCATCTGCTCCCATAATTCCTCCTTGTGGATGTGCAAATTCAGCTCAGCCTTGTCATAGACAATAAATACGGTAATGGCTGCTGGTTCAGTGTCTGCTCGCTGTCAGCAGGAGAGGCTTTATGGTGCCATTATAAATGATAGCTCCACGTGAGGAAGAAGAGACTCAACATTTACCGAAAGCCCCGTAACCTTATTAATCATAAAGTCCGTCCATGCAAGAAAAGCTGACGGCAAAGAAAGAAAATTACTCATAAAGGAGATGCAGATTGCTAATTGTTATAGCGAGCGATGTAGCAGGTGCTGAGTATTATATCTGCTGCTTCTCGCTCCTAACTAAAGGCTGATTAGTATCAGTATCCTCTTACAAGAAAGCACTGAGAATTTACTGCACCCTAATCTCTGGCTGTAATTACACGGCTGTGATCAGCGCAGTTATACGTTAGACGAAAGATTCTCCTATAAGATCAGTTCTTAAAAGTTCTGCAATGTTCTAATATAATAAAAGCATCAATTTCTTTCCATTACTAAGATCTCTGCTTGCTGGAAGCAGCACAATCCTCCTCTGTGAAGGACAAAACTTATAAACAAGAAACAGAAACAAACGTTGCAAGAGTTTTAGATGAAGTTTTCCTTTAATTCCCCGACATTTACCCAATGAGGGAAAGAAAACACAATGTTACATCCGATAGAAAAACAACTTCTGCTGCTTCCCTCAAACAGACCCAATACTCTCCATTACAAAATCTCTAAACACACTTGTAAATTGTCAGCAACAAGAAATATCCAAGAAAAAGATCAATAAAAAGTTATTAGAACGATGTATCCCCATCTCTAATCTATAAAACATTATTACTAAACTTGTAGGTATTGATTTTCTGAGATGAGAAGTGTGGATACGAGATCCTGGGGAGAGACAATGGGATTTGGGGGGAGTCTGAAGCTCGGTTCTGGGACTTTGGGAACTGGGTGAACGCGGATTTGTATCCAGACTCTGCATACTCGATGGAGAAGCTGATTGACCTCCTCTTTGTATTTCTATTTGGATTTCACTTGCTGCATTTGATCGTTGATATTTTGTAACTTTTGTTGCATTTTTTGATGCATCCCATTGCCAGATACCAGCAAATGGAAAAGACACCTGGAAGAACCTTTTAGTAATCCATAAAGTTATAGGTTATTATATGATTCTGAAAAACATTGAAGAGCTTGTGAAATATACGAACGAAATAAACAAGAAATGTGATTTTGTTGTAATAAAACTATGACATTATATAACACAAAATGTAAAATGAGGGAAAGAAGAGAATGATAGAAAAGAGAAAGAAAAAGAAAAAAGTGTAAGTAAATGTACAGTGTAAGGAAAGAAAAGAGTCAATAAAGGAAAGAAAAGTAAAAAGAAAAAGCTGAAAAAAGTAAGCAGACAGAGGAGCAAAAAATAAATAAAAAAAATAGAAGAAGTAGAAGTAAAGAAATCAAGAAAAGGTAATAAAAAATGAAGAAATATAAGGAGAAGTGCAGGAAGAAAAGAAAAGGGAGGCGAACAAGACGGAAAAGAAGAACAGAGAGAAAAGGAAAGCATGAAATTAAAGAGAAGGAAGGCAAAAATAGAGAAGGAAGAAAAATAAAATAAGAAAGTATTAGATGTACAATACAAGGAAATAAGTAAAGAAGGAAGACAAATAAATAGAAGAGAGGAATGAAGAGGAAAGTGAAAAAAAGAAATATGAGGATGAATGCAGGAAGAAGAGAGAAAGGAATAGAACAATAATGAAGAGAAGAAGGGAGAGGAAGAGGAAAAGGAAGCGAGAAGATGAGAAATTAAAGAGAAAAGGGAAAAAATAGAGAAATAGAAGATAAAGAAATGAGGACAAGAAGGTAAAAAAAGAACAAGAGAAGAATTAGAACGTTTTGAAAAGACATAGCGTAACATTGTGACAGTATTCAGGGCTGCAGCTGCAGCAAGGCGCGTTGAGCACCTCACCTCTGGTTGCAGCTAGTAGCACACTACAGGACAAGGCGGCAGATTACAGGTGGGCCAGCGAGTTAGGGGGCCATCTGTCTTTATAAACCAGAAAGTGCACTGATAATGCCAGCCCTGCGTTATCAGTGTGGTTTCTGAGGTTAGAAGGACCAGTGGTGATATCATGGTCATATGACCACAGGTCCTTCATACACCTGGAGCCTGGAGTAATGGAAGAGGCAGTAAAAGACTGATGAGTTCTCCTCCAATCTCAGATCCATCATCTCCTGCAGTCAGGAAGGGAACAAGCAAGAATGTATACAGTATAGATTGTATAGAATAGACTGTATATAAAATATACTGGATTTAGCATCGATTGTCTATATAACATTGACTGTGTATATAATGTAGACTCTGTACATTATATAGCATGAACTGTGTATATATACATTGTACACTGCTCAAAAAAATAAAGGGAACACTTAAACAACAGAATATAACTCCAAGTAAATGAAACTTCTGTGAAATCAAACTGTCCACTTAGGAAGCAACACTGATTGACAATCAATCTCACCTGCTGTTGTGCAAATGGAATAGACAATAGATGGAAATTATTGGCAATTATCAAGGCACCCTCAATAAAGGAGTGATTCTGCAGGTGGGGACCACAGACCACATCTCAGTACCAATGCTTTCTGGCTGATGTTTTGGTCACTTTTGAATGTTGGTTGTGCTTTCACACTTGTGGTAGCATGAGACGGACTCTACAACCCACAGAAGTTGCTCAGGTAGTGCAGCTCATCCAGGATGGCACATCAATGCGAGCTGTGGCAAGAAGGTTTACTGTGTCTGTCAGCGTAGTGTCCAGAGGCTGGAGGCGCTACCAGGAGACAGGCCAGTACACCAGGAGACGTGGAGGGGGCCGTAGGAGGGCAAGAACCCAGCAGCAGGACCGCTACCTCCACCTTTGTACAAGGAGGAACAGGAGGAGCACTGCCAGAGCCCTGCAAAATGACCTCCAGCAGCCCACAAATGTGCATGTGTCTGTACAAACGGTTAGAAACCGACTCCATGAGGGTGGTATGAGGGCCCGACGTCTACAGATTGGGGTTGTGCTCACAGCCCAACACCGTGCAGGACGCTTGGCATTTGCCACAGAACACCAGGATTGGCAAAGTGGCCACTGGCACCCTGTGCTCTTCACAGATGAAAGCAGGTTCACACTGAGCACATGTGACAGACGTGACAGAGTCTGGAGACGCCGTGGAGAGCGATCTGCTGCCTGCAACATCCTTCAGCATGACCGGTGTGACAGTGGGTCAGTAATGGTGTGGGGTGGCATTTCTTTGGAGGGCCGCACAGCCCTCCATGTGCTCGCCAGAGGTAGCCTGACTGCCATTAGGTACTGAGATGAGATCCTCAGACCCCTTGTGAGACCATATGCTGGTGCGGTTGGCCCTGGGTTCCTCCTAATGCAGGACAATGCCAGACCTCATGTGGCTGGAGTGCGTCAGCATTTCCTGCAAGATGAAGGCATTGAAGCTATGGACTGGCCGCCCGTTCCCCAGACCTGAATCCGATTGAGCACATCTGGGACATCATGTCTCGCTCCATCCACCAACGTCACGTTGCACCACAGACTGTCCAGGAGTTGGCGGATGCTTTAGTCCAGGTCTGGGAGGAGATCCCACAGGAGACCATCCGCAACCTCATCAGGAGCATGCCCAGGCGTTGTAGGGAGGTCATACAGGCACGTGGAGGCCACACACAATACTCAGCCTCATCAGGAGCATGCCCAGGCGTTGTACGGAGGTCATACAGACACGTGGAGGCCACACACAATACTCAGCCTCATCAGGAGCATGCCCAGGCGTTGTAGGGAGGTCATACAGGCACGTGGAGGCCACACACAATACGGAGCCTCATTTTGACTTGTTTTAAGGACATTACATCACAGTTGGATCAGCCTGTAGTGGGTTTTATCCACTTTAATTTTGGGGGTGACTCCAAATCCAGGCCTCCATTGGTTAATAAATGTGATTTCCATTGATGATTTTTGTGTGATTTTGTTGTCAGCACATTCAGCTTTGTACAGAACAAAGTATTCAATGAGAAGATTTCATTCATTCAGATCTAGGATGTGTTATTTCAGTGTTCTCTTTAGTTTTTTGGCAGTGTATATACTTATGTATGTTGTTATTCCCCATATTTGTGTTTGCTGCATATTCTCCGCTGGTATATATTTGGATACGCAGTTTATTGACTGCTGATATATAATTATGAACGTAATTGTCAAAAAAAAAACCCTAACCAACAGAAGGGTAACACTTCATTATACATAAATACATAATGGCCACTGAAAAGAATCACAGGTCAAGAAGCGAACAGAAAAGTTAGTAATATAAAAATATTATTTATTAATTAATTGTATTAAAAACAAAGTAAAATAAGATGCCTCTTGCCAAGTAGAGACAAAGCAACAGAACATTAAAGTAGGCAACAATTGTAATAAAACAAGGACAATACTACTGAGTGGTCAATACTTTTGTACTGTAAACGATTAGTGCAAAGCTTCTAAATATTAATGCCTAGAGTGGATCTCTTTATATCTATAGATATGATTAAAAGGAATTAGTTTTACCTGGATACAAAATACCAATGGCATCCACAGGAGGAAGGTGTGCTGTGGAAAGAAAGGAGAAATAGAGTCTATATGGATGTTAAACTTAAAGGGGTTGTCTGGTAGGATAGGTCATCAATATGAGATTGGTGGGGATCCAACGTTCAGAACACCACAACTAACTGTGATTTTTGTCCCAGTGGCTGGATGTAAACATTGTGGACAGAGCTGCGCAGAGCGCGTCCATTCAGTGTGTAGCAGCCGCAGGATAGCACTGCAGAACAGTTCACAAACAAAGCAACAGGAGCAGTTCTGCAGCACCCGGCAGCGGCCGCTACACATTGTGTAATACAGGTTTGTTCAAAGCGTTTACATCAAGAGCAAATAACAGCTGATCCAACACCCAGCGCCCCACTGATTTCATACTGAGGACCTAACATTGGTACTCAGCTCCAGAGAACACTGCATAATTGTGTAATACAGAAGTGTCCCAGGCAAACGTTCACGCCATGTCCCATAATAAAGACATCATTACACACATAACGCAGATTCTGGGTTTATTCTACTATTAATGAAGAATATCCCCGAGGGTTTATGATAAGGTGGAGCTAGAGGTGTTGGAGATGTCGGGAGTCAGAACAGACAATGAGGTATAAAATCTGATAATCATCCATTCATTTTACTACAGGGTGAATTAATTTACTTTAACGAGGAGGAGAACGGCCATTACTGCAGAATAATGAAGGTTTATCTAACAGCTGCCTGTACAGAGTATAATGTCCACAGTAGTTAATATTGCACGGATGGCGCAGAGCTACAGTCATTCCCCTGATACGAGTCCTGGGAGATGGAGAAAAGTCACTAATAGTTCTGGATATGACTGCACACCAAAGCACAAAGTCCTGACACAATGGTGCTGCGTTTGCTACTGTATATGGAGGGATTTTTTACTATCATTTGTTTGTAGGATTATTATTTTTTTTATTATCATTATTTATTATTATTATTATAGCGCCATTTATTCCATGACGCTTTACATGTGATAGGGGTATACCGAGCAAATACACTTACAATAATCTTGAACAAAACGAGTCAGCGACTGGTACAGGAGGAGCGAGGACCCTGCCCGCGAGGGCTCACAGTCTACAAGGGATGGGTGAGGATACAGTAGGTGAGGGCAGAGCTGGTCGTGCAGCGGTATGGTGGAGCGAGGACCCTGCCCGCGAGGGCTCACAGTCTACAGGGGATGGGTGAGGATACAGTAGGTGAGGGTAGAGCTGGTCGTGCAGCGGTATGGCGGAGCGAGGACCCTGCCCGCGAGGGCTCACAGTCTACAGGGGATGGGTGAGGATACAGTAGGTGAGGGTAGGGCTGGTCGTGCAGCGGTATGGTGGAGCGAGGACCCTGCCCGCGAGGACTCACAGTCTACAGGGGATGGGTGAGGATACAGTAGGTGAGGGTAGGGCTGGTCGTGCAGCGGTATGGTGGAGCGAGGACCCTGCCCGCGAGGGCTCACAGTCTACAGGGGATGGGTGAGGATACAGTAGGTGAGGGTAGAGCTGGTCGTGCAGCGGTATGGCGGAGCGAGGACCCTGCCCGCGAGGGCTCACAATCTACAAGGGATGGGTGAGGATACAGTAGGTGAGGGTAGAGCTGGTCATGCAGCGGTATGGTGGAGCGAGGGTTACTGCAGGTTGTAGGCTTGTAGGAAGAGGTGGGTCTTCAGGCTCCTTTTGAAGGTTTCCACGGTAGGCGAGAGTTTGATACGTTGGGGTACACAGTTCCAGAGTAGGGGGGACGCACGGGAGAAATCTTGTATGTGATTGTGGGAAGAGGAGATAAGAGGGGAGTAGAGAAGGAGATCTTGTGAGGATCGGAGGTTGCGTGCAGGTATGTACCAGGAGACTAGGTCGGAGATATATGGAGGAGACAGGTTGTGGATGGCTTTGTATGTCATGGTTAGGGTTTTGAACTGGAGTCTCTGGGTAATCGGGAGCCAGTGAAGAGATTGTCAGAGGAGAGGCCGGGGAATAGCGGGGGGACAGGTGGATTAGTCGGGCAGCAGAGTTTAGGATAGATTGGAGGGGTGCGAGAGTGTTAGAGGAGAGGCCACAGAGCAGGAGGTTGCAGTAGTCGAGGCGGGAGATGATGAGGGCGTGCACTAGTGTTTTTGCAGATTCATGGTTGAGGAATGTGCGGATCCGGGAGATATTTTTGAGTTGGAGTCGGCAGGAGGTGGAAAGGGCTTGGCTATGTGGTTTGAAGGAGAGTTCAGATGACTTTCTTCACAGACCCACAGAACACAGAATAAAAGAAATAAGACAATGAAAAGACTTTGGGAACATTCACAGATGCAGGGAGCGCAGGAGCTGAAACCCACAAATAAAAGGGTCTTATAAGAGGGTTATAAGATCAGTCATTGTCTGGTCCTGGAGCTACTGGGTGATGGGGTGCATCTACAGGGAGTGCAGGCAGTGATTTTCTCTCGCTCTCCTGTGTGAGCCCCAGTGTTATGTATAACACAATATCACACACTGTTCTTCCATGCCGCACACAGACCAGTGCAGAACTTTGTTTTCAGCCATTTCAGTCCGATGATTTGTCCCTACATTAATGTTTCCTTCCCTCATCTAAGCACAAATACTGCAATGAGAAACCCTGAGATTTAATGAATTGCTGAATGGAGACACAATTGTGTCCTCTATGCAGAGAATGCGTCACAATTGTCTCATTGTTACATTGTTACATTAAGGAAGATGATACATAAATCTGAAAAAGCAGAGAAATGTTATCAGGCTCCAGCACTCAGGATCCTCATTGTAACATTACATTTGCTTCTGTTATTTCCATCTCCCTAAATCCTCTGAATTACAAATCTCAATAAATCCTGAAAAGACCTTTGATTTCTTTGACCTGCAGCTTAGCGGCTTCTTCTTTGTGGCCAGAGCTTTCATCTGTTAATTGTCTTTATGGATTTTATCACACAGTGAGAGATGGCAGAGCAAACTATGACCACAAGAATGAAATGTTCTTCAGCTGTCAGAAGGCAGGATATCGATCAAGTGATTAACAGCCGGGAACCCGTGGCCGAAAGAAAACCAAAAATAATAGAAAGCAATGAGTTTGTCTGAAATCTGACGACGACTGTACAAAGCCTCGATGTAAAGACGGAACTCAACAGAGCAACATGTCTGCAGACACTGAACAAGCAGGGAATTCCCGGGGGAATTCAGCACTGAGGCCTGCAGAATACTAAATGCAGATCTGGAGTAGAATACAGGATAAAACTCAGGATCAGTACAGGATCAGTAATGTAATGTATATACACAGTGACTGCACCAGCAGAATAGTGAGTGCAGCTCTGGAGGATAATACAGGATGTAACTCAGGATCAGTAATGTAATGTATGTACACAGTGACTGCACCAGCAGAATAGTGAGTGCAGCTCTGGAGTATAATACAGGATGTAACTCAGGATCAGTAATGTAATGTATGTACACCGTGACTGCACCAGCAGAATAGTGAGTGCAGCTCTGGAGGATAATACAGGATGTAACTCAGGATCAGTAATGTAATGTATGTACACAGTGACTGCACCAGCAGAATAGTGAGTGCAGCTCTGGAGTATAATACAGGATGTAACTCAGGATCAGTAATGTAATGTATGTACACAGTGACTGCACCAGCAGAATAGTGAGTGCAGCTCTGGAGTATAATACAGGATGTAACTCAGGATCAGTAATGTAATGTATGTACACAGTGACTGCACAAGCAGAATAGTGAGTGCAGCTCTGGAGTATAATACAGGATGTAACTCAGGATCAGTAATGTAATGTATGTACACAGTGACTGCACCAGCAGAATAGTGAGTGCAGCTCTGGAGTATAATACAGGATGATGTAACTCAGGATCAGTAATGTAATGTATGTACACAGTGACTGCACCAGCAGAATAGTGAGTGCAGCTCTGGAGTATAATACAGGATGTAACTCAGGATCAGTAATGTAATGTATGTACACAGTGTCTGCACCAGCAGAATAGTGAGTGCAGCTCTGGAGTATAATACAGGATGTAACTCAGCATCAGTAATGTAATGTATGTACACAGTGACTGCACCAGCAGAATAGTGAGTGCAGCTCTGGAGTATAATACAGGAGGATGTAACTCAGGATCAGTAATGTAATGTATGTACACAGTGACTGCACCAGCAGAATAGTGAGTGCAGCTCTGGAGTATAATACAGGATGTAACTCAGGATCAGTAATGTAATGTATGTACACAGTGACTGCACCAGCAGAATAGTGAGTGCAGCTCTGGAGTATAATACAGGATGTAACTCAGGATCAGTAATGTAATGTATGTACACAGTGTCTGCACCAGCAGAATAGTGAGTGCAGCTCTGGAGTATAATACAGGATGTAACTCAGCATCAGTAATGTAATGTATGTACACAGTGACTGCACCAGCAGAATAGTGAGTGCAGCTCTGGAGTATAATACAGGAGGATGTAACTCAGGATCAGTAATGTAATGTATGTACACAGTGACTGCACCAGCAGAATAGTGAGTGCAGCTCTGGAGTATAATACAGGATGATGTAACTCAGGATCAGTAATGTAATGTATGTACACAGTGACTGCACCAGCAGAATAGTGAGTGCAGCTCTGGAGTATAATACAGGATGTAACTCAGGATCAGTAATGTAATGTATGTACACAGTGTCTGCACCAGCAGAATAGTGAGTGCAGCTCTGGAGTATAATACAGGATGTAACTCAGCATCAGTAATGTAATGTATGTACACAGTGACTGCACCAGCAGAATAGTGAGTGCAGCTCTGGAGTATAATACAGGAGGATGTAACTCAGGATCAGTAATGTAATGTATGTACACAGTGACTGCACCAGCAGAATAGTGAGTGCAGCTCTGGAGTATAATACAGGATGTAACTCAGGATCAGTAATGTAATGTATGAACACAGTGACTGCACCAGCAGAATAGTGAGTGCAGCTCTGGAGTATAATACAGGATGTAACTCAGGATCAGTAATGTAATGTATGTACACAGTGACTGCACAAGCAGAATAGTGAGTGCAGCTCTGGAGTATAATACAGGATGTAACTCAGGATCAGTAATGTAATGTATGTACACATTGACTGCACCAGCAGAATAGTGAGTGCAGCTCTGGAGTGTAATACAGGAGGTAACTCAGGATCAGTAATGTAATGTATGTACACAGTGACTCCACCAGCTGAATAGTGAGTACAGCTCTGGAGTATAATACAGGATGTAACTCAGGATCAGTAATGTAATGTAAGTACACAGTGACTGCACCAGGAGAATAGTGAGTGCAGCTCTGGAGTATAATACAGGATGTAACTCAGGATCAGTAATGTAATGTAAGTACACAGTGACTGCACCAGCAGAATAGTGAGAGCAGCTCTGTAGTATAATGCAGGAGGTAACTCAGGATCAGTAATGTAATGTAAGTACACAGTGACTGCACCAGGAGAATAGTGAGTGCAGCTCTGGAGTATAATACAGGATGTAACTCAGGATCAGTAATGTAATGTAAGTACACAGTGACTGCACCAGCAGAATAGTGAGAGCAGCTCTGTAGTATAATGCAGGAGGTAACTCAGGATCAGTAATGTAATGTATGTACACAGTGACTGCACCAGCAGAATAGTGAGTGCAGCTCTGGAGTATAATACAGGATGTAACTCAGGATCAGTAATGTGATGTATGTACACAGTGACTGCACCAGCAGAATAGTGAGTGCAGCTCTGGAGTATGATACATTAGGTAACTCAGGATCAGTAATGTAATGTATGTACACAGTGACTGCACCACCAGAATAGTGAGTGCCGCTCTGGAGTATAATGCAGGAGGTAACTCAGGATCAGTAGAGGATTGGTAATGTAATGTATGTACACAGTGACTGCACCAGCAGAATAGTGAGTGCAGCTCTGGAATATATAATGCAAGATATAACTCAGTATTAGTACAGAACATATAATATACAGTATGTGCACAGTGACTCCACTTACAATAGTGTTCTAAATAATAGCTGTCCAATATGACTAATCAGATTAATCACTGTTTTTGGTATAAATTCTATCACCACATGTCAAACAATTTCCCAGTCGGTGCAGTAGATTCTAAGAAAACCACCAGACTCCACATTCATGATCTGCAGGTTTCTGAGTCTGTGAATAATTAATTGTACGGGGGAGTGTTTAATATAATAGCAATGTGGAGGTCAATTAGTGAGGTCAATCATTCTGTGAAGAAACAGGTGTGAATCAGGTGGCCCTTATCTAAGGCTGGAGCCCGCACATGTTGTAGATGCATTTCTCCTTGAAAGCCTGAGAAATATGGGCCGTTCGAGACATTGTTCAGAAGAACAGCGTACTGTGATTAGTGATTAGAGAAGGTAAAACTTATAAAGAAGTGCAGACAATGATCGGCTGTTTCAGCTATAATGATCTCCAATGCTTTATAATGGAAAGAAAAACCAGAGAGACGTGGAAGAAAATCGAAGACTACCATTCAAATAGATGGAAGAATAGCCAGAATGGCAAAGGCTCAGCCAATGATCAGCTCCAGGATGATCACAGACAGTCTCCAATTACCTGTGAGGACTGTGACAGTGAGAAGACGCCTGTGTGAAGCTAATCTCTGAGCAAGAAGTCCCCGCAAAGTCCCACTGTTAAAAAAAAGACATGTACTGAAGCGGATACAATTTGCCAAAGATCACATCAACTGGCCTAAAGAGAAACGGAGAAACATTTTGTGGACTGATGAAAGTAAAATTGTTCTTTTTGGATCCCAGGGCGGCAGACAGTTCGTCAGACGACCCCCAAACTCTACATTTTGCCACAGTACACCCTGCAGACAGTGAAGCATGGTGGAAGCATCATGATATGGGCATGTTTCTCATACTATGGTGCCAGACCTATTTACCGCATAGCAGGGATCATGGACCAGTCTGCAGATATTAAAACACTTGAAGAGGTCATGTTGCCTTATGCTGAAGAGGATATGCCCTTGAAATGGGTGTTTCACCCAGACAATGACCCTAAACACACCAGTAAATGAGCAAAATCTTGGTTTCAGTCCAACAAAATTGAGGTTCTGGAGCGGCCAGCCCAATCCCCGGACCTTAATCCAATAGGACACTTGTGGGGTGACATCAAAAATGCCGTTTCTGAGGCAAAGCAGATAAATGCCAAAAAATTGTGGGATGTAGTGAAAGCCTCCTGGACTGGAATAACAGCTGACAGGGGCCAGAAGTTGGTTGACTCTATGCAACATGGATGTGAAGCCGTTCTAAAAAAACTGTGGGTAACTAAATATTAGATTAGTGATTCACAGGAATGCTAAATCCTCAAAAATAGAGAAAAGACATATTGTGAGTTTGTAAAGACAAATGCAGACACTGATATTTTTTAGAACAGCCCAATCTTAATTTTTTGTTATTTTCTGTAAAGTAGTTAAAAATTATCTACATTTCTCTTCATGTTTTGAATTAGAAAACAGCGAGCAATGTTCCCAATGCTGGAAATAAAAACTAATATAAGGATTGTGTGCGTAACTTGTGTTTCTGAACACACTGCTATTATTTTGAACACTACTGTAGGATTAAAGGTGTTGTCCTCTACTTGGACCACCGCTTCTCCATTGCTATATTCTCCCATGTACCATATGTTTTGGACTATAAGGACTATAAGATGCACTTTTTTCCTCCAAAATTTTGGAGGAAAGTGGGGGTGTGTCTTATAGTTCAATATATATTTATATACATACAGTACAGACCAAAAGTTTGGACACAACTTCTCATTTAAAGATTTTTCTGTATTTTCATGACTATGAAAATTGTACATTCACACTGAAGGCATCAAAACTATGAATTACCACATGTGGAATTATATACTTAACAAAAAAGTGTGAAACAACTGAAAATATGTCTTATATTCTAGGTTCTTCACAGTAGCCACCTTTTGCTTTGATGACTGCTTTGCACACTCTTGGCATTCTCTTTATGAGCTTCAAGAGGTAGTCACCGGAAATGGTCTTCCAACAATCTTGAAGGAGTTCCCAGAGATGCTTAGCACTTGTTGGCCCTTTTGCCTTCACTCTGCAGTCCAGCTCACCCCAAACCATCTCGATTGGGTTCAGGTCTGGTGACTGTGGAGGCCAGGTCATCTGACGTAGCCCCCCATCACTCTCCTTCTTGGTCAAATAGCCCTTACACAGCCTGGAGATGTGTTTGGGGTCATTGTCCTGTTGAAAAATAAATAAAGGTCCAACTAAACGCAAACCGGATGGAATAGCATGCCGCTGCAAGATGCTGTGGTAGCTGTAGCATACCTGGCGGCGTTCTTGCATGGTGTTCCATCTCTCATCATGCAAGATCGCAAACTTCATCTCCCGCCCAGCTTCCTGGTCTGGCTTCTTTCCTTGTGCTCTGCTCTGCTCCACTTTGGCTGCATAGGGCGACGCCCGCTGAACTTCCTGTTTCTTGTACCTGCTGCGGACACGCCCCTGTTGCACCTTCAGCCTATTGCTGTCCATCTTTGGGTATTTATACCACCTTCTTCCTCAAGATGGCGCCTGAGCATTGTTTCTTGTCAGTTGGCTTTTGTCTCTGACATGCCAGGTCCTATCCTGTTTTCCTGCCTGTTTTCCAGTTCTGTGTCTGAACTGTGGTCTGTTCTTGTGAACACGCTTCTTGCCTGTTCTTTCGCCTTCTAGGGGCCGTATTCCTAGATCTGCCTGTCTGTGCCTTACGGTATCTGTTCCCGTCTGAACAGAGTCCTGTTTGTGTCTCTGCCTTGCGGTATCTGTTCCCGTCTGAACAGAGTCCTATTTGTGTTCCTGCCTTGCGGTATCTGTTCCCGTCTAAACAGAGTCCTGTTTGTGTTCCTGCCTTTCTGACTCTGTTCCCGTTCCTCTGTTCCCTGTTGTCTGTGCCTCGTTTCTACTTTAACCTTGTCTCCCCTTTCCCTCTATGTCTGTTTTCTGCGTCTTTCTGCAGAGTCTGAACCCGCTCCTAAATTCCTTCTCGTCGTCTCTGTACCTCTGTTGTGAATTTAGTGTACGCTCGCTACTTCTTTGTAAGTACTGTGCGTGCTTCTGGTTCTGCCTTTCCTTCTCCGTCTGTTCTTTGTGAACAGAGTCCTATCCCCTTGCCTTGTTTACCGCTCTGCGGTGTCCGCTCTGCTCCTGCTTAGCTTGCCGCTCTTGCGGTTTCTGCTCTGCTCCTGCCTTGTTTACCGCTCTGCGGTGTCCGCTCTGCTCCTGCTTAGCTTGCCGCTCTTGCGGTTTCTGCTCTGCTCCTGCCTTGTTTACCGCTCTGCGGTGTCCGCTCTGCTCCTGCTTAGCTTGCCACTCTTGCGGTTTCTGCTCTGCTCCTGCCTTGGTTACCGCTCTGCGGTGTCCGCTCTGCTCCTGCTTAGCTTGCCGCTCTTGCGGTTTTCACTCTGCTCTTGCCTTGCTTGCCGCTCCTGCGGTTTCTGCTCTGCTCTTATCCTGCTTACTGCTTCTGCGGTTTCCGCCCTGCCCTGCTTCTGCCCGCTGCTCCGGCAGTCCTGTCCTGCCCTGCTTGTGCTCGCTGCTCCTGCAGCCCCGTCCTGCTCTGTTCTTGCCCACCGCTTCAGGCGTTCCCTCTCTGCTGTGGTTGTCTACCGCATCTGCGGTTCTGTGACCCAGTCTGTACTGGGTCTTAACCTCTCTGTGCTCCAGCCCGTCCTTTCGGCCAGTACCTCCCTGCCTGCATACTCGCCTGTATACACCCATCTGCATACCTGCCGTGTTTGCTTACATCCACCAGTCTGTGCCAGCCTAACCTGCCTGTTCCAGTAATCCCAGTGTGGATCAACCCCCGTGTCCGGAGTTTGACCTGGAGTAGCACCTGGTCCCTCTGCCCGGTTTCTCCCTGGTGCACTGGCGTCGTATGCCGTCGTGCCACCTTGGTCGGATCGGCCAGATACTTAGTCACGCCCCTCCAGGCACTCTCCGGTCCAGGGTCCAGTGGAACCACAACACCCGCACACGCCAGTCAGTCCGGGCGTGTGCATAACAGTAGCCATGCTGGTTCAGTATGCCTTCAATTTTGAATAAATCCCCAACAGTGTCACCAGCAAAGCCCCCCACACCATCACACCTCCTCCTCCATGCTTCACGGTGGGAACCAGGCATGTAGAGTCCATCCATTCACCTTTTCTGCGTCGCACAAAGACACGGTGGTTGGAACCAAAGATCTCAAATTTGGACTCATCAGACCAAAGCACAGATTTCCACTGGTCTAATGTCCATTCCTTGTGTTCTTTAGCCCAAACAAGTCTCTTCTGCTTGTTGCCTGTCCTTAGCAGTGGTTTCCTAGCAGCTATTTTACCATGAAGGCCTGCTGCACAAAGTCTCCTCTTAACAGTTGTTGTAGAGATGTGTCTGCTGCTAGAACTCTGTGTGGCATTGACCTGGTCTCTAATCTGAGCCGCTGTTGACCTGCGATTTCTGAGGCTGGTGACTCGGATAAACTTATCCTCAGAAGCAGAGGTGACTCTTGGTCTTCTTTTCCTGGGGCGGTCCTCATGTGAGCCAGTTTCTTTGTAGCGTTTGATGGTTTTTGCAACTTCACTTGGGGACACTTTCAAAATTTCCCAATTTTTCGCACTGACTGACCTTCATTACTTAAAGTAATGATGGCCACTCGTTTTTCTTTACTTAGCTGCTTTTTTCTTGCCATAATACAAATTCTAACAGTCTATTCAGTAGGACTATCAGCTGTGTATCCACCAGACTTCTGCACAACACAACTGATGGTCCCAACCCCATTTATAAGGCAAGAAATCCCACTTATTAAACCTGACAGGGCACACCTGTGAAGTGAAAACCATTTCCGGTGACTACCTCTTGAAGCTCATCAAGAGAATGCCAAGAGTGTGCAAAGCAGTCATCAAAGCAAAAGGTGGCTACTTTGAAGAACCTAGAATATAAGACATAATTTCAGTTGTTTCACACTTTTTGTTAAGTATATAATTCCACATGTGATAATTCATAGTTTTGATGCCTTCAGTGTGAATGTACAATTTTCATAGTCATGAAAATACAGAAAAATCTTTAAATGAGAAGGTGTGTCCAAACTTTTGGTCTGTACTGTATACACACTGTGGCTCTGGGAGGTGGAGGGTGTGGGGACAGCGGCGAAGGAGTGGGGCACAGGATGCAGTAGCACGCTGCTGCAGCCTACACTGTGCCATCTACTAAAGAAAATGAATATTCACTGCTCCCCACGCACATGGGCGTGGGGAACAGTGAAAATTCATTTTCCTTAATAGCACGCACCCTGTACCTGCAGCGAGGCTCCTGGTATGTATGGCACCCTTCATCCCTCTTCCTGGTATGTATGGCTCCCCTCATCCCAGTATGTATGGTCCCCTTCATCCACAATCCTATTATGCATGGCCCCCCTCATCCCTCATCCTGATATATATGGCCCCCTCATCCCTCATCCTGATATGTATGGCCCCCTCATCCTGATATGTATGGCACCCCTCATCCTGATATGTATGGCCCCCCTCATCCCTCTTCCTGGTATGTATGGCACCCCTCCTCCTAGTATGCTTGGCACCCCCTGATCCCTATCACGCTGCACACAAAACAATAAACAATTATCTAAAAAAAAGGGATTGTTGTTCCAGCTTTTTTTTTTGAGCATATTCTGGTGTGGATCCTTCTGGTTCCGTGCAAGCTGGATTATAAGTACTGGGTGAGCTGGTTTTCCTTTTATTACAAATAAACAATTATACTTACCATCTCTCTGCTCCAATGCTGCGTCCTGCTCTGCTGCCGACAGGGATCTCCCAGTGTGAGCTGCGCATGGTGTAACTGCCATGCGCCCGCACACTGTGATCTGCTGTGCCGGCATAGTCACTGCTCCCCATGCCGGGACTATGAGCGTGGAGAGCAGTGACTATTCATTCTCCCTAATAGCGCGCACACTGTACCCGTAGCGCGGTTCCTGCTGTCGCTCTGCGGTCAGTGTGCCGCTATTAAAGACCATGAATATTCACTACCACCTATGGGAGTGGATTATAGTGAATATTCATGGTCTTTAATAGCGGGCACACAGACTGAAGAGCAGCAGCAGGAGCCACACTGCGGGTACAGTATGCGTGCTATTAAGGTGAGTGAATGGTTACTGTTCCCCATGCACACTGTCCCGGCGTGGGGAGCAGTGACTATGCCGGCACAGCAGTTCACTGTGTAAGGGCGCACGGCAGGGACCCCATGCGCACCCTGCCATGCACAACTCACACAGTGAGAGTTTCGGCAGCAGAGCAAAACGCAGCGCTGGAGCAGAGAGGAGGTGAGTATGATTGTTTATTGTTTTGTGTGCAGCGTGATGGAGATCAGGGGGTGCCAAGCATGCCAGGAAGAGGGATGAGAGGTGCCATGCATACCAGGATGAGGGATGAGGGGGGCCATTCATACCAGGATGAAGGGTGCCATACATACCAGGATGGGGATGAGGGGGGCCATACATACCAGGAAGAGGGATGAGGGGTGCCATGCATACCAGGGTGAGGGATGAGGGGGGCCATACATACCAGGATGAAGGGTGCCATACATACCAGGATGGGGATGAGGGGTGCCATGCATACTAGGATGGGGATGAGGGGTGCCATGCATACCGGGATGAGGATGAGGGCCACGTATAACAGGAAGGAGGGGGCCATATATACCAGGATGGGGGATATTAACAGAATTTGGGCACATTACCCCTATAACAGTGTCAGCAGCAGACCCCCTCCCCCTTAGCAGTGCATCATGACCACATTTTTTTGCTTCAATTTTTTTTTCTATTTTCCTCCTCTAAAACCTAGGTGGTCTTATAGTCCGAAAAATACGGTAATTTAATAACACCCTGTACTCACCCCCAGTGCTGGCGCTGTTCCAGCTTGACGTTACAGGCACCGGAGAGGAGTATAAGCTGTTTTTCTTTTCCATGCACTTGAGCAGGAGATGTCCATGTAGTGGACAACCTGTAACCCAATAGTGAAGCCTCTAGCTCCACCTCTGCTTCTGGACCTCAATGTAAAGACACTGCAGGTAATATCATTGTGCTGCAAATGCTGACAATATATGTGTGTAATGGACACACTGTATCTAGATCTGTTGCTTGTCAGTGGGCAAATGAAGAAATAAATTGAGTTCAAAGTTTTCCATCACAGAACTGTAACATTCCTGCTGCACCGCGTGAACCAGGAGGCCAAGTCAATTTATCTTGTGAAGTGAAGGTGGCAGCAAAATGTGCGAGTGTATATATATAATGAAACATATGGCAGAAGTTGATATTTTAGACTATTACAGTAAGTTCGATGTCACAAGATTGAGATTTGCAGCTGACAATTGTATTTTAGAGTGATATTTTGTATACAACGGTGACAAAGCTAATTGTTGAGACGGATCATGTCGCCCAGAATTTGCTTTACTTTGGTGACTTTTTGCTTTTTCTTATTTTACTGTGTTAGACGCGCACACGGCTGGAGAATATAACGAAATATGAACATTGCTCCAGAAATCCCGTGTATAGTAAACGTGTAAAGTCTTTCCTATATATGAAGTGATTGTGTGCGGGATTTCCCAAAAAAAAGGCAGCAGATTTATTTACCAACAATATTAATGCAGTACAGGATGCAGCAGACCCCCATTATAAAGGCAGAGGGCAGCAGGGGGGCAAAATACTGATGAAACAACCACTCACACCTGACCATTCATGGAGGACACATGGATAAGGCTTGTACAGGGACCATCAGTATTTTGCACCGGTGCTGCCTCCGCCTTTACATGGGGCTGCTGCATCCTGCAGTGCTTTTGTTTGGAATCCTTGTGTTGCTAAATTCAGCCTCAGCATTTTTCTTTCATTTTTTTTATTTTATTTTATACCCTTTTTGGTGAGTTGCTTTTTTATTTTTGTGTGTGGCTTTTGCAGATTTTGAGTTTGTGTCTTCTCTGTTTCCAACCTGAAAGTGTTAGGTAAAGTAAGGACGCAGTTTGCTCTCCAGATGCCTTTCTATTAATATTTTCCTGTGCGTCTCCGATATTCAGTTTTGTAATTCAGAGAAAATAACACATTTCCCATGACGTACAGAGATCTCCAGAACCAGCTCACAATAAATGGGAAGTTTTATTCTGATGAGATGATTCAGTAAGGTCCTGGCAGGGCAGCACCTGGATGATCACGAGCACGGGTCTCTGTAAAATCTGCCCATATGAAGAATACAGAAAACAAAGTATTTACTGACTTATTAATCTCTGGTCATAACTGGATTCTAGTATCTCAATGAGCTCCAAGTTCTGACTCGAGAGATCCAACAAACCCTCCGTTCCCCGTGTAAAGCTTAGCGTATAGCACCGGAATCATTCCTGGGGTATATAGTCATCCTCTGGTTATTCCACACATCCAATCTCAGTGCATATTACTGATACATGTTATAATCACAGATTTAGGGCTCACTCACATTGGTGTATATCCTCACAAGCAAGAGAATCGGGCAGATTATACTAATGACACAGTTTGATCCATGTGTTATCTTCCTGCGATCCGATTCTCTCGCATACGATAGAATCAGATCACAGGTATGGAGAAGATGGAGAACTTAATTTTCCATCTTCTCCATTGTCTCTGTGCGCATACATCGGACCGGGATGACATTCGGGGATAGTCCGATGTTTCACACGCACCCGTAGACTTGTATGAGCGATACGAATAATGGAGCCACTCACAGAATGCTGCCGAGAAAATAATCGCAGCTCTGCACTGACCCATAGTATAACGCTGGGCCAAGTGCTATCCGGTAAAACATCAGAGCACTCGGCCATGTTGTACGCCAGTGTGAGCGAGCCCTTAGAATGAGCATCTCTCGATAGTTTTTTCCTCAGCTGCTCATTCTTCATATTCATATCAGATTTATCAATAAAAGAAATGTTTCATCTTTTTAACTTATTAGAACATTTAAAAAAAAAACTTGCTGAATTTCTTGTTGCCTGGCATCCAAAGTGGGACGTCACAGAGAGACGTTCTCGGCCCGGCAGGAAGCCTCGGTGCATGAATGACGGTTGACGCACAGGGAAGAGCTTCATTTTTGAGTTATTAATCCCTTTTACAAGTTCTGCTACTTTTCAGGAGTAAATCTAAAGTTTTAGAATTCATCAAAGTCAGAAATTCCATAGAGAAAAGTTTACTGGAGAAATTTAAAAAAGTTATGAAATGTCCATCACAGCTGTAGATTCTTGTGGGGAGAGATGCATGAAACACTCATCTGGAGACAGATGCCAACCTGATGTACCAAATCCAAATCTGCCCAAGTGCAGCCAAGTAAGAAACCCCATGCAGTCAGGAACATGGGTGAAGGTTATACAGGAAACTCCGGGAAGTAATCGCCAGTGAAAAGTACAACGTTTCCATATAACCTAAAAACCAAAGACAAAGGTCGGGCATTGTATCCATCATGTGGGCAGAATAAAAAAAAGATATTTTGTTATACTTTCAAAAATTGCTAAACTGTTTCCTCCTTGTGCTCCTCACGGTCACATATTATTTTTAGCAGCAAAACGAAAAAAGGAAAAGCTGTTAGTCTACATAAATATTCACTTTAGCATTTTTTTTTTCATTTTTTTTAATTTAAAAGATCTAAATATGTCATATTTTATATCTATAGCTGTTACAAAGCTCTATTTCTCCTGTACAGGCATTGCTTAAAGTGATAAAATTCTGTTTTACCTGCAGCCACCACTAGGGGGAGCTCAGGAACTTACAACAGACTTATTTACAGTATGCAGCAGACTCCTGAGCTCCCTCTAGTGGTGGCTGCAGGGAGGCGGAATTTCTAATGTAACTATTTGCTTGTTTGAAGGGGAAATGGAAAAAAAAAAATAAACTCCGACCAACTAAAAAAAGTGAATAGCACACAATTCCTTGGAATTATACGCTAATTTTTCTTTTCATATAGATTTTCTCATACAGGGCTCCACATCTCTCAAAATAATTACAATTTAACTGTTTGTAGCTACCACTAGTGAATGAAATGCATCAATAGTAAGCAGTAAGCTCCCCCTAGTGTTGACTGGACGCTAAGTCATGTTTTAAATCTATGTCTTTGCAAGAGATTTGGAGTTCGGTATTCGAAAAGTGATTGTCTGACCATAGTGACTATATAATGAAAAGTTAATTGGCATGTAATTGACTTTGCTTAGACAAAATAATAAACTGGTGTTCAGGAGAGGACAATCACTTTAAGCAATAACACTCAAATACTCTGAAAAGTGCCTGAAATGTGGATCTGTGCTTCAATGCTGGATATAAAGCCTCCCCGGCTGCAGTACTTCTGCACAACAATGTGTTCTATCTAATGATGAAAGTTCACTGCTCGCCAAAATAAGGGCTTATATCTTCACAAACATTCCAAAAAATGTGATGAAAGTCACCTCATCTGTAGCTGCAGGAAGCGCTGCACATCTGCTGCTCGCTCGGCTTCAGAAACGAACGCAGCGTCCTATATATAGAGCAGAGCAATGATATAAACCTACAATAGCATCACCGGCACACCGGCCAGTGCAATGTCACCTGTGCAGAGCAATGATATAAACCTACAATAGCATCACCGGCACACCGGCCAGTGCAATGTCACCTGTGCAGAGCAATGATATAAACCTGCCGCAGCATCACCGGCACACCGGCCAGTGGAATGTCACCTGTGCAGAGCAATGATATAAACCTACAGTAGCATCACCGGCACACCGGCCAGTGCAATGTCACCTGTGCAGAGCAATGATATAAACCTACAATAGCATCACCGACACACCGTCCAGTGCAATGTCACCTGTGCAGAGCAATGATATAAACCTACAGTAGCATCACCGTCACACCGGCCAGTCCAATGTCACCTGTGCAGAGCAGTGATAAAAACCTACAATAGCATCACCGGCACACCGACCAGTGCAATGTCACCTGTGCAGAGCAATGATATAAACCTACAATAGCATCACCGGCACACCGGCCAGTGCAATGTCACCTGTGCAGAGCAATGATATAAACCTACAATAGCATCACCGACACACCGTCCAGTGCAATGTCACCTGTGCAGAGCAATGATATAAACCTACAGTAGCATCACCGTCACACCGGCCAGT
The DNA here is from genome assembly GCF_046119375.1 of Phyllobates terribilis. NCBI lineage: Eukaryota > Metazoa > Chordata > Amphibia > Anura > Dendrobatidae > Phyllobates > Phyllobates terribilis. The sequence continues at coordinate 180,425,977 of NW_027362769.1, read as the reverse complement.
CCAATGTCACCTGTGCAGAGCAGTGATAAAAACCTACAATAGCATCACCGGCACACCGACCAGTGCAATGTCACCTGTGCAGAGCAATGATATAAACCTACAATAGCATCACCGGCACACCGGCCCGTGCAATGTCACCTGTGCAGAGCAATTATATAAACCTACAATAGCATCACCGACACACCGGCCAGTGCAATGTCACCTGTGCAGAGCAATGATATAAACCTACAGTAGCATCACCGGCACACCGGCCAGTGAATTGACACCTGTGCAAAGCAATGATATAAACCCACAGTAGCATCACCGGCACACCGGCCAATGAAATGTCACCTGTGCAGAGCAATGATATAAACCTACAGTAGCATCACCGGCACACGGGCCAGTGCAATGTCACCTGTGCAGAGCAATGATATAAACCTACAGTAGCATCACCGGCACACCGGCCAGTGCAATGTCACCTGTGCAGAGCAATGATATAAACCTGCCGCAGCATCACCGGCACACTGGCCAGTGCAATGCCACCTGTGCAGAGCAATGATATAAACCTACAGTAGCATCACCGGCACACCGGCCAGTGCAATGTCACCTGTGCAGAGCAATGATATAAACCTACAGTAGCATCACCGGCACACCGGCCAGTGCAATGTCACCTGTGTAAAGCAATGATATAAACCTACAATAGCATCACCGGCACACCGGCCAGTGCAATGTCACCTGTGCAGAGCAATAATCTAAACCTACAATAGCATCACCGGCACACCGGCCAGTGCAATGTCACCTGTGCAGAGCAATGATATAAACCTACAATAGCATCACCAGCACACCGGCCAGTGCAATGTCACCTGTGCAGAGCAATAATCTAAACCTACAATAGCATCACCGGCACACCGGCCAGTGCAATGTCACCTGTGCAGAGCAATGATATAAACCTGCCGCAGCATCACCGGCACACTGGCCAGTGCAATGTCACCTGTGCAGAGCAATGATATAAACCTACAGTAGCATCACCGGCACACCGGCCAGTGCAATATCACCTGTGCAGAGCAATGATATAAACCTACAGTAGCATCACCGGCACACCGGCCAGTGCAATGTCACCTGTGCAGAGCAATGATATAAACCTACAGTAGCATCACCGGCACACCGGCCAGTGCAATGTCACCTGTGCAAAGCAATGATATAAACCTACAATAGCATCACCAGCACACCGGCCAGTGCAATGTCACCTGTGCAGAGCAATGATCTAAACCTACAATAGCATCACCGGCACACCGGCCAGTGCAATGTCACCTGTGCAGAGTAATGATATAAACCTACAATAACATCACCGGCACACCGGCCAGTGCAATGTCACCTATGCAGAGCAATGATATAAACCTACAGTAGCATCAGCGGCACACCGGCCAGTGCAATGTCACCTGTGCAGAGCAATGATATAAACTTGCTACAGCATCACTGGCACACCGGCCAGTGCAATGTCACCTGTGCAGAGCAATGATATAAACCTACAGTAGCATCACCGGCACACCGGCCAGTGCAATGTCACCTGTGCAGAGCAATGATATAAACCTGCCGCAGCATCACCGGCACACCGGCCAGTGCAGTGTCACCTGTGCAGAGCAATGATATTAACCTACAGTAGCATCACCGGCACACCGGCCAGTGCAATGTCACCTGTGCAGAGCAATGATATAAACCTGCCGCAGCATCACCGGCACAGTGGTCAGTGCAATGTCACCTGTGCAGAGCAATGATATAAACCTACAATAGCATCACCGGCACACCGGCCAGTGCAATGTCACCTGTGCAGAGCAATGATATAAACCTACAATAGCATCACCGGCACACCGGCCAGTGCAATGTCACCTGTGCAGAGCAATGATATAAACCTACAATAGCATCACCGGCACACCGGACAGTGCAATGTCACCTGTGCAGAGCAATGATATAAACCTACAATAGCATCACCGGCACACCGACCAGTGCAATGTCACCTGTGCAGAGCAATGATATAAACCTACAATAGCATCACCGGCACACCGGCCAGTGCAATGTCACCTGTGCAGAGCAATGATATAAACCTACAATAGCATCACCGGCACACCGGCCAGTGCAATGTCACCTGCGCAGAGCAATGATATAAACCTACAATAGCATCACCGGCACACCGGCCAGTGCAATGTCACCTGTGCAGAGCAATGATACAAACCTACAGTAGCATCACCGGCACACCGGCCAGTGCAATGTCACCTGTGCAGAGCAATGATATAAACCTACAGTAGCATCACCGGCACACTGGCCAGTGCAATGTCACCTGTGCAGAGCAATCATATAAACCTGCCGCAGCATCACCGGCACAGTGGCCAGTGCAATGTCACCTTTGCAGAGCAATGATATAAACCTACAATAGAATCACCGGCACACCGACCAGTGCAATGTCACCTGTGCAGAGCAATGATATAAACCTACAGTAGCATCACCGGCACACCAGCCAGTGCAATGTCACCTGTGCAGAGCAATGATATAAACCTACAGTAGCATCACCGGCACACCGACCAGTGCAATGTCACCTGTGCAGAGAAATGATATAAACCTACAATAGCATCACCGACACTCCGGCCAGTGCAATGTCACCTGCGCAGAGCAATGATATAAACCTGCCACAGCATCACTGGCACACCAGCCAGTACAATGTCACCTGTGTAGAGCAATGATATAAACCTACAATAGCATCACCGGCACACCGGCCAGTCCAATGTCACCTGTGCAGAGCAATGATATAAACCTACAATAGCATCACCGGCACACCGACCAGTGCAATGTCACCTGTGCAGAACAATGATATAAACCTACAATAGCATCACCGGCACTCCGGCCAGTGCAATGTTACCTGCGCAGAGCAATGATATAAACCTGCCGCAGCATCACCGGCACACTGGCCAGTGCAATGTCACTTGTGCAGAGCAATTATATAAACCTGCCACAGCATCACTGGCACACCAGCCAGTACAATGTCACCTGTGCAGAGCAATGATATAAACCTACAATAGCATCACCGGCACACCGACCAGTGCAATGTCACCTGTGCAGAGCAATGATATAAACCTACAATAGCATCACCGGCACACCGGCCAGTGCAATGTCACCTGCGCAGAGCAATGATATAAACCTACAATAGCATCACCGGCACACCGGCCAGTGCAATGTCACCTGTGCAGAGCAATGATACAAACCTACATTAGCATCACCGGCACACCGGCCAGTGCAATGTCACCTGTGCAGAGCAATGATATAAACCTACAATAGCATCACCGGCACACCAACCAGTGCAATGTCACCTGTGCAGAGCAATGATATAAACCTACAATAGCATCACCGGCACTCCGGCCAGTGCAATGTCACCTGCGCAGAGCAATGATAAAAACCTGCCACAGCATCACTGGCGCACCAGCCAGTACAATGTCACCTGTGTAGAGCAATGATATAAACCTACAATAGCATCACCGGCACACCGGCCAGTCCAATGTCACCTGTGCAGAGCAATGATATAAACCTACAATAGCATCACCGGCACTCCGGCCAGTCCAATGTCACCTGTGCAGAGCAAAGATATAAACCTACAATAGCATCACCGGCACACCGGCCAGTGCAATGTCACCTGTGCAGAACAATGATATAAACCTACAATAGCATCACCGGCACACCGGCCAGTGCAATGTCACCTGTGCAGAGCAATGATATAAACCTACAATAGCATCACCAGCACACCGGCCAGTGCAATGTCACCTGTGCAGAGCAATAATCTAAACCTACAATAGCATCACCGGCACACCGGCCAGTGCAATGTCACCTGTGCAGAGCAATGATATAAACCTGCCGCAGCATCACCGGCACACTGGCCAGTGCAATGTCACCTGTGCAGAGCAATGATATAAACCTACAGTAGCATCACCGGCACACCGGCCAGTGCAATATCACCTGTGCAGAGCAATGATATAAACCTACAGTAGCATCACCGGCACACCGGCCAGTGCAATGTCACCTGTGCAGAGCAATGATATAAACCTACAGTAGCATCACCGGCACACCGGCCAGTGCAATGTCACCTGTGCAAAGCAATGATATAAACCTACAATAGCATCACCAGCACACCGGCCAGTGCAATGTCACCTGTGCAGAGCAATGATCTAAACCTACAATAGCATCACCGGCACACCGGCCAGTGCAATGTCACCTGTGCAGAGTAATGATATAAACCTACAATAACATCACCGGCACACCGGCCAGTGCAATGTCACCTATGCAGAGCAATGATATAAACCTACAGTAGCATCAGCGGCACACCGGCCAGTGCAATGTCACCTGTGCAGAGCAATGATATAAACTTGCCACAGCATCACTGGCACACCGGCCAGTGCAATGTCACCTGTGCAGAGCAATGATATAAACCTACAGTAGCATCACCGGCACACCGGCCAGTGCAATGTCACCTGTGCAGAGCAATGATATAAACCTGCCGCAGCATCACCGGCACACCGGCCAGTGCAGTGTCACCTGTGCAGAGCAATGATATTAACCTACAGTAGCATCACCGGCACACCGGCCAGTGCAATGTCACCTGTGCAGAGCAATGATATAAACCTGCCGCAGCATCACCGGCACAGTGGTCAGTGCAATGTCACCTGTGCAGAGCAATGATATAAACCTACAATAGCATCACCGGCACACCGGCCAGTGCAATGTCACCTGTGCAGAGCAATGATATAAACCTACAATAGCATCACCGGCACACCGGCCAGTGCAATGTCACCTGTGCAGAGCAATGATATAAACCTACAATAGCATCACCGGCACACCGGACAGTGCAATGTCACCTGTGCAGAGCAATGATATAAACCTACAATAGCATCACCGGCACACCGACCAGTGCAATGTCACCTGTGCAGAGCAATGATATAAACCTACAATAGCATCACCGGCACACCGGCCAGTGCAATGTCACCTGTGCAGAGCAATGATATAAACCTACAATAGCATCACCGGCACACCGGCCAGTGCAATGTCACCTGCGCAGAGCAATGATATAAACCTACAATAGCATCACCGGCACACCGGCCAGTGCAATGTCACCTGTGCAGAGCAATGATACAAACCTACAGTAGCATCACCGGCACACCGGCCAGTGCAATGTCACCTGTGCAGAGCAATGATATAAACCTACAGTAGCATCACCGGCACACTGGCCAGTGCAATGTCACCTGTGCAGAGCAATCATATAAACCTGCCGCAGCATCACCGGCACAGTGGCCAGTGCAATGTCACCTGTGCAGAGCAATGATATAAACCTACAATAGAATCACCGGCACACCGACCAGTGCAATGTCACCTGTGCAGAGCAATGATATAAACCTACAGTAGCATCACCGGCACACCAGCCAGTGCAATGTCACCTGTGCAGAGCAATGATATAAACCTACAGTAGCATCACCGGCACACCGACCAGTGCAATGTCACCTGTGCAGAGCAATGATATAAACCTACAATAGCATCACCGACACTCCGGCCAGTGCAATGTCACCTGCGCAGAGCAATGATATAAACCTGCCACAGCATCACTGGCACACCAGCCAGTACAATGTCACCTGTGTAGAGCAATGATATAAACCTACAATAGCATCACCGGCACACCGGCCAGTCCAATGTCACCTGTGCAGAGCAATGATATAAACCTACAATAGCATCACCGGCACACCGACCAGTGCAATGTCACCTGTGCAGAACAATGATATAAACCTACAATAGCATCACCGGCACTCCGGCCAGTGCAATGTTACCTGCGCAGAGCAATGATATAAACCTGCCGCAGCATCACCGGCACACTGGCCAGTGCAATGTCACTTGTGCAGAGCAATTATATAAACCTGCCACAGCATCACTGGCACACCAGCCAGTACAATGTCACCTGTGCAGAGCAATGATATAAACCTACAATAGCATCACCGGCACACCGACCAGTGCAATGTCACCTGTGCAGAGCAATGATATAAACCTACAATAGCATCACCGGCACACCGGCCAGTGCAATGTCACCTGTGCAGAGCAATGATATAAACCTACAATAGCATCACCGGCACACCGGCCAGTGCAATGTCACCTGCGCAGAGCAATGATATAAACCTACAATAGCATCACCGGCACACCGGCCAGTGCAATGTCACCTGTGCAGAGCAATGATACAAACCTACATTAGCATCACCGGCACACCGGCCAGTGCAATGTCACCTGTGCAGAGCAATGATATAAACCTACAATAGCATCACCGGCACTCCGGCCAGTCCAATGTCACCTGTGCAGAGCAAAGATATAAACCTACAATAGCATCACCGGCACACCGGCCAGTGCAATGTCACCTGTGCAGAACAATGATATAAACCTACAATAGCATCACCGGCACTCCGGCCAGTGCAATGTCACCTGCGCAGAGCAATGATATAAACCTGCCGCAGCATCACCGGCACACTGGCCAGTGCAATGTCACTTGTGCAGAGCAATTATATAAACCTGCCACAGCATCACTGGCACACCGGCCAGTCCAATGTCACCTGTGTAGAGCAATGATATAAACCTACAATAGCATCACCGGCACACCGGCCAGTCCAATGTCACCTGTGTAGAGCAATGATATAAACCTACAATAGCATCACCGGCACACCAGCCAGTCCAATGTCACCTGTGCAGAGCAATGATATAAACCTACAATAGCATCACCGGCACTCCGGCCAGTCCAATGTCACCTGTGCAGAGCAATGATATAAACCTACAATAGCATCACCGGCACACCAGCCAGTGCAATGTCACCTGTGCAGAACAATGATATAAACCTACCGCAGCATCACCGGCACACCGGCCAGTGCAATGTCACCTGTGCAGAGCAATGATATAAACCTGCCGCAGCATCACCGGCACACTGGCCAGTGCAATGTCACCTGTGCAGAGCAATGATATAAACCTACCGCAGCATCACCGGCACATCGGCCAGTGCAATGTCACCTGTGCAGAGCAATGATATAAACCTACAATAGCATCACCGGCACTCCGGCCAGTCCAATGTCACCTGTGCAGAGCAATGATATAAACCTACAATAGCATCACCGGCACACCGGCCAGTGCAATGTCACCTGTGCAGAACAATGATATACACCTACAATAGCATCACCGGCACACCAGCCAGTGCAATGTCACCTGTGCAGAACAATGATATAAACCTACCGCAGCATCACCGGCACACCGGCCAGTGCAATGTCACCTGTGCAGAGCAATGATATAAACCTGCCAAAGCATCACCGGCACACTGGCCAGTGCAATGTCACCTGTGCAGAGCAATGATATAAACCTACAGTAGCATCACCGGCACACCGGCCAGTGAATTGTCACCTGTGCAAAGCAATGATATAAACCTACAGTAGCATCATCGGCACACCGGCCAATGAAATGTCACCTGTGCAGAGCAATGATATAAACCTACAGTAGCATCACCGGCACACGGGCCAGTGCAATGTCACCTGTGCAGAGCAATGATATAAACCTACAGTAGCATCATCGGCACACCGGCCAGTGCAATGTCACCTGTGCAGAGCAATGATATAAACCTACAATAGTATCACCGGCACACCGGCCAGTGCAATGTCACCTGAGCAGAGCAATGATATAAACCTGCTGCAGCATCACCGGCACACCGGCCAGTGCAATGTCACCTGTGCAGAGCAATGATATAAACCTGCCGCAGCATCACCGGCACACCGGCCAGTGAAATGTCACCTGTGCAGAGCAATGATATAAACCTACAATAGCATCACCCGCACACCGGCCAGTGCAATGTCACCTGTGCAGAGCAATGATATAAACCTACAGTAGCATCACCGGCACACAGGCCAGTGCAATGTCACCTGTGCGGAGCAATGATATAAACCTACAGCAGCATCACCGGCACACCGGCCAGTGCAATGTCACCTGTGCAGAGCAATGATATAAACCTGCCGCAGCATCACCGGCACACCGGCCAGTCCAATGTCACCTGTGCAGAGCAATGATATAAACCTGCCGCAGCATCACCGGCACACCGGTCAGTGCAATGTCACCTGTGCAGAGCAATGATATAAACCTAAAGTAGCATTACCGACACACCGGCCAGTGCAATGTCACCTGTGCAGAGCAATGATATAAACCTGCTGCTGCATCACCGGCACACCGGCCAGTGCAATGTCACCTGTGCAGAGCAATTATATAAACCTACAATAGCATCACCGGCACACCGGCCAGTGCAATGTCACCTGTGCAGAGCAATGATATAAACCTACGGTAGCATCACCGGCACACCGGCCAGTGAATTGTCACCTGTGCAAAGCAATGATATAAACCTACAGTAGCATCACCGGCACACCGGCCAATGAAATGTCACCTGTGCAGAGCAATGATATAAACCTACAGTAGCATCACCGGCACACGGGCCAGTGCAATGTCACCTGTGCAGAGCAATGATATAAACCTACAGTAGCATCACCGGCACACCGGCCAGTGCAATGTCACCTGTGCAGAACAATGATATAAACCTACAATAGCATCACCGGCACACCGGCCAGTGCAATGTCACCTGTGCAGAGCAATGATATAAACCTACAATAGTATCACCGGCACACCGGCCAGTGCAATGTCACCTGTGCAGAGCAATGATATAAACCTACAATAGTATCACCGGCAAACCGGCCAGTGCAATGTCACCTGTGCAGAGCAATGATATAAACCTGCTGCAGCATCACCGGCACACCAGCCAGTGCAATGTCACCTGTGCAGAGCAATGATATAAACCTGCCGCAGCATCACCGGCACACCGGCCAGTGAAATGTCACCTGTGCAGAGCAATGATATAAACCTATAATAGCATCACCGGCACACCAGCCAGTGCAATGTCACCTGTGCAGAACAATGATATAAACCTACCGCAGCATCACCGGCACACCGGCCAGTGCAATGTCACCTGTGCAGAGCAATGATATAAACCTACAATAGCATCACCGGCACACGGGCCAGTGCAATGTCACCTGTGCAGAGTAATGATATAAACCTACAGTAGCATCACCGGCACACCGGCCAGTGCATTGTCACCTGTGCAGAGCAATGATATAAACCTACAGTAGCATCACCGGCAAACCGGCCAGTGCAATGTCACCTGAGCAGAGCAATGATATAAACCTACAATAGCATCACCAGCACACCGGCCAGTGCAATGTCACCTGTGCAGAGCAATGATATAAACCTACAATAGCATCACCGGCACACCGGCCAGTGCAATGTCACCTGTGCAGAGCAATGATACAAACCTACAATAGCATCACCGGCACACCGGCCAGTGCAATGTCACCTGTGCAGAGCAATGATATAAACCTACAATAGCATCACCGACACACCGTCCAGTGCAATGTCACCTGTGCAGAGCAATGATATAAACCTACAGTAGCATCACCGTCACACCGGCCAGTCCAATGTCACCTGTGCAGAGCAGTGATAAAAACCTACAATAGCATCACCGGCACACCGACCAGTGCAATGTCACCTGTGCAGAGCAATGATATAAACCTACAATAGCATCACCGGCACACCGGCCAGTGCAATGTCACCTGTGCAGAGCAATGATATAAACCTACAATAGCATCACCGACACACCGTCCAGTGCAATGTCACCTGTGCAGAGCAATGATATAAACCTACAGTAGCATCACCGTCACACCGGCCAGTCCAATGTCACCTGTGCAGAGCAGTGATAAAAACCTACAATAGCATCACCGGCACACCGACCAGTGCAATGTCACCTGTGCAGAGCAATGATATAAACCTACAATAGCATCACCGGCACACCGGCCCGTGCAATGTCACCTGTGCAGAGCAATTATATAAACCTACAATAGCATCACCGACACACCGGCCAGTGCAATGTCACCTGTGCAGAGCAATGATATAAACCTACAGTAGCATCACCGGCACACCGGCCAGTGAATTGACACCTGTGCAAAGCAATGATATAAACCCACAGTAGCATCACCGGCACACCGGCCAATGAAATGTCACCTGTGCAGAGCAATGATATAAACCTACAGTAGCATCACCGGCACACGGGCCAGTGCAATGTCACCTGTGCAGAGCAATGATATAAACCTACAGTAGCATCACCGGCACACCGGCCAGTGCAATGTCACCTGTGCAGAGCAATGATATAAACCTGCCGCAGCATCACCGGCACACCGGCCAGTGCAATGTCACCTGTGCAGAGCAATGATATAAACCTACAATAGCATCACCGGCACACCGGCCAGTGCAATGTCACCTGTGCAGAGCAATGATATAAACCTACAATAGCATCACCGGCACACCGGCCAGTGCAATGTCACCTGTGCAGAGCAATGATATAAACCTACAGTAGCATCACCGGCACACCGGCCAGTGCAATGTCACATGTGCAGAGCAATGATATAAACCTACAATAGCATCACCGGCACACCGGCCAGTGCAATGTCACCTGTGCAGAGCAATGATATAAACCTATAATAGCATCAACGGCACACCGGCCAGTGCAATGTCACCTGTGCAGAGCAATGATATAAACCTGCCGCAGCATCACCGACACACCGGCCAGTGCAATGTCACCTGTGCAGAGCAATGATATAAACCTACAATAGCATCACCAGCACACCGGCCAGTGCAATGTCACCTGTGCAGAGCAATGATATAAACCTACAATAGCATCACCGGCACACCGACCAGTGCAATGTCACCTGTGCAGAGCAATGATATAAACCTGCCGCAGCATCACCGGCACACCGGCCAGTGCAATGTCACCTGTAAAGAGCAATGATATAAACCTACAATAGCATCACCGGCACACCGGCCAGTGCAATGTCACCTGTGCAGAGCAATGATATAAACCTACAATAGCATCACCGGCACACCGGCCAGTGCAATGTCACCTGTGCAGAGCAATGATATAAACCTACAATAGCATCACCGTCACACCGGCCAGTCCAATGTCACCTGTGCAGAGCAGTGATAAAAACCTACAATAGCATCACCGGCACACCGACCAGTGCAATGTCACCTGTGCAGAGCAATGATATAAACCTACAATGGCATCACCGGCACACCGGCCCATGCAATGTCACCTGTGCAGAGCAATTATATAAACCTACAATAGCATCACCGGCACACCGGCCAGTGCAATGTCACCTGTGCAGAGCAATGATATAAACCTACAGTAGCATCACCGGCACACCGGCCAGTGAATTGTCACCTGTGCAAAGCAATGATATAAACCTACATAGCATCACCGGCACACCGGCCAATGAAATGTCACCTGTGCAGAGCAATGATATAAACCTACAGTAGCATCACCGGCACACGGGCCAGTGCAATGTCACCTGTGCAGAGAAATGATATAAACCTACAGTAGCATCACCGGCACACCGGCCAGTGCAATGTCACCTGTGCAGAGCAATGATATAAACCTACAATAGTATCACCGGCACACCGGCCAGTGCAATGTCACCTGAGCAGAGCAATGATATAAACCTGCTGCAGCATCACCGGCACACCGGCCAGTGCAATGTTACCTGTGCAGAGCAATGATATAAACCTGCCGCAGCGTCACCGGCACACCGGCCAGTGAAATGTCACCTGTGCAGAGCAATGATATAAACCTATAATAGCATCACCGGCACACCGGCCAGTGCAATGTCACCTGTGCAGAGCAATGATATAAACCTGCCGCAGCATCACCGACACACCGGCCAGTGCAATGTCACCTGTGCAGAGCAATGATATAAACCTACAATAGCATCACCGGCACACCGGCCAGTGCAATGTCACCTGTGCAGAGCAATGATATAAACCTGCTGCAGCATCACCGGCACACCGGCCAGTGCAATGTTACCTGTGCAGAGCAATGATATAAACCTACAATAGCATCACCGGCACACCGGCCAGTGCAATGTCACCTGTGCAGAGCAATGATATAAACCTACAATAGCATCACCGACACACCGTCCAGTGCAATGTCACCTGTGCAGAGCAATGATATAAACCTACAGTAGCATCACCGTCACACCGGCCAGTCCAATGTCACCTGTGCAGAGCAGTGATAAAAACCTACAATAGCATCACCGGCACACCGACCAGTGCAATGTCACCTGTGCAGAGCAATGATATAAACCTACAATAGCATCACCGGCACACCGGCCCGTGCAATGTCACCTGTGCAGAGCAATTATATAAACCTACAATAGCATCACCGACACACCGGCCAGTGCAATGTCACCTGTGCAGAGCAATGATATAAACCTACAGTAGCATCACCGGCACACCGGCCAGTGAATTGACACCTGTGCAAAGCAATGATATAAACCCACAGTAGCATCACCGGCACACCGGCCAATGAAATGTCACCTGTGCAGAGCAATGATATAAACCTACAGTAGCATCACCGGCACACGGGCCAGTGCAATGTCACCTGTGCAGAGCAATGATATAAACCTACAGTAGCATCACCGGCACACCGGCCAGTGCAATGTCACCTGTGCAGAGCAATGATATAAACCTGCCGCAGCATCACCGGCACACCGGCCAGTGCAATGTCACCTGTGCAGAGCAATGATATAAACCTACAATAGCATCACCGGCACACCGGCCAGTGCAATGTCACCTGTGCAGAGCAATGATATAAACCTACAATAGCATCACCGGCACACCGGCCAGTGCAATGTCACCTGTGCAGAGCAATGATATAAACCTACAGTAGCATCACCGGCACACCGGCCAGTGCAATGTCACATGTGCAGAGCAATGATATAAACCTACAATAGCATCACCGGCACACCGGCCAGTGCAATGTCACCTGTGCAGAGCAATGATATAAACCTATAATAGCATCAACGGCACACCGGCCAGTGCAATGTCACCTGTGCAGAGCAATGATATAAACCTGCCGCAGCATCACCGACACACCGGCCAGTGCAATGTCACCTGTGCAGAGCAATGATATAAACCTACAATAGCATCACCAGCACACCGGCCAGTGCAATGTCACCTGTGCAGAGCAATGATATAAACCTACAATAGCATCACCGGCACACCGACCAGTGCAATGTCACCTGTGCAGAGCAATGATATAAACCTGCCGCAGCATCACCGGCACACCGGCCAGTGCAATGTCACCTGTAAAGAGCAATGATATAAACCTACAATAGCATCACCGGCACACCGGCCAGTGCAATGTCACCTGTGCAGAGCAATGATATAAACCTACAATAGCATCACCGGCACACCGGCCAGTGCAATGTCACCTGTGCAGAGCAATGATATAAACCTACAATAGCATCACCGTCACACCGGCCAGTCCAATGTCACCTGTGCAGAGCAGTGATAAAAACCTACAATAGCATCACCGGCACACCGACCAGTGCAATGTCACCTGTGCAGAGCAATGATATAAACCTACAATGGCATCACCGGCACACCGGCCCATGCAATGTCACCTGTGCAGAGCAATTATATAAACCTACAATAGCATCACCGGCACACCGGCCAGTGCAATGTCACCTGTGCAGAGCAATGATATAAACCTACAGTAGCATCACCGGCACACCGGCCAGTGAATTGTCACCTGTGCAAAGCAATGATATAAACCTACATAGCATCACCGGCACACCGGCCAATGAAATGTCACCTGTGCAGAGCAATGATATAAACCTACAGTAGCATCACCGGCACACGGGCCAGTGCAATGTCACCTGTGCAGAGAAATGATATAAACCTACAGTAGCATCACCGGCACACCGGCCAGTGCAATGTCACCTGTGCAGAGCAATGATATAAACCTACAATAGTATCACCGGCACACCGGCCAGTGCAATGTCACCTGAGCAGAGCAATGATATAAACCTGCTGCAGCATCACCGGCACACCGGCCAGTGCAATGTTACCTGTGCAGAGCAATGATATAAACCTGCCGCAGCGTCACCGGCACACCGGCCAGTGAAATGTCACCTGTGCAGAGCAATGATATAAACCTATAATAGCATCACCGGCACACCGGCCAGTGCAATGTCACCTGTGCAGAGCAATGATATAAACCTGCCGCAGCATCACCGACACACCGGCCAGTGCAATGTCACCTGTGCAGAGCAATGATATAAACCTACAATAGCATCACCGGCACACCGGCCAGTGCAATGTCACCTGTGCAGAGCAATGATATAAACCTGCCGCAGCATCACCGGCACACCGGCCAGTGCAATGTCACCTGTGCAGAGCAGTGATATAAACCTACAGTAGCATCACCGGCACACCGGCCAGTGCAATGTCACCTGTGCAGAGCAATGATATAAACCTACAATAGCATCACCCGCACACCGGCCAGTGCAATGTCACCTGTGCAGAGCAATGATATAAACCTACAGTAGAATCACCGGCACACAGGCCAGTGCAATGTCACCTGTGCAGAGCAATGATATAAACCTGCTGCAGCATCACCGGCACACCGGCCAGTCCAATGTCACCTGTGCAGAGCAATGATATAAACCTGCTGCAGCATCACCGGCACACCGGCCAGTGCAATGTCACCTGTGCAGAGCAATGATATAAACCTACAGTAGCATCACCGACACACCGGCCAGTGCAATGTCACCTGTGCAGAGCAATGATATAAACCTGCTGCTGCATCACCGGCACACCGGCCAGTGCAATGTCACCTGTGCAGAGCAATTATATAAACCTACAATAGCATCACCGGCACACCGGCCAGTGCAATGTCACCTGTGCAGAGCAATGATATAAACCTACAGTAGCATCACCGGCACACCGGCCAGTGAATTGTCACCTGTGCAAAGCAATGATATAAACCTACAGTAGCATCACCGGCACACCGGCCAATGAAATGTCACCTGTGCAGAGCAATGATATAAACCTACAGTAGCATCACCGGCACACGGGCCAGTGCAATGTCACCTGAGCAGAGCAATGATATAAACCTACAGTAGCATCACCGGCACACCGGCCAGTGCAATGTCACCTGTGCAGAGCAATGATATAAACCTACAATAGTATCACCGGCACACCGGCCAGTGCAATGTCACCTGTGCAGAGCAATGATATAAACCTGCTGCAGCATCACCGGCACACCAGCCAGTGCAATGTCACCTGTGCAGAGCAATGATATAAACCTGCTGCAGCATCACCGGCACACCAGCCAGTGCAATGTCACCTGTGCAGAGCAATGATATAAACCTACAGTAGCATCACCGGCACACGGGCCAGTGCAATGTCACCTGAGCAGAGCAATGATATAAACCTACAGTAGCATCACCGGCACACCGGCCAGTGCAAAGTCACCTGTGCAGAGCAATGATATAAACCTACAATAGTATCACCGGCACACCGGCCAGTGCAATGTCACCTGTGCAGAGCAATGATATAAACCTGCTGCAGCATCACCGGCACACCAGCCAGTGCAATGTCACCTGTGCAGAGCAATGATATAAACCTGCCGCAGCATCACCGGCTCACCGGCCAGTGAAATGTCACCTGTGCAGAGCAATGATATAAACCTATAATAGCATCACCGGCACACCGGCCAGTGCAATGTCACCTGTGCAGAGCAATGATATAAACCTGCCGCAGCATCACCGACACACCGGCCAGTGCAATGTCACCTGTGCAGAGCAATGATATAAACCTACAATAGCATCACCGGCACACCGGCCAGTGCAATGTCACCTGTGCAGAGCAATGATATAAACCTACAGTAGCATCACCGGCACACCGGCCAGTACAATGTCACCTATGCAGAGCAATGATATAAACCTGCCGCAGCATCACCGGCACACCGGCCAGTGCAATGTCACCTGCGCAGAGCAATGATATAAACCTACAGTAGCATCACCGGCACACCGGCCAGTGCAATGTCACCTGTGCAGAGCAATGATATAAACCTGCTGCTGCATCACCGGCACACCGGCCAGTGCAATGTCACCTGTGCAGAGCAATGATATAAACCTGCTGCTGCATCACCGGCACACCGGCCAGTGCAATGTCACCTGTGCAGAGCAATGATATAAACCTACAGTAGCATCACCGGTACACCGGCCAGTGCAATGTCACCTGTGCAGAGCAATGATATAAACCTGCTGCTGCATCACCGGCACACCGGCCAGTGCAATGTCACCTGTGCAGAGCAATGATATAAACCTGCCGCAGCATCACCGGCACACCGGCCAGTGCAATGTCACCTGTGCAGAGCAATGATATAAACCTACAGTAGCATCACCGGTACACCGGCCAGTGCAATGTCACCTGTGCAGAGCAATGATATAAACCTGCTGCTGCATCACCGGCACACCGGCCAGTGCAATGTCACCTGTGCAGAGCAATGATATAAACCTGCTGCTGCATCACCGGCACACCGGCCAGTGCAATGTCACCTGTGCAGAGCAATGATATAAACCTACAGTAGCATCACCGGTACACCGGCCAGTGCAATGTCACCTGTGCAGAGCAATGATATAAACCTGCTGCTGCATCACCGACACACCGGCCAGTGCAATGTCACCTGTGCAGAGCAATGATATAAACCTGCTGCTGCATCACCGGCACACCGGTCAGTGCAATGTCACCTGTGCAGAGCAATGAAATGAACCTGCCACAGTATCACTGGCACACCAACCAGTGCAATGTCACCTGTGCAGAGCAATGATATAAACCTACAGTAGCATCACCGGCACACAGGCCAGTGCAATGTCACCTGTGCAGAGCAATGATATAAACCTGCCGCAGCATCACTGGCACACCGGTCAGTACAATGTCACCTATGCAGAGCAATGATATAAACCTGCCGCAGCATCACCGGCACACCGGCCAGTGCAATGTCACCTGTGCAGAGCAATGATATAAACCTACAGTAGCATCACCGGCACACCGGCCAGTGCAATGTCACCTGTGCAGAGCAATGATATAAACCTACAGTAGCATCACCGGCACACCGGCCAGTGCAATGTCACCTGTACAGAGCAATGATATAAACCTGCCGCAGCATCACTGGCACACCGGTCAGTACAATGTCACCTATGCAGAGCAATGATATAAACCTGCCGCAGCATCACCGGCACACCGGCCAGTGCAATGTCACCTGTGCAGAGCAATGATATAAACCTACAGTAGCATCACCGGCACACCGGCCAGTGCAATGTCACCTGTGCAGAGCAATGATATAAACCTACAGTAGCATCACCGGCACACCGGCCAGTGCAATGTCACCTGTGCAGAGCAATGATATAAACCTGCCGCAGCATCACCGGCACACCGGCCAGTGCAATGTCACCTGTGCAGAGCAATGATATAAACCTACAGTAGCATCACCGGCACACCGGCCAGTGCAATGTCACCTGTGCAGAGCAATGGTATAAACCTACAGTAGCATCACCGGCACACCGGCCAGTGTAATGTCACCTGTGCAGAGCAATGATATAAACCTGCCGAAGCATCACCGGCACACCGGCCAGTGTAATGTCACCTGTGCAGAGCAATGATATAAACCTGCCGAAGCATCACCGGCATACCGGCCAGTGCAATGTCACCTGTGCAGAGCTGCGACACAGCACCCCAGTAGGCAGAAGCTGATTGCATATCATCCACATCAGACACATGGGGCCGACACACAAAGCACCTCCACCATCACCTGTTATTTGCCACAGATAAGTCATCATATGTTAGTCCTGGATAATCATTTTATCTTTCCATTTCCAGAATCTAATACCTATAACTAGATATGAACAAATCAAATTTGTGTTGAATTTTTGGTAATTCTGTGGACCTGATGATATTAAACAATTTGTGGTTTGCTTTGCATGAATCTCCAAAAATATCCACCGTCATTTTATACAATGCAGATGATTGCATCAGCCAGATAAGGATCACATGACCTCAGGCACAGCCAGACAGGCCTCACCATAAAGCCTGGCAACTATCCTATCACATGGTGTAGCACAGCCAATCAAGAGGGACAATGATAGCCTGTATAAAAGCCGAGGCAGGGAATTCAGCAGATGTTCTGTGATGAATCTGAATAGTGAGACGTTTCACGGCCATAAAACAGTGAAGAAACTGAAACGTCTTTTTCACACATTGTGGTCATGTTGCTTTTGGCTACAGTCACAGAGAAATCATATTACTTCTCCATGATTTTTATAAGTGAGACATAAGTATTGCCGACCAACAGATTTTCAATCTCTGCCCACTCAGCCTGACTGACAGCTATTCAATCTCTCCACCCAAGCTGACAGCTGTAGCTTGTACTGAGCATTGTGAGATCTTAGCAGCAGCCAGAGAGAAAATACATTGAGGAGCTGTCAATCAGGCTAGGATACTGGAGGATTCACCAGCAGCAGGGAGGAAGGAGAATGAGGAGCTGTCAATTAATCTAGGTTACTGAAGGATTCACCAGCAGCAGGGAGGTATGACAATGAGGAGCTGTCAATTAGTCTAGGTTACTGGAGGATTCACCAGCAGCAGGGAGGAAGGAGAATGAGGAGCTGTCAATCAGTGTAGGTTACTGGAGGATTCACCAGCAGCAGGGAGGAAGGACAATGAGGAGCTGTCAATCAGTCTAGGTTACTGGAGTATTCACCAGCAGCAGGGAGGAAGGACAATGAGGAGCTGTCAATCAGTCTAGGTTACTGGAGGATTCACAAGCAGCAGGGAGGAAGGACAATGAGGAGCTATCAATCAGTCTAGGTTACTGGAGGATTCACCAGCAGCAGGGAGGAAGGACAATGAGGAGCTGTCAATCAGTCTAGGTTAGTGGAAGATTCACAAGCAGCAGGGAGAAAGAACAATGCGGAGCTGTCAATCAGTCTAGGTTACTGGAGGATTCACCAGCAGCAGAGAGGAAGGACAATGAGGAACTGTCAATCAGTGTAGGTTACTGGAGGATTCACCAGCAGCAGGGAGGAAGGACAATGAGGAGCTGTCAATCAGTCTAGGTTACTGGAGGATTCACCAGCAGCAGGGAGGAAGGACAATGAGGAGCTGTCAATCAGTCTAGGTTACTGGAGGATTCACAAGCAGCAGGGAGGAAGGACAATGAGGAGCTATCAATCAGTCTAGGTTGCTGAGGATTCACCAGCAGGGAGGAAGGACAATGAGGAGCTGTCAATCAGTCTAGGTTAGTGGAGGATTCACCAGCAGTAGGGAGGAAAGACAATGAGGAGCTGTCAATCAGTCTAGGTTACTGGAGGATTCACAAGCAGCAGGGAGGAAGGACAATGAGGAGCTGTCAATCAGTCTAGGTTACTGGAGGATTCACCAGCAGCAGGGAGGAAGGACAATGAGGAGCTTTCAATCAGTCTAGGTTAGTGGAAGATTCACAAGCAGCAGGGAGAAAGAACAATGCGGAGCTGTCAATCAGTCTAGGTTACTGGAGGATTCACCAGCAGCAGGGAGGAAGGACAATGAGGAACTGTCAATCAGTCTAGGTTACTGGAGGATTCACCAGCAGCAGGGAGGAAGGACAATGAGGAACTGTCAATCAGTCTAGGTTACTGGAGGATTCACCAGCAGCAGGGAGGAAGGACAATGAGGAGCTGTCAATCAGTCTAGGTTACTGGAGGATTCACAAGCAGCAGGGAGGAAGGACAATGAGGAGCTATCAATCAGTCTAGGTTACTGAGGATTCACCAGCAGGGAGGAAGGACAATGAGGAGCTGTCAATCAGTCTAGGTTAGTGGAGGATTCACCAGCAGTAGGGAGGAAAGACAATGAGGAGCTGTCAATCAGTCTAGGTTACTGGAAGATTCACAAGCAGCAGGGAGGAAGGACAATGAGGAGCTGTCAATCAGTCTAGGTTACTGGAGGATTCACCAGCAGCAGGGAGGAAGGACAATGAGGAGCTTTCAATCAATCTAGGTTACTGGAGGATTCACAAGCAGCAGGGAGGAAGGACAATGAGGAGCTTTCAATCAGTCTAGGTTACTGGAGGATTCACCAGCAGCAGGGAGGAAGGACAATGAGGAGATGTCAATCAGTCTAGGTTACTGGAGGATTCACCAGCAGCAGGGAGGAAGGACAATATGGAGTTGTCAATCAGGGTATGTAGGCAGAGATTGAATAAAACTTTCATAAGGGATTATACAGCCATTCTAATCTAGATTTTCAAATGAAATACCGCCATTTTATCATGTCCAAGAGATCTATCCCGAGGTAAGATAAAATCCTCACATAGTTGTCCTTTATTCCTACTTGTGAGACCAGTAAAGTGTTGTCAGGGAGGCCATGATCTTAACTCACAAGTGACAGAGGCAGATGGATCTGCGTCTGACTTATTAGCGATTTAGAAGTGCGACTTGTTTCCCTGCAGACTCCATCTTGCTAGAACCTCGGCCATTGTTCTGCACATTGTTGCTCCAGGCCGGGATCTGTCTCCACCTCCATTGTATATTGTATGTGCAACTGACGCCTGGCGTAGTCCAATATGCAAATGCAGAACAATAAGTGAGAAAATCAGTAAGAATGTTTCCAATGTAAAGTCACATTAATCAGATCAGGACTCGGGACATGACTACGATGAAAAAAATGACAAATGTTCTTTGATGTAGAAGTTCCTAAACGTTCCCCAATAAAGCTCCACCAAGTGATTAATGATCTCCTGGAGAAGAAATGAATCTATACATTCATGTGCACAAAACCCATCTGTAAATCACCACAATATGACGTGTAAAAGAAATCTCAGCTGTAAGGGGCGATCGTCTCGCACAATTATCCAGTCACTGTGGGGCGGCTGCGGGGACTGAGTTGGATTACATTTAACATAAGGATCAGAAGATTTATTATCTGTGACTTTAATGTATAAGATATTTTTACATGATTTAGAAACGTGAGGAAAGCACAGAAAATCAAATGGAATGTGCAAGAAAAGATCATGATAATCTGTATTATGCAACAGAATGATGACTAGTTATCATGTATTGAAAGTTGTCACCTGGTGAGATGAATCCACAAAGCCTCAAGTCCGGATGAGGAAGTCCTAAATAGCACGGAAAGGTGGCTCCGATGCAGCAGGACAGATGGCTCCGGGGCAGCAGGGCAGGTGGCTCCGGGGCAGCAGAGCAGGTGGCTCCGGGGCAGCAGGGCAGGTGGCTCCGGGGCAGCAGAGCAGGTGGCTCCGGGGCAGCAGAGCAGGTGGCTCCGGGGCAGCAGGGCAGGTGGCTCTGGGGTAGCAGGACAGATGGCTCCGGGGCAGCAGGGCAGGTGGCTCCGGGGCAGCAGAGCAGGTGGCTCCGGGGCAGCAGGGCAGGTGGCTCCGGGGCAGCAGAGCAGGTGGCTCCGGGGCAGCAGAGCAGGTGGCTCCGGTGCAGCAGGGCAGGTGGCTCCGGGGCAGCAGGGCAGGTGGCTCCGGGGCAGCAGGGCAGATGGCTCCGGGGCAGCAGAGCAGGTGGCTCCGGGGCAGCAGGGCAGGTGGCTCCGGGGTAGCAGGGCAGGTGGCTCTGGGGTAGCAGGGCAGGTGGCTCCGGGGCAGCAGAGCAGGTGGCTCCGGGGCAGCAGGGCAGGTGGCTCCGGGGCTGCAGGGCAGGTGGCTCCGGGGCAGCAGGGCAGGTGGCTCTGGTGCAGCAGGGCAGGTGGCTCCGGGGCAGCAGAGCAGGTGGCTCCGGGGCAGCAGAGCAGGTGGCTCCGGGGCAGCAGGGCAGGTGGCTCTGGGGTAGCAGGGCAGGTGGCTCTGGGGTAGCAGGGCAGGTGGCTCCGGGGCAGCAGGGCAGGTGGCTCTGGGGTAGCAGGGCAGGTGGCTCCGGGGCAGCAGAGCAGGTGGCTCCGGGGTAGCAGGGCAGGTGGCTCCGGGGCAGCAGGGCAGGTGGCTCTGGGGTAGCAGGGCAGGTGGCTCCGGGGCAGCAGAGCAGGTGGCTCCGGGGCAGCAGGGCAGGTGGCTCCGGGGCAGCAGAGCAGATGGCTCCGGGGCTGCAGGGCAGGTGGCTCCGGGGCAGCAGAGCAGGTGACACCAGGGCAGCAGAGCAGGTGGCTCCGGTGCAGCAGAGCAGGTGGCTCCAGTGCAGCAGGACAACAGGGCAGGTGGCTCCGGGGCAGTAGAGCAGGTGGCTCTGGTGCAGCAGGGCAGGTGGCTCTAGTGCAGCAGGGCAGGTGGCTCTAGTGCAGCAGGGCAAGTGGCTCTGGGGCACCAGGGCAGGTGGCTCTGGGGCACCAGGGCAGGTGGCTCCGGGGCACCAGGGCAGGTGGCTCCGGGGCAGGTGGCTCCGGGGCAGCAGGGCAGGTGGCTCCGGGGCAGCAGGGCAGGTGGCTCTGGGGCAGCAGGGCAGCTGGCTCCGGTGCAGCAGGGCAGGTGGCTTCGGGGCAGCAGGGCAGGTGGCTCCGGGGCAGCAGGGCAGGTGGCTCCGGGGCAGCAGAGCAGGTGGCTCCAGTGCAGCAGGACAACAGGGCAGGTGGCTCTGGGGCAGCAGAGCAGGTGGCTCCGGTGCAGCAGGGCAGATGGCTCCGGGGCAGCAGGGCAGGTGGCTCCGGAGCAGCAGGACAGATGGCTCCTGGGCAGCAGGGAAGGTGGCTCCTGGGCAGCAGGGCAGGTGGCTCCGGTGCAGCAGGGAAGGTGGCTCTGTGGCAGCAGGGCAGCTGGCTCCGGTGCAGCAGGGCAGGTGGCTTCGGGGCAGCAGGGCAGGTGGCTTCGGGGCAGCAGGGCAGGTGGCTCCGGGGCAGCAGGGCAGGTGGCTCCGGGACAGCAGGGCAGGTGGCTCCAGTGCAGCAGGACAACAGGGCAGGTGGCTCCGGGGCAGTAGAGCAGGTGGCTCTGGTGCAGCAGGGCAGGTGGCTCTAGTGCAGCAGGGCAGGTGGCTCTAGTGCAGCAGGGCAGGTGGCTCTGGGGCACCAGGGCAGGTGGCTCTGGGGCACCAGGGCAGGTGGCTCCGGGGCACCAGGGCAGGTGGCTCCGGGGCAGGTGGCTCCGGGGCAGCAGGGCAGGTGGCTCTGGGGCAGCAGGGCAGGTGGCTCTGGGGCAGCAGGGCAGCTGGCTCCGGTGCAGCAGGGCAGGTGGCTTCGGGGCAGCAGGACAGATGGCTCCTGGGCAGCAGGGAAGGTGGCTCCTGGGCTGCAGGGCAGGTGGCTCCGGTGCAGCAGGGAAGGTGGCTCTGGGGCAGCAGGGCAGCTGGCTCCGGTGCAGCAGGGCAGGTGGCTTCGGGGCAGCAGGGCAGGTGGCTTCGGGGCAGCAGGGCAGGTGGCTTCGGGGCAGCAGGGCAGGTGGCTCCGGGGCAGCAGGGCAGGTGGCTCCGGGGCAGCAGGGCAGGTGGCTCCAGTGCAGCAGGACAACAGGGCAGGTGGCTCCGGGGCAGCAGAGCAGGTGGCTCCTGGGCAGCAGGGAAAGTTGCTCCGGGGCAGCAGGGCAGATGGCTCTGGGGCAGCAAGGAAGATGGCTCTGGGGCAGCAGGGCAGGTGGCTCCAGGGCAGCAGAGCAGGTGGCTCTGGTGCAGCAGAGCAGGTGGCTCTGGTGCAGCAGGGCAGGTGGCTCCGGGGCAGCAGGGCAGGTGGCTCCGGGGCAGCAGGGCAGGTGGCTCCGGGGCAGCAAGACAAATGGCTCCGGGGCAGCAGGGCAGGTGGCTCCGGGGCAGCAGGGCAGGTGGCTCTGGGGCAGCAGGGCAGGTGGCTCCGGGGCAGCAGGACAGGTGGCTCCAGTGCAGCAGGACAACAGAGCAGGTGGCTCCGAGGCAGCAGGGCAGGTGGCTCCGGGGCAGCAGGGCAGGTGGCTCAGGTGCAGCAGGGCAGCAGGGCAGGTGGCTCAGGGGCAGGAGGAGAGACTGAGAAGCTTGGTGTCCTAGAACAACGATGGATGGCCCGACTGTCTAACTACGAGTTTACGATCAAGTATCGGGCGGGGCATAAAAACACTAATGCTGATGCGCTGTCCAGGATGCCAAACTTACCAGATGGGGGAGAAGACCCGGAAGAGCAGGAGGAGATAGAGCTACCCGCTTTCCATCGTCACGGGGTGACCCAGTGCTCCCACTGTGTGAGGGACAAGCGCGCCGCAAACAGAGAGGCCACGTTTAACCCATTGCCCCACCATGGATGGGCAGAGACGCAGGATAGTGACCCGGCTGTCCACCTAGTAAAGGAGTTGCTGACACAAGCTGACTCGCACCCTGATCCAGATGCTCCACAGGAGACCCAACAGTTGTGGAAGGAGAAGGGCAAGCTGTTTATTTAAGAGGGAACGCTGTATCGAAGAAGCATCAACTGTCGGACACACGAACTGGTCTGGCAGGTGGTAGTCCCAAAGCGGGAGGCGCCAATGGTCTTAGAAGCGCACCACGATGGAGCAGGGCACTTCGGGAGGAAGAAGTTGGAAGTCCTGCTACGTGAGCGATTCTACTGGCTGGCATGAGGAAAGCAATTGAGAGATGGTGTCGAGAATGTGGTCCATGCAACCTGAGACGGAAAGACCGTGATAGCCAGAGGGCTCCCCTACAGCCCATAATCACCAAACAACCACTTGAACTGGTAGCCTTCGACCACGTGAAGCTAGCCCCAAGCCGGTCAGGCTATGTCTACGCTCTCACCATAGTAGACCACTAGTCCCGATTCCTGGTAGCAGTGCCAGTGGAAGATCAGACGGCAGCCAAAGCGTTTTAACAACACTTTTGTCGCCTGCACGGTTACCCTGAACGAGTGTTGACCGACCAAGGTCCAGCCTTTAAAGCAGAGGTGTTCCAGGAATTCTGTAACTTGTACGGCTGCAAGAAAATAAGGACGACGCC
The DNA here is from genome assembly GCF_046119375.1 of Phyllobates terribilis. Lineage (NCBI taxonomy): Eukaryota > Metazoa > Chordata > Amphibia > Anura > Dendrobatidae > Phyllobates > Phyllobates terribilis. The sequence goes on along the minus strand of NW_027362769.1, from coordinate 180,401,138 downwards.
GTATCATCCCCAGACCAACGGGTTGTGCGAGAAAATGAACCAGATGGTAATAGACCTGTTGAAGACGTTGCCCCTTGAAGAACGTAACCTGTGGCCAGAGGAGTTACCAGATTTGGTAGACCTATATAACCACATCCCAGTGAACTCCACCAACTGTACACCCGCCTACCTGATGAGAGCAAGACCTGGCAAGTTACCCATTGACTTAGACATGGGAGTTTTAACACCTGAGACGACATCACCAGCTGCAGATTGGGATACAGAGTGGCAGCAACAATACCGCAAGGTGCAAGAATGTGTGGAAAGAAGTTTGTTCCAGATGAGACAGAAGCAAGAGAAAACTTACAATCAGCACGCACCTGCAGTTCCCTTATCACCTGGAGAACAGGTACTTAAGAGGAAGAGACGAGTCCACAAATTAGATGACCAGTGGGAGGTTGAACCATACACCGTCCTACCCTCGAATTACGATAACACCAAGGTGTGCCTCATCAGTAAAGATGGAGGGGAAACTTCAGCGGCAGTCTCAAGAGACCACCTGAAGATATGTCCTGAACAGTTGAAACACAAAGAAGACCAAGACAGCCCTCAGCCCACAGAAGAGGTTGAAGAAACGGTCCAGACAGTCCTTGGAGAATTTCCTCGGTCTTGGACGCAGGTGAACGAGCAATCGTGGTACCTGTCCTGACCTTTCTCCAAGTGGCCTCACGGGAAGCTGCAGAGGCTCCAGAACATCTGGAAGACCAGTCGGCACCAGAGACAGATGCTTCATCATCAGCAGTTCAGGAGATTCTACCCTCTGCTAGCAGTGAACCTGTCGTACCCAGGGTGAGCCAAAGAGTTCGTAGAAGACTATCAAGCTTACTGGTGTTACCTCAGACTAACCTTAGTGTAGTCCACATTGAGCCCACCACACCAGGGGTAGACACTAAAGACCAGGGTAGGTCAGTGACAACAAATGTACTACGTAGATCAACCCGTAGTACTAGAGGTCAGCTCCCTGCACGCTGGAGGAACTAAAGTCTAAGAGAATAAAAATGTAAAGTATATAGTTGTTAAACTTATGGACAATTGGACCACAGGACTAGGTGTGGTCAGGACAATGTTGAAAATAGTTAATAATTGGCCTTGAAAATAAACCGCAGGCGTGGACGAAGACCAGACCCAATGACAGAGTGCCCTGAAGCCGCACCCAGGGACGATACACAAAGTGTGTTGAGGTGGTTCCCACCAACCTAACTTCAGGTATCCGGAAAAAGACAATTCCCGGATAGTGGCATAAAGACTAAGCGCCGCAATGACTGCCACCAATTTTTGTTGGGTTTTTGTGATTTTTGCTTTTGTATCCCCCACAACCTGACATAGGTTTAAATGATCTATTGTCATGACAACCAGAAGTGTAGCAGAACAAAATGGGACCAGATGGAAGAGAGGCGCGATACTGCACAGGTAACAAAAATTATTTCTATAGTAACTAAACTTTTTTTTATTTAATTACTGATCAGTCTTGGCAAATTTATGAATTTTTGTAATGTATTCTGTTACCTTATTTTGTTTCCTTCAGGCTCAAACACGATGCTGAAAGTGATGGTTTATCTCCATAGTTCATGCTCTTTCAGAAGCTGCTTTGAGCTGCTGCTCTGGCAAAAAAAGAAACATGCTCAAACACTATTCAGAAACACCCTCCCTGAAGCTTACTGCTTCTCTTCCCCAATGCTCAGATAGCGAGAGTGCAGCTTCTAAAAGACCATGAACTGGACAGATAAACCACAATGTCACAGTGGTGTTTTAAAGACAATAAAGTGCCAGGTAAAATGAATATATACATATATATATATATATAGTACTGACCAAAAGTTTGGACACACCTTCTCATTTAAAGATTTTTCTGTATTTTTCATGGCTTTGAAAATTGTACATTCACACTGAAGGCATCAAAACTATGAATTATCACATGTGGAATTATATACTTAACAAAAAAGTGTGAAACAACTGAAAATATGTCTTATATTCTAGGTTCTTCAGAGTAGCCACCTTTTGCTTTGATGACTGCTTTGCACACTCTTGGCATTCTCTTGATGAGCTTCAAGAGGTAGTCACCGGAAATGGTCTTCCAACAATCTTGAAGGAGTTCCCAGAGATGCTTAGCACTTGTTGGCCCTTTTGCCTTCACTCTGAGGTCCAGCTCACCCCAAACCATCTCGATTGGGTTCAGGTCTGGTGACTGTGGAGGCCAGGTCATCTGGCGTAACACCCCATCATTCTCCTCCTTGGTCAAATAGCCCTTACACAGCCTGGAGGTGTTTGGGGTCATTGTCCTGTTGAAAAATAAATGATGGTCCAACTAAACGCAAACCGGATGGAATAGCATGCCGCTGCAAGATGCTGTGGTAGCCATGCTGGTTCAGTATGCCTTCAATTTTGAATAAATCCCCAACAGTGTCACCAGCAAAGCACCCCCACACCATCACACCTCCTCCTCCATGCTTCACGGTGGGGACCAGGCATGTAGAGTCCATCCGTTCACCTTTTCTGCGTCGCACAAAGACACGGTGGTTGGAACCAAAGATCTCAAATTTGGACTCATCAGACCAAAGCACAGATTTCCACTGGTCTAATGTCCACTCCTTGTGTTCTTTAGCCCAAACAAGTCTCTTCTGCTTGTTGCCTGTCCTTAGCAGTGGTTTCCTAGGAGCTATTTTACCATGAAGGCCTGCTGCACAAAGTCTCCTCTTAACAGTTGTTGTAGAGATGTGTCTGCTGCTAGATCTCTGTGTGGCATTGACCTGGTCTCTAATCTGAGCTGCTGTTAACCTGCGATTTCTGAGGCTGGTGACTCAGATAAACTTATCCTCAGAAGCAGAGGTGACTATTGGTCTTCCTTTCCTGGGGCGGTCCTCATGTGAGCCAGTTTCTTTGTAGCGCTTGATGGTTTTTGCAACTGCACTTGGGGACACTTTCAAAGTTTTCCCAATTTTTTGGACTGACTGACCTTCATTTCTTAAAGTAATGATGACCACTCGTTTTTCTTTACTTAGCTGCTTTTTTCTTGCCATAATACAAATTCTAACAGTCTATTCAGTAGGACTATCAGCTGTGTATCCACCTGACTTCTGCACAACACAACTGATGGTCCCAACCCCATTTATAAGGCAAGAAATCCCACTTATTAAACCTGACAGGGCAGACCTGTGAAGTGAAAACCATTTCCGGTGACTACCCCTTGAAGCTCATCAAGAGAATGCCAAGAGTGTGCAAAGCAGTCATCAAAGCAAAAGGTGGCTACTTTGAAGAACCTAGAATATAAGACATATTTTCAGTTGTTTCACACTTTTTTGTTAAGTATATAATTCCACATGTGGTAATTCATAGTTTTGATGCCTTCAGTGTGAATGTACAATTTTCAAAGTCATGAAAATACTGAAAAATCTTTAAATGAGAAGGTGTGTCCAAACTTTTGGTCTGTACTGTATATATATATATATATATATATTTATATTCATGTAACCTGACTTAAGAGTAACTAAACATTTTCTTACTTCAGCATTTGCAAAGTTATGAGTCTTTGTAATATGCACAGTTATATACACATACATACAGCATATCTATATAAAAGAATTATATATAATGTTTAGATTATATGGTTTACATTTGACTACCCATGCTAAAGTAAAACAAACCTCAGTCTTCGATCGCTGAGAAAGACAGTGCTGACACCGCTGGAATGGCGCCAGCACTGGAGGGGAGTATAAGTGTTGTTATTTTAAAAGGGGAACACATACGGATTGAGAAAGGTTTATCCGAGTAGTGGACACGCCCTTTAAACTTTGCTGTGTAGACTGAGTCAGAGTCAGCAGAATCATAAAGGAGTGTTTACTTCAGTTGACTTTGATTGATCAGCGCTTTATTTTAAAGAATATTTCCACAGGCCGACCCCATTCAGTGCACATATGCTGCCATTGTTCTGTATACACAGGACGATGTGCTGCCGAGAACGAAGATCTTTTGTGTAAACCAAAAGATAATTTCACCTGCTGGACGAGCGTTTCGCCTGCTCTTTGGGTGATTTGCAGCCTGTACAGACGGCAGCATTATCGGGCTTCTTTACAGTAGATAGGGCAGGATTCACTATAGGCAGAGATACGATTTTGTATGAAGTTCCCAGCGCTGCAGAATCTTGCACAGCAATATCCGTACTATCCATACTATAGCGCCTGATACGGCACCGCAGACATTCACAGCTGCAGTAACAGACACCGTTATACTCTGCAGTGATGGACATAGCAGTGACGGAGCTGCGCTCCACCCATTCATCATGCAGTGATTACTGATCCTGAGGATTGCCCCTCTACCAGTGCAGGTAGGAAAGTGCGGGGGCTTCTATCCTCTACACTGAGTTTGATTTTTCTGCTCCCTTGAATTTTTGCAGCTGGTGATTTTCAGCATTCCCATTAATGCCGGCATAAACTTACAGTCGGCATGAGACAATTCACCTCCCTCGTTGGTTTGCAGCACAAATATCCTTCCAATTTCCTGCACAATAAACACTTTCACATCAGTAATTCTGTTATCTTAGTATTTTCACCCTGACAATCGTGCGCTTTGTGATTGAGCTCCCGTCTCCTGACGCTCCTCTCTTCCTGCCCCTGAGATGGGAATTTAGAGCCTTTTATATTTTACATTTATTGATTATGTTAGTCCCAAAAGATAATCAGCCAGGCGTGTAATCCAATCACGACCTTAAAGGGAAAGGATGCACCGGGCAAGGTGAAGCGCAAGGACGCGTCACACACAACTGGCATATTCCACTTGGTTCTGTCCTTTGTAGCAAGGAGACGATAAATTACATCTGCGCTGTTTAAAAACAATTTTTACAGCGGATGTTAACATTTTTGATAAATTCAAAACTTGCAAATGTTTATTCCCAATTCACCGACACATAAAATAATCAATGCAAAAGTCTAGATCAGTCTATTGGCTGCAAGAACTTTTTACTAAAAGCCCCGACCACAGTAATGTAAAACTATATGGATAAGTTTGAAAACTTTGTCACAGACATCCTTCATCCCACTAAGGAAAAATCTTAATCCTTTTTTACGATCTCCGCCCAGAGTAAGAAGTTCTCCTGGTTCTCAGCCATAGGTCATCACTAAATGTTATCTTACCTTTTAACTAGAAATGAACGAATCAATTCAATGCAAATCAAATATATCTTGAATGTTAGGAAATTGACAGGACTCAGCGAACTTGAAAATTTTTTGAATAGATTCTTGTGAATCGCCCAAGCAATGTGCTCCATCATTTTACATATTGTTCAAGATTCAGCCACAGAAGGATCATATGACCTCAAGTGCAGCCTCACTGGATTACCCATAATACTTTGCAGCTATTACATCACATGATACAGCGCAGCCAATCGGGAAGGACTATCATAGCCTACATAAAAGCAGAGGCAGGAAATGCAGCAGCCATTATGTGGTGAATCTGGACAGCGAGAAGATGTCACATTTCAATAATAAAGACAGGGAAAGAAAGCCAAAAAACACTGAAGAAACGATAAGGCAATGTTCACACATTGTGGTTGTTAGAACTCTCCTGTTAGGTTTTTTCTAGTTTGCTGGTCACATGACCTTTTTTGCCTATTTAATCTTGCTCCGCCCTTCTGGCCTTGCTGGACTTCATTGTAATTTCTACTCTTAAGCTAGCCTGGTACTTTGTTACCTTTCTAAGTCAGTTTAGCTAGGTCTCTTGACCTCTATGTTCTATGTTGTTAGTTTGTCCTTTTCTGCTACAATTTATGCTAGGAGGTGTCCATCTTACTCCCAGTCCCTAGTTCTTGTAGGGATTCCCCCCTTGCATCTATAGGTCTTCGTACAGACTAGCTGAGGACTTTAGCGGGTCTGATCGCAGGATCAGGTTCCCCGTTACATCGTAGGGTTCAAGCTTAGTTCTATTGTAGGGACAGATCTCCTGTCTTTCCTTAGTGCTTGTAGCAGATCATAACAGTGGTCGTGTTGCTGTTTTGGCTTTTTTCGCTTTTTGGTTTTCCATAATTTGGGGGGGGGGGGAATTGGCAAACTGGCAAAATTTGAATAACAAAGGACTAGGTCATCTTTACTTTTAACTACTGGGAGACCACCCAAGGATATAAAATGTTGTGCTGGTTGGCATATTAATCAATCTAAAAAGCTGCATAAAGTCTAAACCCCACTGGAGAGTAAACAGAGATGGAGCAGTTGCAGGAGTGGAATCATCGGAGACGGCCGGACTCCACATAGTGATGGCAGAGATGGTAAATTACCATCTCTACCTTCCTGATCACTGACAGTGCTTCCTCCTCCTGTCACAGCTGTCATGTGATCACCAGGTGCTGGGAAAGGAGCAGGAACTGCTGGGTCCTAACAGATCCAGCTCAGCTCCTCCGAGGATTCAACAGGCCTAATTTACCCTTTAGCTGAGGTTAATATGCCAGCCTAAGTCACAGGGAAAATCAACATTGATCCAAATGTTTTTAAACATTAAAATGCTCCTCAAAGATCTTTTATGGAAGGAACAATATGTGAAATAAATTTAAAAAAAAGCAAAAGAAAAGGAAAAAAAAACAAGATAAATAAAAAGAAAGCTGCTGCCTGTCCAAATTACTGTTTCCAGACCCATCCCTATAAAAAAAATACATGTCCAAGGTATAAAAATATTTTCTATGGAAAGAGAACACAGCTTTAAATGTGTTATAATGAAAAATAGACCCGTGTTTCCTTTTTTTTTTTTTTGAAGCAAAAGAAAAGGGAAAAGGTTCCTGGTCTAAAACTGGTTAAAAAAGACTACTCGTTTACTACTAATTTACTATTCACACATGTAATACATCATTAGAGACTGGGGATTATGACAATTCTCCTGTTTAGTCTCCTGAGACCACCCAATGAGATAAATAAGAAGCCTTCAATTATTGAGAATGTCAACAGTTTCTAGATGTTATATTCAATGGTGTCAAAGAAACGTTATAGAGCAATTTTCATCAGAATTGTGGTATAAAACTCCTTGCAATGTTGCAAAATTTTTGTGCAAAAATTTGTAGACTTTTAGTGCTTTTACCCTAGTTCTGGCCAGCTTCGCCTACTTTTAGAAAAGAAGGTGGGGATTTGGGGGGACGGGAAGAGGAGAAGGTCGCACAATAAAAACACTTAAATGCTGCAGATTAGCAAGATGACTTCTATTCTATTATATATATATTTTTGTTCTATAATTTGCATTTTGTTTCAATATTTGTAAAATTACACTAATGTAAAATACAATGTAATTGACTCTCTAATCCAAGTCCTCAGTCACACGGGGCTCAGTGCTGATATCTGAAGAATGGGAGGTATGTACAAGTGCTTCTCACTAAGTTAGAATATCATCAAAAAGTTAATTTATTTCGGTTCTACAATTCAAAAAGTGACACTCCTATATTATATAGAGTCATTACACACAGAGGAATCTATTATATAGAGTCATTACACACAGAGGAATCTATTATAAAGAGTCGTTACACACAGAGGGATCTATTATATAGAGTCGTTACACATAGAGGGATCTATCATATAGAGTCATTACACACAGAGGGATCTATTATATAGAGTCATTACACACAGAGGGATCTATTATATAGAGTCATTACACACAGAGGGATCTATTATATAGAGTCATTACACACATAGGGATCTATTATATAGAGTCGTTACACACAGAGGGATCTATTATATAGAGTCGTTACACACAGAGGGATCTATTATATAGAGTCGTTACACACAGAGGGATCTATTATATAGAGTCATTACACACAGAGGGATCTATTATATAGAGTCGTTATACACAGAGGGATCTATTATATAGAGTCGTTACACACAGAGGGATCTATAATATAGAGTCGTTATACACAGAGGGATCTATTATATAGAGTCGTTACACGCAGAGGGATCTATTATATAGAGTCATTACACGCAGAGGTATCTATTATATACAGTCGTTACACACAGAGGGATCTATTATATAGAGTCGTTACACACAGAGGGATCTATTATATAGAGTTGTTACACACAGAAGGATCTATTATATAGAGCCATTACACCCAGAGGGATCTATTATATAGAGCCATTACACACGGAGGGATCTATTATATAGAGCCATTACACCCAGAGGGATCTATTACATAGAGCCATTACACACGGAGGGATCTATTATATAGAGCCATTACACACAGAAGGATCTATTATATACAGCCATTACACACGGAGGGATCTATTATATAGAGCCATTACACACAAAGGGATCTATTATATAGAGCCATTACACACGGAGGGATCTATTATATAGAGCCATTACACACAAAGGGATCTATTATATAGAGCCATTACACACGGAGGGATCTATTATATAGAGCCATTACACACAGAGTGATCTATTATATAGAGTCATTACACACGGAGGGATCTATTATATAGAGCCATTACACACAGAGGGATCTATTATATAGAGTCATTACACACGGAGGGATCTATTATATAGAGTCATTACACACAGAGGGATCTATTATATAGAGTCATTACACACGGAGGGATCTATTATATAGAGCCATTACACACAGAGGGATCTATTATATAGAGCCATTACACACAGAGTGATCTATTGTATAGAGTCATTACACACAGAGGGATATATTATATAGAGCCATTACACACAGAGTGATCTATTATATAGAGTCATTACAAACAGAGGGATCTATTATATAGAGTCATTACACACAGAGGGATCTATTATATAGAGTCATTACACACAGAGGGATCTATTATATAGAGTCATTACACACAGAGGGATCTATTATATAGAGTCATTACACACAGAGGGATCTATTATATAGAGTCATTACACACAGAGGGATCTATTATATAGAGTCATTGCACACAGAGTGATCTATCATATAGAGCCATTACACACAGAGGGATCTATTATATAGAGTCATTACACACAGAGTGATCTATTATATAGAGACATTACACACAGAGGGATCTATTATATAGAGTCATTACACACAAAGGGATCTATTATATAGAGTCATTACACACAGAGGGATCTATTATATAGAGCCGTTACACACAGAGGGATCTATTATATAGAGTCATTACACACAGAGGGATCTATTATATAGAGTCATTATACACAGAGGGATCTATTATATAGAGTTATTACACACAGAGTGATCTATTATATAGAGTCATTACACACAGAGGGATCTATTATATAGAGTCATTACACACAGAGTGATCTATTATATAGAGTCATTACACGCAGAGGGATCTATTATATAGAGTCATTACACACAGAGGGATCTATTATATAGAGTCATTACACGCAGAGGGGTCTATTATATAGAGTCGTTACACACAGAGGGATCTATTATAAAGAGTCATTACACGCAGAGGGATCTATTATATAGAGTCGTTATACACAGAGGGATCTATTATATAGAGTCATTACACACAGAGTGATCTATTATATAGAGTCGTTATATACAGAGGGATCTATTATATAGAGCCATTGCACACAGAGTGATCTATTATATAGAGTCCTTACACACAGAAGGATCTATTATATAGAGTCATTACACACAGAGGGATCTATTATATAGAGTCGTTATACACAGAGCGATCTATTATATAGAGTCATTACACACAGAGTGATCTATTATATAGAGTCGTTATACACAGAGGGATCTATTATATAGAGCCATTGCACACAGAGTGATCTATTATATAGAGTCATTACACACAGAGGGATCTATTATATAGAGTCATTACACACAGAGGGATCTATTATATAGAGTCATTGCACACAGAGGGATCTATCATATAGAGCCATTACACACAGAGGGATCTATTATATAGAGTCATTACACACAGAGGGATCTATTATATAGAGTCATTACACACAGAGGGATCTATTATATAGAGTCATTACACACAGAGTGATCTATTATATAGAGCCGTTACACACAGAGGGATCTATTATATAGAGTCATTACACACAGAGGGATCTATTATATAGAGTCATTACACACAGAGGGATCTATTATATGGAGCCATTACACACAGAGGGATCTATTATATAGAGTCGATACACACAGAGGGATCTATTATATAGAGTCGTTACACATAGAGGGATCTATCATATAGAGTCATTACACGCAGAGGGATCTATTATATAGAGTCATTACACGCAGAGGGATCTATTATATAGAGTCATTACACACAGAGCGATCTATTATATAGAGCCGTTACACACAGAGGGATCTATTATATAGAGTCATTACACACAGAGGGATCTATTATAAAGAGTCATTACACGCAGAGGGATCTATTATATAGAGTCGTTACACACAGAGGGATCTATTATATAGAGTCGTTACACACAGAGGGATCTATTATATAGAGCCTTTACACACAGAGCGATCTATTATATAGAGTCATTACACACAGAGGGATCTATTATATAGAGTCAATACACACACAGAGGGATCTATTATATAGAGTCATTACACACAGAGCGACCTATTATATAGAGTCATTACACACAGAGGAATCTATTATATAGAGCCGTTACACACAGAGGGATCTATTATATATAGCCATTACACACAGAGGGATCTATTATATAGAGTCATTATACACAGAGGGATCTATTATATAGAGTCATTACACACAGAGTGATCTATTATATAGAGTCATTACACACAGAGGGATCTATTATATAGAGTCATTACACACAGAGAGATCTATTATATAGAGTCATTACACGCAAAGGGATCTATTATATAGAGTCATTACACACAGAGGGATCTATTATATAGAGTCATTACACGCAGAGGGATCTATTATATAGAGTCGTTACACACAGAGGGATCTATTATAAAGAGTCATTACACGCAGAGGGATCTATTATAAAGAGTCGTTATACACAGAGGGATCTATTATATAGAGTCATTACACACAGAGTGATCTATTATATAGAGTCGTTATATACAGAGGGATCTATTATATAGAGTCATTACACACAGAGGGATCTATTATATAGAGCTGTTACACACAGAGGGATCTATTATATAGAGCCATTACACACAGAGGGATCTATTATATAGAGTCATTATACACAGAGGGATCTATTATATAGAGTCATTAAACACAGAGGGATCTATTATATAGAGTCATTACACACAGAGTGATCTATTATATAGAGTCATTACACGCAGAGGGATCTATTATATAGAGTCATTACACACAGAGGGATCTATTATATAGAGTCGTTACACGCAGAGGGATCTATTATATAGAGTCGTTACACACAGAGGGATCTATTATAAAGAGTCATTACACGCAGAGTGATCTATTATATAGAGTCGTTATACACAGAGGATCTATTATATAGTGCCATTGCACACAGAGTGATCTATTATATAGAGTCATTACACACAGAGGGATCTATTATATAGAGTCATTACACACAGAGTGATCTATTATATAGAGTCGTTATATACAGAGGGATCTATTATATAGTGCCATTGCACACAGAGTGATCTATTATATAGAGTCATTACACACAGAGGGATCTATTATATAGAGTCATTACACACAGAGGGATCTATTATATAGAGTCATTGCACACAGAGGGATCTATCATATAGAGCCATTACACACAGAGGGATCTATTATATGAAGTCATTACACACAGAGGGATCTATTATATAGAGTCATTACACACAGAGTGATCTATTATATAGAGCCATTACACACAGAGGGATCTATTATATAGAGTCATTACACACAGAGGGATCTATTATATAGAGTCATTACACACAGAGGGATATATTATATGGAGCCATTACACACAGAGGGATCTATTATATAGAGCCATTACACACGGAGGGATCTATTATATAGAGCCATTACACACGGAGGGATTATATAGAGCCATTACACACGGAGGGATCTATTATATAGAGCCATTACACACGGAGGGATCTATTATATAGAGCCATTACACACGGAGGGATCTATTATATAGAGCCATTACACACAGAGGGATCTATAATATAGTCATTACACGCAGAGGGATCTATTATATAGAGTTATTACACGCAGAGGGATCTATTATATAGAGCCATTACACGCAGAGGGATCTATTATATAGAGCCATTACACACAGAGGGATCTATTATATAGAGTCATTACACACAGAGGGATCTATTATATAGAGCCATTACACACAGAGGGATCTATTATATAGAGTCATTACACGCAGAGGGATCTATTATATAGAGTCATTACACGCAGAGGGATCTATTATATAGAGTCATTACACACGGAGGGATCTATTATATAGAGCCATTACACACGGAGGGATCTATTATATAGAGCCATTACACACAGAGTGGTCTATTATATAGAGCCATTACACACGGAGGGATCTATTATATAGAGCCATTACACACAGAGGGATCTATTATATAGAGTGATTACAAACAGAGGGATCTATTATATAGAGCCATTACACACAGAGGGATCTATTATATAGAGCCATTACACACAGAGTGATCTATTATATAGAGCCATTACAAACAGAGGGATCTATTATATAGAGCCATTACACACAGAGGGATCTATTATATAGAGTCATTACACACAGAGGGATCTATTATATAGAGCCATTACACACAGAGGGATCTATTATATAGAGTCATTGCACACAGAGGGATCTATTATATAGAGTCATTACACATAGAGGGATCTATTATATAGAGCCATTGCACACAGAGTGATCTATTATATAGAGTCATTACACACAGAGCGATCTATTATATAGAGCCATTACACACAGAGGGATCTATTATATAGAGTCATTACACGCAGAGGGATCTATTATATAGAGTCATTACACACAGAGGGATCTATTATATAGAGCCATTACACGCAGAGGGATCTATTATATAGAGCCATTACACACAGAGGGATCTATTATATAGAGTCATTACACGCAGAGGGATCTATTATATAGAGTCATTACACACAGAGGGATCTATTATATAGAGCCATTACACGCAGAGGGATCTATTATATAGAGCCATTACACACAGAGGGATCTATTATATAGAGTCATTACACGCAGAGGGATCTATTATATAGAGTCGTTACACGCAGAGGGATCTATTATATAGAGTCATTACACACAGAGAGATCTATTATATAGTCATTACACACAGAGGGATCTATTATATAGAGTCATTACACACAGAGGGATCTATTATATAGAGTCATTACACACAGAGGGATCTATTATATAGAGTCATTACACACAGAGGGATCTATTATATAGAGTCATTACACGCAGAGGGATCTATTATATAGAGTCATTACACACAGAGGGATCTATTATATAGAGTCATTACACACAGAGGGATCTATTATATAGAGTCATTACACACAGAGGGATCTATTATATAGAGTCATTACACACAGAGGGATCTATTATATAGAGTCATTACACACAGAGAGATCTATTATATAGTCATTACACACAGAGGGATCTATTATATAGAGTCATTACACACAGAGGGATCTATTATATAGAGTCATTACACACAGAGGGATCTATTATATAGAGTCATTACACACAGAGGGATCTATTATATAGAGTCATTACACACGGAGGGATCTATTAAATAGAGTCATTACACACAGGGTGATCTATTATATAGAGTCATTACACACGGAGCGATCTATTATATAGAGTCATTACACACAGAGGGATCTATTATATAGAATCATTACACACGGAGGGATCTATTATATAGAGTCATTACACACAGAGGGATCTATTATATAGTGTCATTACACACGGATTGATCTATTATATAGAGTCATTACAAACAGAGGGATCTATTATATAGAGTCATTACACACAGAGGGATCTATTATATAGAGTCATTACACACAGAGGGATCTATTCTATAGAGTCATTACACACAGAGTGATCTATTTCACGTGTTTATTTCTGTTAATGTTGATGATTATGGCTTACAGCCAATGAAAACACAAAAGTCATTATCTCAATAAATTAGAATATTTAACAAAAAACACCTGCAAAAGCTTCCAATGTGTTTGAAAAGGTCTTTTAGTCTGTTTCAGTAGGCTCCACAATGATGGGGAAGATTGCTGACGTGACATATGTCCAGAAGGCAGTCACTGACACACTCCACAAGGTCCAGATTCTGGAGGAAGAGTGGAGAGGCCACAATCCAAGCTGCTGGAGGTCTAGTGTGAAGTCTCCACAATCAGTGATGGTTTGGGGGCCATGTCATCTGCTGGTGGAGGTCCACTGTGTTTTATCAAGACCAAAGTCAGTGCCGCCGTCTACAAGGACATTTTACAGCCCTTCATGCTTCCCTCTGCCGACAAGCTTTATGGAGATGGAAATGTCATTCTCCAGCAGGACTTGGCCCCTGTCCACACGGCCAAAAGCACCAACACCTGGTTTACACACAACAGTATCACTGTGCTTGATTGGCAGCAAACTCGCCTGACCTTAACCCCATAGAGAATCTATTATAGAGAATCTATGGGGTATTGTCAAGAGGAAGATGAGAGACCCCAGACCCAACAATGCAGACGAGCTGAAGGCTGCTATCACAGCCACCTGGGCTTCCATAACCCCTCAGCAGCCACAGGCTGATCCCACCATGCCACAGGCTGATCCCTCCATGCCACAGGCTGATCCCTCTGTGTGTAATGACTCTATATAATAGATCCCTCTGTGTGTAATGACTCTATATAATAGATCCCTCTGTGTGTAATGACTCTATATAATAGATCCCTCTGTGTGTAATGACTCTATATAATAGATTGCTCTGTGTATAATGACTCTATATAATAGATCCCTCTGCGTGTAATGACTCTATATAATAGATCGCTCTGCGTGTAATGACTCTATATAATAGATCCCTCTGTGTGTAATGACTCTATATAATAGATCCCTCTGTGTGTAATGACTCTATATAATAGATCGCTCTGTGTGTAATGACTCTATATAATAGATCCCTCTGTGTGTAATGACTCTATATAATAGATCCCTCTGTGTGTAATGACTCTATATAATAGATTCCTCTGTGCGTAATGACTCTATATAAATAGATCACTCTGTGCGTAATGACTCTATATAATAGATCCCTCTGCGCGTAATGACTCTATATAATAGATTCCTCTGCGTGTAATGACTCTATATAATAGATCCCTCTGCGTGTAATGACTCTATATAATAGATCCCTCTGCGTGTAATGACTCTATATAATAGATCCCTCTGCGTGTAATGACTCTATATAATAGATCCCTCTGTGGGTAATGACTCTATATAATAGATCGCTCTGTGTGTAATGACTCTATATAATAGATCCCTCTGTGTGTAATGACTATATAATAGATCCCTCTGTGTGTAATGACTCTATATAATAGATCGCTCTGTGTGTAATGACTCTATATAACAGATCCCTCTGTGTGTAATGACTCTATATAATAGATCCCTCTGTGTGTAATGACTCTATATAATAGATCCCTCTGTGTGTAATGACTCTATATAATAGATCCCTCTGTGTGTAATGACTCTATATAATAGATCGCTCTGTGTGTAATGACTCTATATAATAGATCCCTCTGTGTGTAATGACTTTATATAATAGATCCCTCTGTGTGTAATGACTCTATATAATAGATCACTCTGTGTGTAATGACTCTATATAATAGATCCCTCTGTGTGTAATGACTCTATATAATAGATCCCTCTGTGTAATGACTCTATATAATAGATCCCTCTGTGTGTAATGACTCTATATAATAGATCCCTCTGTGTGTAATGACTCTATATAATAGATCCCTCTGTGTATAATGAGTCTATATAATAGATCCCTCTGTGTGTAATGACTCTATATAATAGATCCCTCTGCATGTAATGACTCTATATAATAGATCACTCTGTGTGTAATGACTCTATATAATAGATCCCTCTGTGTGTAATGACTCTATATGATATAGGAGTTTCACTTTTTGTATTGAAGAACCGAAATAAATTAACTTTTTGATGATATTCTAATTTAGTGAGAAGCACTTCTATATCTACTTTATTAAGAAGAGATTAGCCAAAAAAAAAAACAGATAACCCCTTTAATCTTTTCAGGCTACTGTCAATGTGAATCTCATGAAGATACTTGGGTCTATGATAAAACTGTGCTGAAATAAATGCAGACGGGTGAGATATCTGACATCTTGTTTCTATTCGCTCTGTCCATCCGGCCGTGTGCGTATTCTTACATAGGAAGTTCTAAGAAAAAAAACTTGTCATGTGAAAATGTAATTAGTATTTTGTTGTGGTGAATGCAGATCCTTAAAAAAAAATCCTGTAATTGTCCTTATTGATGGCTTTATCACGCTTGTTGAGTGAGTCGTATAAAACAGCAAAGGGCCATTGAGTATAATGATAGACCGGACTAATAAAATCCTTAATTGAAGACACAGCAACCTGGATATTAAAGAGTCTCGCTGCACGAGGAAAATCGCCTGGAACAAGATTCAGCAGAACGCAGCGCAGATTCACCCTGCACATGTAATGTGATTAAAGCAATTAATATTCTGGCTGATTGGCCTGGAAATTAATGCAGCAGGAACGACTCACACTACAGAGATTTCCCCACATAGTTTCCGAAAATATTCACATCAATCAGGGGAAAAGCAGAGAAGAGGATGAAGTCAGAGGAGGAACTGTAAAATGAACATTTCTACGTCTCCGGATGTTAAAAAGAAGAATAAAAATAGAGGAGAATGAAGAGATACAGGGCACAGCGGTGACAAGGCTCGAAAGGAGAATGGAGGAGGAGGAAGAATTATTATTATTATTATTATTATTATTATTATTTTATTCCCAGTGTTATCAGCCGTGACCGTTACTCTGTATTCAGAATGCCTCTCATCTTGGCTCGTTAGGTTACATAAAGGGGAACTCTGCTTTGGACACTTATCACTGTTACTTAGAAGGATCCAATCACTATAAGTAGATCACAACGTTTCGGAGTAATACAGAAAAAGGACACGTCCTCCAGAGCGATGGAAACTCTATATACCCAAAGAGGAAAACTGAGAATGAATGATAAACCACACAATCCCTATAGAAGCAAAAATCACCATTCAGGTCTTCATATCTCGTGATGTTACTCACTCTCAACTTATTACAAACAGAACGGCTCTTCTGTAAGAAGTTCTTAATATTCTACCCAAAACCATTAACGCTTTAATCAAGTATCTCACATAGAAGAATGATCATAATATTATTGTACAGTAGTTATATTCTTGTACATAGGAGCAGTATTATAGTAGTTATATTCTTGTACATAGGGGGCAGTATTATAGTAGTTATATTCTTGTACATAGGAGCAGAATTATAGCAGTTATATTCTTGTACATAGGGGCAGTATTATAGTAGTTATATTCTTGTACACAGGAGGCAGTATTATAGTAGTTATATTCTTGTACATAGGGGGCAGTATTATAGTAGTTATATTCTTGTACATAGGGGGCAGTATTATAGTAGTTATATTCTTGTACATAGGAGCAGTATTATAGTAGTTATATTCTTGTACATAGGAGCAGTATTATAGTAGTTATATTCTTGTACATAGGAGCAGTATTATAGTAGTTATATTCTTGTATATAGGAGCAGTATTATAGTAGTTATATTCCTGTACATAGGGGCAGTATTATAGTAGTTATATTCTTGTACATAGGAGCAGTATTATAGTAGTTATATTCTTGTACATAGGAGCAGTATTATAGTAGTTATATTCTTGTACATAGGAGCAGTATTATAGTAGTTATATTCTTGTACATATGAGCAGTATTATAGTAGTTATATTCTTGTACATAGGGGCAGTATTATAGTAGTTATATTCTTGTACACAGGAGGCAGTATTATAGTAGTTATATTCTTGTACATAGGGGGCAGTATTATAGTAGTTATATTCTTGTACATAGGGGGCAGTATTATAGTAGTTATATTCTTGTACATAGGAGCAGTATTATAGTAGTTATATTCTTGTACATAGGAGCAGTATTATAGTAGTTATATTCTTGTACATAGGAGCAGTATTATAGTAGTTATATTCTTGTATATAGGAGCAGTATTATAGTAGTTATATTCCTGTACATAGGGGCAGTATTATAGTAGTTATATTCTTGTACATAGGAGCAGTATTATAGTAGTTATATTCTTGTACATAGGAGCAGTATTATAGTAGTTATATTCTTGTACATATGAGCAGTATTATAGTAGTTATATTCTTGCACATAGGGGCAGTATTATAGTAGTTATATTCTTGTATATAGGAGCAGTATTATAGTAGTTATATTCTTGTACATAGGAGCAGTATTATAGTAGTTATATTCTTGCACATAGGAGCAGTATTATAGTACTTATATTCTTGTACATAGGAGCAGTATTATAGTAGTTATATTCTTGCACATAGGAGCAGTATTATAGTAGTTATATTATTGTACATAGGGAGCATTATTATAGTAGTTATATTCTTGTACATAGGAGCAGTATTATAGTAGTTATATTCTTGTATATAGGAGCAGTATTATAGTAGTTATATTCTTGCACATAGGAGCAGTATTATAGTAGTTATATTCTTGTACATAGGGAGCATTATTATAGTAGTTATATTCTTGTACATAGGAGCAGTATTATATTAGTTATATTCTTGTACATAGGAGCAGTATTATAGTAGTTATATTCTTGTATATAGGAGCAGTATTATAGTAGTTATATTCTTGTACATAGGAGCAGTATTATAGTAGTTATATTCTTGTACATAGGAGCAGTATTATAGTAATTATATTCTTGTATATAGGGGCAATATTATAGTAGTTATATTCTTGTACATAGGAGCAGTATTATAGTAGTTATATTCTTGTACATAGGGAGCATTATTATAGTAGTTATATTCTTGTACATAGGAGCAGTATTATAGTAGTTATATTCTTGTACATAGGAGCAGTATTATAGTAGTTATATTCTTGCACATAGGAGCAGTATTATAGTAGTTATATTCTTGTACATAGGAGCAGTATTATAGTAGTTATATTCTTGCACATAGGAGCATTATTATAGTAGTTATATTCCTGTACATAGGAGCAGTATTATATTAGTTATATTCTTGTACATAGGAGCAGTATTATAGTAGTTATATTCTTGTATATAGGAGCAGTATTATAGTAGTTATATTCTTGTACATAGGAGCAGTATTATAGTAGTTATATTCTTGTACATAGGGGCAGTATTATAGTAGTTATATTCTTGTACATAGGGGCAGTATTATAGTAGTCATATTCTTGTAAATAGGGGCAGTATTAAAGTAGTTATATTCTTGTATACAGGAGCAGTATTATAGTAGTTATATTCTTGTACATAGGAGCAGTATTATAGTAGTTATATTCTTGTACATAGGAGCAGTATTATAGTAGTTATATTCTTGTACATAGGAGCAGTATTATAGTAGTTATATTCTTGTACATATGAGCAGTATTATAGTAGTTATATTCTTGCACATAGGGGCAGTATTATAGTAGTTATATTCTTGTATATAGGAGCAGTATTATAGTAGTTATATTCCTGTACATAGGGGCAGTATTATAGTAGTTATATTCTTGTACATAGGAGCAGTATTATACTAGTTATATTCTTGTACATAGGAGCAGTATTATAGTAGTTATATTCTTGTACATAGGAGCAGTATTATAGTAGTTATATTCTTGTACATAGGAGCAGTATTATAGTAGTTATATTCTTGTACATAGGAGCAGTATTATAGTAGTTATATTCTTGTACATATGAGCAGTATTATAGTAGTTATATTCTTGCACATAGGAGCAGTATTATAGTAGTTATATTCTTGTACATAGGAGCAGTATTATAGTAGTTATATTCTTGTATATAGGAGCAGTATTATAGTAGTTATATTCCTGTACATAGGAGCAGTATTATAGTAGTTATATTCTTGTACATAGGAGCAGTATTATAGTAGTTATATTCTTGCACATAGGGGCAGTATTATAGTAGTTATATTCTTGTATATAGGAGCAGTATTATAGTAGTTATATTCCTGTACATAGGGGCAGTATTATAGTAGTTATATTCTTGTACATAGGAGCAGTATTATAGTAGTTATATTCTTGTACATAGGAGCAGTATTATAGTAGTTATATTCTTGTACATAGGAGCAGTATTATAGTAGTTATATTCTTGTACATAGGAGCAGTATTATAGTAGTTATATTCTTGCACATAGGAGCAGTATTATAGTACTTATATTCTTGTACATAGGAGCAGTATTATAGTAGTTATATTCTTGCACATAGGAGCAGTATTATAGTAGTTATATTATTGTACATAGGGAGCATTATTATAGTAGTTATATTCTTGTACATAGGGGCAGTATTATAGTGGTTATATTCTTGTACATAGGGAGCATTATTATAGTAGTTATATTCTTGTACATAGGAGCAGTATTATAGTAGTTATATTCTTGTATATAGGAGCAGTATTATAGTAGTTATATTCTTGCACATAGGAGCAGTATTATAGTAGTTATATTCTTGTACATAGGGAGCATTATTATAGTAGTTATATTCTTGTACATAGGAGCAGTATTATATTAGTTATATTCTTGTACATAGGAGCAGTATTATAGTAGTTATATTCTTGTATATAGGAGCAGTATTATAGTAGTTATATTCTTGTACATAGGAGCAGTATTATAGTAGTTATATTCTTGTACATAGGAGCAGTATTATAGTAATTATATTCTTGTATATAGGGGCAATATTATAGTAGTTATATTCTTGTACATAGGGGCAGTATTATAGTAGTTATATTCTTGTACATAGGAGCAGTATTATAGTAGTTATATTCTTGTACATAGGGGCAGTATTATAGTAGTTATATTCTTGTACATAGGGGCAGTATTATAGTAGTCATATTCTTGTAAATAGGGGCAGTATTAAAGTAGTTATATTCTTGTATACAGGAGCAGTATTATAGTAGTTATATTCTTGTACATAGGGGCAGTATTATAGTAGTTATATTCTTGTACATAGGGGCAGTATTATAGTAGTCATATTCTTGTAAATAGGGGCAGTATTATAGTAGTTATATTCTTGTACATAGGAGCAGTATTATAGTAGTTATATTCTTGTACATAGGAGCAGTATTATAGTAGTTATATTCTTGTACATAGGAGCAGTATTATAGTAGTTATATTCTTGTACATATGAGCAGTATTATAGTAGTTATATTCTTGCACATAGGGGCAGTATTATAGTAGTTATATTCTTGTATATAGGAGCAGTATTATAGTAGTTATATTCCTGTACATAGGGGCAGTATTATAGTAGTTATATTCTTGTACATAGGAGCAGTATTATAGTAGTTATATTCTTGTACATATGAGCAGTATTATAGTAGTTATATTCTTGTACATAGGAGCAGTATTATAGTAGTTATATTCTTGCACATAGGAGCAGTATTATAGTAGTTATATTATTGCACATAGGGAGCATTATTATAGTAGTTATATTCTTGTACATAGGGGCAGTATTATAGTAGTTATATTCTTGTACATAGGGAGCAGTATTATAGTGGTTATATTCTTGTACATAGGGAGCATTATTATAGTAGTTATATTCTTGTACATAGGAGCAGTATTATAGTAGTTATATTCTTGTATATAGGAGCAGTATTATAGTAGTTATATTCTTGCACATAGGAGCAGTATTATAGTAGTTATATTCTTGTATATAGGAGCAGTATTATAGTAGTTATATTCTTGCACATAGGAGCAGTATTATAGTAGTTATATTCTTGTACATAGGGAGCATTATTATAGTAGTTATATTCTTGTACATAGGAGCAGTATTATAGTAGTTATATTCTTGTATATAGGAGCAGTATTATAGTAGTTATATTCTTGTACATAGGAGCAGTATTATAGTAGTTATATTCTTGTATATAGGAGCAGTATTATAGTAGTTATATTCTTGTACATAGGAGCAGTATTATAGTAGTTATATTCTTGTACATATGAGCAGTATTATAGTAGTTATATTCTTGCACATAGGGGCAGTATTATAGTAGTTATATTCTTGTATATAGGAGCAGTATTATTGTAGTTATATTCCTGTACATAGGGGCAGTATTATAGTAGTTATATTCTTGTACATAGGAGCAGTATTATAGTAGTTATATTCTTGCACATAGGAGCAGTATTATAGTAGTTATATTCTTGTATATAGGAGCAGTATTATAGTAGTTATATTCTTGCACATAGGAGCAGTATTATAGTAG
The DNA here is from genome assembly GCF_046119375.1 of Phyllobates terribilis. Classification (NCBI taxonomy): domain Eukaryota; kingdom Metazoa; phylum Chordata; class Amphibia; order Anura; family Dendrobatidae; genus Phyllobates; species Phyllobates terribilis. The sequence goes on along the minus strand of NW_027362769.1, from coordinate 180,378,672 downwards.
TTATATTCTTGTACATAGGGAGCATTATTATAGTAGTTATATTCTTGTACATAGGAGCAGTATTATAGTAGTTATATTCTTGTATATAGGAGCAGTATTATAGTAGTTATATTCTTGTACATAGGAGCAGTATTATAGTAGTTATATTCTTGTATATAGGAGCAGTATTATAGTAGTTATATTCTTGTACATAGGAGCAGTATTATAGTAGTTATATTCTTGTACATATGAGCAGTATTATAGTAGTTATATTCTTGCACATAGGGGCAGTATTATAGTAGTTATATTCTTGTATATAGGAGCAGTATTATTGTAGTTATATTCCTGTACATAGGGGCAGTATTATAGTAGTTATATTCTTGTACATAGGAGCAGTATTATAGTAGTTATATTCTTGTACATAGGAGCAGTATTATAGTAGTTATATTCTTGTACATAGGAGCAGTATTATAGTAGTTATATTCTTGTACATAGGAGCAGTATTATAGTAGTTATATTCTTGTACATATGAGCAGTATTATAGTAGTTATATTCTTGTACATAGGAGCAGTATTATAGTAGTTATATTCTTGCACATAGGAGCAGTATTATAGTAGTTATATTATTGCACATAGGGAGCATTATTATAGTAGTTATATTCTTGTACATAGGGGCAGTATTATAGTAGTTATATTCTTGTACATAGGGAGCAGTATTATAGTGGTTATATTCTTGTACATAGGGAGCATTATTATAGTAGTTATATTCTTGTACATAGGAGCAGTATTATAGTAGTTATATTCTTGTATATAGGAGCAGTATTATAGTAGTTATATTCTTGCACATAGGAGCAGTATTATAGTAGTTATATTCTTGTACATAGGGAGCATTATTATAGTAGTTATATTCTTGTACATAGGAGCAGTATTATAGTAGTTATATTCTTGTATATAGGAGCAGTATTATAGTAGTTATATTCTTGTACATAGGAGCAGTATTATAGTAGTTATATTCTTGTATATAGGAGCAGTATTATAGTAGTTATATTCTTGCACATAGGAGCAGTATTATAGTAGTTATATTCTTGTACATAGGGAGCATTATTATAGTAGTTATATTCTTGTACATAGGAGCAGTATTATATTAGTTATATTCTTGTACATGGGAGCAGTATTATAGTAGTTATATTCTTGTATATAGGAGCAGTATTATAGTAGTTATATTCTTGTACATAGGAGCAGTATTATAGTAGTTATATTCTTGTACATAGGAGCAGTATTATAGTAATTATATTCTTGTATATAGGGGCAATATTATAGTAGTTATATTCTTGTACATAGGGGCAGTATTATAGTAGTTATATTCTTGTATACAGGAGCAGTATTATAGTAGTTATATTCTTGTACATAGGGGCAGTATTATAGTAGTTATATTCTTGTACATAGGGAGCAGTATTATAGTAGTTATATTCTTGTACATGGGGCAGTATTATAGTAGTTATATTCTTGTACATAGGGGCAGTATTATAGTAGTCATATTCTTGTAAATAGGGGCAGTATTAAAGTAGTTATATTCTTGTATACAGGAGCAGTATTATAGTAGTTATATTCCTGTACATAGGGGGCAGTATTACAGTAGTTATATTCTTGTACATAGGAGCAGTATTATAGTAGTTATATTCTTGTACATAGGAGCAGTATTACAGTAGTTTTATTCTTGTACATAGGGGCAGTATTATAGTAGTTATATTCTTGTACATAGGGGCAGTATTATAGTAGTTATATTCTTGTACATAGGCAGCAGTATTATAGCAGATATATTCTTGTACATAGGGGCAGTATTACAGTGGTGGCCAAAAGTATTGGCACCCCCGCAATTCTGTCAGATAATACTCAGTTTCTTCCTGAAAATGATTGCAATCAAAAATTCTTTAGTATTATTATCTTCATTTAATTTGTCTTCAATTAAAAAACACAAAAAGAATTGTCCTAAAGCCAAATTGGATATAATTCCACACCAAACCAAAAAAAGGGGATGGACAAAAGTATTGGCACTGTTTGAAAAATCCTGTGATGCTTCTGTAATTCGTGTAATTAACAGCACCTGTAACTTACCTGTGGCACCTAACAGGTGTTGGCAATAACTAAATCACACTTGCAGCCAGTTAACATGGATTAAAGTTGACTCAACCTCTGTCCTGTGTCCTTGTGTGACCACATTGAGCATGGAGAAAAGAAAGAAGACCAAAGAACTGTCTGAGGACTTGAGAAACCAAATTGTGAGGAAGCATGAGCAATCTCAAGGCTACAAGTCCATCTCCAAAGACCTGAATGTTCCTGTGTCTTCCGTGCGCAGTGTCATCAAGAAGTGTAAAGCCCATGGCACTGTGGCTAACCTCCCTAGATGTGGACGGAAAAGAAAAACTGACGAGAGATTTCAACGCAAGATTGTGCGGATGGTGGATGAAGAACCTCGACTAACATCCAAACAAGTTCAAGCTGCCCTGCAGTCCGAGGGTACAACAGTGTCAACCCGTACTATCCGTCGACGTCTGAATGAAAAGGGACTGTATGGTAGGATACCCAGGTAGACCCCACTTCTTACCCCGAGACATAAAAAAGCCAGGCTGGAGTTTGCCAAAACTTACCTGAGAAAGCCTAAAATGTTTTGGAAGAATGTTCTCTGGTCAGATGAGACAAAAGTAGATGGGAAAAAGCATCAACATAGAGTGTACAGGAAAAAAAAAGAGGCATTCAAAGAAAAGAACACGGTCCCTACAGTCAAACATGGTGGAGGATCCCTGATGTTTTGGGGTTGCTTTGCTGCCTCTGGCACTGGACTGCTTGACCGTGTGCATGGCATTATGAAGTCTGAAGACTACCAACAAATTTTGCAGCATAATGTAGGGCCCAGTGTGAGAAAGCTGGGTCTCCCTCAGAGGTCATGGGTCTTCCAGCAGGACAATGACCCAAAACACACTTCCAAAAGCACTATAAAATGGTTTGAGAGAAAGCACTGGAGACTTCTAAGGTGGCCAGCAATGAGTCCAGACCTGAATCCCATAGAACACCTGTGGAGAGATCTCAAAATGGCAGTTTGGAGAAGGCACCCTTCAAATATCAGGGACCTGGAGCAGTTTACCAAAGAAGAATGGTCTACAATTCCAGCAGAGCATTGTAAGAAACTCATTGATGGTTACCGGAAGAGGTTGTTCGCAGTTATTTTGGCTAAAGGTTGTGCAACCAAGTATTAGGCTGAGGGTGCCAATACTTTTGTCTGGCCCTTTTTTGGAGTTTTGTGTGAAATGATCAATGATTTGATTTTTGCTTCATTCTCTTTTGTGTTTTTTCCTTGCAAGCAAATTAAATGAAGAGAATAAGACCAAAGAATTTGTGATTGCAATCATTTTCAGGAAGAAACTGAGTATTAGCTGACAGAATTGCGGGGGTGCCAATACTTTTGGCCACCACTGTATAGTAGTTATATTCTTGTACATAGGGGGAAGTATTATAGTAGTTATATTCTTGTCCATAGGGGGCAGTATTATAGTAGTTATATTCTTGTACATAGGGGGCAGTATTATAGTAGTTATATTCTTGTACATAAGGGGCAGTATTATAGTAGTTATATTCTTGTACATAAGGGGCAGTATTATAGTAGTTATATTCTTGTCCATAGGGGGCAGTATTATAGTAGTTATATTCTTGTCCATAGGGGGCAGTATTATAGTAGTTATATTCTTGTACATAGGGGGCAGTATTATAGTAGTTATATTCTTGTACATAAGGGGCAGTATTATAGTAGTTATATTCTTGTACATAAGGGGCAGTATTATAGTAGTTATATTCTTGTACATAAGGGGCAGTATTATAGTAGTTATATTCTTGTACATAGGAGCAGTATTATAGTAGTTATATTCTTGTACATAAGGGGCAGTATTATAGTAGTTATATTCTTGTACACAGGGGCAGTATTATAGTAGTTATATTCTTGTACATAAGGGGCAGTGTTATAGTAGTTATATTCTTGTACATAAGGGGCAGTATTATAGTAGTTATATTCTTGTACATAGGGAGCAGTATTATAGTAGTTATATTCTTGTACATAAGGGGCAGTACTATAGTAGTTATATTCTTGTACAAAAGGGGCAGTATTATAGTAGTTATATTCTTGTACATAAGGGGCAGTATTATAGTAGTTATATTCTTGTACACAGAGGCAGTATTATAGTAGTTATATTCTTGTACATAAGGAGCAGTATGATAGTAGTTATATTCTTGTACATAGGGGGCTGTATTATAGTAGTTTTTCTTGTACATAAGGGGCAGTATTATAGTAGTTATATTCTTGTACATAAGGGGCAGCATTATAGTAGTTATATTCTTGTACACAGGGGTAGTATTATAGTAGTTATATTCTTGTACATAAGGAGCAGTATTATAGTAGTTATATGCTTGTACATAGGGGGCTGTATTATAGTATTTATATTCTTGTACATAGGGGGCAGTATTATAGTAGTTATATTCTTGTGCATAAGGGGCAGTATTATAGTAGTTATATTCTTGTACATAAGGGGTAGTATTATAGTAGTTATATTCTTGTACACAGGGGTAGTATTATAGTAGTTATATTCTTGTACATAAGGAGCAGTATTATAGTAGTTATATTCTTGTACATAGGGGGCTGTATTATAGTAGTTTTATTCTTGTACATAAGGGGCAGTATTATAGTAGTTATATTCTTGTACATAAGGAGCAGTATTATAGTAGTTATATTCTTGAACATAGGAGCAGTATTATAGTTGTTATATTCTTGTACATAGGGGGCAGTAATATAGTAGTTATATTCTTGTACATAAGGAGCAGTATTATAGTAGTTATATTCTTGTACATAGGGGGCTGTATTATAGTAGTTTTTCTTGTACATAAGGGGCAGTATTATAGTAGTTATATTCTTGTACATAGGAGCAGTATTATAGTAGTTATATTCTTGTACATAAGGGGCAGCATTATAGTAGTTATATTCTTGTACACAGGGGTAGTATTATAGTAGTTATATTCTTGTACATAAGGAGCAGTATTATAGTAGTTATATGCTTGTACATAGGGGGCTGTATTATAGTAGTTATATTCTTGTACATAGGGGGCAGTATTATAGTAGTTATATTCTTGTACATAGGGGGCTGTATTATAGTAGTTTTTCTTGTACATAAGGGGCAGTATTATAGTAGTTATATTCTTGTACATAGGAGCAGTATTATAGTAGTTATATTCTTGTACATAAGGGGCAGCATTATAGTAGTTATATTCTTGTACACAGGGGTAGTATTATAGTAGTTATATTCTTGTACATAAGGAGCAGTATTATAGTAGTTATATGCTTGTACATAGGGGGCTGTATTATAGTAGTTATATTCTTGTACATAGGGGGCAGTATTATAGTAGTTATATTCTTGTGCATAAGGGGCAGTATTATAGTAGTTATATTCTTGTACATAAGGGGTAGTATTATAGTAGTTATATTCTTGTACATAGGGGCAGTATTATAGTAGTTATATTCTTGTACATAGGAGCAGTATTATAGTAGTTATATTCTTGTACATAGGGAGCAGTATTATAGTAGTTATATTCTTGCACATAGGAGCAGTATTATAGTAGTTATATTCTTGTATATAGGGGGCAGTATTATAGTAGTTATATTCTTGTACATAGGGGGCAGTATTATAGTAGTTATATTCTTGTACATAGGAGCAGTATTATAGTAGTTATTTTCTTGTACATAGGGAGCATTATTATAGCAGTTATATTCTTGTACATAGGGGCAGTATTATAGTAGTTATATTCTTGTACATAGGAGCAGTATTATAGTAGTTATATTCTTGTACATAGGGGCAGTATTATAGTGGATATATTCCTGTACATAGGGGCAGTATTATAGTAGTTATATTCTTGTACATAGGGGGCAGTATTATAGTAGTAATATTCTTGTACATAGGAGCAGTATTATAGTAGTTATATTCTTGTACATAGGAGCAGTATTATAGTAGTTATATTCTTGTACATAGGAGCAGTATTATAGAAGTAATATTCTTGTACATAGGGACAGTATTATAGTAGTTATATTCTTGTACATAGGAGCAGTATTATAGTAGTTATATTCTTGCACATAGGAGCAGTATTATAGTAGTTATATTCTTGTACATAGGAGCAGTATTATAGAAGTAATATTCTTGTACATAGGGACAGTATTATAGTAGTTATATTCTTGTACATAGGAGCAGTATTATAGTAGTTATATTCTTGCACATAGGAGCAGTATTATAGTAGTTATATTCTTGTACATAGGGGCAGTATTATAGTAGTTATATTCTTGTAGATAGGAGCAGTATTATAGTAGTTATATTCTTGTACATAGGGAGCAGTATTATAGTAGTTATATTCTTGTACATAGGGGGCAGTATTATAGTAGTTATATTCTTGTACATAGGGAGCAGTATTATAGTACTTATATTCTTTACATAGGGAGCAGTATTATAGGAGTTATATTCTTGTACATAGGAGCAGTATTATAGTAGTTATATTCTTGCACATAGGAGCAGTATTATAGTAGTTATATTATTGTACATAGGGAGCATTATTATAGTAGTTATATTCTTGTACATAGGGGCAGTATTATAGTGGTTATATTCTTGTACATAGGAGCAGTATTATAGTAGTTATATTCTTGTACATAGGGAGCATTATTATAGTAGTTATATTCTTGTACATAGGGGCAGTATTATAGTAGTTATATTCTTGTACATAGGGAGCAGTATTATAGTGGTTATATTCTTGTACATAGGAGCAGTATTATAGTAGTTATATTATTGTACATAGGGAGCATTATTATAGTAGTTATATTCTTGTACATAGGGGCAGTATTATAGTAGTTATATTCTTGTACATAGGGGCAGTATTATAGTGGTTATATTCTTGTACATAGGAGCAGTATTATAGTAGTTATATTATTGTACATAGGGAGCATTATTATAGTAGTTATATTCTTGTACATAGGGGCAGTATTATAGTGGTTATATTCTTGTACATATGAGCAGTATTATAGTAGTTATATTCTTGCACATAGGAGCAGTATTATAGTAGTTATATTCTTGTACATAGGAGCAGTATTATAGTAGTTATATTCTTGCACATAGGAGCAGTATTATAGTAGTTATATTATTGTACATAGGGGGCATTATTATAGTAGTTATATTCTTGTACATAGGGGCAGTATTATAGTGGTTATATTCTTGTACATAGGGAGCATTATTATAGTAGTTATATTCTTGTACATGGGAGCAGTATTATAGTAGTTATATTCTTGTATATAGGAGCAGTATTATAGTAGTTATATTCTTGCACATAGGAGCAGTATTATAGTAGTTATATTCTTGTACATAGGGAGCATTATTATAGTAGTTATATTATTGTACATAGGGAGCATTATTATAGTAGTTATATTCTTGTACATAGGGGCAGTATTATAGTGGTTATATTCTTGTACATAGGAGCAGTATTATAGTAGTTATATTCTTGTACATAGGGAGCATTATTATAGTAGTTATATTCTTGTACATAGGGGCAGTATTATAGTAGTTATATTCTTGTACATAGGGAGCATTATTATAGTAGTTATATTATTGTACATAGGGAGCATTATTATAGTAGTTATATTCTTGTACATAGGGGCAGTATTATAGTGGTTATTTTCTTGTACATATGAGCAGTATTATAGTAGTTATATTCTTGCACATAGGAGCAGTATTATAGTAGTTATATTCTTGTACATAGGAGCAGTATTATAGTAGTTATATTCTTGCACATAGGAGCAGTATTATAGTAGTTATATTATTGTACATAGGGAGCATTATTATAGTAGTTATATTCTTGTACATAGGGGCAGTATTATAGTGGTTATATTCTTGTACATAGGGAGCATTATTATAGTAGTTATATTCTTGTACATGGGAGCAGTATTATAGTAGTTATATTCTTGTATATAGGAGCAGTATTATAGTAGTTATATTCTTGTACATAGGAGCAGTATTATAGTAGTTATATTCTTGTACATAGGGAGCATTATTATAGTAGTTATATTATTGTACATAGGGAGCATTATTATAGTAGTTATATTCTTGTACATAGGGGCAGTATTATAGTGGTTATATTCTTGTACATATGAGCAGTATTATAGTAGTTATATTCTTGCACATAGGAGCAGTATTATAGTAGTTATATTCTTGTACATGGGAGCAGTATTATAGTAGTTATATTCTTGTACATGGGAGCAGTATTATAGTAGTTATATTCTTGTATATAGGAGCAGTATTATAGTAGTTATATTCTTGCACATAGGAGCAGTATTATAGTAGTTATATTCTTGTACATAGGGAGCATTATTATAGTAGTTATATTCTTGTACATAGGAGCAGTATTATATTAGTTATATTCTTGTACATAGGAGCAGTATTATAGTAGTTATATTCTTGTATATAGGAGCAGTATTATAGTAGTTATATTCTTGTACATAGGAGCAGTATTATAGTAGTTATGTTCTTGTACATAGGAGCAGTATTATAGTAATTATATTCTTGTATATAGGGGCAATATTATAGTAGTTATATTCTTGTACATAGGGGCAGTATTATAGTAGCTATATTCTTGTACATAGGGGCAGTATTATAGTAGTTATATTCTTGTATACAGGAGCAGTATTATAGTAGTTATATTCTTGTACATAGGGGCAGTATTATAGTAGTTATATTCTTGTACATAGGGAGCAGTATTATAGTAGTTATATTCTTGTACATAGGAGCAGTATTATAGTAGTTATATTCTTGTACATAGGGGCAGTATTATAGTAGTTATATTCTTGTATACAGGAGCAGTATTATAGTAGTTATATTCTTGTACATAGGGGCAGTATTATAGTAGTTATATTCTTGTACATAGGGAGCAGTATTATAGTAGTTATATTCTTGTACATAGGAGCAGTATTATAGTAGTTATATTCTTGTACATAGGAGCAGTATTATAGTAGTTATATTCTTGTACATAGGGGGCAGTATTATAGTAGTTATATTCTTGTACATATGAGCAGTATTATAGTAGTTATATTCTTGTACATAGGGGCAGTATTATAGTAGTTATATTCTTGTACATAGGGGCAGTATTATAGTAGTTATATTCTTGTACATAGGGAGCAGTATTATAGTAGTTATATTCTTGTACATAGGAGCAGTATTATAGTAGTTATATTCTTGTACATAGGGGCAGTATTATAGTAGTTATATTCTTGTACATATGAGCAGTATTATAGTAGTTATATTCTTGTACATAGGGAGCAGTATTATAGTAGTTATATTCTTGTACATAGGAGCAGTATTATAGTAGTTATATTCTTGTACATAGGGGCAGTATTATAGTAGTTATATTCTTGTACATATGAGCAGTATTATAGTAGTTATATTCTTGTACATAGGAGCAGTATTATAGTAGTTATATTCTTGTACATAGGAGCAGTATTATAGTAGTTATATTCTTGTACATAGGGGCAGTATTATAGTAGTTATATTCTTGTACATAGGGGGCAGTATTATAGTAGTTATATTCTTGTACATATGAGCAGTATTATAGTAGTTATATTCTTGTACATAGGGGCAGTATTATAGTAGTTATATTCTTGTACATAGGGGCAGTATTATAGTAGTTATATTCTTGTAAATAGGGGCAGTATTAAAGTAGTTATATTCTTGTACATAGGAGCAGTATTATAGTAGTTATATTCTTGTACATAGGGGGCAGTATTATAGTACTTATATTCTTGTACATAGGGAGCAGTATTATAGGAGTTATATTCTTGTACATAGGGAGCAGTATTATAGTTGTTAGATTTTTTGCAAATATTCTTTCTTAGTGTTCACCTTTTGTGTTGAGGTCTTAGTAAGAAAATGTATTATTGAAGGGAACCTGCCACCATAAATAACGCTATTAACCTGTAGATATGCGGTTAATCTGCAGGTTAATAGCGGTATTATGCTGCCGGCACCTGCACGCAGCTGAATGCAGCAGGGAGAGGATTACCTTCATTCTTCCCGCTAGCATTCTGTATTCAGTCATCGCTCTGAGAATACAGAGCGGCAGCTGTATCTGCACTCCCGGCCCTGACTGACACTCGCTCTAAATTGTGGCCGGCTGTCAGTCAGCGCCAGTGCCGCCTCCATGACTGAATAGAGAATGCTGGCGGGGAGAATAAAGTTTCTCCCCTTTGCATTTGGCTGCGTGCAGGTGCCGGGCAGCATAATACCGCTGTTAACCTGCAGATTAACCTCATATCTGCCGGTTATTAGTGTTATTTATGGTGACAGGTTCCCTTTAACTGATTTAATTCTCAAACCCATCCAAAGGTGAAGCCGTGCAGCTGATTGAGAGGAGGTGATTGGTGGCAGTGGGTCGGTTACCGCTGCTGATGAACGCCATGCGACTCTCACCTCTGTTTTATCATTTTGTGTCATTCCCCCCTGTTACGGCAGTAAAGGCTTCACACTGAGATCTGTTTGGGGCCTTTTCATTTTGTTTTACACTATAGCTGCAGGAAAAATGAAGCCACAGGAGAAAAATCAGGAAAGTAATAATATCAGACGGAGAGAAATTCACAGTAAAATCATTTCTTAGAAGGAGAACATTCACAATGAGAAGAGACATGAGATTCTGACAGCAAAAATAAGACAGAGAAAACTATTCATCAATCACAAGCTGTAGAGAAACCCCAGAGACAAAACATCACAATCATCATGGAGAGAAGACTCCACAACATCACAAGATGCAGCACCGATATCACAGGAAAACGCTATTTACTTACACAGTGCCAAGTATATTGGCAGATCTCTAGATCTTGTAGTCAAAGGGGTAGACATAGTTTACACATCAAGACTTCTGTACCCATTTTCTGTCATCAAAAACTTGCACGTTTTGGCACTCATTTTTTTGTCGCCAAATTTGTGACTTTTTGCAACTTCATTTGGTTCTTAGCACTTTTCAAGAGTGGACAGGATTAGTTATGCAAATGAAAGTTTAGGCAGATTTACAAATTGCAACTTTTTTTTTTAAATATAAACGTTTTTTAAAAGTTGCAAAGTCGCTCCAGCAGATGGAGAGCATAAAAAGTAACATTTCTAGGCAAAAGTGTAATATCTCAAGATGAGGCAAACTTATTAAACATTGTGCAGCACAATGATACATTTGGAACAAATAATGGCAACAAAGCTACAAGAGAAAGTGACTTTATAAAGTCGCCTCATAATAATTCCCTCAATAACTTTTCACCACCCATTGGTAGACTTGTTTTGTAGCAGAAATTTGCATCAAAATTTTGTTGAGATTTTTGTCGCATTTTTGTCACACGCCTTTTCTCCTTAACTGCTCTGCTTTTCAGTGAAGCCGTGCTACTTGTCATAAAAGGGCACAGAAAGTGTCTAAAACAGTTAAAAATGGTTAAAGTTGTTATTGTGTTTTTGGTGGAAATTCTGGCTCATTAAGGTAAGTAAATCTCATTAATTGTAGCTCCTGAAACTTTCCACAATGATATCTATGTTTTAATAAATGGTGACAACGATCACATCTGGTAACATCCAGTGGCATCAGGGATTGTTACTCCTGAGTATCTTATTTTCTTTGCCTGGTTATAAAATGATACATTTTTACTTGATACATAGTTATATAACTACAGTAAATACATCTGACATTAAAGGAAACCTGTCATTAAATTAATTCTGCTGAATCACAGCTTCATTCCAGTTGATTGACAGGTGTTTCCCATGTGTGTACATAGGGAGAGATCTGTCAATCAAGAATTGTGTGATTTTGTATATAGTGAGCTGTCAATCATCTAGAGTGGGGCGGGGAGAAGTTGCCCAGCCTGTGGTTCAGGCAGCATGAATCCAATGACAGGTTCCCTTTTAGGAGTGTGGAAAGCTAAATAACAAACCCTTCAGGGGTCACTTTGTTGCTCATTACTCAGGATTCTTAGGACAAATCCAACCAAAAATGAGAGAAGGGAAATGTCCTCTTGTGGATAAAAGAGAACGACTCAATGATTCCTCTGTAGGAGTTGTAGTCCATGTACATTGATGGGCTGAGGTTATTGATATTTTTCCTCTGTGACTTTTCAACATTTCTACGTTTTTTTTACTGTACATCATGAAATCCACTATACTGACTCCCAGAGGTTTGAAGTCGCCCGTGCTGCCGGCCGGCATTTTACTGCGCGCGGTTACTGAGAAGCGATTATATAATTCTGCTCTTCATTATATCGGAGTCCTGGAGATAAATGGACACAGCAGAGAAAAGCTCCCGGAGTCGGATGCTTTATCGATCCCCCAAGGTCACTTGTAGTTGTGTTTGTCTCCTTCCTCGTTCATTGTAGATTCAGCGCTTACAGACGAGCAGAATTGTTACTGGACGACCCAAATATTAATCTGTCCAGCCTAGAAGTCTGTCTGCTGGTGATAAATGGACCTTGTGCCGTCTCATCCTGGCCTGAATTCCATTATCCGATATATGAAATATCCATAGTCACCAAATGGGGTGAGATTTCATACAAGTAAAGTCTTAATAGTCACCAAGTTAGAATGCACCGGCTCATGTGACATCACGACCTTTAGTATCAGTGATAATGAAACCTGCATTAAATCCGTGGTTAATGTAACTGAACATGGCGTATCGCCCTCGTCTTCACCTCCGGGGTCAGATATGGTCGGCCTCTCTCATACTTCACTTCCTCCCGGGACGATCTCTGGAATAGTCGTATTGGCCATTAATAAAACCTTCGCATTGTTTGTTTACAGCCATTTACGGCTTTTTTTCCAGAAGAGCGAACAAGTCAAACGTTCCCGATCCTGAGCTGTAATTAGAGAGATCGTGGGCAGCGGGACTCCGGCATCGTGATTCCTAATGGATCCACGGCACGGTGTAAGTGATGAAGATAAAAGCCGGGGGCACTGGTCCAGGGAACAAGAGGCCAAAACCGGGAGAGCTTTCTGCCAAGAAACTGGATAGATCGCATCATTTAATGGTCATCATCGTCTAGGAAGAAGAAAAGCACAGATTGTCCTCCGCACAGAGGATGGCACAGGACGATGGAGTGATAGTTCTACTATCAGATAATAATTACATTACTGATCCGGAGTTACATCCTGTATTATACTCCAGAGCTGCACTCACTGTTCTGCTGGTGCAGTCACTGTATACATACATTACATTACTGATCCTGAGTTACATCCTGTATTATACCCCAGAGCTGCACTCACTATTCTGCTGGTGCAGTCACTGTGTACATACATTACATTACTGATCCTGAGTTATATCCTGTATTATACTCCAGAGCTGCACTCACTATTCTGCTGGTGCAGTCACTGTGTACATACATTACATTACTGATCCTGAGTTACCTCCTGTATTATACTCCAGAGCTGCACTCACTATTCTGCTGGTGCAGTCACTGTGCACATACATTACATTACTGATCCTGAGTTACATCCAGTATTATACTCCAGAGCTGCACTCACTATTCTGCTGGTGCAGTCACTGTGTACATACATTACATTACTGATCCTGAGTTACATCCTGTATTATACTCCAGAGCTGCACTCACTGTTCTGCTGGTGCAGTCACTGTATACATACATTACATTACTGATCCTGAGTTACATCCTGTATTATACCCCAGAGCTGCACTCACTATTCTGCTGGTGCAGTCACTGTGTACATACATTACATTACTGATCCTGAGTTATATCCTGTATTATACTCCAGAGCTGCACTCACTATTCTGCTGGTGCAGTCACTGTGTACATACATTACATTACTGATCCTGAGTTACCTCCTGTATTATACTCCAGAGCTGCACTCACTATTCTGCTGGTGCAGTCACTGTGCACATACATTACATTACTGATCCTGAGTTACATCCAGTATTATACTCCAGAGCTGCACTCACTATTCTGCTGGTGCAGTCACTGTGTACATACATTACATTACTGATCCTGAGTTACATCCTGTATTATACTCCAGAGCTGCACTCACTATTCTGCTGGTGCAGTCACTGTGTACATACATTACATTACTGATCCTGCGTTACCTCCTGTATTATACTCCAGAGCTGCACTCTCTATTCTGCTGGTGCAGTCACTGTGTACATACACTACATTACTGATCCTGAGTTACATCCTGTATTATACTCCAGAGCTGCACTCACTATTCTGCTGGTGCAGTCACTGTGTACATACATTACATTACTGATCCTGCGTTACATCCTGTATTATACTCCAGAGCTGTACTCACTATTCTGCTGGTGCAGTCACTGTGTACATACATTACATTACTGATCCTGTACTGATCCTGAGTTACATCCTGTATTATACTCCAGAGCTGCACTCACTATTCTGCTGGTGCAGTCACTGTGTACATACATTACATTACTGATCCGGAGTTACCTCCTGTATTATACCCCACAGCTGCACTCACTATTCTGCTGGTGCAGTCACTGTGTACATACATTACATTACTGATCCTGAGTTACATCCTGTATTATACTCCAGAGCTGCACTCACTATTCTGCTGGTGCAGTCACTGTGTACATACATTACATTACTGACCCTGAGTTACATCCTGTATTATACTCCAGAGCTGCACTCACTATTCTGCTGGTGCAGTCACTGTGCACATACATTACATTACTGATCCTGAGTTACATCCTGTATTATACTCCAGAGCTGCACTCACTATTCTGCTGGTGCAGTCACTGTGCACATACATTACATTACTAATCCTGAGTTACCTCCTGTATTATACCCCAGAGCTGCGCTCACTATTCTGCTGGTGCAGTCACTGTGTACATACATTGCATTACATTACTTATCCTATATTATACTTCAGAGCTGCACTTACAGTACTACTCTGCTGGAGGAGTCACTATATTCATCCATTGCAGCCACCCACAGTACAGTGCATCACAAAAAGCTATTTGCAGACATTTAATCTGCAGTTGCAGAAGTGAGATATAAGAGAGCCTGTAACCTTTTAGGCGATTAAGCTCTTTATTAATCGTACTTTTAGTTCTCTAACCACTGCCTTCATTTTGCAGAAATTGAAGTTTAACAATAAATCCTAATTGTGGTGCTCAGTGCACCCTGGGTGTGGCCAGGGCGATCATTGAACCATTCTTCCCACTGGTTTTGCATGCCCCGCCTTCCTCACTGGTGATTGACAGCGCTGGCCTGAGCTTACCATCCTGACAGTACAGGCAAGCCAGCGCTGTCAGTCACCAGAGAGGGAGGAAGTGACATGCAAAACCAGTGGGTGGAATGGTGCACCCAGCCACCGGCCACACCCAGGGTGCGCAGAGCACCATACCTAGTATATTTAATTAACTTCTGTTTCTTCAGAACACTAAATGTCTGATTATTACATGGGCTATTTACCCTATAAAGATATAGGGTTTGTTTATGCTGTCAGTTTGGGCTGACACAATCCCTTTAAATTTTGCAACTTAAAGGAGTAGAATTTGAAAAAGAGACTGTATTGTGAATGCAGCTCCGGATGTCACTATAGTATTGCACATAATAGAATTCAAGATCAGCTGACAGCGAAAGATACATGAAATTGTTGATTCAATTCTTGGAATATTTCTGATCAGGATCTGTCGTTAATGAAGTGGATACTTTGTAACAAGTCCTCATCTCTGACATCGGGGAATTAGCATCTGGCATCGACTGGCGCCATGAAAACTTGTGGTCACTGCGGTCTGCTGTCTGCATCGGCCTCGCCGCTTGTTTTCTGATTTTCATTCTTGCTGTTTTCTGCTTTGATTCCCTGGATGATAAATGAACTGAACCATTTAATTAACGAGTCAGCGCTGGATGAGGTTCAGAAAACTTTCTTTATTACTGATGAGAGTGCAATTAAGGACATGTTGCGCCGGCTGATGCCTTTAATACAAACAAGTTGCATGTAATTAACTTGATTAACTCAGCACATTGCACACTAATATGGAGGCTGCAGCACATTGCATATTAATACTGAGGCTGCAGCACATTGCACACTAATACAGAGGCTGCAGCACATTGCACACTAATATGGAGGCTGCAGCACATTGCTCCTTAATACGGAGGCTGCAGCACATTGCACACTAAAATAAAGGCTGCAACATATTGCTCCTTAATACGGAAGCTGCATCACATTGCTCCCTAATATGGAGGCTGCAGCACATTGCACACTAGTATGGATACTGCAGCACATTGCACACTAATATGGAGGCAGCAGCACATTGCATATTAATACTGAGGCTGCAGCACATTGCACACTAATACAGAGGCTGCAACATATTGCTCCTTAATACGTA
Organism: Phyllobates terribilis; assembly: GCF_046119375.1. NCBI lineage: Eukaryota > Metazoa > Chordata > Amphibia > Anura > Dendrobatidae > Phyllobates > Phyllobates terribilis. The sequence goes on along the minus strand of NW_027362769.1, from coordinate 180,362,257 downwards.
AGCTGCAGCACATTGCACACTAGTATGGATACTGCAGCACATTGCACACTAATATGGAGGCAGCAGCACATTGCATATTAATACTGAGGCGGCAGCACATTGCACACTAATATAGAGGCTGCAGCACATTGCACACTAATATGGAGGCTGCAGCACATTGCACACTAATACAGAGGCTGCAACATATTGCTCCTTAATACGTAAGCTGCAGCACATTGTACACTAGTATGGATACTGCAGCACATTGCACACTAATATGGAGGCTGCAGCACATTGCTCCTTAATACGTAAGCTGCAGCACATTGCACACTAATATGGAAGCTGCAGCACATTGCACACTAATATGGAGGCTGCAGCACATTGCTCCTTAATACGGAGGCTGCAGCACATTGCACACTGCTTGACTATATATGACTCTGATCATGGTATTAAACTATGGATATTGGCTTCCTGCACACTAATCAGCGGTTGTTTAATAACTTGTTTAGGCAAACTGCACTTAATGTGCAAAGAATAATCGGTAATAGATGGGTCTGTGCACAAAGAATATCAGTGTCCTCGGCAGCACTTACAGGTTACACAGGACAATGTGCTGCCGAGAACAATGATCGTTCACCATAACCAGAAGATCATTTCACCCAATGAACGAGTGTTTTGCTTGTTCTTCTGGTGATTGACAGTTGCACGATTATGGGGAAATGACTGTTCCTAGGAATAATCCCGTTAATTCTGCACTGTAAATGCACCTTATACTTTGCGGGGGGATGCGCTGTGTTGAATCCACGAGCGATGCTGAATTCTGGAGCTTCCTGGGTCACTTGGAATTACAGGAAATTACTTGGCTTTAGATGAGACGCCGCTTGTCTCCATATTGATTTGTCTCTATGAGTGACAGTCACAGCTCCACCGCTCTGTGATAAAACACCAAGCCGGGAATGTTCAGCAGAGACATGGACGTCAGGGACTTCATGTAGCCTTAAAAGCTTTAACTCTGCTGCCATCATTAACCCTTCACTGCCTGCAGGGGCTCCATCCCCCACACTAAATAGGATTGTTAGTAAATGGAAGCTGACATTAGAAAATGACCTATTATTTACATCAGGTTTTTGTGTTATATTAATTTTCCTATCACGATCTGATTACAAATCAAAATGAGTCATCTTACAATTTTTACACTGTGGCAAGTTTAGGCTGCGTGCACACGATGCGTTTTTCATGCGTTTATGCTTTGGAATTTCCGCAGCGAAAACGCATCAAAAACGCATGGTAATCCGCACCCCATGGTCCTCAATGGCATTCCGCAATGTCAATGCACATGCTGCGGATTTTTCCGCAGCGTTTCTGCAGCGCTCAGAAATCCGCAACATGTTCATTAATTTTGCGGAAGCGCCGCCATTGACTTGCATTGAGACGCATAGAATCAGTGTCTGTACATTTGTACAAGCGGCTTCTATGCGTCTCTATGTGCGGATGGTGCCCAAGTCTGGAGGAGAGGAGACTCTCATCCAGACCTGGGTACCATTCTACCTGTAAAAAAAATAATAAACTAAAAAATAAAGTTATTTTCACCTGTCCGGCGTCTTCTCTCTGAATGCCAGCAGCGCTGAAGGACCTTCGGTGACGTCACAGTCATGTGACCGCAGGCCCTTCACCGCTCTGTCTCGCGATATGCCGGCAGCCGGGAACCAGCCAGGAAGCAGCGCTGCAGCCACGCCGGGGCCTCGGGGGTGAGTATAGCTTTATTTGTTTTATTTTTACGGTCACACTATATATGCTGTTTGCATGGATTTATACAGTGTGACCTAGTTGTCAAGCACTTTCCAAGTGATGCTATCGCCTGGAAAGCGCTTGTCAATCTGCATGCGGAAACGCATGTGAATCCGCATGTATTCTGCAGGAAAAACGCAGGAACAATCTGCATGCGTTTTTTCTGCCAGGGAGATGCAGAAATGCTGCAGAAATTTTCTGCTTCATTTCTGCATCGTGGGCACGTAGCCTTAGACTCTTAACTTTCTACAGGAATAGTTTTCAGCAGGCTCCTTATCATCAAAGAATTACAATGACTGATAATAGATAGCTGATAACAAAGGATCCACCATTCACAATAGGTGATGTCACAGCTCACCTTCTCCTCCTCCTGTACAATGACTGATAACACCTCTATATACAGTAGATAACACAGGATCCACCATTCACAATAGGTGATGTCACAGCTCACCTCCTCCTCCTGTACAATGACTGATAACACCTCTATATAAAGTAGATAACACAGGATCCACCATTCACAATAGGTGATGTCACAGCTCACCTCCTCCTCCTGTGCAATGACTGATAACACCTCTATATACAGTAGATTACACAGGATCCACCATTCACAATAGGTGATGTCACAGCTCACCTCCTCCTCCTGTACAATGACTGATAACACCTCTATATACAGTATATAACACAGGATCCACCATTCACAATAGGTGATGTCACAGCTCACCTCTTCCTCCTGTACAATGACTGATAACACCTCTATATACAGTAGATAACACAGGATCCACCATTCACAATAGGTGATGTCACAGCTCACTTCCTCCTCCTCCTGTACAATGACTGACAACACCTCTATATACAGTAGATAACACAGGATCCACCATTCACAATAGGTGATGTCACAGCTCACCTCCTCCTCCTGTGCAATGACTGATAACCCCTCTATATACAGTAGATAACACAGGATCCACCATTCACAATAGGAGACGTCACAGCTCACCTCCTCCTCCTGTACAATGACTGATAACACCTCTATATATAGTGGATAACAAAGGATTCACCATTCACAATAGGTGATGTCACAGCTCACCTTCTCCTCCTGTACAATGACTGATAACACCTCTATATACAGTAGATAGCACAGGATTCACTATTCACAATAGGTGATGTCACAGCTCACCTCTCCATCCTGTATAATGACTGATAACACCTCTATGTACAGTAGATAACACGGGATTCACCATTCACAATAGGTGATGTCACAGCTCACCTCCTCCTCCTGTACAATGACTGTTAACACCTCTATATACAGTAGATACTGTAACACAGGATCCATCATTCACAATAGGTGATGTCACAGCTCACCTCCTCCTCCTCCTGTACAATGACTGATAACACCTTTATACACAGTGGATAACACAGGATCCACCATTCACAATCGGTGATGTCACAGCTCACCTCCTCCTCCTGTACAATGACTGATAACCTATATATACAGTAGATAACACAGGTGCCACTATTCACAATAGGTAATTTCACAGCTCACCTCCTCCTCCTGTGCAATGACTGATAACACCTCTATATACAGTAGATAACACAGGATCCACCATTCTCAATAGGTGACGTCACAGCTCACCTCCTCCTCCTGTACACTGACTGATCACACCTCTATATACAGTAGATAACACAGGATCCACCATTCACAATAGGTGATGTCACAGCTCACCTCCTCCTCATCCTGTACAATGACTGATAACACCTCTATACACAGTGGATAACACAGGATCCACCATTCACAATCGGTGATGTCACAGCTCACCTCCTCCTCCTGTACAATGACTGATAACACCTCTATATACAGTAGATAACACAGGTGCCACTATTCACAATAGGTAATTTCACAGCTCACCTCCTCCTCCTGTGCAATGACTGATAACACCTCTATATACAGTAGATAACACAGGATCCACCATTCTCAATAGGTGACGTCACAGCTCACTTCCTCCTCCTGTACAATGACTGATCACAACTCTATATACAGTAGATAACACAGGATCCACCATTCACAATAGGTGATGTCACAGCTCGCCTCCTCCTCATCCTGTACAATGACTGGATAACACCTCTATATACAGTAGATAACACAGGATCCACCATTTACAATAGGTGATGTCACAGCTCACCTCCTCCTGCTTTACAATGACTGATAACACCTCTATATACAGTAGATAACACAGGATCTACCATTCACAATAGGTGATGTCACAGCTCACCTCCTCCTGTATAATGACTGATAACACTTCTATATACAGTAGATAACACAGGATCCACCATTCACAATAGGTGATGTCACAGCTCACCTCCTCCTCCTCCTGTATAATGACTGATAAAACCTTTATATACAGTAGATAACACAAGATCCACCATTCACAATAGGTGATGTCACAGCTCACCTCCTCCTCCTCCTGTATAATGACTGATAACACCTCTATATACAGTAGATAACACAGAATCTACCATTCACAATAGGGGACGTCACAGCTCACCTCCTCCTCCTCCTGTATAATGACTGATAACACCTCTATATACAGTAGATAACACCAGATCCACCATTCACAATAGACAATGTCACAGCTCACCTCCTCCTCCTCCTGTATAATGACTGATAACACCTCTATATACAATAGATAACACAGGATCCACCATTCACAATCGGTGATGTCACAGCTCACCCCCTCCTCCTCCTGTACAATGACTGATAACACCTCTATATACAGTAGATAACATAGGATCCACCATTCACAATAGGTGATGTCACAGCTCACCTCCTCCTCCTCCTGTACAATGACTGATAATACCTCTATATACAGTAGATAACACAGGATCCATCATTCACAATCGGTGATGTCACAGCTCACCTCCTCCTCCTCCTGTACAATGACTGATAACACCTCTATATACAGTAGATAACACAGGATCCACCATTCACAATAGGTGATGTCACTGCTCACCTCCTCCTCCTCCTGTTCAATGACTGATAACACCTCTATATACAGTAGATAACACAGGATCCATCATTCACAATCGGTGATGTCACAGCTCACCTCCTCCTCCTCCTGTACAATGACTGATAACACCTCTATATACAGTAGATAACACAGGATCCATCATTCACAATCGGTGATGTCACAGCTCACCTCCTCCTCCTCCTGTACAATGACTGATAACACCTCTATATACAGTAGATAACACAGGATCCACCATTCACAATAGGTGATGTCACTGCTCACCTCCTCCTCCTCCTGTACGACTGATAACACCTCTATATACAGTAGATAACACAGGATCCATCATTCACAATCGGTGATGTCACAGCTCACCTCCTCCTCCTCCTGTACAATGACTGATAACACCTCTATATACAGTAGATAACACAGGATCCATCATTCACAATCGGTGATGTCACAGCTCACCTCCTCCTCCTCCTGTACAATGACTGATAACACCTCTATATACAGTAGATAACACAGGATCCACCATTCACAATAGCTGATGTCACAGCTCACCTCCTCCTCCTCCTGTACAATGACTGATAACACCTCTATATACAGTAGATAACACAGGATCCATCATTCACAATCGGTGATGTCACAGCTCACCTCCTCCTCCTCCTGTACAATGACTGATAACACCTCTATATACAATAGATAACACAGGATCCACCAGTCACAATCGGTGATGTCACAGCTCACCTCCGCAAAAGTCCTCCTAACTTCTGGAAAGTGTGTTGCTGTGATCAGGTGGAGACCTGGAGACCAATCAGGATTTGGGAAACAGGTGGAAGGAGTGTGACGAGTGTCCTGTAAAAGGGATGGAGGCTATGGGAAAACAAATTCAATCATGTCCCCCCTGGGGGTCACTCAGCTGTATTATATATACTACCCACATTGGCACAGGAATCTCTACTATACAGTAGACTGCCCTTTTATATTACACAGACTGACATTGACACGAGGTCTATCTACTATATAATAGCATGACTCTCCATACTTCACAGGCTGGCACTGACACTGGAATTTCTACTATACAGATGACTGTTTCTCCATATTACACAGATGATTCTCATACACCCTAAATATCTGCCAGCCGAGCACCCAGTCACTGATTATTGGGGATCCGATTATGAAAACGCCCTCAGATCAGTATTTGCTGCAAAGAGAAAAGTAATATTCCAATTAGAATAATGCATTACTAAAGCCTGTCCATGGGAGTGAATGCTGCGTGCAATGGTGGTCCTCTCTGAGTGCGGAGCCCTCTGTTATGGTGGTCAGAGGGACCGAGGTTCTCCGGAGTACACTACCCCTGTAAGAGTTTTTCTGCATTTTCATTATGACACGCTGAGCATTAAAGGTGCAGATTTGGGGTCATTACTATTTCTGACCTTACGACCTTCCTTTACTCAGACACATGATAAGCAGAAGATATAAAAACTATGCTGACAATTCATCCCGGGACATCGATCTGATGGTGAAGGAAAGGAGCGCGGCTGACGCCTTGTAAAATATCAGATTTATGAAAATACGAGAGATTTCACTCCGTACAAAGGAACCACAGAAAGAGCAGATTCTCATAAGTTACACAGGAAAGATTTCTCAGGCTCCTTGTAGTTGTCACCGATTAATATCTGGACTGGAATTTCCTTCATCTAACAGATAAATCCACAGTCACATGACCACATCATCGCTACAATGTATGTCCTCTGCTTGTCACTTGCAACAAATGTATCAACGCAGAACGTCACAAGAATGATAGTCATGATTGACAGGTCTTCATCCACAGAGATACAGCCTTGTGAAGAGTGTGAAGACGAAGGAAGCCCAAAAGGGTGAAAGTGAAGATTCTACATATTCCAGATGGATCCCAACCACCATCCGGACATATTGAGTGGAAGTTAGAAGAGGAATCTTCAGATCAAGAGTTGAGATAATGGAAAGTCTTTTATTAAAGACAAAGCTGCTTGTTAATTACACAGATCGAGCGACAGCCCAGGCTCTACCCCGAAAACAATCAATGGACTTGGCATTGAGTATTTATAATTTATTTACATCCATAAGCAGCCGCCTAAGAGAGTAATGGCAGCCAGACCGAGAAAAAAGCTCATTAATCTTTCTGGCTGATCTGAATACCAAACATGTGCCAGCAAAGTACAGCAGACTGATAGGAAAGAGATGTCAGATGTCCTTCATGCTTTATCTGGCAGAACACCAACTAAATGGTGAAAAGGGCACATGTAGGTAAGACAGAGGAACTTCACAGGCATTATTATAATACTACTCCCAATGTACAAGAATATAACTACTATAACACTGCCCCCTATGTACAAGAATATAACTACTATAATACTGCTCCTATGTACAAGAATATAACTACTATAATACTGCTCCCTATATACAAGAATATAACTACTATAATACTGCTCCCTATGTACAAGAATATAACTACTATAATACTGCTCCTATGTACAAGAATATAACTACTATAATACTGCCCCTATGTACAAGAATATAACTACTATAATACTGCCCCCTATGTACAAGAATATAACTACTATAATACTGCCCCCTATATACAAGAATATAACTACTATAATACTGCCCCTATGTACAAGAATATAACTACTATAATACTGCCTCTATGTACAAGAATATAACTACTATAATACTGCCCCTATGTACAAGAATATAACTACTATAATACTGCCCCTATGTACAAGAATATAACTACTATAATACTGCCTCTATGTACAAGAATATAACTACTATAATACTGCCCCTATGTACAAGAATATAACTACTATAATACTGCCCCTATGTACAAGAATATAACTACTATAATACTGCCCCTATGTACAAGAATATAACTACTATAATACTGCTATTATGTACAAGAATATAACTACTATAATACTGCCCCTATGTACAAGAATATAACTACTATAATACTGCCCCTATGTACAAGAATATAACTACTATAATACTGCTCCTATGTACAAGAATATAGCTACTATAATACTGCTCCTATGTACAAGAATATAACTACTATAATACTGCTCCTATGTACAAGAATATAACTACTATAATACTGCCCCTATGTACAAGAATATAACTACTATAATACTGCCCCCTATGTACAAGAATATAACTACTATAATACTGCCCCCTGTGTACAGGAATATAACTACTATAATACTGCCCCTATGTACAAGAATATAGCTACTATAATACTGCCCCCTATGTACAAGAATATAACTACTATAATACTGCCCCCTATGTACAAGAATATAACTACTATAATACTGCTCCCTATGTACAAGAATATAGCTACTATAATACTGCCCCCTATGTACAAGAATATAGCTACTATAATACTGCCCCTATGTACAAGAATATAGCTACTATAATACTGCTCCTATGTACAAGAATATAACTACTATAATACTGCCCCCATGTACAAGAATATAACTACTATAATACTGCCCCTATGTACAAGAATATTACTACTATAATACTGCCCCTATGTACAAGAATATAGCTACTATAATACTGCCCCCTATGTACAAGAATATAACTACTATAATACTGCTCCCTATGTACAAGAATATAACTACTATAATACTGCTCCCTATGTACAAGAATATAGCTACTATAATACTGCCCCCTATGTACAAGAATATAGCTACTATAATACTGCCCCCTATGTACAAGAATATAACTACTATAATACTGCCCCCTATGTACAAGAATATAACTACTATAATACTGCCCCTATGTACAAGAATATAACTACTATAATACTGCCCCCTATGTACAAGAATATAACTACTATAATACTGCTCCTATGTTCAAGAATATAACTACGATAATACTGCCCCTTATATACAAGAATATAACTACTATAATACTGCCCCCTATGTACAAGAATATAACTACTATAATACTGCCCCTATGTACAAGAATATAACTACTATAATACTGCTCCCTATGTACAAGAATATAACTACTATAATACTGCCCCTATGTACAAGAATATAACTACTATAATACTGCTCCTATATACAAGAATATAACTACTATAATACTGCTCCTATGTACAAGAATATAACTACTATAATACTGCTCCTATATACAAGAATATAACTACTATAATACTGCTCCTATATACAAGAATATAACTACTATAATACTGCCCCTATGTACAAGAATATTACTACTATAATACTGCCCCTATGTACAAGAATATAGCTACTATAATACTGCCCCCTATGTACAAGAATATAACTACTATAATACTGCCCCCTATGTACAAGAATATAACTACTATAATACTGCTCCCTATGTACAAGAATATTACTACTATAATACTGCCCCTATGTACAAGAATATAGCTACTATAATACTGCCCCTATGTACAAGAATATAACTACTATAATACTGCCCCCTATGTACAAGAATATAACTACTATAATACTGCTCCTATGTTCAAGAATATAACTACTATAATACTGCCCCTTATATACAAGAATATAACTACTATAATACTGCCCCCTATGTACAAGAATATAACTACTATAATACTGCCCCTATGTACAAGAATATAACTACTATAATACTGCTCCCTATGTACAAGAATATAACTACTATAATACTGCCCCTATGTACAAGAATATAACTACTATAATACTGCTCCTATATACAAGAATATAACTACTATAATACTGCTCCTATGTACAAGAATATAACTACTATAATACTGCTCCTATATACAAGAATATAACTACTATAATACTGCTCCTATATACAAGAATATAACTACTATAATACTGCCCCTATGTACAAGAATATTACTACTATAATACTGCCCCTATGTACAAGAATATAGCTACTATAATACTGCCCCCTATGTACAAGAATATAACTACTATAATACTGCCCCCTATGTACAAGAATATAACTACTATAATACTGCTCCCTATGTACAAGAATATAGCTACTATAATACTGCCCCCTATGTACAAGAATATAGCTACTATAATACTGCCCCCTATGTACAAGAATATAACTACTATAATACTGCCCCCTATGTACAAGAATATAACTACTATAATACTGCCCCTATGTACAAGAATATAACTACTATAATACTGCCCCCTATGTACAAGAATATAACTACTATAATACTGCTCCTATGTTCAAGAATATAACTACTATAATACTGCCCCTTATATACAAGAATATAACTACTATAATACTGCCCCCTATGTACAAGAATATAACTACTATAATACTGCCCCTATGTACAAGAATATAACTACTATAATACTGCTCCCTATGTACAAGAATATAACTACTATAATACTGCCCCTATGTACAAGAATATAACTACTATAATACTGCTCCTATATGCAAGAATATAACTACTATAATACTGCTCCTATGTACAAGAATATAACTACTATAATACTGCTCCTATATACAAGAATATAACTACTATAATACTGCTCCTATGTACAAGAATATAACTACTATAATACTGCTCCTATATACAAGAATATAACTACTATAATACTGCTCCTATATACAAGAATATAACTACTATAATACTGCCCCTTATATACAAGAATATAACTACTATAATACTGCCCCCTATGTACAAGAATATAACTACTATAATACTGCCCCTATGTACAAGAATATAACTACTATAATACTGCTCCCTATGTACAAGAATATAACTACTATAATACTGCTCCTATATACAAGAATATAACTACTATAATACTGCTCCTATGTACAAGAATATAACTACTATAATACTGCTCCTATATACAAGAATATAACTACTATAATACTGCTCCTATATACAAGAATATAATTGCTATAACAAATATAATACTTATATCAGCTCTTCTGCTTTTTATCATTAAGGCCATGAATATAGAGTTCTTGCTCTTCTGTATTGTGTTTGACGCTTCTTCTACACCTCTATGATTTCATCTTTTTCAGCTGCGTTTGGCTCCGTTTTCTGCAGGAGTGCCGTAAATTGTTGCAGCGTTCACCCTCGTCAGGACTTCATTATCTCCGTCTCGTCATCGCTGGTGGATTTTCCTGCACATTATCTCCGGTTTAGCCCAGAGATCTGTGTCACTAGAGCTGACGTTCTTTCTTTGCGGCCGATGTACCGAGACAGTTTTTTCCTGAAGATCTAGATGCTTGGGGGGGGGGGGGGTAGTGAGCGGCCGCCAGACACCGAGTTCTGAGTGTAAAACTTCATTATTTGTGTCTGATTGGAGCCGTCAGGGTATTTTGGGTCCTGATGTAGATAATGAGGTAGCGGACATCAATATTCAATTACTGCACGGTGGCCCTGAAGTCCATTAACAAAACCCATCGCTTACCATTGCCGCTGATGTGAGTGTGACGGTAAGAAAAAGCGTCTGCCCGTCGCAGAGCTGGAAGCAATTACCGCCACATTATCTCACTTATATATAAAGGGCTCAAAGTTTAATAATAATTGGGTGGAACATAATGATAAATGAAGTCTGGGGGGTCGGTGTGCTAACACCTTGTCTGTGCTGTTTAGTGCATACAGCCGGGAGGGCTGATGCCATTCAGCAGGCACATATATGTCAGACCTTTCTCCCAGAGAAAACTTTATACACAGTAGAGGTATGGTCCTACCATGTCTCGGTATGTCCTTCAGCCTGAACACCAGCAGCTTCTAGCGCCAAACTGAAGTGTTCAACTCCGGGCACAGTCCACACTGAACAGGCTGCAGCTTCCACACTTTACTCTGCAGCTCCAACACACAGACTACTCAGCTTTCCTAGCTGACCCATGCAGTCTACATTCACAGAGAAACCCTGGCATGTCTCTCTCTCAGCTACAGTTCACATTTTGGCTGGTCAGTCATCAACAGCACACTCGGCTCAACATTCCACAGACTGACACACCTAGTGAACAGTGGCCCTGGTTCTTAGTCAAAGCCAGGTGCATCTAATCAAATCCTGCAGAGGTAGGACTTAACCCTGTGCTACCTGGCTCTGGTACACCATGTATATAGGAGACCACCATGGCAGCATGTTAAGAAGTTACAAGATAGTGAATATTTTGGAACCTTTTGAATTTTTTGCAATTGTGTCTGAGATGAAAGATGACAACTGTTCATATTTCTACGGACACATTCTATACACTGGATTGTAGATGTCATATACACTACCGTTCAAAAGTTTGGGGTCACCCAGACAATTTTGTGTTTTCCATGAAAACTCATACTTTTATTTATCAAATGAGTTGCAAAATGATTAGAAAATATCGTCCAGACATTGACAAGGTTGGAAATAATGATTTTTATTAGAAAGAATAATTTTCTCCTTCACACTTTGCTTTGGTCAGAGAATGCTCCTTTGCAGCAATTCCAGCATTGCAGACCTTTGGCATTCTAGCTGTTAATTTTCTGAGGTAATCTTGAGACATTTCCCCCCATGCTTCCTGAAGCCCCTCCACAAGTTGGATTGGCTTGATGTGCACTTTTTGCGGTCCATACGGTGAAGCTGCTCCCACAACAACTCAATGGGGTTGAGATCTGGTGACTGCACCGGCCGCTCCATTACAGATAGAATACCAGCTGCCTGCTTCTTCCCTATAGTTCATGCATAATTTGGAGGTGTGCTTTGTGTCATTGTCCTGTTGTAGGATGAAATTGGCTCCAATCAAGCGCTGTCCACAGGGTATGGCATTGGTGTTGAAAAATGGAGTGATAGCCTTCCTTATCCAAAATCCCATTTACCTTGTACAAATCTCCCACTTTACCAGCACCAAAGCAACCCCAGACCATCACATTACCTCCACCATGCTTGACAGATGGCGTCAGGCACTCTTCCAGCATCTTTTCAGTTCTGCGTCTCACAAATGTTCTTCTGTGTGATCCAAACACCTCAAACTTTGATTCGTCTGTCCATAAAACTTTTTTCCAATCTTCCTCTGTCCAATGTCTGTGTTCTTTTGCCCATATTAATCTTTTCCTTTTATTAGCCAGTCTCAGATATGGCTTTTTCTTTGCCACTTTGCCCTGAAGGCCAGCATCCCGGAGTCTCCTCTTCACTGTAGACGTTGACACTGGCGTTTTGCGTATACTATTTAATGAAGCTGCCAGTTGAGGAGCTGTGAGGCGTTGATTTCTCACACTAGAGACTCTAATGTCCTTGTCTTGTTGCTCAGTTGTGCAGCGGGGCTCCCACTTCTCTTTCTACTCTGGTTAGAGCCTGTTTGTGCTCTCCTCTGAAGGGAGTAGTACACACCGTTGGAGGAAATCTTCAGTTTCTTGGCATTTTTTTGCATGGAATAGCCTTCATTTCTAAGAACAAGAATAGACTGTCGAGTTTCACATGAAAGTTCTCTTTTTCTGGCCATTTTCAGAGTTTCATAGAACAAACAAATGTAATGCTCCAGATTCTCAACTAGCTCAAAGGAAGGTCAATTTTATAGCTTCTCAAATCAGCCAAACCGTTTTCAGCTGGGCTAACATATTTGTGCAAGGGCTTTCTAGGGTTTTCTAAACATCAATTATCCTTCTTACACAGTTAGCAAACGCAATGTACCATTAAAACACTGGAGTGGTGGTTGTTGGAAATGGGCCTCTATACACCTATGTAGATATTGCAATAAAAACAAGACGTTTGCAGCTAGAATAGTCATTTACCACATTAACATTGTATAGAGTGGATTTCTGATTCATTTAATATTAGCTTGATTGAAAAAACTGTGCTTTTCTTTCAAAAATAATATAATTTCTAAATGGCCCCAAACTTTTGAACGGTAGTGTATTTGGAAGCAAATAGGACGCATTATTGAACTTCCTTCCATTATTGGGACCAATTACACAATGAGAAGTTGTTTTTGATTTATCAAAATAGTAAAAATGTAACAAGACCAAGAAGAAAAAAACGTGTTATTTGGGAAGTAAAATAATCTATTTATCACATAAGTTCCCTCCTCGTCTGATTCAAGTGTTGGCTTTGTATTCTCCGTCTCCAGCTCCGGGACTGATTGACTGTAGATGATTTTCATCTCACTTTCATTATGTGGAAGAAGACGACAAGTCAACCTGAACTAAAAGTAATTATAGAAGTGGAGAGGGAAAAAAATCTAAATCCCGACATTCTCAGATCTGACATAAAAGCAAGTAAACAAGCAAAATAGACAAAGTCCCCGAGAATCTGCTCGTTAACGCACAAAGGGGTCGTCTCATCTTCTCTCTTCACGAGCTCACCGCTCCTCTGCCTCTCGGCTTCCTGCTTGCCCAGTGATGATTGACAGTTTGGATTAGCAGCATGGTCTCTCCGCCGGTCCAAACTGTGCGCTCCCTGAAACTGATATATGAGGCATCGGAGAAGCACAGGGTCCTGCTGCTCCAATCCAGTGATCCGGCAGGTGAAGAACTTGCCAGATTGCCAGTCCACGCTCTTGCCTAGGAGACCAGTCACTTTTAATAAACTCCAGAGGTGGCCGGTAACCTAGGCAATGAGCAGTAAACCAAAAAATAAATTCTTGAGAATGGAGAGGATTTTTATTAAGAGGTTTTATGTATAAGCACTTTGCAATTTTACCTATTTACGATGGTGAGAAAATGGTACAAAGGCTCCTACCAGAAACTTCCAGGGATATTCATGCAGTGAACTATTTCATTCTGTCTTTTTTCTCTCTTCTGATATTTTATAATGAGCAACAGAAAAATGATATAAGATCAAACAAAATGCACAGAACCCCCGGAGTAATCACATTCCTGTGAATGGTCGGCCTCAAACTCACACATCAAAAGTGCAAAATTCCAATCAGATTATATGTTATTAACAAAACGTCCAAAATTCTAGACTCTAAATGGATATTGTCCCACCCTGTCCGCAACCCTGACATATAGTGCACAAGTAAAAGTGCTACATGGTTTCCAAATAATATTTCTATACAGGCGCTCCATGTGACGGACATTTAGGGTATGTTCATACTGGGAGTTTTTAAAGCATTTTTTTTTTCTGCAGCAAAACCTGATCTCTTCGCAGTAAGGTTTGCGCCTTAAAAAAGCAGATTTTGCTTGGTTTTTGCTTGTTTTTTTGCTGCATTTTTGCTGCGGTTTTGCTGCATTTTTTTCACTGTCAGTTTGTCTCTTCATTCATGGTGCTAAAGTTTAGTGACAAAAAAAAAGACCTAATCAACTTTATGAGGCTTTGGCACAAAAAAAAATGATATCTGCGTTTTTTGCAGCATTTTTCACCACCCATTACTTTCAATGGGTGAAAAATGCTGAAAAAACATTGAAAGAAGTGACCATGCTCTATTGTGCAAAAAAAAAAAAAAAATGCAAAGCACAAAATACTGTTGACCTAAAAAAACCAAGGCGTGTGCATGGGATTCTTGAAATCTCATTGACTTTACTGGTACTGTAAAACACAGCTGAAAATTTGCATTAAAAAAAAAATGCTGAAAAAACGCCTAGTGTGAACATGGCCTTGGTGTTCTAATAATCGTGGTATACAGTATCACAATATTGTGGCTGTAGAGTGCGAAAATAAATGTGTCATAAATTAATGTGCACAAATAATAGTGCCATTCAGTGTAAAGGATGCTGGAATATAATGCCCAAACACCACCAACACACAGTGCCCAGATAATGCTGCCAGTCAGAGAGCAAACATTGTTGCCATACAATGGCCATATAATTCTGATAAAGGCTAGCGCATTCTGCCGCAGAGTGTGCACGAAGCATGGTGTCACAAATTGCCTTTATATTTGTAATGTTTTGTGACAAGTTTGTGTTTTATGTAACCAAAAATTGTGCTCAGACCCCACGGGGAGGAGAACAATCAGGGCTCTTAGTTTCCTGCACCAGGAGCCCGATATTGGCGAATGCTGGATTGGTCTCCCCTACGACAGAGATAGGTCGTGCACATGAGGACACCTTGCTCCCAGTCACAGACCGGTCTCCCTCTTTTGGCACCAGACTAGTCTCGGATTTGATGCCCCCGGCAGATTGTGGGCGTTGGTGCCAGTTTCCAGGCTCAGTTCTCCAGAACGCTGCTGGCATCAGCCCGTACACTGGAGTCAGCTCTGCTTGTCTCAGGCTGGTCGCCTTCTCCTGTCTGCCCCTTGTGACCATAGACATAAGCACGACTAGTCCGTGCTCCGTGCCCCTCTCCGAGCTCCTCTCCGTGCCCCTCTGCTGTCACATCTGCTAATTCTGTGCACAGATCTGGAACGGGTCCGGATGGCTTTAATTAGAAGGCGATGACAAATGTAACAAATAGCGAATCGCCCAATTATTACTCATTTCTGTAGTCACATCGCTGGGATTATTCCTGGCACCGGAGGTGGAGTTTGGCTTTTATTCCTCGATTCTCCTCATTTCATCGCTTGTTCTGTCTATTCCTGTTATTTTTGTTATTTTAATATTTTTGGCCTGTTTAATCCTCTAGACGTTCCCTTTAACTCCTTCAGGCTTGGTCCGCTGGCCGGATACATTGGCCCCGATTCATTATTTGCATTTTTTTTTTGTCACTTTTCTTTTTTGTCTTTTGGTATACGTTACATACGTTATGAATTTTTTTGCACCAAATTCTTCAAAATAGCACACGTGGGTTCATGAATTTTGTGAAAAATCAAATATGCCGGCCCCTTATTCATCATTGCCTTTGCACCTGTTTATTGTCTAGTTTTGTGCTTCTTTTTGTTTGCACCCAGTTCATTCTTCTCTTTGTGTCTTTTTTTTTATTTATTATTTCCCACTTTGTGCATGGAGTTTAGCAATTTCAGATGTGTTGGCCTGATTCATCAATTGCAACTTTTTAAAAAGTCCCAAAATTTGGCGCAACTCTAGTACATTTCCCCCCCCCCCAGTGTATTTTTGAGTACGCCAGTATTTTGGGGCAATTTTGCACCATTTTGCAAAACATGCAACTACAGTCACAAAAACTGTTCAAGACAGAAAAAAAAGACCATTTTTGACTTTGCATCAAATTCATGAATTTTGAAAAATTTGGTGCCAAAAACAGCAACTAATATCACAATACAAAAAAGTAAAGTATTACAGATGTTGTGCTCCAATAGGGCACTGAAGTATCCGTTCATTTCAAAAAGTCACAAAATGATGAATTAGGCTAAAGTATAAGGAAAACATTAAAAAAGGAAAGTTAACTTAAAAAAAGGCAGAAGTTAAATAAAGAATAAAGCAGAAATATAAAAGACATATTAAAGAGATTTTTAACTCCAAAAAAAAAAAGGGAGAGACCATGATGAATTGAGATCATTCTGTTTGCTTTAGGATCAGCACCAAGTTATTTATGGAACCCCTCACAGTCACTCATAGGACGTCCATTACAAAATGTGAACTCAGTGCAGATTGTCAGTCCATGTGCTCATAAGTCAAGTACAAAAGTGAGTGAGGCCTTTTCTATCTTATAATCTGTATATCAGAAGAATACAAATTCTGTCTGAAGTCTGAACGTCACTTCCAAGTCCTACTGGGGCACTCAGTCCCTGTAAATGAGCAATTAAAAAGAAGCAGTTCTCTCTGCCACCACTAGAGGGAGCGGATGACTTATGAGACTGCTGTAAAAAGCCCTATGCAGAGAGCTCCCTCTAGTGGCAGTTGCAGAAAGAAAGAAGTTTATCATGATATACTGTGGATATATGAATGGAACAAGGGGACGCAGAGCTTTTTATTAAAAAAACAAGACTTCTTAATTGCTGAATTACTCTAGAGTACTAGGAGTATGACAGGAATATCATCATTGACCCTAAAACATGTAAATATGAATGATGTAAGTAACGTAGAAAGCTGGCACAGTCTGTGTAATTAGGGACGATCTCCCTTGTCCACAGCCGTAAATAGCAAATTCTTACACAGATCGTCCACGATTAGAAAAAAAAACAAGGCTACTTTTTATGAGAAATAGTGCCACCCCTGACCATGGGTTGTTCCTGGTACTGCATCTCATCCCCATTGAAATGAATAGAGATGAGCTGTGATACCGAGCACAAGCCAAGGTCAGGGGCAGCTCTACTTCTGAAAGAAATCAGCCACGTCTTTCTTACCCCTATAACTGAGTACCTGCATATGTGATAGTAAGAAAGTACAAGTCATATATTCAGAAAAATGTACCAGAAGTGGGGTCACATGAAACAATCTGGTCACCGGCAGCAGCCACCAGGGGGAGCTCCCTATATACAGTCATATATCTCCAATAGAACCCAACAGTATGCAATAAGCTCCGCAGCTCCCTCTAGTGGTCACTGCATACAGGCAGCATTTTATCATCAACGTCTTTACAGGGGATTTGTTGCTTTGTAAAATTAGATTGTGAAATGAGAGGGGGTTTTCTTGGAGAATATGGCTGCTGTCTGCTGTGGATTCTCCGCCTATGACTACGAAGAGCCACATCCCAATACCAGGCACAGTGCCACACATTGTGTAGTGGCTGCTCTTGGCATTGCAGTTCATTCCTTTGATTTGACGCCCAAGTGAGCTGTATACGGGTCACAGAAAATACAAAGCGTATGGAGGGGACACAGCGCCCACTTGAGTGAACTCATCAGCGGGGTCCCGAATCCATCAATCGTGTCCAAAAAGAAAATGTAATCAGCAACAAATATTGGACCTAAAGACAATAGTTGAAAGTTGAAAAATTGAAAGATCATGTACATTTTTTCATCTTCTGGGATTATTCTGGGGGTCCTGACAGCAGAAGAGCGGGTGTGAACCAGTGTACGTGTGCTGCTATCTGCTGCCGGGGTCACCTAGATGTCCTGACACCCAAGTCCCAGGATGCAAAGTCTGAATCTGCGTGGAGAAATAAAGAACGGCACAAAATGGACTCTGACATTCCCCTCCAGCAATTAATAGGTTTTTATACTGCTACCAAAGAAACCATGACACAGGAGCGGACAGACCAACAGGTGAGGTCTGTGCAGGGAGGACATATCATTGGTGCCATCTGCCCCAAGAGCTGAGGTCTGTGCAGGGGAGGACATATCATTGATGCCACCTGCCCGAAGAGGTGAGGTCTGTGCAGGGGAGGACATATCATTGGTGCCTCCTGCCCCAACAGGTGAGGTCTGTGCAGGGAGGACATATCATTGGTGCCATCTGCCCCAAGAGGTGAGGTCTGTGCAGGGGAGGACATATCATTGGTGCAACCTGCCCCAAGAGGTGAGGTCTGTGCAGGGAGGACATATCATTGGTGCCACCTGCCCCAAGAGGTGAGGTCTGTGCAGGGAGGACATATCATTGGTGCCACCTGCCCCAAGAGGTGAGATCTGTACAGGGGAGGACATATCATTGGTGCCATCTGCCCCAAGAGGTGAGGTCTGTGCAGGGGAGGACATATCATTGGTGCCATCTGCCCCAAGAGGTGAGGTCTGTGCAGGGAGGACATATCATTGGTGCAACCTGCCCCAAGAGGTGAGGTCTGTGCAGGGGGGACATATCATTGGTGCCACCTGCCCCAAGAGGTGAGGTCTGTGCAGGGGAGGACATATCATTGATGCCACCTGCCCGAAGAGGTGAGGTCTGTGCAGGGGAGGACATATCATTGATGCCTCCTGCCCCAACAGGTGAGGTCTGTGCAGGGGAGGACATATCATTGGTGCAACCTGCCCCAAGAGGTGAGGTCTGTGCAGGGAGGACATATCATTGGTGCCACCTGCCCCAAGAGGTGAGGTCTGTGCACGGAGGACATATCATTGGTGCCACCTGCCCCAAGAGGTGAGGTCTGTGCAGGGGAGGACATATCATTGATGCCACCTGCCCGAAGAGGTGAGGTCTGTGCAGGGGAGGACATATCATTGATGCCTCCTGCCCCAAGAGGTGAGGTCTGTGCAGGGAGGACATATCATTGGTGCCACCTGCCCCAAGAGGTGAGGTCTGTGCAGGGGAGGACATATCATTGATGCCACCTGCCCGAAGAGGTGAGGTCTGTGCAGGGGAGGACATATCATTGGTGCCTCCTGCCTCAACAGGTGAGGTCTGTGCAGGGAGGACATATCATTGGTGTAACCTGCCCCAAGAGGTGAGGTCTGTGCAGGGGAGGACATATCATTGGTGCCATCTGCCCCAAGAGGTGAGGTCTGTACAGGGGAGGACATATCATTGGTGCCATCTGCCCCAAGAGGTGAGGTCTGTGCAGGGGAGGACATATCATTGATGCAACCTGCCCCAAGAGGTGAGGTCTGTACAGGGGAGGACATATCATTGGTATCTCCTGCCCCAAGAGGTGAGGTCTGTGCAGGGGAGAACATATCATTGGTGCAACCTGCCCCAAGAGGTGAGGTCTGTACAGGGGAGGACATATCATTGATGCAACCTGCCCCAAGAGGTGAGGTCTGTGCAGGGGAGGACATATCATTGATGCAACCTGCCCCAAGAGGTGAGGTCTGTACAGGGGAGGACATATCATTGGTGCCATCTGCCCCAAGAGGTGAGGTCTGTGCAGGGGAGGACATATCATTGGTGTCTCCTGCCCCAAGAGGTGAGGTCTGTGCAGGGGAGGACATATCATTGGTGCCATCTGCCCCAAGAGGTGAGGTCTGTGCAGGGGAGGACATATCATTGATGCAACCTGCCCCAAGACGTGAGGTCTGTGCAGGGAGGACATATCATTGGTGCCACCTGCCCGAAGAGGTGAGGCTGTGCAAGGGAGGACAAATCATTGGTGCCACCTGCCCGAAGAGGTGAGGTCTGTGCAGAGGAGGACATATCATTGGTGTCTCCTGCCCCAAGAGGTGAGGTCTGTGCAGGGGAGGACATATCATTGGTGCAACCTGCCCCAAGAGGTGAGGTCTGTGCAGGGGAGGACATATCATTGGTATCTCCTGCCCCAAGAGGTGAGGTCTGTGCAGGGGAGGACATATCATTGGTGCAACCTGCCCCAAGAGGTGAGGTCTGTGCAGGGGAGGACATATCATTGGTGCCACCTGACCCAACAAGTGAGGTCTGTGCAGGGAGGACATATCATTGGTGCCACCTGCCCCAAGAGGTGAGGTCTGTGCAGGGGAGGACATATCATTGGTGCCTCCTGCCCCAAGAGGTGAGGTCTGTGCAGGGAGGACATATCATTGGTGCCACCTGCCCCAAGAGGTGAGGCTATGCAGGGGAGGACATATCATTGGTGCCTCCTGCCCCAAGAGGTGAGGTCTGTGCAGGGGGGACATATCATTACTGCCACCTGCCCAAAGAGGTGAGGCTGTGCAGGAAAGGACATATCATAGGTGCCACCTGCCCCAAGAGGTGAGGTCTGTGCAGGGGAGGACATATCATTGGTGCCACCTGCCCCAAGAGGTGAGGTCTGTGCAGGGAGGACATATCATTGATGCCTCCTGCCCCAAGAGGTGAGGTCTGTGAAGGGGAGGACATATCATTGGTGCCACCTGCCCCAAGAGGTGAGGTCTGTGCAGGGGAGGACATATCATTGGTGCCTCCTGCCCCAAGAGGTGAGATCTGTGCAGAGGAGGACATATTATTGGTGCCTCCTGCCCCAAGAGGTGAGGTCTGTGCAGAGGAGGACATATCATTGATGCCTCCTGCCCCAAGAGGTGAGGTCTGTGAAGGGGAGGACATATCATTGGTGCCACCTGCCCCAAGAGGTGAGGTCTGTGCAGAGGAGGACATATCATTGGTGCCATCTGCCCCAAGAGGTGAGGTCTGTGCAGGGGAGGACATATCATTGATGCCATCTGCCCCAAGAGGTGAGGTCTGTGCAGGGGTGGACAAATCATTGGTGCCACCTGCCCGAAGAGGTGAGGTCTGTGCAGGGGAGGACATATCATTGGTGCCACCTGCCCGAAGAGGTGAGGTCTGTGCAGGGGAGGACATATCATTGGTGCCACCTGCCCGAAGAGGTGAGGTCTGTGCAGGGGAGGACATATCATTGGTGCCACCTGCCCCAAGAGGTGAGGTCTGTGCAGGGGAGGACATATCATTGATGCCACCTGCCCCAATAGGTGAGGTCTGTGCAGGGGAGGACATATCATTGGTGCCACCTGCCCGAAGAGGTGAGGTCTGTGCAGGGGAGGACATATAATTGTTGCCCCCTGCCCCAAGAGGTGAGGTCTGTGCAGGGGAGGACATATCATTGATGCCACCTGCCCCAATAGGTGAGGTCTGTGCAGGGGAGGACATATCATTGGTGCCACCTGCCCGAAGAGGTGAGGTCTGTGCAGGGGAGGACATATAATTGTTGCCCCCTGCCCCAAGAGGTGAGGTCTGTGCAGGGGAGGACATATCATTAATGCTACCTGCCCCAAGAGTTGAGGTCTGTGCAGGGGAAGACATATCATTGGTGCCTCCTGCCCCAAGAGGTGAGATCTGTACAGGGGAGGACATATCATTGGTGCCACCTGCCCGAAGAGGTGAGGTCTGTGCAGGGGAGGACATATAATTGTTTCCCCCTGCCCCAAGAGGTGAGGTCTGTGCAGGGGAGGACATATCATTAATGCTACCTGCCCCAAGAGTTGAGGTCTGTGCAGGGGAAGACATATCATTGGTGCCATCTGCCCCAAGAGGTGAGGTCTGTACAGGGGAGGACATATCATTGGTGCCATCTGCCCCAAGAGGTGAGGTCTGTGCAGGGGAGGACATATCATTGATGCCACCTGCCCGAAGAGATGAGGTCTGTGCAGGGGAGGACATATCATTGGTGCCTCCTGCCCCAACAGGTGAGGTCTGTGCAGGGAGGACATATCATTGGTGCAACCTGCCCCAAGAGGTGAGGTCTGTGCAGGGGAGGACATATCATTGATGCCACCTGCCCGAAGAGGTGAGGTCTGTGCAGGGGAGGACATATCATTGATGCCTCCTGCCCCAACAGGTGAGGTCTGTGCAGGGGAGGACATATCATTGGTGCAACCTGCCCCAAGAGGTGAGGTCTGTGCAGGGAGGACATATCATTGGTGCCACCTGCCCCAAGAGGTGAGGTCTGTGCAGGGGAGGACATATCATTGATGCCACCTGCCCGAAGAGGTGAGGTCTGTGCAGGGGAGGACATATCATTGATGCCTCCTGCCCCAACAGGTGAGGTCTGTGCAGGGAGGACATATCATTGGTGCCACCTGCCCCAAGAGGTGAGGTCTGTGCAGGGGAGGACATATCATTGATGCCACCTGCCCGAAGAGGTGAGGTCTGTGCAGGGGAGGACATATCATTGGTGCCTCCTGCCCCAACAGGTGAGGTCTGTGCAGGGAGGACATATCATTGGTGCAACCTGCCCCAAGAGGTGAGGTCTGTGCAGGGGAGGACATATCATTGGTGCCATCTGCCCCAAGAGGTGAGGTCTGTACAGGGGAGGACATATCATTGGTATCTCCTGCCCCAAGAGGTGAGGTCTGTGCAGGGGAGAACATATCATTAGTGCAACCTGCCCCAAGAGGTGAGGTCTGTGCAGGGGAGGACATATTGATGCAACCTGCCCCAAGAGGTGAGGTCTGTACAGGGGAGGACATATCATTGGTGTCTCCTGCCCCAACAGGTGAGGTCTGTGCAGGGAGGACATATCATTGGTGCAACCTGACCCAAGAGGTGAGGTCTGTACAGGGGAGGACATATCATTGGTGCCATCTGCCCCAAGAGGTGAGGTCTGTGCAGGGGAGGACATATCATTGGTGTCTCCTGCCCCAAGAGGTGAGGTCTGTGCAGGGGAGGACATATCATTGGTGCCATCTGCCCCAAGAGGTGAGGTCTGTGCAGGGGAGGACATATCATTGGTGCAACCTGCCCCAAGAGGTGAGGTCTGTGCAGGGGAGAACATCTCATTGATGCAACCTGCCCCAAGACGTGAGGTCTGTGCAGGGAGGACATATCATTGGTGCCACCTGCCCGAAGAGGTGAGGCTGTGCAAGGGAGGACAAATCATTGGTGCCACCTGCCCGAAGAGGTGAGGTCTGTGCAGAGGAGGACATATCATTGGTGTCTCCTGCCCCAAGAGGTGAGGTCTGTGCAGGGGAGGACATATCATTGGTTCAACCTGCCCCAAGAGGTGAGGTCTGTGCAGGGGAGGACATATCATTGGTGCCACCTGACCCAACAAGTGAGGTCTGTGCAGGGAGGACATATCATTGGTGCCACCTGCCCCAAGAGGTGAGGCTGTGCAGGGGAGGACATATCATTGGTGCAACCTGCCCCAAGAGGTGAGGTCTGTGCAGGGGAGGACATATCATTGGTGCCTCCTGCCCCAAGAGGTGAGGTCTGTGCAGGGAGGACATATCATTGGTGCCACCTGCCCCAAGAGGTGAGGCTGTGCAGGGGGGACATATCATTACTGCCACCTGCCCAAAGAGGTGAGGCTGTGCAGGGAAGGACATATCATAGGTGCCACCTGCCCCAAGAGGTGAGGTCTGTGCAGGGGAGGACATATCATTGGTGCCACCTGCCCCAAGAGGTGAGGTCTGTGCAGAGGAGGACATATTATTGGTGCCATCTGCCCCAAGAGGTGAGGTCTGTGCAGGGGAGGACATATCATTGATGCCTCCTGCCCCAAGAGGTGAGGTCTGTGAAGGGGAGGACATATCATTGATGCCATCTGCCCCAAGAGGTGAGGTCTGTGCAGGGGTGGACAAATCATTGGTGCCACCTGCCCGAAGAGGTGAGGTCTGTGCAGGGGAGGACATATCATTGGTGCCACCTGCCCGAAGAGGTGAGGTCTGTGCAGGGGAGGACATATCATTGGTGCCACCTGCCCGAAGAGGTGAGGTCTGTGCAGGGGAGGACATATCATTGGTGCCACCTGCCCGAAGAGGTGAGGTCTGTGCAGGGGAGGACATATCATTGGTGCCACCTGCCCGAAGAGGTGAGGTCTGTGCAGGGGAGGACATATCATTGATGCCACCTGCCCCAATAGGTGAGGTCTGTGCAGGGGAGGACATATCATTGGTGCCACCTGCCCGAAGAGGTGAGGTCTGTGCAGGGGAGGACATATAATTTGTAACGGGTCCGGGAGGCGGAACCTCTGAGCTACTATACAAGGGGGCGGCCCTTGTAAGGGAGCGGGTGGCAGTCTCTGGGTGAACGGACAGGGAGTTACGGCAAGTGATCAGGGCAGTCTCTGGGTAAGGGGTAGGTACGACCTGTGATGGCAGAGCCTCCGGGTAGGCTAGCAGGCAGATGGTAGATGTGTGCTCCCAGGTGAGCAAGCGAGAGTCTCTGGAATAGCAGGTGGTCACGGCACGTGACGGCGGAACCTCCGGGCTGGCAGGCAGGTAGGTAACGGAGAAGCGCTCCCAGGTGAGCGGGCAAGAGTCTCTGGAATAGCTGGTGGTCACCGCACGTGACAACAGGACCTCCGGGCTGGCAAGCAGGCAGGTAACGGAGATGCGCTCCCAGGTGAGCGGGCAAGAGTCTCTGAGATAGCTGGTGGTCACAGCACGTGACAACGGAGCCTCCGGGCTGGCAAGCAGGCAGATAACGGAGAAGCGCTCCCAGGTGAGCGGGCAAGCTGGTCCATAGACAGACTGACCGGAGTAGTAAGGCAGACCGTCGGACCTCAGGCAAGCAGGCAGGTAGCTGATATGCGCTCCCAGGTGAGCGGGCAGGCTGGTCCTTTAGACAGACTGACAGGAGTTGTAAGGCAGACCGTCGGACCTCAGACTGGCAGACAGGTAACAAGTATTCAGGCAGGAATCAGGCAGGTAACTGGCAGGTAACTAGCAGGACTCTGGCAGGAATCAGGCAGGTAACTGGCAACGGGACCTGAGGGCTGAAGCACAGGTGAGACACAGGTGCAAACAACATTGCTCGGGCACCTCCATTTTGGAGGAGGTGCCTTATATATGATGAAGTCCTCCGGCCATTGGCCGGGGACTCCTTAGGACGACGCGCGCGGCCCCTTTAAGAGGAGGGGAGCGCGCGCGCGCGCGCCCTAAGCACAGGGGCCGGGAAGGAGCGCGCGCTGAGAGCAGAGCGGGAGGAGGACGCCGGGAAGGAGCGCGCGCTGACAGCAGAGCGGGGAGAGGACGCCGGGCACGGAGCAGAGCGGTGAGGGGAGCAGCGTCCCTGCCTAGCAGAGGGCAGGGACGCCAGCGCTACATAATTGTTGCCCCCTGCCCCAAGAGGTGAGGTCTGTGCAGGGGAGGACATATCATTGATGCCACCTGCCCCAAGAGGTGAGGTCTGTGCAGGGGAGGACATATCATTAATGCTACCTGCCCCAAGAGGTGAGGTCTGTGCAGGGGAGGACATATAATTGTTGCCACCTGCCCCAAGAGTTGAGGTCTGTGCAGGGGAAGACATATCATTGGTGCCTCCTGCCCCAAGAGGTGAGGTCTGTGCAGGGGAGGACATATCATTAATGCCACCTGCCCCAAGAGTTGAGGTCTGTGCAGGGGAGGACATATCATTGGTGCCTCCTGCCCCAAGAGGTGAGATCTGTACAGGGGAGGACATATCATTGGTGCCATCTGCCTCAAGAGGTGAGGTCTGTACAGGGGAGGACATATCATTCGTGCCATCTGCCCCAAGAGGTGAGGTCTGTACAGGGGAGGACATATCATTGGTGCCATCTGCCCCAAGAGGTGAGGTCTGTGCAGGGGAGGACATATCATTGGTGCCTCCTGCCCCAAGAGGTGAGATCTGTACAGGGGAGGACATATCATTGATGCCTCCTGCCCCAAGAGGTGAGGTCTGTGCAGGGGAGGACATATCATTGGTGCCACCTGCCCCAAGAGGTGAGGTCTGTGCAGGGGAGGACATATCATTGGTGCCATCTGCCCCAAGAGGTGAGGTCTGTGCAGGGGAGGACAAATCATTGGTGCCATCTGCCCCAAGAGGTGAGATCTGTACAAGGGAGGACATATCATTGGTGCCATCTGCCCCAAGAGGTGAGGTCTGTGCAGGGGAGGACATATCATTGGTGCCTCCTGCCCCAAGAGGTGAGGTCTGTGCAGGGGAGGACATATCATTGGTGCCATCTGCCCCAAGAGGTGAGGTCTGTACAGGGGAGGACATATCATTCGTGCCATCTGCCCCAAGAGGTGAGGTCTGTGCAGGGGAGGACATATCATTGGTGTCTCCTGCCCCAAGAGGTGAGATCTGTACAGGGGAGGACATATCATTGGTGTCTCCTGCCCCAAGAGGTGAGGTCTGTGCAGGGGAGGACATATCATTGGTGTCTCCTGCCCCAAGAGGTGAGGTCTGTGCAGGGGAGGACATATCATTGGTGTCTCCTGCCCCAAGAGGTGAGGTCTGTGCAGGGGAGGACATATCATTGGTGTCTCCTGCCCCAAGAGGTGAGGTCTGTGCAGGGGAGGACATATCATTGGTGCCATCTGCCCCAAGAGGTGAGGTCTGTGCAGGGAGGACAAATCATTGGTGCCTCCTGCCCCAAGAGGTGAGATCTGTACAAGGGAGGACATATCATTGGTGCCATCTGCCCCAAGAGGTGAGGTCTGTACAGGGGAGGACATATCATTGGTGCAACCTGCCCCAAGAGGTGAGGTCTGTGCAGGGGAGGACATATCATTGGTGCCATCTGCCCCAAGAGGTGAGGTCTGTGCAGGGGAGGACATATCATTGGTGCCATCTGCCCCAAGAGGTGAGGTCTGTGCAGGGGAGGACATATCATTGGTGCAACCTGCCCCAAGAGGTGAGGTCTGTGCAGGGGAGGACATATCATTGGTGCAACCTGCCCCAAGAGGTGAGGTCTGTGCAGGGGGGACATATCATTGGTGCCTCCTGACCCAAGAGGTGAAATCTGTGCAGGGGAGGACATATCATTGGTGCAACCTGCCCCAAGAGGTGAGGTCTGTGCAGGGGAGGACATATCATTGGTGCCACCTGCCTCAAGAGGTGAGGTCTGTACAGGGGAGGACATATCATTGGTGCAACCTGCCCCAAGAGGTGAGGTCTGTACAGAGGAGGACATATCATTGGTCTCCTCTATTCCTTCCCCTCCTCCCCCTCCCTCTCTTTCCTCTCCCCCTCCCCTCTTTCTCTCCCTCTCCTGTTTTCCTCCTTTCAATTGTGTCATTTAACTTTGCACTTTATTGAGATTAGGTTTAGGCTTAGCACGGTCACTTTGGTTTTATCAGTTTCTATATTATAAATGGAAATGCATTGACCTTTCCTACACATATTCATTATAATTGTAATCTACTGCACATCAATCTGTTCACCTGTACATTGTGTATTTAATCATGCACATCTGTATATAGCGCATTAATTATATATATTCTTCATGCTAATTGACCATTATCATTATTACCTAATTATGCACGTTTGTATACACTGTATTAAATATATATGTTCAAGCTAATTGATTATTTATCACTAATTTTATATTACATTCTAATTATTGGTACCTTCCCCTTTTGTCCCCCCCCCCCCTTATTTCCCCCCTGTCTTCCTTTTTCCTTCTCCCCTTTCTTCCCCCCCTTTCTTCCTTTTTCCTCCTCCCCTTTCTCTCCCTTCCCCTCCCTCTCCCTCCTTCCCCCTTTCCTTCTTTTCCTTTTTCCTCTTCTTTGTTAGTGCATGTCCATTCGGAAAATGGAAAACTAATCGTAACCCCAAACAAACAAGCCGAACATCCAGGTCATAATGAAAAAATAAATAAAGAATTAGCCAAACATTATGTCAGATTAAAAAACCTTTATTACAAAAATAGGTTCTTGGTGGCTGTAAAGAAAAAGTGCATTTATAATAAATAATAATGTCTTAATATAAAATACAAATGTAGAGACACTGGACCTAATTACACCATGGTATATTGATGCTGCAGAGGCAATATGGGATATATATTGTGTTACACCCACCACTTAAAATACATACATAAAGGCAAGTGCAAAGTGGCCCTATCAAACTTTAATTGTGTATGTGGTCAATGACCAAAGGGCAACAAAACCCATAATACTGAGAATGGACTTGCAATCTGTTCAGATAATAAAATTCTATGTACAACCTTTAGGCTTCCTAACCTGCTAATTGCATCAGCCCTATACTTTACTTGTGCACAACATCAAATAGAAATATCTTAATACCTGGTGGTCCGTCACTCCGTGTACTGCACGCTGACTCCGACGCACGTTTCGGCACACCTTCGTCAGGGGGTGGCGCCCAAAACACCAGTGATCACTTAAAAAGGGAAGTGTGCCCAATGAGAAGAGACCTGGCCAGATTGACGCTGCCGCAGTCAGGAGGACCTACGCGTCAAACCACACCTCCCGTGTCATGTGACCTGCGATGCACCAACACGCTGGACCGCATGACCATGCACCACAAGACACATAAAGATACAGGGGCCGGGAAGGCACACAAGGCGCAGACCGCGCATGCGTACAAGCCGATCTCCTCACAACGGGAGACACATAATTACAAAGAATAACAGAGGGCTGTATGGCTTCTAATTTTAAATACCCCAGAAGAATAATAGTCCGATGCACAGGTACGTTTCACCTCAACCTTGAGCAACAAAAGCCTAGTGTGCGCCTCATATAGATAATCGCAATAGTAAAAAGAAATATTGTCAGGCAAAATGTATTTTTGTCCTAGTTTTAAAAATGAGAGATGTCTTAAATCTCCACCCCCTGCTCATTTGGAAGAGGCTACATAGAACTCACTCTTGCTTTCCCCCTAACAAGGAATTTTTATTACCGCCGTAAAACCTCAGCCAGAGCAAGCATTCAGGTATAAACTGGAACTCCCTCCAAAATCCTATGGTCTAACTGTACAAACTTTTAATGTCGATTTTAATAATGCTCATGACTGTCACAAACACAGGGACCACATTTTTGGAATGTTCACCTTTTTCCGATTATAATAGTATATCTTGCATAACTGAGAAACCACCGGAAACCCGGGAAATAGGTCCTGAGCTTCTGAGCGTCATAGAGATATCATATTTGATATCCATCTTCATGAATATTGGTGACGGCAAACATGATGTCTCCATCTTGGATGTGGGACCCCCCCATACCAAGATATGAAATCTGAAGGATTTTTATGTCTTATGCAGCTGGGTGGGTTCACAAAACCGAGCCCTCGTGTGAGGTAAACAACATGGGTGTCTCTTAGTGTTTTGGCCCCTTACTAAAAACCAGAATGGCCATTTTACTTCATTCTTACCCCGGGACGTCAGACACATGCACTCCTCGCTGCGTGGAGGAATCACATCTAATTTCCGGGAAGCCTTCCCCCCCACAGAATCTGAGACCATCACCTCGTGGCGCAGGTTTTGCTATTATTTACCCCTTTTATTTTAATAACTGTTTGATGCATACATGTAAATTGTCTCTTTTATAATATCTTGTATATCTTTTGTAAACACTGCCCACTTTCAGGAGTAAATCATTATTATTTACCAGCTTCATTCTTCTTGTCCTATGTCGAGCAAACACGTTCTTCACCCGCTAATTCACGTTACCTAACGGGTACCCGATCCACCTGTTAAGCGATCGGTGGTGGCAGTATACCAGTATTTATGTGATATTGTGGTTGAGGGTGGCTGGACGGAGGTATATATACGTTCCTGGAAGGAACTGGTGGTATATATATGTCCTGTCACATCACGTGCCACAATAGTCGACATAAATTAGAGCAGCTGCGCCCTGTTGCTTATCCTCGGTCAATACCGTGTTTGACCAGCAGGATAGGGGAGCGCCAGAGGGCTGCAAGGTCTGACCAAGTGTGTTTTCCTGACAAATATAAATAACATTATAAAAATATGTATAATATATACATCACAGCAAAAAAAGGGAAAAACAAAAACAAAAAAAAATATATACATATAATAAATATATAACACAATAATCCATTATAATGATTAACCCCTTTCCACCCCTTGCCGCATTAGTTCGCACATTTGCGTACCCCCGGTTCAGTGAGGGCTCCGGCGCTGAGCCCGCACTGAACCGAGCACACGTCAGCTGATTCTTACAGCTGACATGTGCCCGCAACAGCCGCGGGTGGAATCGCGATCCACCCGCGGCTGTTAACATGTTAAATGCCGCTGTCAATCTCCGACAGCGACATTTAACGCGCGCTTCCGGGTTGCGCGTCATAAGCCCCGCCCACCGGCGACCCCGTCACGTGATCGCGGGTCACCGATGGGCGTGCATGACAACCCAGGGTCTGCAGCAGACGCCTGTGGTTGTCATGATCTGGTCGCTATGAGCGCCACCTAGTGGTCGGCGCTCATAGCACAGGACCATTTCTGCTTTATGCAGGGGATCTGCTGATCCCCTGTATGTAGCAGAGACGATCACACAACTGCTGCTTCTAGTCTCCTATGGAGACTATTGAAGCATGCAGTAAGTGAAAAAAAAATGTTTTTAAAAATATAAAAAAGATATAAAAAATATAAACGTTTAAATCACCCCCCTTTCACCCCATTCAAAATAAAATATAAAAAAAAAAACCCACATACACATGTTTGGTATCGCCGCGTTCAGAATGGCCCGATCTATCAATATAAAAAAAGAATTAATCCGATCGGTAAACGGTATAACGAGAAAAAAATTCTAAACGCCAGAATTACGTTTTTTGGTCGCCGCAAAATTGCAATAAAATGCAATAACGGGCGATCAAAACATCGGATCTACCCCAAGATGTTATCAATAAAAACGTCAGCCCGGTGCGCAAAAAATAAGCCCTCACCCAGCCCCAGATCCCAAAAAATGGAGACGCTACAGGTCTCGGAAAATGGAGCTATTTTTTAAAAAAAAAATTTACCAAATTTTGGAATTTTTTTTCACCACTTAAATATAAAATAACCTATACATGTTTGGTGTCTACGAACTCGTAATGACCTGGAGAATAAGAATGGCTGGTCAGTTTTAGCATTCAGTGAACGTGGTAAAAAAAATAAATAAGAAACAACTGTGGTATTGCACTTTTTTTGCAATTTTACCGCACTTGGAATTTTTTTACTGTTTTCCCGTACACGATATGGTAAAACTAGTAATGGCGTTGAAAAGTACAACTTGTTCCACAAAAAATAAGCCCTAACACGGCCATATTGTCCAAAAAATAAAGACGCTATGGCTCTGGGAACAAGGGGAGCAAAAAACGAAAAAGCAAAAACGACAAAACCCAAGGTTGCGAAGGGGTTAAATATAATATATTCCTAATATGGAACTATGTAGACATCAAAATACATTTTATGCATATATATATATATATATATATATATATATATATATATATAAGAAAATGATACATCAATAATAACAATATACAAATGACACAATACAATATATATCATAATAAACACGACTAATGGACATATCATTGGTGCAATCTATGCAGCCACTCAGGGGCCCAAGAGGTGAGGGGGCCACTACCATCTCTAAAGCAGCTTCTGTCACACACATTACTGGTCTGCACAGGGCCCAGATACTGTTCTTGCACAGGGGCCCCTTCTGTCTGTGACCGCCCCTGAAATGACACCCAGACATATCATTCTGCTCCGTCCTCTCCCAGCGCAGTCGTTTTGTTGGATCTGCGCAAAAATAGCATAAAATAGAGAGCGAGACATGGCAAAGCTGCAGAATACTGAGTGCAGGGGTCGGGGCCGCAGAATACTGAGTGCAGGGGTCGGGGCCGCAGAATACTGAGTGCAGGGGTCGGGGCCGCAGAATACTGAGTGCAGGGGTCGGGGCTGCAGAATACTGAGAGCAGGGGTCGGGGCCTCAGAATACTGAGAGCAGGGGTCGGGGCCGCAGAATACTGAGTGCAGGGGTCGGGGCCGCAGAATACTGAGAGCAGGGGTCGGGGCCGCAGAATACTGAGTGCAGGGGTCGGGGCTGCAGAATACTGAGTGCAGGGGTCGGGGCTGCAGAATACTGAGTGCAGGGGTCGGGGCCGCAGAATACTGAGTGCAGGGGTCGGGGCTGCAGAATACTGAGTGCAGGGGTCGGGGCCGCAGAATACTGAGTGCAGGGGTCGGGGCTGCAGAATACTGAGTGCAGGGGTCGGGGCCGCAGAATACTGAGTGCAGGGGTCGGGGCCGCAGAATACTGAGTGCAGGGGTCGGGGCCGCAGAATACTGAGTGCAGGGGTCGGGGCCGCAGAATACTGAGTGCAGGGGTCGGGGCCGCAGAATACTGAGTGCAGGGGTCGGGGCCGCAGAATACTGAGTGCAGGGGTCGGGGCCGCAGAATACTGAGCGCAGGGGTCGGGGCTGCAGAATACTGAGTGCAGGGGTCGGGGCCGCAGAATACTGAGTGCAGGGGTCGGGGCCGCAGAATACTGAGTGCAGGGGTCGGGGCCACAGAATACTGAGCGCAGGGGTCGGGGCCGCAGAATACTGAGCGCAGGGGTCGGGGCCGCAGAATACTGAGTGCAGGGTTCGGGGCCGCAGAATACTGAGAGCAGGGGTCGGGGCCGCAGAATACTGAGTGCAGGGGTCGGGGCCGCAGAATACTGAGTGCAGGGGTCGGGGCTGCAGAATACTGAGTGCAGGGTTCGGGGCCGCAGAATACTGAGAGCAGGGGTCGGGGCCGCAGAATACTGAGTGCAGGGGTCGGGGCCGCAGAATACTGAGTGCAGGGGTCGGGGCCGCAGAATACTGAGTGCAGGGTTCGGGGCCGCAGAATACTGAGAGCAGGGGTCGGGGCCGCAGAATACTTAGTGCAGGGGTCGGGGCCGCAGAATACTGAGTGCAGGGGTCGGGGCCGCAGAATACTGAGTGCAGGGGTCGGGGCTGCAGAATACTGAGTGCAGGGGTCGGGGCCGCAGAATACTGAGTGCAGGGGTCGGGGCCGCAGAATACTGAGTGCAGGGGTCGGGGCTGCAGAATACTGAGTGCAGGGGTCGGGGCCGCAGAATACTGAGAGCAGGGGTCGGGGCCGCAGAATACTGAGTGCAGGGGTCGGGGCCGCAGAATACTGAGTGCAGGGGTCGGGGCCGCAGAATACTGAGTGCAGGGGTCGGGGCCGCAGAATACTGAGTGCAGGGGTCGGGGCCGCAGAATACTGAGTGCAGGGGTCGGGGCCGCAGAATACTGAGTGCAGGGGTCGGGGCCGCAGAATACTGAGTGCAGGGGTCGGGGCCGCAGAATACTGAGAGCAGGGGTCGGGGCCTCAGAATACTGAGAGCAGGGGTCGGGGCCGCAGAATACTGAGTGCAGGGGTCGGGGCCGCAGAATACTGAGAGCAGGGGTCGGGGCCGCAGAATACTGAGTGCAGGGGTCGGGGCTGCAGAATACTGAGTGCAGGGGTCGGGGCCGCAGAATACTGAGTGCAGGGGTCGGGGCCGCAGAATACTGAGTGCAGGGGTCGGGGCCGCAGAATACTGAGTGCAGGGGTCGGGGCTGCAGAATACTGAGAGCAGGGGTCGGGGCCTCAGAATACTGAGAGCAGGGGTCGGGGCCGCAGAATACTGAGAGCAGGGGTCGGGGCCGCAGAATACTGAGAGCAGGGGTCGGGGCCGCAGAATACTGAGTGCAGGGGTCGGGGCTGCAGAATACTGAGTGCAGGGGTCGGGGCTGCAGAATACTGAGTGCAGGGGTCGGGGCCGCAGAATACTGAGTGCAGGGGTCGGGGCTGCAGAATACTGAGTGCAGGGGTCGGGGCCGCAGAATACTGAGTGCAGGGGTCGGGGCCGCAGAATACTGAGTGCAGGGGTCGGGGCTGCAGAATACTGAGTGCAGGGGTCGGGGCCGCAGAATACTGAGTGCAGGGGTCGGGGCCGCAGAATACTGAGTGCAGGGGTCGGGGCCGCAGAATACTGAGTGCAGGGGTCGGGGCCGCAGAATACTGAGCGCAGGGGTCGGGGCCGCAGAATACTGAGCGCAGGGGTCGGGGCCGCAGAATACTGAGCGCAGGGGTCGGGGCCGCAGAATACTGAGCGCAGGGGTCGGGGCCACAGAATACTGAGCGCAGGGGTCGGGGCCGCAGAATACTGAGCGCAGGGGTCGGGGCCGCAGAATACTGAGTGCAGGGTTCGGGGCCGCAGAATACTGAGAGCAGGGGTCGGGGCCGCAGAATACTGAGTGCAGGGGTCGGGGCCGCAGAATACTGAGTGCAGGGGTCGGGGCTGCAGAATACTGAGTGCAGGGTTCGGGGCCGCAGAATACTGAGAGCAGGGGTCGGGGCCGCAGAATACTGAGTGCAGGGGTCGGGGCCGCAGAATACTGAGTGCAGGGGTCGGGGCCGCAGAATACTGAGTGCAGGGTTCGGGGCCGCAGAATACTGAGAGCAGGGGTCGGGGCCGCAGAATACTTAGTGCAGGGGTCGGGGCCGCAGAATACTGAGTGCAGGGGTCGGGGCCGCAGAATACTGAGTGCAGGGGTCGGGGCTGCAGAATACTGAGTGCAGGGGTCGGGGCCGCAGAATACTGAGTGCAGGGGTCGGGGCCGCAGAATACTGAGTGCAGGGGTCGGGGCTGCAGAATACTGAGTGCAGGGGTCGGGGCCGCAGAATACTGAGAGCAGGGGTCGGGGCCGCAGAATACTGAGTGCAGGGGTCGGGGCCGCAGAATACTGAGTGCAGGGGTCGGGGCCGCAGAATACTGAGTGCAGGGGTCGGGGCCGCAGAATACTGAGTGCAGGGGTCGGGGCCGCAGAATACTGAGTGCAGGGGTCGGGGCCGCAGAATACTGAGTGCAGGGGTCGGGGCCGCAGAATACTGAGTGCAGGGTTCGGGGCCGCAGAATACTGAGAGCAGGGGTCGGGGCCGCAGAATACTGAGTGCAGGGGTCGGGGCCGCAGAATACTGAGTGCAGGGTTCGGGGCCGCAGAATACTGAGTTTAGGGTTCGGGGCCGCAGAATACTGAGTGCAGGGATCGGGGCTGCAGAATACTGAGTGCAGGGGTCGGGGCCGCAGAATACTGAGAGCAGGGGTCGGGGCTGCAGAATACTGAGTGTAGGGGTCGGGGCCGCAGAATACTGAGTGCAGGGGTCGGGGCTGCAGAATACTGAGTGCAGGGGTCGGGGCTGCAGAATACTGAGTGCAGGGGTCGGGGCCGCAGAATACTGAGTGCAGGGGTCGGGGCCGCAGAATACTGAGAGCAGGGGTCGGGGCTGCAGAATACTGAGTGCAGGGGTCGGGGCCGCAGAATACTGAGTGCAGGGGTCGGGGCCGCAGAATACTGAGTGCAGGGGTCGGGGCCGCAGAATACTGAGTGCAGGGATCGGGGCTGCAGAATACTGAGTGCAGGGGTCGGGGCCGCAGAATACTGAGTGCAGGGGTCGGGGCCGCAGAATACTGAGTGCAGGGGTCGTGGCTGCAGAATACTGAGAGCAGGGGTCGGGGCCGCAGAATACTGAGTGCAGGGGTCGGGGCCGCAGAATACTGAGAGCAGGGGTCGGGGCCGCAGAATACTGAGAGCAGGGGTCGGGGCCGCAGAATACTGAGTGCAGGGGTCGGGGCCGCAGAATACTGAGTGCAGGGGTCGGGGCCGCAGAATACTGAGAGCAGGGGTCGGGGCCGCAGAATACTGAGTGCAGGGGTCGGGGCCGCAGAATACTGAGAGCAGGGGTCGGGGCCGCAGAATACTGAGAGCAGGGGTCGGGGCCGCAGAATACTGAGTGCAGGGGTCGGGGCCGCAGAATACTGAGAGCAGGGGTCGGGGCTGCAGAATACTGAGAGCAGGGGTCGGGGCCGCAGAATACTGAGTGCAGGGGTCGGGGCCGCAGAATACTGAGAGCAGGGGTCGGGGCCGCAGAATACTGAGAGCAGGGGTCGGGGCTGCAGAATACTGAGAGCAGGGGTCGGGGCCGCAGAATACTGAGAGCAGGGGTCGGGGCCGCAGAATACTGAGTGCAGGGGTCGGGGCCGCAGAATACTGAGTGCAGGGGTCGGGGCCGCAGAATACTGAGAGCAGGGGTCGGGGCCGCAGAATACTGAGAGCAGGGGTCGGGGCCGCAGAATACTGAGTGCAGGGGTCGGGGCCGCAGAATACTGAGAGCAGGGGTCGGGGCCGCAGAATACTGAGTGCAGGGGTCGGGGCCGCAGAATACTGAGTGCAGGGGTCGGGGCCGCAGAATACTGAGTGCAGGGGTCGGGGCCGCAGAATACTGAGTGCAGGGGTCGGGGCTGCAGAATACTGAGTGCAGGGGTCGGGGCCGCAGAATACTGAGAGCAGGGGTCGGGGCCGCAGAATACTGAGTGCAGGGGTCGGGGCCGCAGAATACTGAGTGCAGGGGTCGGGGCCGCAGAATACTGAGAGCAGGGGTCGGGGCCGCAGAATACTGAGTGCAGGGGTCGGGGCCGCAGAATACTGAGAGCAGGGGTCGGGGCCGCAGAATACTGAGTGCAGGGGTCGGGGCCGCAGAATACTGAGTGCAGGGGTCGGGGCCGCAGAATACTGAGAGCAGGGGTCGGGGCCGCAGAATACTGAGTGCAGGGGTCGGGGCCGCAGAATACTGAGTGCAGGGGTCGGGGCTGCAGAATACTGAGTGCAGGGGTCGGGGCCGCAGAATACTGAGTGCAGGGGTCGGGCTGCAGAATACTGAGTGCAGGGGTCGGGGCCGCAGAATACTGAGTGCAGGGGTCGGGCTGCAGAATACTGAGTGCAGGGGTCGGGGCTGCAGAATACTGAGTGCAGGGGTCGGGCTGCAGAATACTGAGTGCAGGGGTCGGGGCCGCAGAATACTGAGTGCAGGGGTCGGGGCCGCAGAATACTGAGAGCAGGGGTCGGGGCTGCAGAATACTGAGTGCAGGGGTCGGGCTGCAGAATACTGAGTGCAGGGGTCGGGCTGCAGAATACTGAGTGCAGGGGTCGGGCTGCAGAATACTGAGTGCAGGGGTCGGGCTGCAGAATACTGAGTGCAGGGGTCGGGGCCGCAGAATACTGAGTGCAGGGGTCGGGGCCGCAGAATACTGAGTGCAGGGGTCGGGGCCGCAGAATACTGAGTGCAGGGGTCGGGGCCGCGCTGGAGGAAGACGTGCCGGGCTGTCAGCTCCGATAGGACAGAAATCATCAATGTTCACAGCCGAGCAGTGAATACCGGAGACGCGGCTGCGGCCGGAGCGCTTTATGTCTCCGTCTTCTCTGCAGAGCCGTTCACTTCCAGCATTGCACTGCGCTGACAAATAACCTCAGGCGACAGTAGAGGAAAGACCTGAAGGTGCTGGTGATTTACCGACTTTTCTTTCCATGGTATCAGGATCGTGTTTTCATCACAAATTGTTTTCAATTAAGCGGTAAAATGCGGCTCCAGCTACGGCCAGATGGTGGAGACCCCCCCCCCCCCCGAGAGTGCCCCCCTGTGTAACCCCAGCCATTCGTGCCAGGATCCAAAGATCCAAAAATGTCCCCAAGAGCCCCAATCATACAGCAGCGATACCTGGTAAAAAGGGTCTGCAGAACTCCGCAGAGCATTACGCCCCTTCATCTTAAGGCCACGGCCCCACGATCAGTATTTGGTCAGTATTCGGTCAGTATTTTTTCTCAGGAGTGGAAGCCAAAACCAGGGGAGGAACAATCAGAGAAAAGGTAGAATAGAAACAAATCACCAATTCTGCATTTATCACCCACTCCTGGTTTTGGCTCCCGAATACTGACCAAATACTGACCGAATACTGATAGTGGGGCCGTGGCCTTCGTCTGATGCTCTGGAGTTATAGATTTGCATTACACTCTATGGCCCAAATACATCCAGAAGTAATTGAGACACAAGGCGCTCTGTGGGGGGCAGAAGCCCCTTCATTCTGTCCGGATCACAACCCCCAATAATGAGAAGTAGAAGAACATTGGAAATGCTGACATACACAAAGCTCAGGAAGAAACGCTGGAAGCCATTACTATTCGTTTTCTTGTATTCCATGGAGCAGACTGTCTCCATCTGTAATGCAGAATGTCTCCTGAAGACCGAAAGAGCTGCAGCAGCAGCCGCAGCAATGGTGCCCACCGAATGTCAGAGCCAATGACGGAGGATTGGAGAGACAATTGCTCATGAATGTTTGCAGTGAACTCCTAGGAAATCCGGCCCCCGGCCCCCACTGTGCAGACGTCATCCAGGGGGCAAAAGACAGAGGACGTAGGAGGCTATGGATCCTCCTGAGCAAATTTTATTTTTCCTTAAATGCATGTACAGTATGCTTTACAGAAAAAGAATTCTTACAATTAGTTTTCATTAAAAAAAAATTGGCTGTTTGACTTCTACATCTCCTGTGTATCTACATCCTGTGTGTGAGGACGTAGAAGTCCCTGTGATACATAATGGATTTAGGAGGTGCTGTGTTATATAGGGAATGTAGAAGTCCCTGTGATACACAGAGGAGGCAGAAGTCCCTGTGATACACAGAGGAGGCAGAAGTCCCTGTGATACACAGAGGAGGTAGAAGTCCCTGTGATACACAGAGGAGGTAGAAGCCCCTGTGATACACAGAGGAGGCAGAAGTCCCTGTGATACACAGAGGAGGCAGAAGTCCCTGTGATACACAGAGGAGGTAGAAGTCCCTGTGATACACAGAGGAGGTAGAAGTCCCTGTGATACACAGAGGAGGTAGAAGTCCCTGTGATACACAGAGGAGGCAGAAGTCCCTGTGATACACAGAGGAGGTAGAAGTCCCTGTGATACACAGAGGAGGTAGAAGTCCCTGTGATACACAGAGGAGGCAGAAGTCCCTGTGATACACAGAGGAGGTAGAAGTCCCTGTGATACACAGAGGAGGCAGAAGTCCCTGTGATACACAGAGGAGGCAGAAGTCCTTGTGATACACAGAGGAGGTAGAAGTCCTTGTGATACACAGAGGAGGTAGAAGTCCCTGTGATACACAGAGGAGGCAGAAGTCCTTGTGATACACAGAGGAGGCAGAAGTCCCTGTGATACACAGAGGAGGCAGAAGTCCCTGTGATACACAGAGGAGGCAGAAGTCCCTGTGATACACAGAGGAGGTAGAAGTCCCTGTGATACACAGAGGAGGTAGAAGCCCCTGTGATACACAGAGGAGGCAGAAGTCCCTGTGATACACAGAGGAGGTAGAAGTCTCTGTGATACACAGAGGAGGTAGAAGTCCCTGTGATACACAGAGGAGGCAGAAGTCCCTGTGATACACAGAGGAGGCAGAAGTCCCTGTGATACACAGAGGAGGTAGAAGTCCTTGTGATACACAGAGGAGGCAGAAGTCCCTGTGATACACAGAGGAGGCAGAAGTCCTTGTGATACACAGAGGATGCAGAAGTCCTTGTGATACACAGAGGAGGTAGAAGTCCCTGTGATACACAGAGGAGGCAGAAGTCCCTGTGATACACAGAGGAGGCAGAAGTCCCTGTGATACACAGAGGAGGCAGAAGTCCCTGTGATACACAGAGGAGGTAGAAGTCCCTGTGATACACAGAGGAGGTAGAAGTCCCTGTGATACACAGAGGAGGCAGAAGTCCCTGTGATACACAGAGGAGGCAGAAGTCCCTGTGATACACAGAGGAGGCAGAAGTCCCTGTGATACACAGAGGAGGTAGAAGTCCCTGTGATACACAGAGGAGGTAGAAGTCCTTGTGATACACAGAGGAGGCAGAAGTCCCTGTGATACACAGAGGAGGTAGAAGTCCATGTGATACACAGAGGAGGCAGAAGTCCCTGTGATACACAGAGGAGGTAGAAGTCCCTGTGATACACAGAGGAGGTAGAAGTCCCTGTGATACACAGAGGAGGCAGAAGTCCCTGTGATACACAGAGGAGGTAGAAGTCCCTGTGATACACAGAGGAGGTAGAAGTCCCTGTGATACACAGAGGAGGCAGAAGTCCCTGTGATACACAGAGGAGGCAGAAGTCCCTGTGATACACAGAGGAGGTAGAAGTCCCTGTGATACACAGAGGAGGCAGAAGTCCCTGTGATACACAGAGGAGGTAGAAGTCCCTGTGATACACAGAGGAGGTAGAAGTCCCTGTGATACACAGAGGAGGTAGAAGTCCTTGTGATACACAGAGGAGGCAGAAGTCCCTGTGATACACAGAGGAGGTAGAAGTCCATGTGATACACAGAGGATGCAGAAGTCCCTGTGATACACAGAGGAGGTAGAAGTCCCTGTGATACACAGAGGAGGTAGAAGTCCCTGTGATACACAGAGGAGGCAGAAGTCCCTGTGATACACAGAGGAGGTAGAAGTCCCTGTGATACACAGAGGAGGCAGAAGTCCCTGTGATACACAGAGGAGGCAGAAGTCCCTGTGATACACAGAGGAGGTAGAAGTCCCTGTGATACACAGAGGAGGTAGAAGTCCCTGTGATACACAGAGGAGGTAGAAGTCCCTGTGATACACAGAGGAGGTAGAAGTCCCTGTGATACACAGAGGAGGTAGAAGCCCCTGTGATACACAGAGGAGGTAGAAGTCCCTGTGATACACAGAGGAGGTAGAAGTCCCTGTGATACACAGAGGAGGCAGAAGTCCCTGTGATACACAGAGGAGGTAGAAGTCCCTGTGATACACAGAGGAGGTAGAAGCCCCTGTGATACACAGAGGAGGTAGAAGTCCCTGTGATACACAGAGGAGGTAGAAGTCCCTGTGATACACAGAGGAGGCAGAAGTCCCTGTGATACACAGAGGAGGTAGAAGTCCCTGTGATACACAGAGGAGGTAGAAGCCCCTGTGATACACAGAGGAGGTAGAAGTCCCTGTGATACACAGAGGAGGTAGAAGTCCCTGTGATACACAGAGGAGGTAGAAGTCCCTGTGATACACAGAGGAGGTAGAAGTCCCTGTGATACACAGAGGAGGTAGAAGTCCCTGTGATACACAGAGGAGGCAGAAGTCCCTGTGATACACAGAGGAGGCAGAAGCCCCTGTGATACACAGAGGAGGTAGAAGTCCCTGTGATACACAGAGGAGGTAGAAGTCCCTGTGATACACAGAGGAGGTAGAAGTCCCTGTGATACACAGAGGAGGTAGAAGTCCCTGTGATACACAGAGGAGGTAGAAGTCCCTGTGATACACAGAGGAGGTAGAAGACCCTGTGATACACAGAGGAGGCAGAAGTCCCTGTGATACACAGAGGAGGTAGAAGTCCCTGTGATACACAGAGGAGGTAGAAGTCCCTGTGATACACAGAGGAGGTAGAAGTCCCTGTGATACACAGAGGAGGTAGAAGACCCTGTGATACACAGAGGAGGCAGAAGTCCCTGTGATACACAGAGGAGGTAGAAGTCCCTGTGATACACAGAGGAGGTAGAAGTCCCTGTGATACACAGAGGAGGTAGAAGTCCCTGTGATACACAGAGGAGGTAGAAGTCCCTGTGATACACAGAGGAGGTAGAAGTCCCTGTGATACACAGAGGAGGTAGAAGTCCCTGTGATACACAGAGGAGGTAGAAGACCCTGTGATACACAGAGGAGGCAGAAGACCCTGTGATACACAGAGGAGGTAGAAGTCCCTGTGATACACAGAGGAGGTAGAAGTCCCTGTGATACACATGGGATGTAACAGCTAAACAATGCAAATTTTGTAATTAAACAATATTGTAAAAAATATTTTTAAATAATAATATAAGTATGTTTAAAACGTCCCCAAAGATGTCTTTGTTCTTTACAAATGGGATGGGGGGTGAGTGTTTTTCACATCGCTGTAGATTTTAGGCTCAGGGTATAATCACCACCATCCCCGAACATTGAGCAGCAGATTCTTT
Source organism: Phyllobates terribilis (assembly GCF_046119375.1). Lineage (NCBI taxonomy): Eukaryota > Metazoa > Chordata > Amphibia > Anura > Dendrobatidae > Phyllobates > Phyllobates terribilis. The sequence continues at coordinate 180,319,903 of NW_027362769.1, read as the reverse complement.
TCCTTTTGCATTTACCATTTCACATCGGTACAAATCCAGGAAGATCTTTTTCCGTCTCCGAAGAACTGACGTTTTCCTTAATCAGAAGCGACGTTCACAATCAGACTGAGGGCGATCTTCACATCACAAGAACAACAGCCCTGTAATAAATCTTGGATGTAATACCCCTGATACATTTATAACGAATCCAGGGTCTAGCAAAGAAAAGTTCTGCTCATTATCATCTTCATAAATCTTACACTGATACACTGGGAACTAAATGTTTCTATACGGAGCAATAATACCAGAAATGTGGATTCTTCCAGGGCCCATGGATTTAAAAAAATGACAATTGTAAGGGTCTCTAACAGCACAGAGTATTTCAGGAAAAGAGTGTGCTGATTTTCTAGGGGCAGTGACCTCTATGTCTTCCCAGACCACTGAGGGTTAATTCTGCGCAGGCGCCCCACAACCATGTTATGTGATGCTACAAACCTTGAGCGATTACAATAAAGTTTCTCTGATGATAAAATATGTATAAGAATTGAGCAGCGGGGAATAAAGCGCAAACAGAAAAATGAGGTTTATTCAAGGAATTGTTTGCCCACTGGCAGATACACGCGGCCTCTATGGGAATCATGGGCATGTGAGCTACAGATGGAGCCACTGACTTGTGTTGTCATAGTGCCACCCAGTGTACATTTTTCAGAATGCAGCCACAACTGGACACTGGAGCATTTCCTACAGATAATTGACTGAATTTCTGGCCAAGAAATAAAAAATCATTACATTTAAGCAATAAAATGACCAGTAAATAACATTACAAAAGGCTAAAATACAGTGAGATCTTGTGAAATTAAAGGATAACTTCAACCCAAGTTCATGAACATTTTCTTAAGTCTGGCTTGGTCTACACGATAATGACCTCAGCATCCATGCGATGACATCACAGTTCTCATATAGTGACATCACATCAAAAGTGCTCAATGTGCTCATGACAACCAAGGACACTGTTACGTCCTTACCTCACCTCTCCAAACAAACCTTCTTTAACAACCTCATCATCTCACTGTCCAATAATCCTAAATGCCTCTTTATTCTTCTTATTATAGCTCCATTTATTCCATGGCACTTTACTTGTGAAGACAACAATTACAATAATCTTGAACAAAACGTGACACCGACTGGTACAGGAGGAGCGAGGACCCTGCCCACGAGGGCTCACAGTCTACAAGGGATGGGTGAGGATACAGTAGGTGAGGGTAGAGCTGGTCATGCTGCGGTATGGTGGAGCGAGGACCCTGCCCGCGAGGGCTCACAGTCTACAAGGGATGGGTGAGGATATAGTAGGTGAGGGTAGAGCTGGTCATGCAGCGGTATGGTGGAGCGAGGATCCTGCCCGCGAGGGCTCACAGTCTACAGGGGATGGGTGAGGATACAGTAGGTGAGGGTAGAGCTGGTCATGCAGCGGTATGGTGGAGCGAGGACCCTGCCTGCGAGGGCTCACAATCTACAGGGGATGGGTGAGGATACAGTAGGTGAGGGCAGAGCTGGTCATGCAGCGGTATGGTGGAGGAGTGGTTACTGCAGGTTGTAGACTTGTCGGAAGAGCTGGGTCTTCAGGTTCATCTTGAAGGTTTCCATGGTAGGCGAGAGTCTGATGTGTTGGGGTACAGAGTTCCAGAGTATGGGGGACGCACGGGAGAAATCTTGTATGTGATTGTGGGAGGAGGAGATAAGAGGAGAGTAGAGAAGGAGATCTTGTGAGGATCGGAGGTTGCGTGCAGGTATGTACCCGGAGACTAGGTCACAGATGTATAGGGGAGACAGGTTGTGGATGGCTTTGTATGCCAGGGTTAGGGTCTTGAACTTGAGTGTCTGGGTAATGGGGAGCCAGTGAAGGGATTGACAGAGAGGAGAGGCCGGGGAATAGCGGGGGGACAGGTGGATTAGTCAGGCAGAAGAGTTTAGGATAGATTGGAGGGGTGCAAGAGTGTTGGAAGGGATGCCACAGAGCAGGAGGTTGCAGTAGTCAAGGCGGGAGATGATGAGGGCGTGCACTAGTCTTTTTGCAGATTCATGGTTGAGGAATGTGCGGATCCGGGAGATATTTTTGAGTTGGAGTCAGCAGGAAGTGGAAAGGGCTTGGATATGTGGTGCGAAGGAGAGATCAGAGTCCAGGGTTACCCCGAGGCAGCGAGCTTGTGGGACTGGGGAGAGCGGGCAGCCATTGACTATGATGGATAGGTCAGATGGGGGAGGTTGAGAGAGAAGGTGGAAAGATGATGTATTCGGTTTTATCCATGTTAAGTTTTAGAAATCTAAAGGTCGGTTATTATCCATTTATTTGTCCAGTATTCCTTTGGCGCTCCCTGAGACCGCTGTACCATTGTTTATATGTGAGACATCTCCACACGGAGCCTAAGCGGCAGGAGCAGTCTGGAATATTTGGAGGTTTGAAGACCTGCGGTTACCCAGCCACCGGGAAAAAAGACTGAGGACCTGCGGTGACGTGGTATCCGGTCCGGCAGGATCGTGTGACCATCCGAGGAGCATGGAGTTGCGACACAAACACCGACAGGACGGCATTACAAACAGTGAGAGGCGACCCGGAGCCCTTTTAACTACACGCTTAATCTTGGTTGTGTAGACGTACACAACCATTATAGGTGAGCGCACTGGCACTTTTAATTTATACAAACAGCCCTGTGTGTCTACACATACGCCCTTTCCCTTTTTCTTTTTACAAGTTTTAGAAATCTGGCAGAGAAGAATAATGAAATAGCAGACAGACATTGTGGGATTTTGGTTAGTAAGGAGGTGATATCGGGTCCAGAGAGGTAGATCTGTGTGTCATCAGCATAGAGGTGATAATGAAAGCCATGAGACTATGAGCTGTCCCCGGCCAAGGGTGTAGATGGAGAAGAGCAGGGGTCCTAGAACTGAACCTTGGGGGACACCGACAGATAGGGGGCGAGATGAGGAGGTGGTGTGTGAGTGGGAGACACTGAATGTCCGGTCTGTTAGGTATGAAGAGATCCAAGATGGGGCCAAGTCTGTGATGCCGAGAGATGAGAGAGTCTGTAGTAAAAGGGAATGGTCCATTGTGTCGAAGACAGATGACAGGTCCAAGAGGAGGACAGAGTAGTGTCGCTTGGATTTAGCAGTTAGTAGGTCGTTGGTGACTTTAGTCAGGGCAGTTTCAGTAGAATGGTGCGGTCGGAAACCAGATTTGACACTTTTCACTCTCTCCGTGATCAAACAGCACAGGCCCCGACCACCAACCTCAGCGCTGACGATCTGGCCAATTATTTCAAAGAAAAAATTGATCGTATACGACAGGAAATTTTCTCCCAATCCCCAAATGTTATGCATGCTCCTCCCTCCCACAGTGTATCTTGCTCACTTTCTGACTTTGAACCAGTCACGGAAGAAGAAGTGACCAGGCTCCTTGCTTCCTCTCGCCCTACCTCCTGCACCAGTGACCCTATTCCCTCACATCTTCAGTCCCTTTCTCCAGCTGTCACCACTCACCTAACTAAAATATTCAATCTCTCCCTTTCATCTGGTATTTTTCCCTCTTCTTTTAAACACGCCAGCATACATCCATTACTTAAAAAAACATCCCTCGACCAGAACTGCACTGCCAACTACAGACCTGTTTCCAATCTTCCCTTTATCTTTAAACTCCTGGAACGCCTGGTCTACTCCCGTCTAATCTGCTATCTCTCAGATTACTCTCTCCCAAAGGCAGATTATAATGAGGGCAATCTGGGCTAGCGCCCGGGGCCCCGGGGCTCCGGGGGGACCCAGGGCTCCAGAGGGCCAATGCCAGATTGCCCTCATTACAATATGTGCTGCGCCGTGGCACATACCAGCAGTCAGAGGCGGGGGGCCCCCGGACCACTCCCCCCGCAGAGGCGCACTGCCGCTGCTTCTTCTTCGGCCGGGCCAACACTGCACCTGTTAACTTCCCTGTGTGCTGGCCCAGCCGCGTCACAGCTAGAACACATGGCCCTGTACGCGGCTGTGTCTGCTAGTGTGACATCAAGCAGTGCGCGCCCTGCACTGCTACTTACCACCGGAGAGGAGCTGGATGACGGGAGCTGGGGGATGGTGAGTGAGTGAGTGTGTGTGTGTGTGCAGATATCATTGTGTGATGTCTGTTTATATGTATTTTTGTGTTTCCAATGTGTTTATGCGTGTATGTATATGTCTGTATATGTTTGTGTGTGTGTGTGTGACTGCGTGCGGCCTCCTGCTGTCTCTGAGAGGGCACCATGTGGCCTCCCGCTGTCTCTGGGGGGGCGCCGTGCGGCCTCCCGCTGTATCTGGGGGGCGCCGTGCGGCCTCCCGCTGTGTATAGATGGCGCCATGCGGCCCTCTGCTGTGTATAGATGGCACTGTGCGGCCCCCTGCTGTGTATAGATGGCAACATGCGGCCTCCTTCTGTGTATAAATGGCTACGTGCAGGCTCCTGCTGTGTATAGATGGCAACGTGCGGCCTCCTTCTGTGTATAAATGGCTACGTGCGGCCTCCTGCTGTGTATAGATGGCACGATGCGGCCTCCCGCTGTGTATAGGTGGCTTTGTGCAGCCTCCTGCTGTGTATAGATGGCTACGTGCGGCCTTCCGCTGTGTATAGATGGCTACGTGTGGCCTCCCGCTGTGTATAGATGGCTACGAGCGGCCTTTCGCTGTCTATAGATGGCTACGTGCGGCCTCCTGCTGTGTATAGATGGCTACGTGCGGCCTCCTGCTGTGTATAGATGTCTACTTGCCACCCCCTAATGTGTATAGATGGCACCGTGCGGCCTCTGCTGTGTATAGATGGCTACGTGCAGCCTTCCGCTGTGTATAGATGGCTACGTGCGGCCTCCAGCTGTGTTTAGTTGGCTACGTGCGGCCTCCTGCTGTGTATAGATGGCTACGTGCCGCCCCCTAATGTGTATAGATGGCACCGTGCGGCCTCCTGCTGTGAATAGATGGCTACGTGCAGCCTTCCATTGTGTATAGATGGGTACGTGCGGCCTCCTGCTGTGTATAGATGGCTATGTGCGGCCTCCCGCTGTGTATAGATGGCTACGTGCGGCCTCCTGCTGTGTATAGATGGCTATGTGCGGCATCCCGCTGTGTATAGATGGCACCGTGCGGCCCCCTGCTGTGCATAGATGGAGCCGTGCAGCCTCCTGCTGTGTATAGATGGCTATGTGCGGCCCCCTGCTGTGTATAGATGGTTACGTGCGGCCTCCTGCTGTGTATAGATGGCACCGTGCGGCCCCCTGCTGTGTATAGATGGCTACGTGCGGCCTCCTACTGTGTATGGATGGCACCGTGTGGCCCCCTGATGTGTATAGATGGCTACGTGCGGCCTCCTGCTGTGTATAGATGTCTAAGTGCGGCCTCTTGCTGTGTATAGATGGCTACGTGCGGCCTCCTGCTGTGTATAGATGGCTACATGCGGCCTCCTGCTATGTTTAGAAGCCATCGTGCGGCCCCCTGCTGTGTATAGATGGCTACGTGAGGCCTCCTGCTGTGTATAGATGGCACCGTGTGGCCCCCTGCTGTTTATAGATGGCATCGTGCGGCCTTCTGCTGTGCATAGATGGTGCCGTGCGGCCTCCTGCTGTGTATAGATGGCGCCGTGCGGCCTCCTGCTGTGTATGGATGGCTACGTGCCGCCTCCTGTTGTGTATAGATGGCACCGTGCGGCCCCCTGCTTTGTACAGCTGGCTATGTGCGGCCTCCTGCTGTGTATAGATGGCTAAGTGCGGCCTCCAGCTGTGTATAGATGGCTACGTGCGGCCTCCAGCTGTGTATAGATGGCAACCTGCTGACTCCTTCTGTGTATAGATGGCACCGTGCGGCCCCCTGCTGTTTATAGATGGCACCGTGCGGCCTCCTGCTGTGTATAGATGGCGCCGTGCGGCCCCCTGCTGTTTGTAGATGGCTACATTCGGCCTCCTGCTGTGTATAGATGGCGCCGTGTGGCCCCCTGCTGTGTATAGATGGTACCGTGCAGCCCACTGCTGTTTATAGATGGCACCGTGCGGCCTCCTGCTGTGTATAGATGGCGCCGTGCGGCCCCATGCTGTGTATAGATGGCTACGTGCGGCCTCCTGCAGTGTATAGATGGCTACATGCGGCCTCCTGCTGTGTATAGATGGTGCTGTGCGGCCCCCTGCTGTGTATAGATGGCTACGTGCGGCCTCCTGCTGGTGCATAGATGGCATCGTTCGGCCCCCTGCTGTTTATAGATGGCACCGTGCGGCCTCCTGCTGTGTATAGATGGTGCCGTGCGGCACCCTGCTGTGTATAGATGGCTACGTGCGGCCTCCTGCTGTGTATAGATGGCACCTGTGCGACCCACTGCTGTGTATAGATGGCTACGTGCGGCCTCCTGCTGTGTATAGATGGCACAGTGCAGCCCCCTGCTGTGTATAGATGGCTACGTGCGGCCTCCTGCTGTGTACAGATGGCTAAGTGCGGCCTCCTGCTGTGTATTGATGGCTACGTGCGGCCTCCTGCTGTGTATAGATGGCTACATGTGGCCTCCTGCTGTGTATAGATGGCTACGTGCGGCCTCCCGCTGTGTATAGATGGCACCGTGTGGCCTCTCGCTGTGTATAGATGGCTACGTGCGGCATCCCGCTGTGTACAGATGGCTACGTGCGGCCTCCTGCTGTGTATAGATGGCACGATTGGCCTCCTGCTGTGTATAGATGGCACCGTGTGGCCTCCTGCTGCGTATAGATGGCACCGTGTGACCTCCCGCTGTGTAAAGATGGCACCGTGCGGCCTACCGCTGTGTATAGATGGCGCCGTGCGGCCTCCCGCTGTGTATAGATGGCTATATGCGGCCTCCCGCTGTGTATAGATGGCGCCGTGCAGCCTCCTGCTGTGTATAGATGGCTACGTGCGACCTCCCACTGTGTATAGATGCCACCGTGCAGCCTCCTGCTGTGTATAGATGGCACCGTGCGGCCTCCTGCTGTGTATAGATGGCGCCGTGCGTCCTCCCGCTGTGTATAGATGGCTACGTGCGGCCTCCCGCTGTGTATAGATGGCTACGTGTGGCCTCCCGCTGTGTATAGATGGCTACGTGCGGCCTCTCGCTGTGTATAGATGGCTATGTGCGGCCTCCCGCTGTGTATAGATGGCACCGTGCGGCCTCCCGCTGTGTATAGATGGCTTCGTGCGGCCTTCTGCTGTGTATAGATGGCTACGTGCGGCCTTCCGCTGTGTATAGATGGCTATGTGTGGCCTCCCGCTGTGTATAGATGGCACCGTGCGGCCTCCCGCTGTGTATAGATGGCTATGTCCGGCCTCCAGCAGTGTATAGATGGCTACGTGTGGCCTTCCGCTGTGTATAGATGGCTACTTGCGGCCTCCCGTTGTTTATAGATGGCTATGTGCGGACTCTCGCTGTGTATAGATGGCACCGTGCGGCCTCCCGCTGTGTATAGATGGCTTCGTGCGGCCTCCTGCTGTGTATAGATGGCACCGTGCGGCCTCCCGCTGTGTATAGATGGCTATGTGCGGCCTCCAGCAGTGTATAGATGGCTACGTGTGGACTCCTGCTATGTATAAATGGCTACGTGCGGCCTCCCGTTGTGTATAGATGGCTATGTGCGGCCTCCCGCTGTGTTTAGATGGCACCGTGCGGCCTCCCGCTGTGTATAGATGGCTTTGTGCAGCCTCCTGCTGTGTATAGATGGCTACGTGCAGCCTTCCGCTGTGTATAGATGGCACCGTGCGGCCTCCTGCTGAGTATAGATGGCACCGTGCAGCCTCCCGCTGTGTGTAGATGGCACCGTGTGGCCTCCCGCTTTGTATAGATGGCACCGTGCAGCCTCCCGCTGCGTATAGATGGCGCCGTGCGGCCTCCCGCTGTGTATAGATGGCTAAATGCGGCCTCCAGCTGTGTATAGATACCTACGTGCGGCTTCCCGCTGTGCATAGATGGCTACGTGCGGCCTCCCGCTGTGTATAGATGGCTATGTGCGGCCTCCTGCTGTGTATAGATGGCTAAATGCGGCCTTCCGCTGTGTATAGATGGCTTTGTGCGGCCTCCTGCTGTGTATAGATGGCTACGTGCGGCCTTCCGCTGTGTATAGATGGCAACGTGCGGCCTCCCGCTGTGTATAGATGGCACCGAGCGGCCCCCTGCTGTGTACAGATGGCGCCGTGCGGCCCCCTGCTGTATATAGATGGCACCGTGCGGCCTCCTGCTGTGTATAGATGGCCATGTGCGACCTCCCGCTGTGTATAGATGGCTACATGCGGCCTCCCGCTATGTATAGATGGCTATGTGCGGCCTCCCACTGTGTATAGATGGCTACGTGCGGCCTTCCGCTGTGTATAGATGGCTTTGTGCGGCCTCCTGCTGTGTATAGATGGCACCATGCGGCCCCCTGCTGTGTATAGATTGTGCCGTGCGGCCCCCTGCTGTGTACAGATGGCGCCGTGCGGCCCCCTGCTGTATATAGATGGCACCGTGCGGCCTCCTGCTGTGTATAGATGGCTATGTGCGGCCTCCTGCTGTGTATAGATGGCTACATGCGGCTTCCCGCTGTGTATAGATGGCTATGTGCGGCCTCCCACTGTGTATAGATGGCTACGTGCGGCCTTCCGCTGTGTATAGATGGCTTTGTGCGTCCTCCTGCTGTGTATAGATGGCATCATGCGGCCCCCTGCTGTGTATAGATTGTGCCGTGCGGCCCCCTGCTGTGTATAGATGGCACCGTGCGGCCTCCTGCTGCCTATAGATGGCACCGTGCAGCCTCCCGCTGTGTATACATGGCACCGTGTGGCCTCCCGCTGTGTATAGATGGCTACGTGCGGCCTCCCGCTGTGTATAGATGGCTACATGCGGCCTTCCGCAGTGTATAGATGGCTACGTGCGGCCTCCTGCTGTGTATAGATGGCACCGTGCGGCCTCCTGCTGTGTATAGATGGCACCGTGCAGCCTCCCGCTGTGTATAGATGGCACCGTGTGGCCTCCTGTTGTGTATTTATGGCCCGGTGCGGCCTCCTGCTGTGTATAGATGGCACCGTGCAGCCTCCCGCTGTATATAGATGGCTACGTGCCGCCTCCCGCTGTGTACAGATGGCTACGTGCGGACTTCCGCTGTGTATAGATGGCTTTGTGCAGCCTCCTGCTGTGTATAAATGGCACCATGCGGCCCCCTGCTGTGTATAGATGGCGCCATGCGTCCCCCTGCTGTGTATAGGTGGCACCGTGTGGCCTCCTGCTGAGTATAGATGGCACCGTGCAGCCTCCCGCTGTGTATAGATGGCACCGTGTGACCTCCCGCTGTGTAAAGATGGCACCGTGCGGCCTACTGCTGTGTATAGATGGCGCCGTGCGGCCTCCCGCTGTGTATAGATGGCTATATGCGGCCTCCCGCTGTGTATAGATGCCTACGTGCGGCCTCCCGCTGTGCATAGATGGCTACGTGCGGCCTCCTGCTGTGTATAGATGGCTATGTGCGGCCTCCTGCTGTGTATAGATGGCACCGTGTGGCCTCCCGCTGTGTATAGATGGCACCGTGCGGCCTCCAGCTGTGTATAGATGGCGCCGTGCGGCCTCCCGCTGTGTATAGATGGCTATATGCGGCCTCCCGCTGTGTATAGATGCCTACGTGCGGCCTCCCGCTGTGCATAGATGGCTACGTGCGGCTCCCGCTGTGTATAGATGGCTATGTGCGGCCTCCTGCTGTGTATAGATGGCTACGTGTGGCCTTTCGCTGTGTATAGATGGCTTCGTGCGGCCTCCTGCTGTGTATAGGTGGCTACGTGCGGCCTCCCGCTGTGTATAGATGGCACCGTTCGGCCCCCTGCTGTGTACAGATGGCGCCGTGCGGCCCCCTGCTGTATATCGATGGCACCGTGCGGCCTCCTGCTGTGTATAGATGGCTACATGCGGCCTCCCGCTGTGTATAGATGGCTACGTGTGGCCTCCCTCTGTGTATAGATGGCTACGTGCAGCCTCCCGCTGTGTATAGATGGCTTTGTGCGGCCTCCCACTGTGTATAGATGGCTACGTGCGGCCTTCCGCTGTGAATAGATGGCTTTGTGTGGCCTCCTGCTGTGTATAGATAGCACCGTGCGGCCCCCTGCTGTGTATAGATGTCGCCGTGTGGCCCCCTGCTGTGTATAGATGGCACCGTGCGGCCTCCTGCTGACTATATATAGCACCGTGCAGCCTCCCGCTGTGTATAGATGGCACCGTGTGGCCTCCCGCTGTGTATAGATGGCTATATGCGGCCTCCCGCTGTATATAGATGCCTACGTGCGGCCTCCCGCTGTGTATAGATGGCTATATGCGGCCTCCCGCTGTTTATAGATGCCTACGTGCGGCCCCCCGCTGTGTATAGATGGCTATGTGCGGCCTCCTGCTGTGTATAGATGGCTACGTGCGGCCTCCCGCTGTGTATAGATGGCACCGGGCTGCCTCCTGCTGTGTATAGATGGCGCCGTGTGGCCTCCTGCTGTGTATAGATGGCTATGTGCGGCCTCCCGCTGTGTATAGATGGCTACATGCGGCCTCCCGCTGTGTATAGATGGTTATGTGCGGCCTCCCACTGTGTATAGATGGCTACGTGCGGCCTTCCGCTGTGTATAGATGGCTTTGTGCGGCTTCCTGCTGTGTATAGATGGCACCATGTGGCCCCCTGCTGTGTATAGATTGCGCCGTGCGGCCCCCTGCTGTGTACAGATGGCACCGTGCGGCCCCCTGCTGTATATAGATGGCACCGTGCGGCCTCCTGCTGTGTACAGATGGCTATGTGCGGCCTCCCGCTGTGTATAGATGTCTACATGCGGCCTCCCGCTGTGTATAGATGGCTATGTGCGGCCTCCCACTGTGTATAGATGGCTACGTGCGGCCTTCCGCTGTGTATAGATGGCTTTGTGCGTCCTCCTGCTGTGTATAGATGGCACTATGCGGCCCCCTGCTGTGTATAGATTGCGCCGTGCGGCCCCCTGCTGTGTATAGATGGCACCGTGCGGCCTCCTGCTGCCTATAGATGGCACCGTGCAGCCTCCCGCTGTGTATAGATGGCACCGTGCGGCCTCCCGCTGTGTATAGATGGCTACGTGCGGCCTCCCGCTGTGTATAGATGGCTACATGCGGCCTTCCGCAGTGTATAGATGGCTACGTGCGGCCTCCTGCTGTTTACAGATGGCACCGTGTGGCCTCCTGCTGTGTATAGATGGCACCGTGCGGCCTCCCGCTGTGTATAGATGGCACCGTGCGGCCTCCCGCTGTGTATAGATGGCACCGTGTGGCCTCCTGTTGTGTATTTATGGCACGGTGCGGCCTCCTGCTGTGTATAGATGGCACCGTGCAGCCTCCCGCTGTATATAGATGGCTACGTGCGGCCTCCCGCTGTGTACAGATGGCTACGTGCGGCCTAACGCTGTGTATAGATGGCGCCGTGCGGCCTCCCGCTGTGTATAGATGGCTATATGCGGCCTCCCGCTGTGTATAGATGCCTACGTGCGCCCTCCCGCTGTGCATAGATGGCTACGTGCGGCCTCCCGCTGTGTATAGATGGCTATGTGCGGCCTCCTGCTGTGTATAGATGGCACCGTGTGGCCTCCCGCTGTGTATAGATAGCACCGTGCGGCCTCTCGCTGTGTATAGATGGCGCCGTGCGGCCTCCCGCTGTGTATACATGGCTATATGCGGCCTCCCGCTGTGTATAGATGCCTACGTGCGGCATCCCGCTGTGCATAGATGGCTACATGCGGCCTCCCGCTGTGTATAGATGGCTATGTGCGGCCTCCTGCTGTGTATAGATGGCTACGTGTGGCCTCTCGCTGTGTATAGATGGCGCCGTGCGGCCTCCCGCTGTGTATAGATGGCTATATGCGGCCTCCCGCTGTGTATAGATGCCTACGTGCGGCCTCCCGCTGTACATAGATGTCTACATGCGGCCTCCCGCTGTGTATAGATGGCTATGTGCGGCCTCCTGCTGTGTATAGATGGCTACGTGTGGCCTTTCGCTGTGTATAGATGGCTTCGTGCGGCCTCCTGCTGTGTATAGGTGGCTACGTGCGGCCTCCCGCTGTGTATAGATGGCACCGTTCGGCCCCCTGCTGTGTACAGATGGCGCCGTGCGGCCCCCTGCTGTATATCGATGGCACCGTGCGGCCTCCTGCTGTGTATAGATGGCTACATGCGGCCTCCCGCTGTGTATAGATGGCTACGTGTGGCCTCCCTCTGTGTATAGATTGCTACGTGCGGCCTCCCGCTGTGTATAGATGGCTTTGTGCGGCCTCCCACTGTGTATAGATGGCTACGTGCGGCCTTCCGCTGTGAATAGATGGCTTTGTGCGGCCTCCTGCTGTGTATAGATAGCACCGTGCGGCCCCCTGCTGTGTATAGATGTCGCCGTGCGGCACCCTGCTGTGTATAGATGGCACCGTGCGGCCTCCTGCTGACTATATATAGCACCGTGCAGCCTCCCGCTGTGTATAGATGGCACCGTGTGGCCTCCCGCTGTGTGTAGATGGCTATATGCGGCCTCCCGCTGTATATAGATGCCTACGTGCGGCCTCCCGCTGTGTATAGATGGCTATATGCGGCCTGCCGCTGTTTATAGATGCCTACGTGCGGCCTCCCGCTGTGTATAGATGGCTATGTGCGGCCTCCTGCTGTGTAATGGTGGCTACGTGTGGCTTTCCCCTGTGTATAGATGGCTACGTGCGGCCTCCCGCTGTGTATAGATGGCACCGTGCGGCCTCCTGCTGTGTATAGATGGCGCCGTGCGGCCCCCTGCTGTGTATAGATGGTACCGTGCGGCCTCCTGCTGTGTATAGATGGCACCGTGCAGCCTCCCGCTGTGTATAGATGGCACTGTGTGGCCTCCCGCTGTGTATAGATAGCACCGTGCAGCCTCTCGCTGAGTATAGATGGTGCCGTGCAGCCTCCTGCTGTGTATAGATGGCTATATGCGGCCTCCCACTGTGTATAGATGCTTACGTGCAGCCTCCCGCTGTGTATAGATGGCTATGTGCGGCCTCCCGCTGTGTATAGATGGCTTCGTGCGGCCTCCTGCTGTGTATAGGTGGCTACGTGTGGCCTTCCGCTGTGTATAGATGGCTAGGTGCGGCCTCCCGCTATGTATAGATGGCTTCGTACGGCCTCCTGCTGTGTAAAGGTGGCTACGTGTGGCCTTCCCCTGTGTATAGATGGCTACGTGCGTCCTCCCGCTGTGTACAGATGGCACCGTGAGGCCCCCTGCTGTGTATAGATGTCGTCGTGCGGCCCCCTGCTGTGTATAGATGGCACCATGCGGCCTCCTGCTGTGTATAGATGGCACCGTGCAGCCTCCCGCTGTGTATAGATGGCACCGTGTGGCCTCCCGCTGTGTATAGATAGCACCGTGCAGCCTCCCGCTGTGTATAGATGGCTACGTGCGGCCTCCTGCTGTGTATAGATAGCACCGTGCGGCCCCCTGCTGTGTATAGATGTCGTCGTGCTCCCCCCTGCTGTGTATAGATGGCACCGTGCGGCCTCCTGCTGACTATAGATAGCATCGTGCAGCCTCCCGCTGTGTATAGATGGCACCGTGCGGCCTCCCACTGTGTATAGATGGCTACATGCGGCCTCCCGCTGTGTATAGATGGCTACGTGTGGCCTCCCTCTGTGTATAGATTGCTACGTGCGGCCTCCCGCTGTGTATAGATGGCTTTGTGCGGCCTCCCACTGTGTATAGATGGCTACGTGCGGCCTTCCGCTGTGAATAGATGGCTTTGTGCAGCCTCCTGCTGTGTATAGATACCACCGTGCGGCCCCCTGCTGTGTATAGATGTAGCCGTGCGGCCCCCTGCTGTGTATAGATGGCACCGTGCGGCCTCCTGCTGACTATATATAGCACCGTGCAGCCTCCCGCTGTGTATAGATGGCACCGTGTGGCCTCCCGCTGTGTATAGATGGCTATATGCGGCCTCCCGCTGTATATAGATGCCTACGTGCGGCCTCCCGCTGTGTATAGATGGCTATGTGCGGCCTCCCACTGTTCATAGATGCCTACGTGCGGCCTCCCGCTGTGTATAGATGGCTATGTGTGGCCTCCTGCTGTGTAATGGTGGCTACGTGTGGCTTTCCCCTGTGTATAGATGGTTACGTGCGGCCTCCCGCTGTGTATAGATGCCTACGTGCGCCCTCCCGCTGTGCATAGATGGCTACGTGTGGCCTCCCGCTGTGTATAGATGGCTATGTGCGGCCTCCTCCTGTGTATAGATGGCACCGTGTGGCCTCCCGCTGTGTATAGATGGCACCGTGCGGCCTCTCGCTGTGTATAGATGGCGCCGTGCGGCCTCCCGCTGTGTATAGATGGCTATATGCGGCCTCCCGCTGTGTATAGATGCCTACGTGCGGCCTCCCGCTGTGCATAGATGGCTACATGCGGCCTCCCGCTGTGTATAGATGGCTATGTGCGGCCTCCTGCTGTGTATAGATGGCTACGTTTGGCCTCTCGCTGTGTATAGATGGCGCCGTGCGGCCTCCCGCTGTGTATAGATGGCTATATGCGGCCTCCCGCTGTGTATAGATGCCTACGTGCGGCCTCCCGCTGTGCATAGATGTCTACATGCGGCCTCCCGCTGTGTATAGATGGCTATGTGCGGCCTCCTGCTGTGTATAGATGGCTACGTGTGGCCTTTCGCTGTGTATAGATGGCTTCGTGCGGCCTCCTGCTGTGTATAGGTGGCTACGTGCGGCCTCCCGCTGTGTATAGATGGCACCGTTCGGCCCCCTGCTGTGTACAGATGGCGCCGTGCGGCCCCCTGCTGTATATCGATGGCACCGTGCGGCCTCCTGCTGTGTATAGATGGCTACATGCGGCCTCCCGCTGTGTATAGATGGCTACGTGTGGCCTCCCTCTGTGTATAGATTGCTACGTGCGGCCTCCCGCTGTGTATAAATGGCTTTGTGCGGCCTCCCACTGTGTATAGATGGCTACGTGCGGCCTTCCGCTGTGAATAGATGGCTTTGTGCGGCCTCCTGCTGTGTATAGATAGCACCGTGCAGCCCCCTGCTGTGTATAGATGTCGCCGTGCGGCCCCCTGCTGTGTATAGATGGCACCGTGCGGCCTCCTGCTGACTATATATAGCACCGTGCAGCCTCCCGCTGTGTATAGATGGCACCGTGTGGCCTCCCGCTGTGTATAGATGGCTATATGCGGCCTCCCGCTGTATATAGATGCCTACGTGCGGCCTCCCGCTGTGTATAGATGGCTATATGCGGCCTCCCGCTGTTTATAGATGCCTACGTGCGGCCTCCCGCTGTGTATAGATGGCTATGTGCGGCCTCCTGCTGTGTAATGGTGGCTACGTGTGGCTTTCCCCTGTGTATAGATGGCTACGTGCGGCCTCCCGCTGTGTATAGATGGCACCTTGCGGCCTCCTGCTGTGTATAGATGGCGCCGTGCGGCCCCCTGTTGTGTATAGATGGTACCGTGCGGCCTCCTGCTGTGTATAGATGGCACCGTGCAGCCTCCCGATGTGTATAGATGGCACTGTGTGGCCTCCCGCTGTGTATAGATAGCACCGTGCAGCCTCTCGCTGAGTATAGATGGTGCCGTGCAGCCTCCTGCTGTGTATAGATGGCTATATGCGGCCTCCCACTGTGTATAGATGCTTACGTGCAGCCTCCCGCTGTGTATAGATGGCTATGTGCGGCCTCCCGCTGTGTATAGATGGCTTCGTGCGGCCTCCTGCTGTGTATAGGTGGCTACGTGTGGCCTTCCGCTGTGTATAGATGGCTAGGTGCGGCCTCCCGCTGTGTATAGATGGCTTCGTACGGCCTCCTGCTGTGTAAAGGTGGCTACGTGTGGCCTTCCCCTGTGTATAGATGGCTACGTGCGTCCTCCCGCTGTGTACAGATGGCACCGTGAGGCCCCCTGCTGTGTATAGATGTCGTCGTGCGGCCCCCTGCTGTGTATAGATGGCACCATGCGGCCTCCTGCTGTGTATAGATGGCACCGTGCAGCCTCCCGCTGTGTATAGATGGCACCGTGTGGCCTCCCGCTGTGTATAGATAGCACCGTGCAGCCTCCCGCTGTGTATAGATGGCTATGTGCGGCCTTCCGCTGTGAATAGATGGCTTTGTGCGGCCTCCTGCTGTGTATAGATAGCACCGTGCGGCCCCCTGCTGTGTATAGATGTCGCCGTGCTCCCCCCTGCTGTGTATACATGGCACCGTGCGGCCTCCTGCTGACTATAGATAGCATCGTGCAGCCTCCCGCTGTGTATAGATGGCACCGTGCGGCCTCCCGCTGTGTATAGATGGCTACATGCGGCCTCCCGCTGTGTATAGATGGCTACGTGTGGCCTCCCTCTGTGTATAGATTGCTACGTGCGGCCTCCCGCTGTGTATAGATGGCTTTGTGCGGCCTCCCACTGTGTATAGATGGCTACGTGCGGCCTTCCGCTGTGAATAGATGGCTTTGTGCGGCCTCCTGCTGTGTATAGATAGCACCGTGCGGCCCCCTGCTGTGTATAGATGTAGCCGTGCGGCCCCCTGCTGTGTATAGATGGCACCGTGCGGCCTCCTGCTGACTATATATAGCACCGTGCAGCCTCCCGCTGTGTATAGATGGCACCGTGTGGCCTCCCGCTGTGTATAGATGGCTATTTGCGGCCTCCCGCTGTATATAGATGCCTACGTGCGGCCTCCCGCTGTGTATAGATGGCTATGTGCAGCCTCCCGCTGTTTATAGATGCCTACGTGCGGCCTCCCGCTGTGTATAGATGGCTATGTGCGGCCTCCTGCTGTGTAATGGTGGCTACGTGTGGCTTTCCCCTGTATATAGATGGCTACGTGTGGCCTCCCGCTGTGTATAGATGGCACCGTGCGGCCTCCTGCTGTGTATAGATGGCGCCGTGCGGCCCCCTGCTGTCTATAGATGGTACCGTGCGGCCTCCTGCTGTGTATAGATGGCACCGTGCAGCCTCCCGCTGTGTATAGATGGCACTGTGTGGCCTCCCGCTGTGTATAGATAGCACCGTGCAGCCTCTCGCTGAGTATAGATGGCGCCGTGCAGCCTCCTGTGTATAGATGGCTATATGCGGCCTCCTGCTGTGTATAGATGCTTACGTGCAGCCTTCCGCTGTGTATAGATGGCTATGTGCGGCCTCCCGCTGTGTATAGATGGCTTCGTGTGGCCTCCTGCTGTGTATAGGTGGCTACGTGTGGCCTTCCGCTGTGTATAGATGGCTAGGTGCGGCCTCCCGCTGTGTATAGATGGCTTCGTACGGCCTCCTGCTGTGTAAAGGTGGCTACGTGTGGCCTTCCCCTGTGTATAGATGGCTACGTGCATCCTCCCGCTGTGTACAGATGGTACCGTGAGGCCCCCTGCTGTGTATATATGTCATCGTGCGGCCCCCTGCTGTGTATAGATGGCACCATGCGGCCTCCTGCTGTGTATAGATGGCACCGTGCAGCCTCCCGCTGTGTATAGATGGCACCGTGTGGCCTCCCGCTGTGTATAGATAGCACCGTGCAGCCTCCCGCTGTGTATAGATGGCTATGTGCGGCCTTCCGCTGTGAATAGATGGCTTTGTGCGGCCTCCTGCTGTGTATAGATAGCACCGTGCGGCCCCCTGCTGTGTATAGATGTCGCCGTGCTCCCCCCTGTTGTGTATAGATGGCACCGTGCGGCCTCCTGCTGACTATAGATAGCATCGTGCAGCCTCCCGCTGTGTATAGATGGCACCGTGCGGCCTCCCGCTGTGTATAGATGGCTACATGCGGCCTCCCTCTGTGCATAGATGCCTACGTGCGGCCTCCCGCTGTGTATAGATGGCTACGAGCGGCCTCCCGCTGTGTATAGATGGCTATGTGCGGCCTCCTGCTGTGTATAGATGGCTACGTGCGGCC
Source organism: Phyllobates terribilis (assembly GCF_046119375.1). NCBI lineage: Eukaryota > Metazoa > Chordata > Amphibia > Anura > Dendrobatidae > Phyllobates > Phyllobates terribilis. The sequence goes on along the minus strand of NW_027362769.1, from coordinate 180,302,030 downwards.
TTCCGCTGTGTATAGATGGCTTCGTACGGCCTCCTGCTGTGTAATCGTGGCTACGTGTGGCCTTCCCCTGTGTATAGATGGCTAGGTGCGGCCTCCCGCTGTGTATAGATGGCACCGTGCGGCCCCCTGCTGTGTATAGATGGCTATGTGCGGCCTCCCGCTGTGTATAGATGGCTATGTCCGGCCTCCTGCTGTGTATAGATGGCTACGTGCGGCCTTCCGCTGTGTATAGATGGCTTCGTGCGGCCTCCTGCTGTGTATAGGTGGCTACTTGCGGCCTTCCCCTGTGTATAGATTGCTACGTGCGGCCTCCCGCTGTGTATAGATGGCACCGTGCGGCCCCCTGCTGTGTATAGATGGCGTCGTGCGGCCCCCTGCTGTGTATAGATGGCACCGTGCGGCCTCCTGCTGTGTATAGATGGCACCGTGTGGCCTCCCGCTGTGTATAGATAGCACCATGCAGCCTCCCGCTGTGTATAGATGGCGCCGTGTGGCCTCCCGCTGTGTATAGATAGCACCGTGCAGCCTCCCGCTTTGTGTAGATGCGCCGTGCGGCCTCCCGCTGTGTATAAATGGCTATATGCGGCCTCCCGCTGTGTATAGATGCTTACGTGCGGCCTCCCCCTGTGTATAGATGGCTATGTGCGGCCTCCCGCTGTGTATAGGTGGCTATGTGCGGCCTCCTGCTGTGTATAGATGGCTTCGTGCGGTCTCCTGCTGTGTATAGGTGGCTACGTGCGGCCTTCCGCTGCGTATATATGGCTACGTGCGGCCTCCCGCTGTGTATAGATGGCTACGTGCGGCCTTCCGCTGTGTATAGATGGCTACGTGCGGCCTCCCGTTGTGTTTAGATGGCTACGTGCGGCCTCCTGCTGTGTATAGATGGCTACGTGCGGCCCCCTGCTGTGTATAAATAGCTACGTGTGGCCTCCCGCTGTGTATAGATGGCTACGTGCGGCCTCCTGCTGTGTATAGATGGCTACGTGCGACCTTCCGCTGTGTATAGATGGCTACATACGGCCTCCTGCTGTGTATAGATGGCTATGTGCGGCCTCCCGCTGTGTATAGATGGCTACGTGCGGCCTCCTGCTGTGTATAGATGGCTACGTGTGGCCTCCCGCTGTGTATAGATGGCTACGTGTGGCCTCCTGCTGTGTATAGATGGCACCGTGCGGCCTCCTGCTGTGTATAGATGGCTATGTGCGGCCTTCCGCTGTGTATAGATGGCTATGTGCGGCCTCCTGCTGTGTATAGATGGCTACGTGCGGCCTCCTGCTGTCTATAGATGGCTATGTGCGGCCTCCCGCTGTGTATAGATGGCTACGTGCGGCCTCCCGCTGTGTAGAGATGGCATCGTGCGGCATCCCACTGTGTATAGATGGCTACGTGCGGCCTCCCACTGTGTATAGATGGCACCATGCGGCCTCCTGCTGTGTATAGATGGCTACGTGTGGCCTCCCGCTGTGTATAGGTGGCACCATGCGGCCTCCTGCTTTGTATAGATGGCTACGTACGGCCTCCCGCTGTGTATAGATGGCTACGTGCGGCCTCCTGCTGTGTATAGATGGCTACGTGTGGCCTCCTGCTGTGTATAGATGGCTACATGCGGCCTCCAGCTGCGTATACATGGCTACGTGCGGCCTCCTGCTGTGTATAGATGGCTACGTGCAGCCTCCTGCTGTGTATAGACGGCTCCGTGCGGCCTCCTGCTGTGTATAGATGGCTACGTGTGGCCTCCTGCTGTCTATAGATGGCTATGTGCGGCCTCCCGCTGTGTATAGATGGCTACGTGCAGCCTCCTGCTGTTTATAGATGGCTACGTGCGGCCTCCTGCTGTCTATAGATGGCTACGTGCAGCGTCCCGCTGTGTATAAATGGCTATGTGCGGCCTCCCGCTGTGTATAGATGGTTACGTGCGGCCTCCCGCTGTGTAAAGATGGCTACGTGCGGCCTCCCACTGTGTATAGATGGCTATGTGCGGCCTCCCGCTGTGTATAGATGGCTGCATGCGGCCTCCTGCTGTGTATAGATGGCTACGTGGGCCTCCTGCTGTGTATAGATGGCTATGTGCGGCCTCCAGCTGTGTATACATGGCTACGTGCAGCCTCCTGCTGTGTATAGATGGCTACGTGTGGCCTCCTGCTGTGTATAGATGGCTACGTGCGGCCTCCTGCTGTGTATAGATGGCTACGTGCAGCCTCCTGCTGTGTATAGACGCCTACGTGCGGCCTCATGCTGTGTATAGATGGCTACGTGCGGCCTCCTGCTGTCTATAGATGGCTATGTGCGGCCTCCCGCTGTGTATAGATGGCTACGTGCAGCCTCCTGCTGTTTATAGATGGCCATGTGCGGCCTCCCGCTGTGTATAGATGGCTACGTGCGGCCTCCCGCTCTGTATAGATGGCTACGTGCGGCCTCTGCTGTGTATAGATGGCTACGTGCGGCCTCCCGCTGTGTATAGATGGCTATGTGCGGCCTCCCGTTGTGTATAGATTGCTACATGCGGCCTCCTGCTGTGTATAGATGGCTACGTGCAGCCTCCCGCTGTGCATAGATGGCTACGTGCGGCCTCCCGCTGTGTATAGATGGCTTTCCGCTCCCTACACTCCACTGAAACTGCCTTCACTAAAGTCTCTAATGATCTACTAACAGCTAAATCTCATGATAACTGCTCCCTGCTGATCTCCTGGATCTCTGCAGCATCTGACAGTAGGGATCACCAGCTCCTCCTCGCTATGCTCCGCACTATTGGCCTCAAGGATACTGTTCTCTCCTGGTTCTCCTCCTATCTCTCTGACCGCTCCTTCTCTGTGTCTTTTGCCGGCTCCTCCTCCTCTCTCCTTCCCCTTACTCTCGGGGTTCCTCAAGGATCAGTCCTAGGCCCCCTTCTTTTCTCCTTATACACCGCTCCTATTGGACAAATCATCAGCAGATTCGGTTTTCAGTATCATCTCTATGCTGATGACACCCAATTATACACATCGTCTCCTGACATCACCTCTGAATTATTACAGAACACCAGTGATTGTCTTTCCGCTGTCTCTAACATTATGTCCTCCTTCTATCTAAAACTGAATCTGTCAAAAACTGAACTCCTCGTCTTTCCTCCCTCCACTAACCTACCTGTGCCCGATATTGCCATTCCCATGTGTGGCTCCACCATTACTCCCCAGCAACAAGCCCGCTGTCTTGGAGTCATTTTTGATTCAGATCTTTACTTCACTCCTCACATCCGATCACTCGCTCGTGTCATCTACACCTCAAAAACATCTCTAGAATGAGGACTTTTCTCACCTTTGACTCGGCAAAAACTCTTACTGTAGCTCTTATTCATTCTCGTCTCGACTATTGCAACTCTCTACTAATCGGTCTCCCTCTTACTAAACTCTCCCCTCTACAATCCATCCTGAACGCAGCAGCCAGGATCATATTCCTCACCAACCGCTACACTGATGCCTCTTCCCTGAGCCAGTCATTGCACTGGTTACCCATCCAATACAGAGTTCAATATAAACTTATCACCCTCACCACAAAGCGCTCCATGCTTCAGTACAGCGTTACATTTCCTCCCTCGTCTCAGTCTACCACCCTTCCCTTGCCCTCCGTTCTGCTAATAACTTATAACTAAAATCCTCCATAATCTGAACCTCACATTCCTGTCGCCAAGATTTCTCGCGTGCTGCCCCAATTCTTTGGAATGCACTACCCAGGACAGTTTGATTAATTCTCAATACCCACAGTTTTAAGCGTGCCCTAAAAAAACATTTCTTTAGACTGGCGTATCGCCTAAACACAATTATCTAACTGTCCCAGTTTGGTCCATATTCAAATTTTCTTCAAAATCCTGTTCATACCCTCCATGCACTGATTAGCCCCTGTCTGTACTGTACACATACTGGCTGGTGACCAGTTCATGTAGTGCTATGTGCAAACCCTATTTAGTATATTATGGTTGTATTATACAATATATGTACATTTTACCTTTTGTGTCTCCCATATTTCCTTATAGACTGTAAGCTTGCGAGCAGCCGGACCCTCACTCCTAATAATATCTGAGTTATGCTTATTCTGTAACGTCTGTACAAGTCCCCCCTAAAATTGTAAAGTGCTGCAGAATATGTTGGTGTTATAAAAATAAAAATTATTATTATTATATTATTACTATTAAAGGGCTCTGCAATGTCATTATGAGGATTCTGTGATGTCTTTATAAGAGTTCTGTGATGTTATTATGAGGGTTCTGTGATGTCATTCTGAGGGTTCTCTGTTGTCATTATGAGGGTTCTGTGATGTCATTATACGAGTTCTGTGATGTCTTTATAAGAGTTCTGTGATGTCATTCTGAGGGTTCTCTGTTGTCATTATGAGGATTCTGTGATGTCATTCTGAGGGTTCTCTGTTGTCATTATGAGGATTCTGTGATGTCATTCTGAGGGTTCTCTGTTGTCATTATGAGGATTCTGTGATGTCACTATGAGGATTCTGTGATGTCATTATACGAGTTCTGTGATGTCTTTATAAGAGTTCTGTGATGTCATTATGAGGGTTCTCTGTTGTCATTATGAGGATTCTGTGATGTCATTCTGAGTGTTCTCTGTTGTCATTATGAGGGTTCTGTGATGTCATTCTGAGGGTTCTCTGTTGTCATTATGAGGGTTCTGTGATGTCATTCTGAGGGTTCTCTGTTGTCATTATGAGGGTTCTGTGATGTCATTCTGAGGGTTCTCTGTTGTCATTATGAGGGTTCTGTGATGTCATTATACGAGTTCTGTGATGTCTTTATAAGAGTTCTGTGATGTCATTCTGAGGGTTCTCTGTTGTCATTATGAGGATTCTGTGATGTCATTCTGAGGGTTCTCTGTTGTCATTATGAGGATTCTGTGATGTCACTATGAGGATTCTGTGATGTCATTATACGAGTTCTGTGATGTCTTTATAAGAGTTCTGTGATGTCATTATGAGGGTTCTCTGTTGTCATTATGAGGATTCTGTGATGTCATTCTGAGTGTTCTCTGTTGTCATTATGAGGGTTCTGTGATGTCATTATGAGGGTTCTCTGTTGTCATTATGAGGATTCTGTGATGTCATTCTGAGGGTTCTCTGTTGTCATTATGAGGGTTCTGTGATGTCATTATGAGGGTTCTCTGTTGTCATTATGAGGATTCTGTGATGTCATTCTGAGGGTTCTCTGTTGTCATTATGAGAGTTCTGTGATGTCATTCTGAGGGTTCTCTGTTGTCATTATGAGGGTTCTGTGATGTCATTCTGAGGGTTCTCTGTTGTCATTATGAGGGTTCTGTGATGTCATTCTGAGGGTTCTCTGTTGTCATTATGAGGGTTCTGTGATGTCATTCTGAGGGTTCTCTGTTGTCATTATGAGGGTTCTGTGATGTCATTCTGAGGGTTCTCTGTTGTCATTATGAGGGTTCTGTGATGTCATTCTGAGGGTTCTGTGATGTCATTCTGAGGGTTTTCTGAAGCGATTATGAAGGTTCTGTGATGTCATTATGAGGGTTCTGTGATGTCATTATGAAGGTTCTCTGTTGTCATTATGAGGGTTCTGTGATGTCATTCTGAGGGTTCTCTGTTGTCATTATGAGGGTTCTGTGATGTCATTCTGAGGGTTCTGTGATGTCATTATGAGGGTTTTCTGAAGCGATTATGAAGGTTCTGTGATGTCATTATGAGGGTTCTGTGATGTCATTATGAAGGTTCTCTCTTGTCATTATGAGGGTTCTGTGATGTCATTCTGAGAGTTCTCTGTTGTCATTATGAGGGTTCTGTGATGTCATTCTGAGGGTTCTCTGTTGTCATTATGAGGGTTCTGTGATGTCATTCTGAGGGTTCTGTGATGTCATTATGAGGGTTTTCTGAAGCGATTATGAAGGTTCTGTGATGTCATTATGAGGGTTCTGTGATGTCATTATGAGGGTTTTCTGAAGCGATTATGAGGGATCTGTGATGTCATTCTGAGGGTTCTCTGTTGTCATTATGAGGGTTCTGTGATGTCATTCTGAGGGTTCTGTGATGTCATTATGAGGGTTTTCTGAAGCGATTATGAAGGTTCTGTGATGTCATTATGAGGGTTCTGTGATGTCATTATGAGGGTTTTCTGAAGCGATTATGAGGGTTCTGTGATATGTTGGTTATAGACCTCCAGTAAAGATTTTAACGTAGTGAACCCAGCCTTATACCTGATGAGGCTGGTTTACTTGCTTTGAAATCTATGTCTGAATCTTTGTACAATCCTGAAATAAATATGAGAATATTCTGAGCTCAGCTAGAGCTGAACTCCACTTGTCAACGTAAGTACTCCAGCCCCATTAAGTCTAAGTGATCTATATAGTAATGAATACAATTGGTACTGTGAAATCTATTAATGCCGGCATAAACTTACAGTCAGCATGAAACAATTCACCTCCCTCGTTGGTTTGCAGCACAAATATGCTTCCAATTTCCTGCACAATAAACACTTTCACATCAGTAATTCTGTGTTATCTTAGTAGTTTCCACCAGGCTCAGTTGTTTAGCACAATGCAAACTCAATGTATCACAACTGATGCAAAAATGTATCAGTGTTTATCAGGCTTTTAGACTTTGCATGAAACATTGTGATCTGGTTCCTCGACCGGCACCTGAACAGGCCCAGTGCAAGGACTGATGTGCGGACTGGTGTGAACGATCCCAATGCAAACAATGGGATCAGCTCTTCCATCAGTTTTCACCTGGAGTTTGGATGGAAACTACAGCACAGAGCTGGATACAATGACGTATGCACGGTGTATTCTGGAATCTGGCGACAGATCGGCTCCAAGGATTTACATGAAAAGATCTGAAACATCGTGTAATGAAAAGTTCTGCAACTTTCTTACAGGCTTTGATCTTCACCTCTTCACCATTTTATCACCTCTGCTTGCTTACAGCTGAAAACTTCTAATAATTCTCACAGATGAGCTTTGATACAATTGTATCCAGTCTAAACAATCCTCTGTGAGATAAACGTTCTTGACTCCAGACTGATACATTTCAGTGCACTGATACAATGTAGCAAACCATCAAAATAGGAGAAAAATGTTATCCTTCTGATGTATGTGTTTAGAATACAGGTGCATCTCACTAAATTAGAATATCATCAAAAAGTAAATTTATTTCAGTTCTTCAATATAAAAAGTGAAACTCCTATATTATATAGAGTCATTACACACAGAGGGATCTATTATATAGAGTCATTACACGCAGAGGGATCTATTATATAGAGTCATTACACGCAGAGGGATCTATTATATAGAGTCATTACACGCAGAGGGATCTATTATATAGAGTCATTACACGCAGAGGGATCTATTATATAGAGTCATTACACGCAGAGGGATCTATTATATAGAGTCATTACACACAGAGGGATCTATTATATAGAGTCATTACACACAGAGCGATCTATTATATAGAGTCATTACACACAGAGGGATCTATTGTATAGAGTCATTACACACAGAGCGATCTATTATATAGAGTCATTACACACAGAGGGATCTATTATATAGAGTCATTACACACAGAGCGATCTATTATATAGAGTCATTACACACAGAGGGGTCTATTATATAGAGTCATTACACACAGGGATCTGTTATATAGAGTCATTACACACAGAGGGATCTATTATATAGAGTCAATAAACACAGAGCGATCTATTATATAGAGTCATTACACACAGAGGGATCTATTATATAGAGTCATTACACACAGAGGGATCTATTATATAGTCATTACACTCAGAGGGATCTATTATATAGAGTCATTACACACAGAGGGATCTATTATATAGAGTCATTACACACAGAGGGATCTATTATATAGAGTCATTACACACAGAGGGATCTATTATTTAGAGTCATTACACACAGAGGGATCTATTATATAGAGTCATTACACACAGAGCGATCTATTATATAGAGTCATTACACACAGAGGGATCTATTATATAGAGTCATTACACACAGAGGGATCTATTATATAGAGTCATTACACACAGAGGGATCTATTATAGAGTCATTACACACAGGGATCTATTATATAGAGTCATTACACGCAGAGGGATCTATTATATAGTCATTACACACAGAGGGATCTATTGCATAGAGTCATTACACACAGAGGGATCTATTATTTAGAGTCATTACACACAGAGGGATCTATTATATAGAGTCATTACACGCAGAGGGATCTATTATATAGAGTCATTACACACAGAGGGATCTATTGTATAGAGTCATTACACACAGGGGGATCTATTATATAGAGTCATTACACACAGAGGGATCTATTATATAGAGTCATTACACACAGAGGGATCTATTATATAGAGTCATTACACACAGGGATCTATTATATAGAGTCATTACACGCAGAGGGATCTATTATATAGAGTCATTACACACAGAAGGATCTATTATATAGAGTCATTACACACAGAGGGATCTATTATATAGAGTCATTACACACAGAGTGATCTATTCTATAGAGGCATTACACACAGAGGGATCTATTATATAGAGTCATTACACGCAGAGGGATCTATTATATAGAGTCATTACACACAGAGGTATCTATTATAGAGTGTGTGTAATGACTCTATATAATAGATCCCTCTGCGTGTAATGACTCTATATAATAGATCCCTGTGTGTAATGACTCTATAATAGATCCCTCTGTGTAATGACTCTATATAATAGATCCCTCTGTGTGTAATGACTCTATATAATAGATCCCTCTGTGTGTAATGACTCTATATAATAGATCCCTCTGTGTGTAATGACTCTATATAATAGATCGCTCTGTGTGTAATGACTCTATATAATATAGGAGTTTCACTTTTTATATTGAAGAACTGAAATAAATTTACTTTTTGATGATATTCTAATTTAATGAGATGCACCTGTATGTCAACACTGATTTCTGGTGATGGATAGGCGGCATTCTCAGTGATGTCACCGCTGATCTCTAGTGATGGATAGGCGGCATTCTCAGTGATGTCACCGCTGATCTCTGGTGATGGATAGGCAGCATTCTCAGTGATGTCACCACTGATCTCTGGTGATGGATAGGCGGCATTCTCAGTGATGTCACCGCTGATCTCTAGTGGTGGATAGGCGGCATTCTCAGTGATGTCACCGCTGATCTCTGGTGCTGGATAGGCGGCATTCTCAGTGATGTCACCGCTGATCTCTAGTGATGGATAGGCGGCATTCTCAGTGATGTCACCGCTGATCTCTGGTGATGGATAGGCGGCATTCTCAGTGATGTCACCGCTGATCTCTAGTGATGGATAGGCGGCATTCTCAGTGATGTCACCGCTGATCTCTGGTGATGGATAGGCGGCATTCTCAGTGATGTCACCGCTGATCTCTAGTGATGGATAGGCAGCATTCTCAGTGATGTCACCGCTGATCTCTGGTGATGGATAGGCGGCATTCTCAGTGATGTCACCGCTGATCTCTGGTGATGGATAGGCGGCATTCTCGGTGATGTCACCGCTGATCTCTGGTGATGGATAGGCGGCATTCTCAGTGATGTCACCGCTGATTTCTGGTGATGGATAGGCGGCATTCTCAGTGATGTCACCGCTGATCTCTGGTGATGGATAGGCGGCATTCTCAGTGATGTCACCGCTGATCTCTGGTGATGGATAGGCGGCATTCTCGGTGATGTCACCGCTGATCTCTGGTGATGGATAGGCGGCATTCTCAGTGACGTCATCGCTGATCTCTGGTGATGGATAGGCGGCATTCTCAGTGATGTCACCGCTGATCTCTAGTGATGGATAGGCGGCATTCTCAATGATGTCACCGCTGATCTCTGGTGATGGATAGGCGGCATTCTCAGTGATGTCACCGCTGATCTCTGGTGATGGATAGGCGGCATTCTCGGTGATGTCACCGCTGATCTCTGGTGATGGATAGGCGGCATTCTCAGTGATGGTCACCGCTGATCTCTGGTGATGGATAGGCAGCATTCTCAGTGATGTCACCGCTGATCTTTGGTGATGGATAGGCGGCATTCTCAGTGATGTCACCGCTGATCTCTGGTGATGGATAGGCGACATTCTCAGTGATGTCACCGCTGATCTTTGGTGATGGATAGGCGGCATTCTCAGTGATGTCACCGCTGATCTCTGGTGATGGATAGGCGACATTCTCAGTGATGTCACCGCTGATCTTTGGTGATGGATAGGCGGCATTCTCAGTGATGTCACCTCTGATCTCTGGTGATGGATAGGCGGCATTCTCAGTGATGTCACCGCTGATCTTTGGTGATGGATAGGCGGCATTCTCAGTGATGTCACCGCTGATCTCTAGTGATGGATAGGCGGCATTCTCAGTGATGTCACCTCTGATCTCTGGTGATGGATAGGAGGCATTCTCAGTGATGTCACCGCTGATCTCTGGTGATGGATAGGCGGAATTCTCAGTGAGGTCACCGCTGATCTCTAGTGATGGATAGGCGGCATTCTCGGTGATGTCACCACTGATCTCTGGTGATGGATAGGCAGATTTCTCAGTGATGTCACCGCTGATCTTTGGTGATGGATAGGCGGCATTCTCAGTGATGTCACCACTGATCTCTGGTGATGGATAGGCAGCATTCTCAGTGAGGTCACCGCTGATCTCTAGTGATGGATAGGCGGCATTCTCAGTGAGGTCACCGCTGATCTCTAGTGATGGATAGGCGGCATTCTCGGTGATGTCACCACTGATCTCTGGTGATGGATAGGCAGCATTCTCAGTGATGTCACCGCTGATCTTTGGTGATGGATAGGCAGCATTCTCAGTGATGTCACCGCTGATCTCTAGTGATGGATAGGCGGCATTCTCAGTGATGTCACCGCTGATCTCTAGTGATGGATAGGCGGCATTCTCAGTGATGTCACCTCTGATCTCTGGTGATGGATAGGCGGCATTCTCAGTGATGTCACCGCTGATCTCTGGTGATGGATAGGAGGCATTCTCAGTGATGTCACCTGTGATCTCTGGTGATGGATAGGCGGCATTCTCAGTGATGTCACCGCTGATCTCTGGTGATGGATAGGCGGCATTCTCAGTGATGTCACCGCTGATCTCTGGTGATGGATAGGCGGCATTCTCAGTGATGTCACCGCTGATCTCTGGTGATGGATAGGAGGCATTCTCAGTGATGTCACCGCTGATCTCTGGTGATGGATAGGCAGCATTCTCAGTGATGTCACCGCTGATCTCTGGTGATGGATAGGCGGCATTCTCAGTGAGGTCACCGCTGATCTCTAGTGATGGATAGGCGGCATTCTCAGTGATGTCACCTGTGATCTCTGGTGATGGATAGGCGGCATTCTCAGTGATGTCACCGCTGATCTCTGGTGATGGATAGGAGGCATTCTCAGTGATGTCACCGCTGATCTTTGGTGATGGATAGGCGGCATTCTCAGTGATGTCACCGCTGATCTCTGGTGATGGATAGGCGACATTCTCAGTGATGTCACCGCTGATCTTTGGTGATGGATAGGCGGCATTCTCAGTGATGTCACCGCTGATCTCTAGTGATGGATAGGCGGCATTCTCAGTGATGTCACCGCTGATCTCTGGTGATGGATAGGCGGCATTCTCAGTGATGTCACCGCTGATCTCTGGTGATGGATAGGAGGCATTCTCAGTGATGTCACCTGTGATCTCTGGTGATGGATAGGCGGCATTCTCAGTGATGTCACCGCTGATCTTTGGTGATGGATAGGCGGCATTCTCAGTGATGTCACCGCTGATCTCTGGTGATGGATAGGCGACATTCTCAGTGATGTCACCTGTGATCTCTGGTGATGGATAGGCGGCATTCTCAGTGATGTCACCGCTGATCTCTGGTGATGGATAGGCGACATTCTCAGTGATGTCACCGCTGATCTCTGGTGATGGATAGGCGGCATTCTCGGTGATGTCACCGCTGATCTTTGGTGATGGATAGGCGGCATTCTCAGTGATGTCACCGCTGATCTCTGGTGATGGATAGGCGACATTCTCAGTGATGTCACCGCTGATCTCTGGTGATGGATAGGCGACATTCTCAGTGATGTTACCGCTGATCTCTGGTGATGGATAGGTGGCATTCTCAGTGATGTCACCGCTGATCTTTGGTGATGGATAGGCGGCATTCTCAGTGATGTCACCGCTGATCTCTAGTGATGGATAGGCGGCATTCTCAGTGATGTCACCGCTGATCTCTAGTGATGGATAGGCGGCATTCTCAGTGATGTCACCGCTGATCTCTGGTGATGGATAGGCGGCATTCTCAGTGATGTCACCGCTGATCTTTGGTGATGGATAGGCGGCATTCTCAGTGATGTCACCGCTGATCTCTGGTGATGGACAGGCGACATTCTCAGTGATGTCACCGCTGATCTCTGGTGATGGATAGGTGGCATTCTCAGTGATGTCACCGCTGATCTCTAGTGATGGATAGGCGGCATTCTCAGTGATGTCACCGCTGATCTCTGGTGATGGATATGCGGCATTCTCAGTGATGTCACCGCTGATCTCTGGTGATGGATAGGCGGCATTCTCAGTGATGTCACCGCTGATCTCTGGTGTTGGATAGGCGGCATTCTCAGTGATGTCACAGCTGAACTCTTGTGATGGATAGGCGGCATTCTCAGTGATGTCACCGCTGATCTCTGGTGATGGATAGGCGGCATTCTCAGTGATGTCACTGCTGATCTCTGGTGATGGATAGGCGGCATTCTCAGTGATGTCACCGCTGATATCTGGTGATGGATAGGCAGCATTCTCAGTGATGTCACTGCTGATCTCCGGTGATGGATAGGCGGCATTCTCAGTGATGTCACCGCTGATCTCTGGTGATGGATAGGCGGCATTCTCAGTGATGTCACCGCTGATCTCTGGTGTTGGATAGGCGGCATTCTCAGTGATGTCACAGCTGAACTCTTGTGATGGATAGGCGGCATTCTCAGTGATGTCACCGCTGATCTCTGGTGATGGATAGGCGGCATTCTCAGTGATGTCACTGCTGATCTCTGGTGATGGATAGGCGGCATTCTCAGTGATGTCACCGCTGATCTCTGGTGATGGATAGGCAGCATTCTCAGTGATGTCACTGCTGATCTCCGGTGATGGATAGGCGGCATTCTCAGTGATGTCACCGCTGATCTCTGGTGATGGATAGGCGGCATTCTCAGTGATGTCACCGCTGATCTCTGGTGATAGGCGGCATTCTCAGTGATGTCACCGCTGATCTCTGGTGATGGATAGGCGGCATTCTCAGTGATGTCACCTCTGATCTCTGGTGATTGATAGGAGGCATTCTCAGTGATGTCACCGCTGATCTCTGGTGATGGATAGGAGGCATTCTCAGTGATGTCACTGCTGATCTCTAGTGATGGATAGGCGGCATTCTCAGTGATGTCACCGCTGAACTCTGGTGATGGATAGGCGGCATTCTCAGTGATGTCACCGCTGATCTCTGGTGATGGATAGGCGGCATTCTCAGTGATGTCACCGCTGATCTCTGGTGATGGATAGGCGGCATTCTCAGTGATGTCACTGCTGATCTCTGGTGATGGATAGGCGGCATTCTCAGTGATGTCACCGCTGATATCTGGTGATGGATAGGCAGCATTCTCAGTGATGTCACTGCTGATCTCCGGTGATGGATAGGCGGCATTCTCAGTGATGTCACCGCTGATCTCTGGTGATGGATAGGCGGCATTCTCAGTGATGTCACCGCTGATCTCTGGTGTTGGATAGGCGGCATTCTCAGTGATGTCACAGCTGAACTCTTGTGATGGATAGGCGGCATTCTCAGTGATGTCACCGCTGATCTCTGGTGATGGATAGGCGGCATTCTCAGTGATGTCACTGCTGATCTCTGGTGATGGATAGGCGGCATTCTCAGTGATGTCACCGCTGATCTCTGGTGATGGATAGGCAGCATTCTCAGTGATGTCACTGCTGATCTCCGGTGATGGATAGGCGGCATTCTCAGTGATGTCACCGCTGATCTCTGGTGATGGATAGGCGGCATTCTCAGTGATGTCACCGCTGATCTCTGGTGATAGGCGGCATTCTCAGTGATGTCACCGCTGATCTCTGGTGATGGATAGGCGGCATTCTCAGTGATGTCACCTCTGATCTCTGGTGATTGATAGGAGGCATTCTCAGTGATGTCACCGCTGATCTCTGGTGATGGATAGGAGGCATTCTCAGTGATGTCACTGCTGATCTCTAGTGATGGATAGGCGGCATTCTCAGTGATGTCACCGCTGAACTCTGGTGATGGATAGGCGGCATTCTCAGTGATGTCACCGCTGATCTCTGGTGATGGATAGGCGGCATTCTCAGTGATGTCACCGCTGATCTCTGGTGATGGATAGGCGGCATTCTCAGTGATGTCACTGCTGATCTCTGGTGATGGATAGGAGGCATTCTCAGTGATGTCACTGCTGATCTCTAGTGATGGATAGGCGGCATTCTCAGTGATGTCACCACTGATCTCTGGTGATGGATAGGCGGCATTCTCAGTGATGTCACCGCTGATCTCTGGTGATGGATAGGCGGCATTCTCAGTGATGTCACTGCTGATCTCTGGTGATGGATAGGAGGCATTCTCAGTGATGTCACTGCTGATCTCTAGTGTTGGATAGGCGGCATTCTCAGTGATGTCACTTCTGATCTCTAGTGATGGATAGGAGGCATTCTCAGTGATGTCACCGCTGATCTCTGGTGATGGATAGGAGGCATTCTCAGTGATGTCACCGCTGATCTCTGGTGATGGATAGGAGGCATTCTCAGTGATGTCACCGCTGATCTCTGGTGATGGATAGGCGGCATTCTCAGTGATGTCACCGCTGATCTCTGGTGATGGATAGGCGGCATTCTCAGTGATGTCACCGCTGATCTCTGGTGATGGATAGGCGGCATTCTCAGTGATGTCACTTCTGATCTCTAGTGATGGATAGGTGGCATTCTCAGTGATGTCACCGCTGAACTCTGGTGATGGATAGGCGGCATTCTCAGTGATGTCACTTGTGATCTCTGGTGATGGATAGGCGGCATTCTCAGTGATGTCACCGCTGATCTCTAGTGATGGATAGGCGGCATTCTCAGTGATGTCACCGCTGAACTCTGGTGATGGATAGGCGGCATTCTCAGTGATGTCACTTGTGATCTCTGGTGATGGATAGGCGGCATTCTCAGTGATGTCACCGCTGATCTCTAGTGATGGATAGGCGGCATTCTCAGTGATGTCACCGCTGATCTCTAGTGATGGATAGGCGGCATTCTCAGTGATGTCACCGCTGTTCTCTGGTGATGGATAGGCGGCATTCTCAGTGATGTCACCGCTGATCTCTGGTGATGGATAGGCGGCATTCTCAGTGATGTCACTTCTGATCTCTAGTGATGGATAGGCGGCATTCTCAGTGATGTCACCGCTGAACTCTGGTGATGGATAGGCGGCATTCTCAGTGATGTCACTTGTGATCTCTGGTGATGGATAGGCGGCATTCTCAGTGATGTCACTTGTGATCTCTGGTGATGGATAGGCGGCATTCTCAGTGATGTCACCGCTGATCTCTAGTGATGGATAGGCGGCATTCTCAGTGATGTCACCGCTGATCTCTAGTGATGGATAGGCGGCATTCTCAGTGATGTCACCGCTGATCTCTGGTGATGGATAGGCGGCATTCTCAGTGATGTCACCGCTGATCTCTGGTGATGGATAGGCGGCATTCTCAGTGATGTCACCGCTGATCTCTGGTGATGGATAGGCGGCATTCTCAGTGATGTCACCGCTGATCTCTGGTGATGGATAGGCGGCATTCTCAGTGATGTCACTTGTGATCTCTGGTGATGGATAGGCGGCATTCTCAGTGATGTCACCGCTGATCTCTAGTGATGGATAGGCGGCATTCTCAGTGATGTCACCGCTGATCTCTAGTGATGGATAGGCGGCATTCTCAGTGATGTCACCGCTGATCTCTGGTGATGGATAGGCGGCATTCTCAGTGATGTCACCGCTGATCTCTGGTGATGGATAGGCGGCATTCTCAGTGATGTCACTTCTGATCTCTAGTGATGGATAGGCGGCATTCTCAGTGATGTCACCGCTGAACTCTGGTGATGGATAGGCGGCATTCTCAGTGATGTCACTTGTGATCTCTGGTGATGGATAGGCGGCATTCTCAGTGATGTCACTTGTGATCTCTGGTGATGGATAGGCGGCATTCTCAGTGATGTCACCGCTGATCTCTAGTGATGGATAGGCGGCATTCTCAGTGATGTCACCGCTGATCTCTAGTGATGGATAGGCGGCATTCTCAGTGATGTCACCGCTGATCTCTGGTGATGGATAGGCGGCATTCTCAGTGATGTCACCGCTGATCTCTGGTGATGGATAGGCGGCATTCTCAGTGATGTCACCGCTGATCTCTGGTGATGGATAGGCGGCATTCTCAGTGATGTCACCGCTGATCTCTGGTGATGGATAGGCGGCATTCTCAGTGATGTCACCGCTGATCTCTGGTGATGGATAGGCAGCATTCTCAGTGATGTCACCGCTGATCTCTGGTGATGGATAGGCGGCATTCTCAGTGATGTCACCGCTGATCTCTGGTGATGGATAGGCGGCATTCTCAGTGATGTCACCGCTGATCTCTGGTGATGGATAGGCGGCATTCTCAGTGATGTCACCGCTGATCTCTGGTGATGGATAGGAGGCATTCTCAGTGATGTCACCGCTGATCTCTAGTGATGGATAGGCGGCATTCTCAGTGATGTCACCGCTGATCTCTAGTGATGGATAGGCGGCATTCTCAGTTATTTCACTGTTTCAATGTTATATAAATACGTTAACAATGTAGATCGCAGATTAAAGCAAATCTACATTTCTTTTCTTTAATCTGTGATTATATTTTTTATCTTACATTTTCGTGTTTTGTTTATTAATACAGAAAACTTCATTATAAATTCAGATTTCAGGATTTATTATCTCAGGGGAAGCGCCTGGTAGTAAACCACAACCATCTGCTCGGTGACTTCTCCGCTACATGCAGGTGACGCCGTGACATCGATGTTGGGGTCTATAGCTCACCATTTTAGGGGCTTCTCGCAGATATTTCTAGGTAATGATTGATACAAGTACATTTTAAATCTCCTTACTAATATATAAGGGAAGATGAACAAAGTCCCGAAAAGGAAATAAAAAATGAAATCAATGGAAAATCTGTTTATGCAACAAAAAAACAAAAAAAAAGCGGTTGTATGATAAGTTCTACAACGTTCTCATGTACTTTGACCTCATTTTAAAGATCTCTGCTTGCTGCCAGTGAATGGGAACATGATTGTTTATAGGGGCTCTTCTTTACCTAATGTCATCCTGTCAGAACAGCTGAAGGGCACCAGATCGAACAAACAAGCCCCCCAATATCCGGGGCATGCGGCTGTCGGCAGTCTCTGTGTTATACAGAGTCCAATGAATTATATCCTTGGAAGGAGAAGAGCAGAAGAACAGCACTCGCCATTAGATGCCGGTATGAAGTCCTTTATTCCAGATTGCACATGCAGATGCCGCAGTTGGGGGGGTGCGGAGAGGACGACAGACATTTCGCACACTGAACTGCGCTTCTACGGGTCCAACCAATCTTCTTTACCTAATTCTGCTTACAGCTGAGGTTTTGTTACACTTTCATCCAGTTTACATAATCCTTAGTACATCAGGAACACCAGCAGCATAGATCTCTGTCCTGACTTGTTTGTTACAATGTATCAGTGCAGGTAACATGTATTTTGCAATAAAGTTTCACGCCACTTGGTGGCCCCTGTAGTCACTGTCACTATTTGGTTTCTACATGATAGCAACCCACTATAACAAATGTGTCAGGTTCCACCCACTTGTATTAATTTTGTCCTATAAAAGTACATTTGGGAGGAGCATACAGTCATGTGACAACTGAGCTCCACTCATACCGGGAAAAGATTTAAAAAGGAAAAGATGCATGATGGGAAATAAGTGAACTAGAAAAGTAAGGACTGTCCACATTGATCTGTCTCCTCCAGGGGGGGCGAGGACATGGTGCCATGACCGGTGGTTGCCCTTAAAGTGACCTTGCGGCCTGATCACTGCCTGATACCTTCCGGGGACTGGTTATTGTGTGGCCTTTCCACAAATGTCCTACTTTTTTGTGCTTCTTCGTGACCCCATGTGGGTTGTGGGTTCGCCGGCAGTAAGAGGCGGAGGCGTCCGCTGGGGATAACTCTTTATTGGATGTAACATAACAGGTGAACAGGTGTAACAATGTATTCAGGACAAGCCGATACCTGAGCCAAAACACACAGCAGGACTCCATCCCCTTTGAATTAGTCTTTTTCTCCGCTTTTTTTTTCCGCCTTTCCTCCTAATCTGCATCGGCCTCATTGATAAATGGCGACGCCTTATGCGATATCAGTGATTGACGCTTATATAATTTACATGATCAGAACTCTGAGAAACTTATATATTTTTTTTCCCCTGTAAACTTAACCCCTTGTTATCTTTCTGTCATTTTTAAAATGTGCCGTCAGCCTTTTCACAGCGGAAGCCGCCATTTTTTTTTGGACTGGGGAGATAGTTCAGCAAGCAAACCCAAAAGCTACCATAAGGCACAGTGGAGGGCGCGGTCGTGGATCAGCAAAGAATGGGCGACAAGCTGTTAATATGTTACATAGTATTTCCTACATATGTGTCAATAAATCACCGGCACAATAGGATGACACATGCGCTGCCTTATATTGTATGTGTAGATAGCACTATTGCACGTATCAGTCCGGTGCCCGTATAGCACCATGCTATTTCCTAGGTTATTACGTGAGCCCCTGCGCTACTTTACTTACTGAAATGATGAGTAGAATATATTAATCCAGTGTGAAAATGGCGGCATCCGCTGCGTCTTGGCGGCCGGACGCCTAAAATTCCCAATATCTAATATAAACTATGTGCCATAAATATATTCTGTGCACCGCTCTCCTTCCATTGTTGTAGTGTTTGTTACAAAATAATAATAATAGACAAAAAATATATATATATATAATGTAATATGCTGCAGACCGGTCAAGTAATGCAATACATGTGTATGAGTCCCAGCAGCATCTGCGGCAGAGCGGCGGCAGCGGCCATACTTTGGATCACTTGTTCCTGGGTTCGTCCTACGTACATAACACACAATGTCCCTGGCGGGTCACATAATACAGTATAAAATCATCACAGTTCTGTTAGCTATGAATGAACACGCACACACAAACAGTCCTTATAAAAAAAAAAACACAAAGGGTTAATGGGGGTCTGCACACACGTCAGCGGCGGAAGATCATGGGGAGGAGCCATGGAAGCCGTACGGGCGGTGCTTACAATGCGGCGGTGGGATCAAGCTGAAATGATCAACATTTCTGAACCTTTAAGTGGTCATCGGTCATTTAGCGCCATAGACGACCTCCGAAATAAATATCGTACACTCAAGTGTCTGTACCCTGAAAGCAACAATGGAGAGAGCCAGGAGATTATTTATAAATGACTGAACAAATAAAATCAGAGATATTAGTGCCAAACACTGACTGATTATCTCACAGCACTGACTGATTATCTCACAGCACTGACTTATTATCTCACAGCACTGACTTATTATCTCACAGCACTGACTTATTATCTCACAGCACTGACTTATTATCTCACAGCACTGACTTATTATCTCACAGCACTGACTTACTATCTCACAGCAATCACTTTGTATCTTAAAGCACTGATTTATTATCTCAAAACAATGAATTAATATATTGGAGCAGTTACTTATTATCTCAGAGCACTGACTTATTATCTCATAGCAATAAATTAATATCTTGGAGCACTGACTCAAAGCTGAGTACTGAATTATTTCAGATGCTCTGACTTAGTAGCTCAGAGAACTGATTTTGTATTTCACAGCACTGATTTATTATCTTGGAGCACTGATCTATTAGGTCTGAGTACTACTTTGTATCCCCAAGCTCTGACTCATTATCTCAGAGCCTGATTTATTGTCTGGGTGCAGTGACTCATTATCTCAGTCCTGACCTATTGTTTTGGAGCACTGACTTTGTATCTCAAAATACTGACTTAATAGCTCAGAGCACAGGTTTATTAGCACACAGTTGATAGATCGCTGATATGTTGCCTCAGCAAGTATCAACTCACCTCAAATTACTCAATTATTATCAATATTGTGAATATTCTCCTTCACTGACTTATTATCTCAGTCATTAACCCATTACTAAGCACAAACTATCTCAAAGTATCCAAGTGAGTGACTGAGATGACATTTTGGTCTGTAAAAATAATCTAATCTGAAAACACTGACTTATTATCTCAAAATCTAATTTATTTCCTAGAATTGCTGAGATATTATCTCAGTCACTGACTCAGATCCCAGAGAACTAGATTATTATCTCAAAATAAAGCTGGTTGCACATGAGATATTAATGTACAGATCTAGCTAAATGATCTGCCAATGATAAATATCTCATGTCAATGACTTTAGACGCTTCTCAGGTTTCTGAGATAATATCTCAGTCAAAGACCATTATGGCAGGTCGGTGATACATTTTTTCAGCCAGTGATGAAGGACAATAACTCAGAGCTCTGAGATTTTGAGCTGTCATGACAATATTGATGTATTTCAGACCCTGAGTAATAATCCCAGTCTCTGACTTATTGTCTCAGCGCATTACACTATCATCTTAGGTCTGTCTATGACTATGTCTGACTCTTTTCAGAATGCGGAGATACTGTCTTAGAATCATATTCATAGTTTCCCTTCTCAGACCACTGTGGGCTCGGACTTATTATCTCAGAGCTGTAAAATACTGAGCAGTGACATAACAGCTTCTGCTGCTGAGACAACATCTGCATTTTTTTTCAAGGTTTCTTCCTCATTGTCTGCTCTTTACTTAAAATGTGTCAATTTGTGGGGTCGACCACTGTTAGGCTATGTGCCCACGTTGCATTTATGAAGCAGAAAATTTCTGCTTCATTTCTGCAAGTCCTCTCCCGGAAAAACGCATGCGGAATTCCGCACGCGTTTATCGCGCATTTTTCGCGCGTTTATCACGCGTTTTCCACATGCGGAATTGCCTTGCGTTTTTTATGCATTGGACAAAGGCAATTCTGCTTGCAGAAACGCAAAATTAAATGACATGCTGCGGATTTTTGAACGCAGCATAAACGCTGTGGAAAAATCCGCAGCATGTGCATAGAACTTGCGGAATCACATTGGGGACCATGGGGTGCGGGTTACCAAGCGTTTTACAAGCATTTCCGCTGCGGAAATTCTGCATCAAAAACGCTTGAAAAACGCTACGTGGGCACACAGCCTTAGGGGCCTTACAATCACACAGACCACCTGGATGGAGGTGGAAGCTGCCGCCATATATCCTTCCTGGGATCCAGCCCACCGAAGCAAATACTTAGCGCTTACAGCCTGTGGCGCGCTCCATGAAACATTTGGACAGCTCGGGTTTGTGTGTAAGAATATCTGCTTAATAATTCAGGAAAAGAAGCCAATGGTCATGGAGACACCACAATTAGATATATTTTAATTACAAACATCACAGAAAAAAATACTTCCAATCTCAATAAGATCGTACAGAACAATCCAGCACTCCAAAACTTTATAACTACTAACTATAGGGGGTGGGGGGGGGGAATCAAAACTTTTTTCTGGTTTTGAAAAATATCGAACACTGGGAAAAGTTTCACAATTTAGAGGTCTCAATCCCAAGTTTCGCCAAACAGAAATCATTAGAAGAATGCGCGGTCACGATCAATGGGGTAAATCCTGCGACCTTGTGCCAATCAATGGGTTCATCACTGGTGCTCAGCATCTTCTTGCTTAGGACCCTCAAGCATAAAGTTACCATTCTCCGGGACCCCAAGTCGAGGAAAGATGGTAGAATACACAGTGCATAATAGTGTGAAGTGCCCCCCTTACTAGAATGGCATCACGAGGTCCCATCTTACAATTAGGGCAATCTCCCACCAGGGTGGGACACGTAACCTTGGGTCCCAGTGGGTGATGATGTGGAGAATAGAGCCACATTGGCAAGCTAGGTCCATGGTCAAATATGCACATTTTATGGGATTTCCAGATGAAATTTTTGCCATGTTTTATCTACATTTTTGTTATCTTTTTTGCAAAAATTATAATCTTTGAAATCTTGAGCTTAACTTTTATGCCTAATAATTCATTAAAGTCTAAATCCAATGTATTATGTAGCGTCTCCCATCTTCCTGAACCTTTATGCTCCTTCTTACATGATTCTTATGTTTTCTGTTGCTTTGTAGGAAGAGCCTGAAACAAGTCTGTGCAGCACGGAGTCAGTCTACTGTACAGCAGAACGGGATGTACCTGTCACTATTAGTACAGAAACCACACGGCATAATAGTGTAATATTAATCTTATACATTCTGGCAGGAATTAGGCTTTAATATATAAAAGTCCAGATTCTAGAGGTACGAGGAGCACCAGTGTCCCAAAAAACAAGAATGTGACGTATTTATGCATTATTATATTAGCCAAAAGTTGTGGAGTTCCCTGCCCTGAGCTGCGGACATCACAGTTTACAAAATCTATAAAAAAGAAAAAGACACCCCCATTAAATAATCCCACCCTATGACCAGAGCTGTCCAAATATTTCATGGCTTTATTAGAGGGAGTATGGGCAGACAATGGCGGAGGTAACCGCACAAGGACATTCATTGTATCAGTGGCACGTTATATCCAGAGTAGGTGACTGTTCACACCTCTGATGACGGCGCGCACACCAGAGGTGGCCATAATGGCGTCACTGGGCGCTAGGAGACCGATGATGATGGTTGGACGATGGCCAGCTCCACTATAATAGATGCACATTGTACACTTCACACCCCATTTGGCATTCTTACATAGCATCCAAAATCATGGGGGACCCTCCGCAACCAATCAACCTGTAACAGACCTAATCTCATCCGCTGGTGGAAATGGGGGCACAAACGTACATGTTATTAGCATTCCAGGAACTGTATCTATTGACTATACTTGCGTCTATTATTGAACGGAACCTTTAAGTTGACACTTGTAGGGTTAATTGTTCATAGGGTAGACGTGGTTTGATAATTTTCACAGAAAATTTGCATTATATCCCCAAGATAAAGGGCCGGTCTTCCTCACTGGTATTTCTCTGTAAAGTTTTCTGGGAAGACTCCTTTGTGTTGATCGAACTCCTTATTCTGAAGCCAATCGCTCTCCTTAATTCCCATCAGCCAACCTTCATCCTGCAAGAGACGGCGATGAGACAAAGAGCCGCAAGGAAGGGGTTTTGTATTGGGGTTTTTTTGGATTATAGGAGAAGAAGAACATAAGGCTGTGATCTCCAATCAATGGCCCCGAGAGATGATGGAAAACTACAACTCCCAGCATGTCCTGACAGCTGGAAATCACTGATCGGACACAGTTAATGCCCCTCTATTGATCAACACTCCTCCACTTTGCCTACAATTCTCTCACCCCACTCATTTAGGACTCAGACATGAGTATTGCAGAGGTGGGAGAAGCTGTGGCAATTTCTGATGCTTTGATAACAATTCAAGTATTCCATTTATATGACTATGGGTAAATGGATGTAGCTTTTAATCACTGCTGTGCTGTCACACACTATCTGTAATATTTATTTAGTATTTTAAGGCTTTCTCTTCTCATTTCTATTACTGAGATATTATGTCTTCTCACTATCCAGATCCAACACAAAATGACTGCCGCATTCCCTGCCTCAGCTTTTATACAGGCTACGATAGTCCCTCCTGATTGGCTGCACTACACCATGTGACGTGATAGGCGCAAGGCATTATTTGGGAGTCTGCCCGTCCAAGCTGAGGTCATGTCTCCTTCTATAGCTGATGCAATCCTCTGCAATGTGTGAAATGGCGGTGACCATTTTTGGCAATTCACGCAGTGAAAAATTGTTCACAATCATCCAACTCAAGTGGATTCCGAAAAAATGTTACATAAATTCTTATCACATTGAACTGATTTGCTCATTGCTGAAAAGCAATAAGCTGCAGCACGTTTTTGGTGGATGTCAGCAGCCGATTTCTTTACATTCTCCTTTAGAGATGGGCGAGGTCACTTAGTTACAATGTTGCAATTTATGAATCAGCACAACAGTTCTTGCTCCCTGCAGATACTTCGCAGGCTGGGGACATCTCGGCTTTACTCTGCGGAGGGGTTTATCCGACCTAGTCCTCAGGGGACCCCGACCAGTCCTGTCTAAGAATTGTGCCCACAATCCTGAATTTTGGTGGCAGAGAGAAGACAACGTCGCCTCCACCCACCCGGAGCGACCATAACTCAGGAGGTTTTAGTAAAGGATTCGTTGTCTCTTTGTAACATTATGCAGGGGATTGGGTGGGATTTGGGGGGGGGATTTCCTATCGAACACAACCACTTCCATATCTACAGACGCTACTCTCAGGTCCGCTCTCGCTGCGCTCACCTGCTCTTCTGGGTTTTCGAACTGGGTTACTAGAACGATGTCTCCAGATTTCAAGTTTAGCTCATCATTGTCGGTTGATCCATAGTCATGTTGGGCCCGAACCTGAAGAAAGAAGGATGAATGAACAAAAATGTGTCAGAAAGCTTCAAAATATCTACAAGGATGAGCGCAAGTACAGCAATGAGTGCGGCTCCGGGTATAACGCATCTACAGCAAACAAGTGATACATCATCAGACTAATAGATTCTAAAATTCCAATTGTCTGGAAAATATTGTCTCCATCTAAATGTGTCACCAATAAACGAGATGACAGTCCTACCTTATAGAGGAATCCCGGGGGCATGGTTGTCTTTGGGGGTGCGCTCTCTACTGTACCATTCACAGTAGCAGAGATAGTCTCAACGACGACGGCTGGCAGAGCGCTGGACTGCTGCGAATCAACGGCAGGAACAGAGTAATACCGTCATATAAGGAACAAATGTGGTGCAAAATATAGTAAATTCATACTCCGAATTTCCTTCATTGGGTTATTCCCATCTTCATAATTAGGTATTGCTGGATAGGGCTTGTACATATAAGTAATTTTGTAATTTACTGCTTTTTACTTTTATTTATAGTTCGTTGCCTTGGAGACCGACCGCCGCTGCTAGAGACCAGAACATATGCAGTGCTAACAAGTTCTTTTCTATTGAGCTTGTAAGCGCTGTTTTGAAGGCGGCCAGAAATGTAGGTGCCTCCTACTCCTGGCCAGTGTCTGTGTAGCGCTTGCAGCCTAGACCGCAGCGGTGGTCGGTGTCCTAGGCAACGAGCTGTAGACAAAAGTTTTAAGATCTCAAGAATGGCTGAACATTTTAATAAGCAGTAAATTGCAAAAGTGCTTGTACTTACAACGCTGTCCGACAATACCCATCTGAGAAGCAAAAGGGCAAAAACTAATAAAGTATCCTAGTCTTTCTCATTCAGGCCTTTTCTGCGTTTTTCCTCATGACAACACTTCCTGTCCCTGTTCACGTTAGTGTTATCATAGGGACTCTACGTTTCACCCCAATCAGAGTCCACCATTCATTTTTCTCGCACAGTTTAGAGAATGGAAGAAGATCTGATTGGTTGATGTGAAGTCCAGTGTCCCTATGACAACACTGAGCTGACGGACCCCGGGGAAGGAAGTGTTACTAGAGGGACAAAAATAGATTATTTGCATTTTTACAGTAAATCCCATTTTTCTATACGACTTACGTTGGAATCTTTCTCCGCAGACGCCGGTTTCACCTCTGCTTCTTTTTTGGGTGTTGTGTCCGAGACGGGCTCTGACGGCTGAAACGGAAAAATCATTAATAAGTCATTAAGTCACGGCAAAAGTCTTCACCCGAGAGTCCAGACACGAAGAGCAGAAGAAATGAAATGGTCGGACTCCGGAGATATATGGTCGATCTACAATCCTGGAAAGCGGCGGCCGCTCTCAGTTACCGGTTACGAGATTTACTACTACAGATCTAGGATCCAAGAGGCACTTCATGGCATGGAGATCGTTACTGGGAACAATGGAAAGTGTCACACTGAATTATTAAATGTTGGGCAGCTGCAGAATGAGTTAACTGAGAATCCATCAGTGAGCCCGATATGACGGGAGAGTTTGTAACGCTCTTCTGTCTTTTCCTCACAGCTGATGTATAACTACATCAATGTTGAATGTGAAGAGAAATGAAAGGACAAATGGAACAACATTTTTAGTGAAGCCCAATATAAAAAAAATTTTTAGACTCAAATACATAATTAAAAAGATGAAAAATCCCTTTAATGTAAGAAAAGTGGTGACAACAACGGACAGAAGCTTCCGCCAAGAGTCAGGCAGGATTCAGTGTGAGGCTCCGGCAGATCGCAGCATTCTCGAAGCAGAAGCCGCTGCAGGTAATAACATATCTGGGGGGCTCTGAAGGGCAGCGATGGTGCGGGGGGCATCTGACTGGCGCTGGGTCCCTGGAGGCTCCTGGGGATGAGCCAGACACTATCCCTAATAACAGCAATCTAGGTAATAAGAGGGTGTACTTACTGGGTCAAACTCATTAGGGCCACTGGACCAGTCTACCACAAAAGTGGCATCGGCACTGCAGCCTCCCTGGTCCGAGGTGCCAGGCGGATTCTGCTCAGGCTGACAGCCAGGAGATAGAACAAGAGAAGATGGAGGAAGAATGAGGCAAGGAGGTTAGAAGAGACACAACATGCAGGGAGCGAGATCACAATGACGGCTTCATCATCCCCCGACTGCTCGGTCCTATCATCCTACACGACAAAGCTCACCGTCCAGTGTTTTATCACTGCCAAAGGCTGGGTGCCCATGTAGCGTTTTTCAAGCGTTTATGCTGCGGAATTTCCGCAGCGGAAACGCTTGTAAAACGCTAGGTAATCCGCACCCCATGGTCCCCAAGGGGATTCCGCATGTTCTATGCACATGCTGCGGATTTTTCCGCAGCGTTTATGCTGCGTACAAAAATCCGCAGCATGTCATTTAATTTTGCGGAAGCGCAGCGGAACTCCCGTCATTGACTTGCATTGAAACGCATAGAAACCGCGACTGTACATTTCTACAAGCGGCTTCTATGCGTCTCTATGTGCGGATGGTACCCAGTTCTGGAGGAGAGGAGAATCTCATCCAGACCTGGGTACCATTGTACCTGTAAAAAAAGAATAAAATAACAAATAAAGTTTATATTCACCTGTCCCGCGGCTTCTCTCTGCATGCCGGCATCGCTTGAGGACCTGCGGTAACGTCACAGTCATGTGACCGCAGGCCCTTCACCGCTCTGTCTCGCGATATGCCGGCAGCCGGGAACCAGCCAGGAAGCAGCGCTGCAGCCACGCCGGGGCCTCGGGGGTGAGTATAGCTTTATTTGTTTTATTTTTTACGGTTCACACTGTATAAATCCATGCTGATTGCATGGATTTATACAGTGTGACCTAGTTGTCAAGCACTTTCCAAGTGATGCTATCGCCTGGAAAGTGCTTGTCAATCTGCATGCGGAAACGCATGTGAACCCGCATGTGGATCCGCATGTATTCTGCAGGAAAAACGCATGCACAATCTGCCAGGGAGATGCAGAAATGCTGCAGAAATTTTCTGCTTCATTTCTGCATCGTGGGCACATAGCCAAAACGTTACACTGGCCCCTGGGCCCCGGTATCTGAGGGGCCACATTTTCACCCTGCCACGTAGGAGGACCACAGTCTTATAGAGGTGACGTACGTTGTGGCCATGGGACTTGCAATGACTCTGCTGTAACTGGCTCCTGAGTCTGATCTATTGGGGGCTTTTATATTTTGTCTATATTTTGTCTATATTTTGTGTATAATATTGACTTTTAGGATCGCTACTTCCTATAGTTGGCAATAGAGTTCTAGTCCTCTTCCTTTCTGAAGAAACAATCTGCATATTTCCCAGAGGAGCATTGTGGCTTAAAAGTTTCCTCACCTTGACATGCTTAACATGTCACTCTCCGCAAGGAGAAGCGTTACCCCTTGGATATCGGTCAGACACCTCTCACCCATCCAAACCAGATCTCACACTTTGCACTGACGAGGAGCAGTCCCCTGAAACACAGTGTCTGCAAATTGAGGTTTTGGCTATTATCCTAAGTCATGTGATAAGACGCCTTGAAGAGTCAATATTGACTTTTTAGGATTGTTGCTGCCTATAGGTGGCGCTAGAGTTCTAGTCCTCTCTGAAGAGACAATTTGTATATTTTGGGGGTAATGCGTTGCACTCATTATTACTTGTTGTAAACTCTATATCCCCTCTAAGGGTTCAGGACCCCCAGACTCTCAATCATATTAGACACCATCTAAGGTCACATCTGCGGCTCCTCAGCCAAAACGCCCCAAGATTCAACCAATATCCATTTGACCACGGTCGTAGTTTCATTTGTTTGGGTGAAAGGATCATTTTACTGGAATCCTGAGGAGTAAAATCTGCGACTCCGACCGTATAATATCTCCGTCCAGAGCCGCGGTTTACAGGCAGAGTCCCAGGAATTACACATTGGTTCCATCAAAGAAATAAATCAATACATTTTCTGCACAAAGTATCATCCATGTTTCTCCATCATTCCAGCCTGTAGCAATCCATTACGATCTACTCTTACATTATGGTCTTTATGGCAGGGGCTCTCTAGACAATCCTGCGCCGTCTCCGCTGCACACGGACCCCCATCCCAGGACAGTGAATATCATTTTGTCCCGGGGGTTTCACCGCCTCATTCCTGTCATTCCAGACAAATCTCTTAGCAAAACAGAGGGAGATAATTCAATGTGACAAAGGTGCAGAAGTAACTGATGAGGACAGAGGCTTTGCTATAAGGGGGCCGAGGTGCAGAATGAGGGTCTGTGGTAAAGGCACCAATGCCCCTTAGGTGGAGATCAGCTCGTCATCTCTCCCAACACATGATTGTTCCTATCTGCTGCTGTGCATGTGTTTTCAATGGGAAGAGTAAGCTGACCCAACTGGAGGAGAAACAAGATTGGACATGCCCAAACTTAATGTGTATGGAGGCTTAGGCTATGTTCACACATGTTGTGTTTTTCAGCGTTTTTTGCTGCAGATTTTTATGCAATTTTTCAGCTGTGTTTTGCAGCACCAGCAAAGTGTACGAGAAACCAGAATTCTCTGTTCACACATCATGGTTTTTTTTTATTGCGTATTTTGTGTCTTGGTTGGGTTTTTGGAAACTAGAGCATGGGTGGTGAAAAAAACGCTGAAAAACGCATCAAAAATGCACCAAAATTTGCATCAGCGTTTTTTCAGCATTTTTTATAACAAAATAGAACGGGGTTCTTTATTTTCACAGAACTTTATGTACATGCATAAGTAGAGACAGAAGGACAGTGAAAAAAGTGCTGAAAAAACGCCCAAACAATGCAGCAAAATCTGTGTTTTTGACGCAGCTGATTTCCTGCCAGAGATCAGTTTTGCTGCAGATTTGTGACGTAAAAAAAAAAACAACAAGTGTGAACATAGCCTTAAGGTTGGCGCAATGTGATGTGATAAGTGCAGACAGGAGATAAACTAAATAACGCCCCTGTATAATACGATGGATATAGATCTTGCAAGAGTTTGTATCGGAGGAGACGGTTCAGTTAAGACCCTCACGTATCTATGGGCTCCGCTGACAGTCTAATGTACATGGGGTCGCCCAAAAGATGATGTCGGGGATAAGAGATCTGGCATGTCTGATTTTAGTTGGCCGATCCCTTTGTTCTCTACGAGACAAGCCGCCAGCAGAGATGTCAGACAGCAGCTGTCTCATAGAGCGCATCGGAGCGCTCGGCAGACTGGGGGCTTCAGGATCTGGTACAGATGTTCTAAACATTTGGCTGATAATTTGGGGTAAAAAAGACCCCAATAAAAGTGCTGCTAATATGAACGAGTATCTGTGCTGTAAGGTCAGAGTCAGTCAGCGCCCAGCGAGCTGCTCCATGTAAGTGCACAGAGTTTCTATCATGGTATAGACTTCATGTGATCACATTTATGCCACAGAAGTTGGGGCCCCTGCAGCTAAGAAAAGAGGGAATAACTGCTCCTCGCTCCGGGCACCGGGGAGGAAGAGGTTGGACCATGTGCAGACATGAGAAGACCGGCCCTACACTCCAGGACGTGGCGTTCATCCATGGGCAGAACAAGGCGGCGTCCATCAGCGACAGATAACAGAAATGCAGAACTGCAGGGGACGACCACCCTGCTCATTACATAACCTGACGGTCAATAGGTTTTATCTGATTAACCCCTTCATAGGCAGCTCCTGTTTCAGCTGTGAATTCAATGAGTCAATGTTCATGTCCTACCCAACAATGAATACATAATAAATCCCCCAAACCATTACTATATCCCAAGAGCCGAGACCAATGCAGGTGGGCACAATGTGACCCTGGCAGTGACACTGTGGTACGCAGGACATATGCTGAACACCGTGACTGTTCGGGTGAGAAATGGAAGAGTTGTGAACTTGTGACAGGAAGAGTTACTGAGTTAGTCAAGTTTCTTACCTCCCATAGATCCCAAGACAAAGGCTGATACGCAGCAAGAATGGAAAAAACAAAGACACATATTTATACTGGTGCCAAATCTCATCTCCATGGCCGTCAGCAACCCGATTTATAGGACGCCCACTTACTGTCTGATCATTTCCTATAGATTTAATTAATATCTACCCATCAACCATTCATCCATCTGCTCAGTATCCATCCATACACCTGTCAATATTCATCCGTCCCTTTAATGTCATGTATCTATCAGATTCCCATCCTCTACCCAGTAACTACCTGTACAGTCCCTGATACAATCACCATCAGCTCAGACTTTCTGACTTTTCTGCCTTATGTTTATCTAACTAAACCCATCGATCCGACCATCTATCCACTTCCCCACACATCCACCCACCTACACATATATCCACCTCTGTATCCATGCACCAACCCATCCATTCATGAAGCCATCTATCCACATCCCCACACATCCAAACAACTATTTACCCAACCAACGACCCATCTTGTCTTGTGTTCTTTGCACAATCCCCATCCATTCACTAAGCCATCTATCCACTCACCCATTCATCCACATATCCATAATCCATCCACCTATTCTTCCATCCATCTATCAACAAGCACATATACTTACAAACCGTACCATCTACTTGGACATCCACCTATCAATTAACTTATCCACTCACCCACCAATGCATCCATTTATCCATCCAGATGTCTATGCATTTACTCACCCAACCATTCATTTATCCATCACTCAGCCATCCACTTATCCACACACCAATCCACCCTTCCATCCATTTACCCATCCGCCTATTAGTCAACCCACACATCCGCTGACCAATCCATCCACTTATCAATTAACATAAACATTCATTCACTCATGCTTTTATTCATCCATCCATATATCCATCCACCTATTTATCAACCCACACATCCACTTATCCATAAACGTACACACACACCCATCCATTCATCAATCCGCCTACCCTATCACTAATCCATTCTTTCATCCGTCTATCCACTTATCCATCCATCTTCTTACACACAAATCCATTCATCTGTCCATCCACCGCTCCATCTATTCAATTACCCAACTACCCACCAATTACTTCATCCATTCATCCCCAATCCATCAATTTATCCATCCCTATATCTATCCATCTAGTTGCCTATCCACTTACTCACCTATCCACCCAACAATCCATTCTTTAAGAAACCCATCCAGTTACCGCTACCCTCGCAGTCATCCATCCACCCATCCTTCCATCCATTTAGCCATGCACCTTTCCATTTATCTAGTCTTCAACCCACACATGCACTTAACTAGCCATCCATTTAAACACCCACCCACCCATAAATTCCTCCATCTACTCTCCCAACCACCAGTCCATTCTTCCACCCACTTACGCCACCATCTGCTTACCCATCCATCATAAATTTTTCCACTTCCCCATCCTTCTACTCATTGCTGAGCCCATGTATCCACTTATACATCCATCCACAATCCATCCAGCCACCAACACACCTAAACCCCCTATTTATCCATCCATGGCTCATAAGCCTTGCGACGTGGTTGAGGGGACACCACAAACCTGGGAAGAACCTGCAGGGGCTGCACTTGAACTGGATGCAGGTTTGAGGGGATCAAAGTCCAGATCCAACAAACTGGGCTCTTCTGCTTGGGGCCACACAGCCTCAAACTTTGCAGCACAAGGAAAATGATTAGTAGGAAAGTTAGACAGTAGTTAATAAGGATAACGAGCCTGGAGTGCTCCCAACGTGCCAGGAACTGAAGACCTGTCTATAACAACCCAACCAGTCCCCCAGAACATGCCACAGCAGAACAGAAGACCATTGGCCTGAAGAGCTAAGAACATGCATGGAGACCACCAGAGACGTTGTAATCCCCTGATACAACATCTCGATATGTTGAGCCTTCGGATTTCATACACAACAGTCAGAAGAGAGACCACGTAGACAATGCGCCATTGGTACAATTACGTCTTTGGGATCGTCCATATTCCTGGATTTTGATTTACACGTCAGGATTGGATAGAGGTAAAATTATTGGGATTTTTGATGACAGGAGGAGCAATGGAGTCATCTCTCAGCGCATCTACACCTTGTGCTTTAGAGCAGATGTCAGGTTAATTTAGACCAATGCATTCATAAAGTCTTCTCTACCTGTAAGAGAAGCCTCCGGTGACACTTAACCTGAGTGCGGTCATGTCAGATCTATGGAGGCGTCTGTAAACCGTTACCAAAAGCATAAAAAACACATGCAAGAACCAGAGCATGCAAACAGCTAGCAACAGACATGCACAGACAACGGGCTCCAGCGGACAGTGGCCCCTCGTAATTATGGAGCAAGCAGTGAAACGCCAGTGTCCAGAATGTGACACTGCAGGGTCCAGGTCTCTGTAGATATTAGATCATTGCATCCCAGAGACCATGGCTTTATCAGAAGTGGTGCAAAGAGGAGCGGTCGCCCATAGCAGCCAATCAGATTGCAGCTCTCATTTTTCAAAAGCCCTTTATTAAATGAAAGCTGTGCCCTGATTGTCTGGCATACAAGAGCTGCTCCACTTTGAACCAAACTTGAAAATTCTCCCCCTTTTCCTTCTTACTGAAATTTCCACTGTAGCCAGTGTCCGCTGGTAATTGTGCAGTGGCCTGCAACCTGCGGCTAGTAGGACATGCTGAGAGTTGTAGTTTCATCCGCACTGCAGGTTGCAGGCCATTGAAGATAAACTGTGTTATTGTAGCAGAGGTGTCACTCCTTATAGAGGCCAGAGACCCCTAATGCTAAGCAATGGTGGGAAAATATGTCATTACCCTCCCTCCCCTGGGGCAGTGACCGGGCCGCCCCAAAGCAGAAATTTACACTAAAGTCAAAACTAGTTATCAGCAGAAATATGTAAGAGAATGTGCAGCGCCCGACGTCAAGCAACTTTGTAAATCCATCAATCATAATCCTTAGGTGACATTGTTATAGCAGAAGATGAGGCCCCTCAAGTTCAAAGACCCCATCTATGCTATATAAGTCTGACAGTTACTTTAGGTCAAAACAATAACAGCTGAATGTTCCTTCCTTGTATCAATAATGTGTCCTTGCTAGAAGATAACGTGTCCTTCCTAGTCAGATACGCCTAATTAAATGTTTCAAGGCATAAGCATCACGAGAACAGAAACTAGTTTTCTTTTTTGCTTGCATAGTTAAATTGTATAATCGGACCATATATGGTAAATCCGTTTCCTGCCTCCAGGGTGCATATAAACCCTATGCTTTGTAATAAAGTTAGAGCTTGTTTGACACATACATCCTGTCCTGTGTCTCATTCTCTCCGATATCGTAATCCAAGGATAGAAGACCCAGAATGCAGTGACGTCAACATCATATACTCCAATCACAACCAGAGCTGCAATCAGTAGTCTCACAGGACATCACATGTCTCTGCTGCCCCCTGCTGGTGCACAATCAGCTCAACTATGATCAAGTAATAGGTAGATACCATGTCATGCTGAAAAATGACATTTCCCAAAATGCAACACATCAAATACAGTGTAACACTGGAAACAGATGAGATGAGCACAGTGTGGATGAAATCTGAGCAAAGGCCGGAATAATGAGGACTGCAGCTCTGGATGTGACTGGAGTAGAAGACAATGTAACAGTAGAATAGTGACTGCAGCTCTGGAAGTGACTGGAGGATAAGACATGATGTAACGGCAGAATAGTGAGCGCAGCTCTGGATGTGACTGGAGTATAAGACATGATGTAACAGCAGAATTGTGACTACAGCTCTAGAGGTGACTGGAGGATAAGACACAATGTAACAGCAGAATAGTGAGCGCAGCTCTGGATGTGACTGGAGTATAAGACAATGTAACAGTAGAATAGTGACTGCAGCTCTGGAAGTGACTGGAAGATAAGACACAATGTAACAGCAGAATAGCGAGTTCAGCTCTGGATGTGACTGGAGGATAAGATACAATGTAATATGATAAGATTTACAAAGTTGCTTGACATGATTAGACCTAGATGCACTAATGAACATTCATGGACTTTGCGTCTGCCCCTGTCTCATCCCCTCTGGTCTTCTCCACAAGTGACACCTCCTATGGTTCTCATGCGGGTGTTAGTATTTGGGGGTGGGCGGCAGCCGCTGACCTGTGAGGGGGTGGTCACACTTATGTCGGGCACAAAATTGTCATCAAACAGACTGATGATATTCTCCTGCTTGATGTCCTTGGAGGGCGTATGTTTTGGCGGTGGTGGAACCGGAGGGCCTTTCCTCAGCTACATGCAAGTAAATTAACAGCACAGACAATCCACACGACCCCCCACCCAAAAAGAAAAAAGGGGAAAACACAAATATACAAAAATATAATTAGCGAAAAAAAAAGAAACACAGAACATCAGAGTCCATCACATGTCGGGTGACAGTCACCGCTGCAATGGATGAACCTTGCATAAAAAATATCAATTATTATTATGCACTGACAATACAGACACGAAAAAACAAATAAAATTACAAGAATTGAAAGAAAATGGACACAGGAATCACACAGACCGGGGACTTGTTTCTATATGCTGGACGGTTCATGTCATGTACAATGTAGCAGTCAGAATGAGAGAATTTACTAATAAGTTACAATGTATTACAAAACAAATAGCAAATGCAATAAATTGTAACTCAGCAATGTACCAGCAGGCGGCGCTGCTGCTCTTCTAGAAAGACTGATATTTACCTATGAATGCGAAAAATGATCCCTACAATTAACTCCCATCTGTCTCATAGTGATCCCTGTGTCATCTCTGCTGTGACCTCACAGCCCGGAGTATACGCTTTCTGCAGCAGCTTCCTTATTTTGCAATGTTTCATCATTGAGTATTAGTAAGTGCTGGCTGCTGTGCAGTAATGCACTACCCTGCTGTCAGCCGGCCTCAGGACCTAGTACTGCTGTGCATTGTTGCAGAAACTAGGATTTCTGGAGATATATAGAAGCAGAAAAGAAGTCAGCAGCGCATACAATGTGCTCAGCAGATTAGTAAAAGCCCCAAGCACTGAGCCCTTCATAACAAACCAAGGCAGCGGCCGGGACACTATCAGCCAGAACATAGATAGATATATAGATAGATACTGTAGATATATAGATAGATAGATAGATAGATAGATAGATAGATAGATAGATAGATAGATAGATAGATAATGTCCAAAAGGAATATAAAGGCTGCACTCCAGTAGTTCCAAAAATAGTTGTTTATTGACCCATCATGTCAGGACAATGTTTTGTTCCAAGCTTGAAAAAGTTCCTCACTTAGAACGAAACATTACCCTGACATGATGGGTCAATAAACAACTATTTTTGGAACTACTGGAGTGCAGCCTTTATATTCTTTTTGGACATATTTAAAGGTTTGGTATTGCCTATGAGGCTCTGCACTTATCCATAACTATTTGTCTTGTTGCTGGTGCTGCACCTATATTTTGCCATTAGATAGATGATATATATAGATATTGAATAGATAATAGATGATAGATAGATAGATAATAGATATATAACAGATATATAATAAATAGATAATAGATAGATAGATAGATAGATAGATAGATAGATAGATGATATATAGATAGATGATAGATAGATAGATAGATAGATAGATAGATAGATAGATAGATAGATAGATAGATAGATAGATAGATAGATAGATAGAATTACTACTTTGGTTACATTGTATATACCGCAGTTTCTTATGGATCAATACTGAGACACTTAGGCGCTGATATAACAAGCAGCCTTCATCAGAATTCTGGTATAAAATTGCCTGAAATCTGGCAATTTTTTGTGTGACCCAAAACTGTGCAAAAATGTTGACTTTTGGCGTTTTAACACCAGTTCCCGCCACCTCTTCCAGTTTTTTTTTAAAAAGTGGCAATGAGGGAACATGGCAGAGGACGCCGACAAATTCACCTTAATTTACGCAAAAAAAGTGACGTACACTACACCAAACATCTACTGCGGTGACTAGAGATACATTTCTTGCGGTGACGCAAAGCAGCTGAAAGATGCGTCAAATTCATTAAGAGGAGCGCTCATCCTCATAAATTTATCGCAGTGCCCCCTTCACTAAGACTTGAGCACAACACACCAGTGGTGATGAGCCGAAGCCATGGTTCAGGAGAATATGGCCTACAGAACGTAGCTACAGAGGATCCAATAAAAAAAGACAGAGGTAGAAGAAATGTCTGATTCCCCTGGTCACCGAGTAGATCTATGATCCTGTGAATGTGACTCTCCCGTCCACTACAGACACTACAGTCTACACAATGTCTTGCGGAAAGCAGATTCCAGACGCAGCAGAGGATTAGAAGACGTCAGTCAGTGACCAGCACAGGATGAAGGACGTCAAGAGAAGTCGGAGCTCAAAGAGACAGAACTTGATTACAGGGGATAATCAAGTGAAATCCTGAAGGTCACAACCAGTGACATGAGACACGTAATGCTTGAGATCATGATGGCACCAAGAATGGTCCATGAACACGTTCATGGTGGAGATCAAAAGAAGAGAACATCAAAATGATGGACTGGAAACAGCTACATCTTAGTGGTGGGCCGTCTATGAGCTGAGACCCCAATGATCAGTACCACGAACAGACCCTGATGCTTTGTAGACCACAGAGACGTGAATTACACATTGATGATGGCGCCCAAATGGTTTGGACCCTCTACAGGACATCATGGCTTCTTTGTGGGGATCAATGGGATACAAACTCATAGACACCTCCAATGTTCCCATCTGTCTATAGGACATGGGTGGGAGCCCTTTAAAAATGGCAATGGACATCAAGATTTACCCCCTTTAAGACAAGGGTTTCAAGATGTAGAACCAAGTGGTCAGTCCTACATAAAAACAGTATCTGTGATCTGTGCAACTTAACATAGAAAATCAATGAGATCATCATAACTTGTGTCCACCTATTTGCCTCCATTAGTGACATGGAAGTCTGTGCAACCAATGAACCAGTTTTCAATCTTGGTGTCCATGGCCAAACTGTAGGTCTCTGTGGCTGCACAATGAGACATAGGAAGTTTCTACTGACTCTACTAATGGACTCAGTCTTGGGATACCTGAGAAGGCGATTTAGATATAACCACAGATGGGGCGTCCACTAAGAAGGAGGCGGCAGCAGCTGGTTCCTCAGAGGCATGGTTGGTGGTCTTGGGCTCCGTACTTGCAGCAGGAGGTCCATCCGGAGGGGAGGATGGAGTCTTATTCACCTTTGCAGGGCTTGAGTCACTAGGAAACAACATGGACAAGTAAAACACAAGCTCATGTCATATAGACCCCTGACCTGGACCACGGGGGGCCCGGTGTTCAGGGATCTGCACTCTGCAGTTCACAGAAGGTCTCAGCCATGAGTGGTGATGATCCCGTCAAAGACCAAAATTGCAGGGGGAATTTACAACGTGCCGTATTGCACCCCCAACATCTGCACATCTCTAGGGGAATATGGAGCATGCAAGGGAGCAAGGCAGAGTTGTATCGGGGGCCGCTCATAGCCGGAGGGCTGTGTAGATTAGCGCACGGCCTCTTTTTACCATCGTGTGCAGATTTGATAATCTCCATTATAGGATTAAAGAAGCATGCAGAAATACCAGGCATTAAAGGGTTATTACGTACTGGCGTATATAGATATACACATATGTGCCCCCCATTATTCTATAGCTGCATTTAAAGGGTTATTTTTTATTATTCTTGAAGGGCACAGATGCACCAGGGAGGTCGATGGTCCCGTCAGCTCTATGAGGACAGCAGCATGAGGTGGGACCCTGGTATCATTTGCATCGGGGTCTAAGCTATTTAAAAGGATTGTACAGGATCAGAAAAACATGGCTGCTTTCTTCCACAAACAGCGCTCCCAGTGCCAACAGGTTGTGTGTGGAATTGCACCTCATCCTTATTTATTTCAATGGCGCTGAGCTGCAATAGCAACCTATGGACAGAGGTGGCGCTATAACTAAAGACGCTAGCTATGTCTTTGTAAACTTATGAAACCCTTTAAGCTACGGCTAAATGATCTATATAACCTTGAAGGGATACTACATTTATATAAAACTATCAGTATTGATCTGCTCCTCTTTATGGTCCCAATCTGAAGGAAAGAGGGGTCTATTTTAGTAAAGTTCATGAACTCCATATCCCAGATCACTAGGAATGAGTGACGTCACTGAGGCATCGTGCGCCTCACACCTCGATGAGCTGAGGGTTCGTACTGTCGCGTCCCGGCGTGTACAGGTAACGGGCGGCAGCACTCGGTCGTGCAAAAAGGAGAAAACTTATATTAATGGGTACACATAGAACATGAGGACTAGTGTCAGGGAAGGATCACGGCTGACGAGACACAATATTATTAGTGGAGATTATTAAATGTATCACACACATTAATGATTCACGCCCCGACACTGCGCCATGCCGCCGCCGCCGCCACCACTACCTGATCCTCTTTAGTTTCAGTCGGGAGAACAGGTTTGCTTTCTTTCTGTTGGAAGGGGCAGGGGGGCAATTACTTTAATGATTGGTAAAAGCTTAAAACAATGAAACAAATTAATGTAACGAGACCAATACTCATTATATTAGGTGCAGATGCCCCCCAAAGATCCAAATAGGGGTCATGGACAAGGTCCAAGCTGTAAGCACAGTGATCAGGCGG
Source organism: Phyllobates terribilis (assembly GCF_046119375.1). NCBI lineage: Eukaryota > Metazoa > Chordata > Amphibia > Anura > Dendrobatidae > Phyllobates > Phyllobates terribilis. The sequence goes on along the minus strand of NW_027362769.1, from coordinate 180,262,711 downwards.
ACCACCGGAGACCCCCTGGAATTGCACCTCCTTTGTTAGGAAATCTTATGCAGACTTTAAAGGGGATGTCAGTCTTGGCCAATTTTCACACTTGCAGATCACACATTGTGGGGGTCCAGCCGCTGGACCTATTAAAGGGATCTGCTCACTAACTGCCCATATACCCCGGTAGTGCCACAATGAAGCATTACATGGCACTTTTTGGGATTTCACTCCAGACATGTCAACTACTCTGACTCTCCGCGCCTTCCATCCAGTCATTAGGAGCGGGGCGCACGTTGTGCCCAATACTCTGTATGTCTCCTTCCCAAGTGGTTGAATCGCTCTTTTTAGTAATGGGTGGGATTTCCCAGCCAAAATTAATCCTGAGACTAGGTTGCAAGCGTTAATAGCTAGGATACCCCTTTAAGAGAAAGTTGGGCATCTTTAAAGGGGTTGTCCCATCTGAGCTATTTAAATCCCCTTTCAATTGGATTTTACGGAGCGTCTCCTGTGGTCGGTTCCTTGTGTCACTTCCCCTCCATATTCCGTCTGTGGCTCCGCTGCCCGCGGTGTCATATGATGGAAGCAGCACATTAAGTGCGGGGACTGATTCATGGACTGTGACAGTCGCCCGCGCCGCCCACGTCTGACTTATGCAACAGGAGAAAGCGAAAAACAAATGTAACCTTGTGGATTCAGTGCGGGCGACACAACCTGATACAATGTGACGGATGAAACGTCTGATTACAGGACTCGTCATCCATGAGAATCCTAAGAACCCAGTGTGAAAGGACGGATTCAAAGGGGATGTACACCTTTAAGGTGTCTAAGACTGAAGACATTATCATTGGGGGTCCATGAGCCAAGACCCCCAACAATCGCTAAAATGAAGTCAGGGGATGAGGCAATGGTGTATACCGATCACTGCGGGGGTCAAATCACAAATCCCGCCCAGACACCACTCCTCTAGACCCTGCAATGGAGCCTCCACCAGACATAGAGCCTCCGCCAGACACAGCGCCAGAGCCTCCTCCAGACATAGTGCCAGAGCCTCCTCCAGACATAGTGCCAGAGCCTCCTCCAGACACAGAGCCAGAGCCTCCTCCAGACACAGAGCCAGAGCCTCCTCCAGACACAGAGCCTCCTCCAGACAGAGCCAGAGCCTCCTCCAGTTATCACACCAGAACCTCCTCCAGACCCTGCAATGGAGCCTCCTTCAGACACAGCGCCAGAGCCTCCTCCAGACCCTGCAACGGAGCCTCCTCTAGACCCTGCAACGGAACCTCCGGACATAGAGCCAGAGCCTCCTCCAGACATCGCACCAGAACCTCCTCCAGACCCTGCAACGGAGCCTCCACCAGACATAGAACCTCTGCCAGACACAGCGCCAGAGCCTCCTCCAGACATAGCGCCAGAGCCTCCTCCAGACACAGAGCCAGAGCCTCCTCCAGACATAGTGCCAGAGCCTCCTCCAGACACAGAGCCAGAGCCTCCTCCAGACACAGAGCCTCCTCCAGACACAGAGCCTCCTCCAGACAGAGCCAGAGCCTCCTCCAGTTATCACACCAGAACCTCCTCCAGACCCTGCAATGGAGCCTCCTTCAGACACAGCGCCAGAGCCTCCTCCAGACCCTGCAAAGGAGCCTCCTCTAGACCCTGCAACGGAACCTCCTCCAGACATCGCACCAGAACCTCCTCCAGACCCTGCAACGGAGCCTCCACCAGACATAGAACCTCTGCCAGACACAGCGCCAGAGCCTCCTCCAGACATAGCGCCAGAGCCTCCTCCAGACACAGAGCCAGAGCCTCCTGCAGACATAGTGCCAGAGCCTCCTCCAGACACAGCGCCAGAGCCTCCTCCAGACACAGAGCCTCCTCCAGACACAGTGCTAGAGCCTCCTATAATCCCTGCACCAGAGGCTCCTCCAGATCATAGCTCCCTGCCACCCATTAGACCCGTCTCCAGACACCGTGCTGACACTCACCTAGGCTGGGCTTTCACAGTGAAGGCGTTAGTGGAAGGTTTTCCCTCTTGAGTCTCCAGTGTCTTCATGACATCATTGAGGTTTTGATGAAGCTGCAAAAATGAAAGTTAATTTATTATCAGAAAATGTAATTCAAATTAAAAAACAAACAAACAAACCTTTAAATCCTGCATCCTCCACACTGGCCTCTCACTTGGCAGTTTTGCTGTGTAGACTGGGGCAATATGAGCAGAGTTTTCTCATGTGTATTGGTGATGTCATATTTACTGTATTAAAGGGAATCTTTCACCAGGTTTTTGCCATCAAATCTGACAGCAGCATGATGCAGGTAAAGAGATCCAGATTCTAGTGAAGAGTCACTTACTGGGCTGCGTGCTGTAGTTTTGATAAAATCACAGTTTTAATCAGCAAGAGATTATCAGTAGAGGACTAGTAACCCTGCTGCCATGTAGTTTTCCATATTCAGGAGCTGTGTGTAACTCCACCACCATCTCTGATTGGCAGCTTTCTGCCTATGCGCAGTATACATACAGTTGTCAATCAGTGGTGTGGGCGGGGCTATACAGAGCTCAGCATTCAGAGAACTGGTAGATCTGCAGGAAAAAAAAACAGGGATTTTATCAAAACTGCAGTAAGCAGCCCAGTAAGTGACACATTGCTGGAATCAGGGTCTCTGTCCCTGCATCATGCCGATCTCAGATGGGGAATCAAAAGCTTGGTGACAGATTCCCTTTAAATAGAGCAGAATCGTTCCAGCATACACTACTCACAGACTATGCAATGTGTGCAGCTTCCCTGTCACTTCCCAGCCTCGGGGGGCCGCTGCACCCCCCTATTCCTGGACACTGTATCGGTCTATGGACACTTTTCTGCCTATAACCCCCGATGTTAGCAGCTGACATAAAGCTCGCACCTGCTGTACAGTGTATACAGGGAAGGAGGTGGGCGTCTGGTGTTGGGGGTGACATCTAAGATCGGGGTCTTACCTTACTCATCTCTTTATGGAAGTTCTCCTCCAGCCCAGCAATACTCTGGAATGTGTTGACATAAAAACCAACACGACTGCCAAAAAAAAGCACAAACAGTCATTGCAATTTCCCCTGAAAGCAGAGAGGAGAGACGTTCATCTCCAGAACATCAATCACATATTATTATTTTAGTTTAGGAGGCTGAAGCCGTGTCCGGTCCTGTGCGCTGACGGGTGGGGTAGGGTGGGCTGCCAGCATCCGGATCGTCATTTGTGCCCCCTAACCTGTGAACTGTGAGCCCCCCGAGCCGCTTCCACCAGTCCAGGATTGCACCTCTGGCCCCCCAGCACATCTACTGTACTGATGCCATTACTGCACTTTCACCTTCTAACTTTCCTCCTGATGAAATCCAACATGAAATCTTACTTTGAATAGTTACAATTCTTAAAAATATAAAAATAATGTATTTCCCTAACCTTAAGGCTGGATATACTTATTAGATGGCTGTGTGCTGGATGAATGATGCTTCGGTCTATCACTCAGCTGACAGCCGTCTCATACGACTCTCCATACACAGGAGCGCCCCCTGTGTTCTCGATGAGGGGGAACAATGTGACTGGCAGTCCTAGGTCGGACATCCCTCCTGACCATCAGTCGGCCGGTGCCCCCATACATAGTAGACCATCGGCCGAACACGTCAATATTGGTTGCTTGAACCAACTTTAGTCTAATGTGTATGGGGTCTAGCACTGACCCGGGTTCTGGTTAGGAAAAGTGTAAAACATAAAGGCAGCTCTTAGTAATGAATGAAGTCAGGGCTGGACCTGTAAATCTGCTGATCTTCTGATATCTCAGTCGCTGCTTATGCAGAGCGCAGCAGTGGAGACCAGTTTGTTATCAGCTGCTTTACTTTGTTATACTGATTTCTGCCTATGCAGAGAATCTGATCTTGTCTGTTGAGCTCTGCAAAAGCCGCTCCGCTGAACCACTCACTGCTCTGCACCAAGAAGAAGCTTGCTTTCAGGCACTGATTATTTGACAGTGGGGTCAGCATGGGGGTGGGGGCAAAATCTTGCACCCCCATAAACTTAGGTCTCTAAAGCAACTGCACCCTCTGCCTCCCCCCCACACACACACACACACACTAGGCCACACGACTGAGGGTTTGTTAACAGAAGTAAAACAAAGCAGCAAGACAGGTAAATCCCCCTCCGTACCGCTCCGCATGTCTCAGATACAGGGGGGGTGGATGCAGGAGAAGTGATTCGGTTTTATGCAGTCAGACTCTCATGTATTACACATTTGTACGCACCTATTCCATAATGAAGGCAGCTCCTCCTGTAAGTCAGCATTCATTTCCTCAAACACTTTCTGGGATTTTAGCAGCTCTTCTTCAGCCTACTCAACAAAAGAGGAAGAATATGAGACTAAGAAACAACATGATGCCTCCCTAGGTCTGCTCCTCCTCCCCTCTCACAGCAGAGCACAGAATCTGCAGCAGCATCTCCCCTCCTCCCCTCCCTCTCCTCATCTCCTCCTCTCGTCTCTCCTCTCCTCCTCTCGTCTCTCTCCCCCTCTCCTCTCTTCTCTTCTCTCCTCCTCTCTCCTCTCCTCTCCTCCTCTCGTCTCTCTCCCCCTCTCCTCTCTTCTCTTCTCTCCTCTCTTCTCTCCCCCTCTCTTCTCTCCTCTCCTCCTCTCATCTCTCCTCTCCTCCTCTCGTCTCGTCTCTCCTCTCCTCCTCTCTTCTTCTCTCCTCTCCTCCTCTTGTCTCTCCTCCTCTCGTCTCTCCCCCTCTCTTCTCTCCTCCTCTCTCCTCTCCTCTCCTCCTCTCTCCTCTAATCTCTCCTCTCTTCTCTCCCCCTCTCTTCTCTCTCTTCTTCTCATCTTTCCTCTCCTCCTCTCTTCTCTTCTCTTCTCGCTTCTCTCCTCCTCTCGTCTCTCCCCCTCTCGTCTCTCCTCCTCTCTTCTCTCCTCCTCTCTCCTCTCCTCCTCTCGTCTCTCCTCTCGTCTCTCCTCCTCTCATCTCTCCCCCTCTCGTCTCTCCTCCTCTCTCCTCTCCTTCTCTCCCCCTCTCCTCTCCTCTCTTCTCTCCCCCTCTCTTCTCTCCTCTTCTCTCCTCTCCTTCTCTCCCCCTCTCCTCTCTTCTCTCCCCCTCTCTTCTCTCCTCTTCTCTCCTCCTCTCTTCTCTTCTCTCCTTCTCTCTCCTCTCTCTCTTCTTCTCATCTTTCCTCTCCTCCTCTCTTCTCTTCTCGCTTCTCTCCTCCTCTCGTCTCTCCCCCTCTCGTCTCTCCTCCTCTTTTCTCCTCCTCTCTCCTCTCCTCCTCTCGTCTCTCCTCTCGTCTCTCCTCCTCTCATCTCTCCCCCTCTCGTCTCTCCTCCTCTCTCCTCTCCTTCTCTCCCCCTCTCCTCTCTTCTCTCCCCCTCTCTTCTCTCCTCTTCTCTCCTCTTCTCTCCTCCTCTCTTCTCTTCTCTCCTTCTCTCTCCTCTCCTCTGTGTGTTCAGTTACTTTGTTACTCAATATAAGCTTCTCAGTGACTTAGGAAGTTTCTGACACTTTACAGGAGGACTGCAGACCTGGGAGCTGGGACCACAGTGGATGGTGAAAGATTTCACTTTTCCCTAATAAGAAGATGGACAGGATGCTCTTTTTCTTTTCTCTCTTTCTCTTCCAGTTATTTTCAGATTTCTATAATATTTCATGTAAATGTGCACACAGAGACACGTGCGTCCCAGAAGGGAGGCGAAGCTTCCACTGGCTGATAGAGGGGGATAGCGGGCACACAGGCAGCAGAGAGGCTGATAGTTTGGGGTATTAGCATCACGTTGGTCCCTCAGGTGTTGGATTATCAGAATTTCACTATTAGGCCACATTCCCACCATGAGCTTTTGGTGAGTATTAGATGTTGCAGATGTTTTGCACCATTTGTGCTCCCATTAAGTAAAATAGGTCACTGTCATTTTTTAGAAAATACACAGAGTCAAAACCTCACCACAAACTGATTGTGTGAACATAGCCTTGCCTTAAGAGTTTGAAGATCGTCAACATCTTCAGTTCGGTGCATTGTTCTCACTTTCTCACCTCAATACAATGTAATCCTCATGATATTTATAAATAAGATATCAGTAACCACAGAACCATACAATGTAACAACACAACAACATGCGAGACACAATGTAGACACTTCTACTGGACACACAACCAGCAGGAATGTCACAAGAGCACTGTCACCACCGACCGGACTCCACGGCCGGATGGAAATCACCTGCTGGGATATTAGTAATGCACCTGTCAGGTTTCAGCACATAAAACTCACATGTTGTGTAATGAGAGCTTCTGTCACTTTATTCTTAATTACTGATTCTAATGATTTCTGCTTGCTGTCACTGAGTGGAAGCCTTTATTGGATTTATACAGCAGCGGATGGGCTGTGATGTTCACAAAGGTGAACGGCTTGTCACATTTACACAGGACCAGGACTCTAAATAATGAAAGTTTCGATTCAATAATCATGAATCTGGAGAACACAGAGAAATGTACATGTGTATTAGAGAATGGCAGGAACTCCAATTACAGAACAGGTAACCTTGTATATAATTACTATGATGGGAACGATATCTGGAACGTCGTGGAGAGGGAAAGGATTTCTACCCTGGTTACATGGGTACATGTCTAGATGTGACATTAATGAAACCCTCCTCCTCGTCCTCCTCCCATCAAAATTTGTATCCTCTTAATATATTGCAGTCATCATATTATATATATATAGCACTGTGCACTTACAATTGCTCATTTTCCCTTTCTACCCAGATAGACCTAATGGAAAAGAGAAGAATTATGACATCACATGATTAAAAGCTGAGAAGCTGATTCCTTCTAAGCTCTATGTAGAAACAGGAGGTCAGTTTTGTCTGCACAAGTCATAAGTCTCTGGCAGGGTGTCACGGATGTGTCAGATGTGACAGACAGTCGCCCTGCAGTTGGTTGCAGAAGATCTCTTTGTTTGGCATTACAGACACATTCCTGCTAATTACATACCTCCTTTCTGCTAATTGACACCCAGGCCTGGGTAGCCTGGGTGTTTAAATACTTTCTGTTTGCTGCAGGGAGGCACCGGTGATATTCACATGTTCTGTTGCGAAGGCTTGGAGCTATTGCAGTCTGCCTACTTCTTCTCTGGTGCTAAGAGGAAGTTTGGTGTAATCTCTCTGAAGTCGGCTCAAGCTAAGATACTTTTCCCCATGTTTGTCTCCCTTGTTGTCTTTAGTTGCTAGTGGGGACTGACTAGAACTCATCCCCCCCCTTCTCTATCCACGGCAAAGCGCTAGGGAAATACAGGGTTTAGGTTCCTGTGCGGCAATTGGTGAGGAATCAATATAGGGATGATAGGGGAGACAGGGTGATATCAGATCAGCCTAGGAGGTCTCTACTCCCTCTTTCCCTAGTGTCTGGGCTCCCTTCCCCTCTTCCCTTCGTGTTGTACTTAGTCTGTCCCACACCTTGCGTGACACAGAGGGAGGGGGAGCATCTGGGTCAGGAGTTGAAAAAGGGAATGATTTCTGCAGGGACAAGAGACTTTCTGTTTCTACATAGAGCAGAGAAAAGAGAATTATCTGGGTAGAAAAACAAAATGAGCAATTGTAAGTGCACAGTGATATATAATGTAATGACTGCAATATATTAAGAGGAGAAAAGGTTTAATGGGAGGAGGAGGAGGAGGGGGAGGAGGAGCTCTTCATTAATGCACTGATTAATGGGTTAAAAAAAAACAATACAGGGGCATATGCTGCAACCCATGAGCACCGAGAGTGGCGATTGGTCCTCCTGATTCTGGATGACTACGACTCCGATCGGACATATACACAGAGATCATGTGACATTCCTCAGTACGACACACAGATAGCGGAGATCTGAGCTCAGTCCACGGTGCCGATTCAATAACTTGTAATATGTCAATTATTGATCACAGTTTTAAAGTTTTGATTTTCCTAAAGTTTTTTGGTAGAAAAGAATTTGGTTTATTTCCAGTGTCGTCGCCCCGTAATGCAGAAAAGCCTGAGAGAAAATGACAAGATGTCCCCCGAGATGCATGTGTACAGAACAAGAGGCCGCAGCTACAGAAAATGTCAGGGGAGAAGAAGAAGAAGGGGAAGAGGAGGAGGAGGACAAAGAACATGAAGAAGAGGGGTAAGAAGAGAAGGAAGAGGAAGGAGAAGTGGAGGAGGAGGAGGGTAAAGAACATGAAGAAGAGGAGGAAGAGGGGGAGGAGGGCAAAGAACATGAAGAAGAGGAGTAAGAAGAGAAGGAAAAGGAAGAGGAGGAGGAGGGTAAAGAACATGAAGAAGAGGAGTAAGAAGGGGAGGAAGAGGAGGAGGAGGGCAAAGAACATGAAGAAGAGGAGTAAGAAGAGAAGGAAGAGGTGGAGGAGGGCAAAGAACATGAAGAAGAGGAGTAAGAAGAGAAGGAAGAGGTGGAGGAGGGCAAAGAACATGAAGAAGAGGAGTAAGAAGAGAAGGAAGAGGTGGAGGAGGGCAAAGAACATGAAGAAGAGGAGTAAGAAGAGAAGGAAGAGGAGGAGGAGGGCAAAGAACATGAAGAAGAGGAGTAAGAAGAGAAGGAAGAGGAAGGAGAAGAGAAAGAAGAAGATACAAGGGTGACAAGTATAACAACTCTGTAATAACAAATATTACATTATAACAGAAATGTATAACGTGGGGGGAGGGTGTAATACATGGGATCATATGAGACAGTATCACACAGGATAGGATTAGATACACAGCTCAGCAGACAGTATCACACAGGATAGGATTAGATACACGGCTCAGCAGACAGTATCACACAGGATAGGATTAGATACACGGCTCAGCAGACAGTATCACACAGGATAGGATTAGATACATGGCTCAGCAGACAGTATCACACAGGATAGGATTAGATACACAGCTCAGCAGACAGTATCACACAGGATAGGATTAGATACACAGCTCAGCAGACAGTATCACACAGGAGAGGATTAGATACACGGCTCAGAAGACAGTATCACACATGAGAGGATTAGATACACAGCTCAGCAGACGGTATCACACAGGATAGGATTAGATACACAGCTCAGCAGACAATATCACACAGGATAGGATTAGATACACAGCTCAGCGGACAGGATAGGATTAGATACACGGCTCAGTAGACCGTATCACACAGGAGAGGATTAGATACACGACTCAGTAGACAGTATCACACAGGATAGGATTAGATACACGGCTCAGCAGACAGTATAATACAGGATAGGATTAGATACACGGCTCAGCAGACAGTATCACACAGGACAGGATTAGATACACGGCTCAGCAGACAGTATCACACAGGATAGGATTAGATACACAGCTCAGCAGACAGTATAACACAGGATAGGATTAGATACACAGCTCAGCAGACAGTATCACACATGATAGGATTAGATACACAGCTCAGCAGACAGTATCACACAGGACAGGATTAGATACACGGCTCAGCAGACAGTATCACACAGGATAGGATTAGATACACAGCTCAGCAGACAGTATCACACAGGAGAGGATTAGATACACGGCTCAGCAGACAGTATCACACAGGATAGGATTAGATACACGGCTCAGCAGACAGTATCACACAGGATAGGATTAGATACACGGCTCAGCAGACAGTATCACACAGGACAGGATTAGATACACGGCTCAGCAGACAGTATCACACAGGATAGGATTAGATACACAGCTCAGCAGACAGTATCACACAGGATAGGATTAGATACACAGCTCAGCAGACAGTATCACACAGGATAGGATTAGATACACAGCTCAGCAGACAGTATCACACAGGACAGGATTAGATACACGGCTCAGCAGACAGTATAACACAGGATAGGATTAGATACACAGCTCAGCAGACAGTATCACACAGGACAGGATTAGATACACGGCTCAGCAGACAGTATCACACAGGAGAGGATTAGATACACAGCTCAGCAGACAGTATCACACAGGACAGGATTAGATACACGGCTCAGCAGACAGTATAACACAGGATAGGATTAGATACACGGCTCAGCAGACAGTATCACACAGGATAGGATTAGATACACGGCTCAGCAGACAGTATCACACAGGATAGGATTAGATACACAGTTCAGCAGACAGTATCTGTGGTGCTAGGCTTAGATACACGGCTCAGGATCTCACTGTCGCTGCAGATGACTTTTCCGTGTTGGCACCCATACTATTATAGGCTGCTGGGACTGAGCGCAGCTCCGGAGGCACACAGTGACTATCTGCACATGAGGGTTAGGACTGATCCAGGGAGTCACCTGGTTTCGGAGGAGGTTAGTCTGGGCAACCAGATGTGCGGCTATTTTCCCCTGGCACCACTGAGGTGCGGCCTTTTCAAGCAATGACACGGGCTGCAAGCGATTAACACAGAAGAGGAGACAGAAAAAGGGACAGAAGAAGAGACTTCAGTATGTGACATTCAGGAGCAGAGTGCCAGGTGCTGCCATCCTGTGCGGCATGCCAAGAGAGAAGCAGTTAGATTTCCACACAGAAAGATCAGAGCTGCGGAGAACAACAAGAGATTAGTCACAGATCAGAACTGCGCCACAGTCCGACATCTTCACTGCACGGCTCTAATTATGGCAAATCAGCGTTAATTATCATGCACATGACACGCAGGGGGAGGATTTAAAGGGACGCTCCTCTGTTTTCCTCTGATCCTGAATTACATCACATCTCATACTCCAGTTACAACCGAAGCTGCAATACTGGAGAATACAAGACATGATGCAATGCAGGATCAGCTGGAGATTCAGCATTTATATCTGCTGCATATATTATATGTAACTGCAACATAGTATTCAAGGGAAGCGCCATTACAAGTAACGCCTTACAAGAAGTGACAAGTGGTGAAAAGCCATCAGGTCGCATCCTACAAGTTCTTACAGGAGCATCCGGGCAATGAGCGGAGGGGCGCGGGGTGACCCCAATCATGTGACTGATCTGCCCGCACATCTGGACTGTGTGAATGACTGCTGAGGCCACATCAGTGCTACCTGCATCAGCGATTACTGCACCATGACGGAACGCTGAGCGCAGCGGGCGCTACCTTGGCGATCTTTGTGTCATCCTTCTTTTTTGCACTCTGGAGAGATTCAAAGTGATGTCTCGCACTGTCGAAATCCACAAGTTTCCTCCCTCGTTTTGCAATTCGTGACTGAAATAAGAAAATATATTCTGATCAGGAGAACTATTGTATATAATGAGAGAAAGCAAGGGAGGGAAAAAGGAAGAGAGGAAGCAAAGAAGAGAGGAAGAAAAGGAAGGAGGCAGTAAGGAAGGGAATGAGGGAAGGGAGAAAGAGAAAAAGGGAAGAAGGGAAAGAAGAGAGGAAGCAAAGAAGAGAGGAAGAGAGCAAGAAAAGGAAGGGAGTGAGGGAAGGGAAGGGAGAAAGAGAAAAAGGGAAGAAGGGAAAGAAGAGAGGAAGAGAGCAAGAAAAGGAAGGAGGCAGTAAGGAAGGGAGTGAGTCAAGAGAGAAAGAGAAAAAGGGAAGAAGGGAAAGAAGAGAGGAAGCAAAGAAGACAGGAAGAGAGCAAGAAAAGGAAGGAGGCAGTAAGGAAGGGAGTGAGGGAAGGGAGAAAGAGAAAAAGGGAGGGAAGAAGGAAGAAGGGAAAGAAGAGAGGAAGCAAAGAAGAGAGGAAGAGAGCAAGAAAAGGAAGGAGGTAGTAAGGAAGGGAATGAGGGAAGGGAGAAAGAGAAAAAGGGAAGAAGGGAAAGAAGAGAGGAAGCAAAGAAGAGAGGAAGAGAGCAAGAAAAGGAAGGGAGTGAGGGAGGGGAGAAAGAGAAAAAGGGAAGAAGGGAAAGAAGAGAGAAAGCAAAGAAGAGAGGAAGAGAGCAAGAAAAGGAAGGAGGCAGTAAGGAAGGGAGTGAGGGAAGGGAGAAAGAGAAAAAGGGAGGGAAGAAGGAAGAAGGGAAAGAAGAGAGGAAGCAAAGAAGAGAGGAAGAGAGCAAGAAAAGGAAGGAGGTAGTAAGGAAGGGAATGAGGGAAGGGAGAAAGAGAAAAAGGGAAGAAGGGAAAGAAGAGAGGAAGCAAAGAAGAGAGGAAGAGAGCAAGAAAAGGAAGGGAGTGAGGGAAGGGAGAAAGAGAAAAAGGGAAGAAGGGAAAGAAGAGAGAAAGCAAAGAAGAGAGGAAGAGAGCAAGAAAAGGAAGGAGGCAGTAAGGAAGGGAGTGAGGGAAGGGAGAAAGAGAAAAACGGAAGAAGGGAAAGAAGAGAGAAAGCAAAGAAGAGAGGAAGAGAGCAAGAAAAGGAAGGGAGTGAGGGAAGGGAGAAAGAGAAAAAGGGAAGAAGGGAAAGAAGAGAGGAAGAGAGCAAGAAAAGGAAGGAGGCAGTAAGGAAGGGAGTGAGTCAAGAGAGAAAGAGAAAAAGGGAAGAAGGGAAAGAAGAGAGGAAGCAAAGAAGACAGGAAGAGAGCAAGAAAAGGAAGGAGGCAGTAAGGAAGGGAGTGAGGGAAGGGAGAAAGAGAAAAACGGAAGAAGGGAAAGAAGAGAGAAAGCAAAGAAGAGAGGAAGAGAGCAAGAAAAGGAAGGGAGTGAGGGAAGGGAGAAAGAGAAAAAGGGAAGAAGGGAAAGAAGAGAGGAAGAGAGCAAGAAAAGGAAGGAGGCAGTAAGGAAGGGAGTGAGTCAAGAGAGAAAGAGAAAAAGGGAAGAAGGGAAAGAAGAGAGGAAGCAAAGAAGACAGGAAGAGAGCAAGAAAAGGAAGGAGGCAGTAAGGAAGGGAGTGAGGGAAGGGAGAAAGAGAAAAAGGGAGGGAAGAAGGAAGAAGGGAAAGAAGAGAGGAAGCAAAGAAGAGAGGAAGAGAGCAAGAAAAGGAAGGAGGCAGTAAGGAAGGGAATGAGGGAAGGGAGAAAGAGAAAAAGGGAAGAAGGGAAAGAAGAGAGGAAGCAAAGAAGAGAGGAAGAGAGCAAGAAAAGGAAGGGAGTGAGGGAAGGGAGAAAGAGAAAAAGGGAAGAAGGGAAAGAAGAGAGAAAGCAAAGAAGAGAGGAAGAGAGCAAGAAAAGGAAGGAGGCAGTAAGGAAGGGAGTGAGGGAAGGGAGAAAGAGAAAAAGGGAAGAAGGGAAAGAAGAGAGAAAGCAAAGAAGAGAGGAAGAGAGCAAGAAAAGGAAGGGAGTGAGGGAAGGGAGAAAGAGAAAAAGGGAAGAAGGGAAAGAAGAGAGGAAGAGAGCAAGAAAAGGAAGGAGGCAGTAAGGAAGGGAGTGAGTCAAGAGAGAAAGAGAAAAAGGGAAGAAGGGAAAGAAGAGAGGAAGCAAAGAAGACAGGAAGAGAGCAAGAAAAGGAAGGAGGCAGTAAGGAAGGGAGTGAGGGAAGGGAGAAAGAGAAAAAGGGAGGGAAGAAGGAAGAAGGGAAAGAAGAGAGGAAGCAAAGAAGAGAGGAAGAGAGCAAGAAAAGGAAGGAGGCAGTAAGGAAGGGAATGAGGGAAGGGAGAAAGAGAAAAAGGGAAGAAGGGAAAGAAGAGAGGAAGCAAAGAAGAGAGGAAGAGAGCAAGAAAAGGAAGGGAGTGAGGGAAGGGAGAAAGAGAAAAAGGGAAGAAGGGAAAGAAGAGAGAAAGCAAAGAAGAGAGGAAGAGAGCAAGAAAAGGAAGGAGGCAGTAAGGAAGGGAGTGAGGGAAGGGAGAAAGAGAAAAAGGGAGGGAAGAAGGAAGAAGGGAAAGAAGAGAGGAAGCAAAGAAGAGAGGAAGAGAGCAAGAAAAGGAAGGAGGCAGTAAGGAAGGGAATGAGGGAAGGGAGAAAGAGAAAAAGGGAAGAAGGGAAAGAAGAGAGGAAGCAAAGAAGAGAGGAAGAGAGCAAGAAAAGGAAGGGAGTGAGGGAAGGGAGAAAGAGAAAAAGGGAAGAAGGGAAAGAAGAGAGAAAGCAAAGAAGAGAGGAAGAGAGCAAGAAAAGGAAGGAGGCAGTAAGGAAGGGAGTGAGGGGAGGGAGAAAGAGAAAAAGGGAAGAAGGGAAAGAAGAGAGGAAGGAAAGGAGAGGAAGAGAGCAAGAAAAGGAAGGAGGCAGTAAGGAAGGGAGTCAGTCAAGGGAGAAAGAGAAAAAGGGAAGAAGGGAAAGAAGAGAGAAAGCAAAGAAGAGAGGAAGAGAGCAAGAAAAGGAAGGAGGCAGTAAGGAAGGGAGTGAGGGAAGGGAGAAAGAGAAAAAGGGAAGAAGGGAAAGAAGAGAGGAAGGAAAGGAGAGGAAGAGAGCAAGAAAAGGAAGGAGGCAGTAAGGAAGGGAATGAGGGAAGGGAGAAAGAGAAAAAGGGAAGAAGGGAAAGAAGAGAGGAAGCAAAGAAGAGAGCAAGAAAAGGAAGGAGGCAGTAAGAAAGGGAGTGAGGGAAGGGAGAAAGAGAAAAAGGCAAGAAGGAAAAAGAAGGGAAAGAAGAGAGGAAGCAAAGGAGGAAGTAAAAAACTTAAGGAAGAGAGAGTGTATGGAAGGAAGGGAAGAAGGATACAAGAGAGGGAAGAAGGAAAAAAGGAAGGGAGGACAGAAGGAAGAAAGAAAAGAAAGAATAGAGAGAGGAAGGAAGTAGGAAGAAACAAAGGGAGGAAGCTTGGAAGGGGTGGAGGAAGGAAGGGAGGCAGGTATTAAGAGAGGAAAGAATGAAGTAGGGAAGGGAAATAAAAAGCAAAGATGAAAGAATAAGAGAAAAGAATAAAATAAGGGAGGGAGGAAGACAGGGAGTAAGAAATGTGCAAGAACGGAAAGAAAAGAAAGTTGAAGATAATAAAATAAGAAAGAAGAACTGGATGAGAGAAAGTAAGGAAGAAGGGATGGGAGAAAGAAAGAGAAGAAGAAATGAAGGAAGCAAGAAAAGCAAGCAAAGAAAGGAGTTAAGAAATGGATTAATGTGAAGGAAATAAAAAGGAAGACAACAAGGAAGGAACAAAAGATGGAAGAAAGGAAGATATAGAGGAGGGGAGGAAAGGTTTGAAGAAAAGAGGCAAGAAAGACGAAAAGATGAAAGTAGGAAAGTAGGAAGGAAGAAGTAGGAAAATAAAGAAGGAAGGAAGAGAGAAAGGATCATTTGGTAGATCAAAGAAAGGAAGAAGTATATTTACAAATTCATGACATTTTTTATATTTTTGTATCATAATCCTCAAAAGTGGATCACAAATAAAAAATGACTAAAAACAGATACAACGTCCTATATGGTGCATCCGCTAGTCATAAACCGCGTTCCCCGGTAACGACGGCTCCCCGGCAGGTCTCAGCGGACAGGTGAGCGCACATTGGGGACACTGCTGCTTACCTTGATGTCAGGGAACTGGCCGAGATACGTGTCCATGGTCAGGAGGGCCTGGTCCACAAGCTTCTGGTGATAATCCGTCCATAACAGGTCATTGTTCTAACAAAGAAACAGTAAAGTTATATTTCTTGGACAAAAATACAATTCTACGGTCTGTGTGAGGTGAAAACAGGCTACTGCTCCCTGGTATCAGCCATTTCAGTCTAGGAGGAGGCACATTATAGCCTTCTCTACTGGGATGACCCCATGATCACTACATTGAGTCTCTGCACTGAGGACCGTGATCAGCAGATATTTGACAGGTGACCGACGTCATCCCTTTAAGATCAGCCATGTTTGCGATCCGCGTCTTACAGAGATTCCTGCTCCGGTTTTAGTCTAAATCTAATGATAAAACTGAAGATTCTGCTGCAATAAATCCACATTCCTGGAATCCAGAACATTTGGATTTATCTCAAGTTTGGATTTCTTCCCAAACCGCATGTTTGGCTTCATGTGCTGATTACGGAGTCACATCCAGTGTTAGTGCGCGAATACGCGGCAGATCCCGACATCCCGCGCGGGAAGAGGCGCCGCTAATAACCATCGCTAATACCTCGTGATGACCGCCATAAACTTCTTACAGAAACCGCAGCTAATTACTGGAGGAAACCATTATCTGCACTACAAGGTCATGAACGGCGACGATGCAGAGCGTAAGGCTTAGATACAGCAGATGATACCACATATGGAGGCTTAGATACAGCAGATGATACCACATATGGAGGCTTAGATACAGCAGATGGTACCACATATGGAGGCTTAGATACAGCAGATGGTACCACATATGGAGGCTTAGATACAGCAGATGATACCACATATGGAGGCTTAGAAACAGCAGATGGTACCACATATGGAGGCTTAGATACAGCAGATGATACCACATATGGAGGCTTAGATACAGCAGATGATACCACATATGGAGGCTTAGATACAGCAGATGGTACCACATATGGAGGCTTAGATACAGCAGATGGTACCACATATGGAGGCTTAGATACAGCAGATGGTACCACATATGGAGGCTTAGATACAGCAGATGGTACCACATATGGAGGCTTAGATACAGCAGATGATACCACATATGGAGGCTTAGAAACAGCAGATGGTACCACATATGGAGGCTTAGATACAGCAGATGATACCACATATGGAGGCTTAGATACAGCAGATGGTACCACATATGGAGGCTTAGATACAGCAGATGGTACCACATATGGAGGCTTAGATACAGCAGATGGTACCACATATGGAGGCTTAGATACAGCAGATGGTACCACATATGGAGGCTTAGATACAGCAGATGGTACCACATATGGAGGCTTAGATACAGCAGATGGTACCACATATGGAGGCTTAGATACAGCAGATGATACCACATATGGAGGCTTAGAAACAGCAGATGGTACCACATATGGAGGCTTAGATACAGCAGATGATACCACATATGGAGGCTTAGATACAGCAGATGGTACCACATATGGAGGCTTAGATACAGCAGATGGTACCACATATGGAGGCTTAGATACAGCAGATGGTACCACATATGGAGGCTTAGATACAGCAGATGGTACCACATATGGAGGCTTAGATACAGCAGATGGTACCACATATGGAGGCTTAGAAACAGCAGATGGTACCACATATGGAGGCTTAGATACAGCAGATGGTACCACATATGGAGGCTTAGAAACAGCAGATGATACCACATATGGAGGCTTAGATACAGCAGATGATACCACATATGGAGGCTTAGATACAGCAGATGATACCACATATGGAGGCTTAGATACAGCAGATGGTACCACATATGGAGGCTTAGATACAGCAGATGATACCACATATGGAGGCTTAGATACAGCAGATGGTACCACATATGGAGGCTTAGAAACAGCAGATGGTACCACATATGGAGGCTTAGATACCGCAGATGGTACCACATACGGCAGGCTTAGATACCGCAGATGGTACCACATATGGCAGGCTTAGATACAGCAGATGGTACCACATATGGAGGCTTAGATACAGCAGATGGTACCACATATGGCAGGCTTAGATACAGCAGATGGTACCACATATGGCAGGCTTAGATACAGCAGATGGTACTGCAAATGGCAGGCTTAGATACAGCATATAGAAGATCATCAGACAGTATCTCACATGATCGGCTTAGATACAGCAGATCAGCAGACTGTATCATGTATGACAGGTATATCAGCTAAGACAACAGTATCACACACATCCTTAATGCACGGACTCAGCAGACAAGTAACACATGACAGCTTAGATACGTCGGCTCACCAGAATGTATGACTGCACAGGTTTAGATACAACAACTTACACATAATTTGCTTAGAAACAACAAACTGCATACACATGATAGGCTTAGATACTGAAACTCACGCATTACATATAACAGATTGTCAGACTGTATCACACATGACAGGCTTAGATACAGCAAATCAGCAGAATCCAACATGATAGATTTAACTCCGCAGATAGTATCACACATTGTAGGATTAGATACACAGCTCAGCAGACAGTATCACACAGGAGAGGATTAGATACACGGCTCAGCAGACAGTATCACACAGGATAGGATTAGATACACAGCTCAGCAGACAGTATCACACAGGAGAGGATTAGATACACGGCTCAGCAGACAGTATCACACAGGATAGGATTAGATACACGGCTCAGCAGACAGTATCACACAGGATAGGATTAGATACACGGCTCAGCAGACAGTATCACACAGGAGAGGATTAGATACACAGCTCAGCAGACAGTATCACACAGGATAGGATTAGATACACAGCTCAGCAGACAGTATCACAGAGGATAGGATTAGATACACAGCTCAGCAGACAGTATCACACAGGATAGGATTAGATACACAGCTCAGCAGACGGTATCACACAGGATAGGATTAGATACACGGCTCAGCAGACAGTATCACACAGGATAGGATTAGATACACAGCTCAGCAGACAGTTTCACACAGGATAGGATTAGATACACTGCTCAGCAGACAGTATCACACAGGATAGGATTAGATACACTGCTCCATAGACAGTATCACACATTGTAGGATTAGATACACGGCTCAGCAGACAGTATCACACAGGATAGGATTAGATACACGGCTCAGCAGACAGTATCACACAGGATAGGATTAGATACACGGCTCAGCAAACAGTATCACACAGGATAGGATTAGATACACGGCTCAGCAAACAGTATCACACAGGATAGGATTAGATACACGGCTCAGCAGACAGTATCACACAGGAGAGGATTAGATACACGGCTCAGCAAACAGTATCACACAGGAGAGGATTAGATACACGGCTCAGCAGACAGTATCACACAGGAGAGGATTAGATACACAGCTCAGCAGACAGTATCACACAGGAGAGGATTAGATACACGGCTCAGCAAACAGTATCACACAGGAGAGGATTAGATACACGGCTCAGCAGACAGTATCACACAGGATAGGATTAGATACACGGCTCAGCAAACAGTATCACACAGGATAGGATTAGATACACGGCTCAGCAGACGGTATCACACAGGATAGGATTAGATACACGGCTCAGCAGACAGTATCACACAGGAGAGGATTAGATACACAGCTCAGCAGACAGTATCACACAGGAGAGGATTAGATACACGGCTCAGCAAACAGTATCACACAGGAGAGGATTAGATACACGGCTCAGCAGACAGTATCACACAGGATAGGATTAGATACACGGCTCAGCAAACAGTATCACACAGGATAGGATTAGATACACGGCTCAGCAGACGGTATCACACAGGATAGGATTAGATACACGGCTCAGCAGACAGTATCACACAGGAGAGGATTAGATACACAGCTCAGCAGACAGTATCACACAGGATAGGATTAGATACACGGCTCAGCAGACAGTATCACACAGGATAGGATTAGATACACGGCTCAGCAAACAGTATCACACAGGATAGGATTAGATACACGGCTCAGCAGACGGTATCACACAGGATAGGATTAGATACACGGCTCAGCAGACAGTATCACACAGGAGAGGATTAGATACACAGCTCAGCAGACAGTATCACACAGGATAGGATTAGATACACGGCTCAGCAGACAGTATCACACAGGATAGGATTAGATACACGGCTCAGCAGACAGTATCACACAGGATAGGATTAGATACACGGCTCAGCAGATGGTATCACACAGGATAGGATTAGATACACAGCTCAGCAGACAGTATCACACAGGATAGGATTAGATACACAGCTCAGCAGACGGTATCACACAGGATAGGATTAGATACACAGCTCAGCAGACAGTAACACACAGGAGAGGATTAGATACACAGCTCAGCAGACAGTATCACACAGGATAGGATTAGATACACAGCTCAGCAGACGGTATCACACAGGATAGGATTAGATACACAGCTCAGCAGACAGTAACACACAGGATAGGATTAGATACACGGCTCAGCAGATGGTATCACACAGGATAGGATTAGATACACGGCTCAGCAGACAGTATCACACAGGAGAGGATTAGATACACAGCTCAGCAGACAGTATCACACAGGATAGGATTAGATACACAGCTCAGCAGACGGTATCACAGAGGATAGGATTAGATACACAGCTCAGCAGACGGTATCACACAGGATAGGATTAGATACACGGCTCAGCAGACAGTATCACACAGGATAGGATTAGATACACAGCTCAGCAGACAGTATCACACAGGATAGGATTAGATACACTGCTCCATAGACAGTATCACACAGGATAGGATTAGATACACGGCTCAGCAGATGGTATCACACAGGAGAGGATTAGATACACGGCTCAGCAGACAGTATCACACAGGATAGGATTAGATACACAGCTCAGCAGACAGTATCACACAGGATAGGATTAGATACACGGCTCAGCAGACAGTATCACACAGGATAGAATTAGATACACAGCTCAGCAGACAGTATCACACAGGATAGAATTAGATACACGGCTCAGCAGACAGTATCACACAGGATAGAATTAGATACACAGCTCAGCAGACAGTATCACACAGGATAGGATTAGATACACAGCTCAGCAGACAGTATCACACAGGATAGGATTAGATACACGGCTCAGCAGACAGTATCACACAGGATAGGATTAGATACACAGCTCAGCAGACAGTATAACACAGGATAGGATTAGATACACGGCTCAGCAGACAGTATCACACAGGACAGGATTAGATACACGGCTCAGCAGAAAGCATCACACAGGATAGGATTAGATACACGGCTCAGCAGACAGTATCACACAGGAGAGGATTAGATACACAGCTCAGCAGACAGTATCACACAGGAGAGGATTAGATACATGGCTCAGCAGACAGTATCACAGCATAGGATTAGATACACGGCTCAGCAGACAGTATCACACAGGATAGGATTAGATACATGGCTCAGCAGACAGTATCACACAGGATAGGATTAGATACACGGCTCAGCAGACAGTATCACACAGGATAGGATTAGATACACTGCTCAGCAGACAGTATCACACAGGATAGGATTAGATACACTGCTCAGCAGACAGTATCACACAGGATAGGATTAGATACACAGCTCAGCAGACAGTATCACACAGGATAGGATTAGATACACAGCTCAGCATACAGTATCACACAGGATAGGATTAGATACACAGCTCAGCATACAGTATCACACAGGATAGGATTAGATACACTGCTCAGCAGACAGTATCACACAGGATAGGATTAGATACAGCTCTGCAGACAGTATCACACAGGATAGGATTAGATACACGGCTCAGCAGACAGTATCACACAGGATAGGATTAGATACACGGCTCAGCAGACAGTATCACACAGGATAGGATTAGATACACGGCTCAGCAGACAGTATCACACAGGATAGGATTAGATACACGGCTCAGCAGACAGTATCACACAGGATAGGATTAGATACACGGCTCAGCAGACAGTATCACACAGGATAGGATTAGATACACGGCTCAGCAGACAGTATCACACAGGATAGGATTAGATACACGGCTCAGCAGACAGTATCACACAGGATAGGATTAGATACATGGCTCAGCAGACAGTATCACACAGGATAGGATTAGATACACGGCTCAGCAGACAGTATCACAGAGGATAGGATTAGATACACGGCTCAGCAGACAGTATCATACAGGATAGGATTAGATACATGGCTCAGCAGACAGGATCACACAGGATAGGATTAGATACACGGCTCAGCAGACAGTATCACACAGGATAGGATTAGATACACGGCTCAGCAGACAGTATCACACAGGATAGGATTAGATACACGGCTCAGCAGACAGTATCACAGAGGATAGGATTAGATACACGGCTCAGCAGACAGTATCATACAGGATAGGATTAGATACATGGCTCAGCAGTCAGTATCACACATGGTAGGATTAGATACAGCAGCCTGTCAATGATCTCTTAATGTAACTTTTCCTCATGAAGTCTCCTATGGCTGACATGACCGCAGATTGCTGACAATGTAGTCCAGGGGAAGAGCAGTAAGGCCGGAGCTCGCTGCCCGGATCATGGCCGCCGCCGCCGCACATCAAACACAGGATTTTGACATTTTACTGGTTTTGGTCACTGAATGTAAATATAGAGACTGGAAATAAATAGAGGAAGTGGAGACTCAGGAAGCAAATATTTCACATAGAAAGTAACAAAGTAAGAAAGAAAGAAAAATAAAACATCAGCAAAACTGATAAGAGCGGAGCGGCGAGCAGAGAGCAGAGCAGAGCAGAGAGAGCAGAGCAGAGAGAGCAGAGCACAGAGAGCAGAGCGCAGAGAGCAGAGAGAACAGAGCAGAACGCAGAGAGCAGAGCACAGAGAGCAGAGCACAGAGAACAGAGCAGAGCACAGAGAGCAGAGCAGAGCAGAGAGAGCAGAGCAGAGAGAGCAGAGCGTGCAGAGCACAGAGAGCAGAGCACAGAGAGCAGAGCACAGAGAGCAGAGCACAGAGAGCAGAGCAGAACGCAGAGAGCAGAGCGAAGAGAGCAGAGCGAAGAGAGCAGAGCACAGAGAGCAGAGCACAGAGAACAGAGCAGAGCGCAGAGAGCAGAGCACAGAGAACAGAGCAGAGCAGAGAGCAGAGCACAGAGAGCAGAGCACAGAGAGCACAGAGAGCAGAGCGAAGAGAGCAGAGCACAGAGAGCAGAGCACAGAGAGCAGAGCGAAGAGAGCAGAGCACAGAGAGCAGAGCACAGAGAGTAGAGCACAGAGAGTAGAGCACAGAGAGTAGAGCACAGAGAGCAGAGCGAAGAGAGCAGAGCACAGAGAGCAGAGCAGAGCACAGAGAGCAGAGCAGAGCACAGAGAGCAGAGCGAAGAGAGCAGAGCACAGAGAGCAGAGCACAGAGAGCAGAGCACAGAGAGCAGAGCACAGAGAGCAGAGCACAGAGAGCAGAGCAGAGCGCAGAGAGCAGAGAGCAGAGCAGAGCACAGAGAACAAAGCAGAGAACAGAGAACAGAGCACAGAGCGCAGAGAGCAGAGCACAGAGAGCAGAGCACAGAGAGCAGAGCACAGAGAGCAGAGCGAAGAGAGCAGAGCACAGAGAGCAGAGCAGAGCACAGAGAGCAGAGCACAGAGAGCAGAGCGAAGAGAGCAGAGCACAGAGAGCAGAGCACAGAGAGCAGAGCACAGAGAGCAGAGCACAGAGAGCAGAGCGAAGAGAGCAGAGCACAGAGAGCAGAGCACAGCGCAGAGAGCAGAGCACAGAGAGCAGAGCAGAGCACAGAGAACAAAGCAGAGAACAGAGAACAGAGCACAGAGCGCAGAGAGCAGAGCACAGAGAGCAGAGCGAAGAGCACAGAGAGCAGAGCAGAGCACAGAGAGCAGAGCAGAGAGAAGAGCACAGAGAGCAGAGCAGAGCGCAGAGAGCAGAACAGAGAGCAGAGCACAGAGAGCATAACACAGAGAGCAGAGCGCAGAGCGCAGAGAGCAGAACACAGAGCAGAGCACAGAGAGCAGAGCACAGAGAGCAGAGCACAGAGAGCAGAGCAC
This sequence comes from Phyllobates terribilis, assembly GCF_046119375.1. Taxonomy (NCBI): domain Eukaryota; kingdom Metazoa; phylum Chordata; class Amphibia; order Anura; family Dendrobatidae; genus Phyllobates; species Phyllobates terribilis. Next base: position 180,239,341 of record NW_027362769.1, on the reverse strand, counting down.
AGAGAACAGCGAGCAGAACACAGAGCAGAGCAGAGCACAGAGAGCAGAGCACAGAGCAGAGCACAGAGAGCAGTGAGCCGCTCACCTCCGCGATCCTATTGGTGTCGTCTCGCCCGGGCCACTCCGGCTCGTAGATTTCTTGCAGACATTCTGTCAGTTTCTTGGAGGCTTCATGCATTGCTGGAACAGAGAGGGAAATGCTGGATTTCATCTCCAGGTGAAAAGGAAAATATGAAAAATATGGAAAAGCTCCAGACGGCTGCGACAGCCACTGAGGTCAGGACCCCTACATCAATGTGAAGGGGGATTAGGAGGGAGCAGGAGGTCAGGTGGTCCAACCTCATTGCTGATTTAACCTCATGGCCAGTGGTGCCGTCTCTTTTACGGCTCATGTCACTCAGATCTCACAATTCAGCAGGGTTTTCCCTCTTCACCAGATGTGCATCCACACTCCATGCAACAATACCTGCTGATCAGCGGCTTATGGGCAGCTGTGCTCGATACTGGAGCTTAGTCTCACTGCAGTACCAGGCATAGCCACACATGAATATTGGTGCCACATAGCCCCTTCATCCTACTAACTGAATGTCAGCCTCCACCAATTAAAAACTGAAGAGCGGCATTAATGTTTACACCAAGGGGAGACCCTATAAAGTATATGATTTTTTTCAGGTGACTCTCAGAATAATCTGTCCTGTGTGAACATGAGGAATAACACTATTTCTGGACATTCTTTGACTTGTATCCTGCAGTTTTCACTAGTTTTCCCTCTGCAGACTTTCGCTCTGATTTTCAGTTGTCTCTGAGCTAGTGGGTGCAGACAAGCTGCCATGTCGTCTCCATACACAGCACACACAGACATGAGCGATTCCTGCTATTGTAGTTGTCTGAGCACTGTATGACACTTTTATTTGTGCACTGTAAGGAAGTTGTAAAAAGTAATTGTTATTTGCAACCCTTTTATTATTTTGTAGCACGGATTTTCTGGCTCTAGTAGGGGTGCAACTGGCCCGGGTCTTCATTAGCAGGGCATACAATATTTTGCTAATGATCCCTGCACAAATTTTGATCTAGCCACATTTGGGTTATAATATGTATATACAGTGGGGAAGATAAGTATCTGATCCACTGCCGACTTTGCAAGTTTTCCCACCTACACAGAATGGAGAGATCTGTAATTTTTATCCTAGGTACACTTCACCTGTGAGAGACAGAATCTAAAAATAAAATCCAGAAAATCACATTGTAAGATTTTTACATAATAAATTGCATTTTATTGCATGAAATAAGTATCTGATCACCGACCAACCAGCAAGAATTCTGCCTCTCACAGACCTGTTAGTATTTCTTTAAGAAGCCTCCTACTCTGCACTCATTACCTGTATTAATTGCTCCTGCTAGAACTTGTTACCTGTATAAAAGACACCTGTCCACACACTCAATCAACCACACTCCAACCTCTCCACCATGGTCAAGACCAAAGAGCTGTCTAAGGACACCAGGGACAAAATTGGAGGCTGCACGAGGCTGGGATGGGCTACAGGACAATAGACAAGCAGCTCGGTGAGAAGGCAACAAAGGTTGACAAAATTATTAGAAAATGGAAGAAACACAAGATGACTGTCAATCTTCCTAGGTCTGGGGCTCCACGCAGGATCTCGCCTCGTGGGGTAAGGATGATTTTGAGAAAGGTCAGGAATCAGCCCAGAACTACACGGGAGGACCTGGTCAATGATCTGAAGAGAGCTGGGACCACAGTCTCAAACATTACCATTAGTAACACATTATATCGCCATGGATTAAAATCCTGCAGGGCACGCAAGGTCCCCCTGCTTACGCCAGCACAAGCCCTGGCCCGTTTGAAGTTCGCCAATGACCATCTGAATGATCCAGAGGAGGCATGGGAGAAGGTCATGTAGTCAGATGAGACCAAAATAGAACTTTTTGATATCAACTCCACTCGCTGTGTTTGGAGGAACAAGAATGATGAGTACAATCCCAAGAACACCGTCCCAACCGTGCAGCATGATGGGGGAAACATCATACTTTGGGGGTGCTTTTCTGCAAAGGGGACAGGACGAATGCACAGTATTGAAGGGAGGATGGATGGGGTCATGTATCGCAAGATTTTGGCCAGCAACCTCCTTCCCTCAGTAAGAGCATTGAAGATGGGTCGTGGCTGGGTCTTCCAGCATGACAATGACCCGAAACACACAGCCAGGGCAACTAATGAGTTGCTCCGTAAGAAGCATTTCAAGGTCCTGGAGTGGCCTAGCCAGTCTCCAGACCTGAACCCAATAGAAAATCTTTGGAGGGAGCTGAAATGCAATGTTACCCAGCGACAGCCCCGAAACCTGGAAGATCTGGAGAAGATCTGTATGGAGGAGGGGGCCAAAATCCCTGCTGCAGAGTGTGCAAACCTGGTCAAGAACTACAGGAAACGTCTGACCTCTGTAAATGTAACAAAGGTTTCTGGACCAAATATTAAGTTCTGTTTTTCTATTGTATCAAATACTTATTTCATGCAATAAAATGCAAATTAATTATGTAACAATCCAACAATGTGATTTTCCGGATTTTATTTTTAGATTTTGTCTCTCACAGGTGAAGTGACCTACGATAAAAATTACCGACCTCTCCATTCTTTGTAGGTGGGAAAATTTGCAAAATTTGCAGAGAATCAAATACTTATTTTCCCCACTGTGTATATATATATATATATATATATATATACATATATATATATATATACACCCCAACAGGCCACATTAGTGATATGACCAATGGCCAATGTGCTTTCTCCCCATATTGGATCTCTTGATAGAATATCCCATCAGGATCCCGGGAAAGCTGTGCAAGAGCTGTGACTGTCGGATTCACAGACGCTTGATTTCTGTTTGCAGCCCGTTCTGGAAATCGTCCTCGTTCGGGTCATTTTCCTATATAATCTCAGAATGTGCATTCATCAATGTACAGATAAAAGGCAGAGTCCGCACATCTGTCAGGAATTACCTTTTACTGAAGCCAGATACGTCCTCAAGTCCTTTTGAAGTTTGGAGCCTTCTGTCTGTAAAATAAGGGGGAGGGGGATTATTATTATTACATAAAATCACGGCAATCAGAATCACATTCCTAAAATGGAAACTAATGAAGACAGAATTGTTACAATGTATCAGTCTGAATGTAGCACAATGACAGAAGTAACCTATAACCCACCGCCCGTGATACAGCGGTCACCACAGTCCAGTGTCACATTACATTGCATTTATTTACAAAGTGACCACAAATAAGAACCACAGAGTCCTCATCCCCCGCCGCTCCCCTTCTACCGCTGCCCAGGTCCCTGCTACACTCTCTGCTTCCTCACCAGGAATGAGCATGTGATCGCTGCAGCCAATCACTGGTCACAGCGGTCACATGTCCATCCCCAACGGAAGCACAAGTGATTTAATTTATTTGTTTAATTATTTTGGGGGGGGGGGTGACCAACTTGAAAGTTAATGTCCACTTTTTACCAATAAATCATTTTAGGTGCATTTTTATTATGTGCAATTGCTACTTTTTCCTGACACAGAGCTCCAAACCCACTGCACAGCTTCACATTCAATATGCCTGTGGCTACCACTAGGGGGGAGCACTAAAGGTGTTATCATTGAGTTCAAAGTACGAGCAGTATACAGCAGGCTCCCCCTAGTGGTGGCTGCAGGTAGCCTGAAATCTCCTATTTAATCCCACTCCAGTACAGGAGATTCAGAGCATTAGTATAAATACTAAAAACCTGTCGGGCAGCTGGAGTTTCCGCCTCCTCCCACTAAACCCCAGCCACTTTCACCATCACTTTTTAAAAGTGGCGAAAGAAGCTCAAGTTTACCCAGATTTGCAACTTTTGCATGGCTTCATTTTTGGATTAAAGAAAGTAATAATCTCCTGATTTAATCTAAGTCTGGACATGCACTTTAAGGATCCAAATTGAGAGTTTTCTGGCTGCAGTGAATTATAGGGAACAGACACCCTACAGATTTGACGTTACCAATCTGTGCTATTTAGAGTCTGGGAGAGCAGCAATTGTCACCCTGGCATGCCAGGGGTTAATGCTGATTGTATAGGAGAAGGTTCTGTATGGGATCCAGCTGCGGGGGAGATACATGTGTTTTCTATCTGTAACTTCAGTTCATTAGGGGCCACCCAAGTCCAATCCTAAATCATCCCTGTGCCGTACATACAGATCCCTGAGTGTCGGGGGTCCTCCTCACCATCACCGCCGCCCCACCACTGACCAGGAGTCAGTAATTCCATGTGATCTGCCCCCCGTCTTTCGTGAAGATGTTGTCCTCGCAGTACAGGACACATTGCACAATGAGGCGGCAGAGGAGGCATCGCGTCTCCGTCCTCAATAACGATGACTCACAATCTGGATTCTGAGAAAATAAGGTGGGAGGCGTAAACTAAAAAAACAAAAATAGCTAATTCTAAATTCTGCGCTCATCGGGTGGTCTCCTATAAGTCCCTCTATACCCCCCTCCTACATGTACAGTGGTGGCCAAAAGTATTGGCACCCCTGTAATTCTGTCAGATAATACTCAGTTTCTTCCTGAAAATGATTGCAATCACAAATTCTTTGGTCTTATTATCTTCATTTAATTTGCTTGCAAGGAAAAAACACAAAAGAGAATGAAGCAAAAATCAAATCATTGATCATTTCACACAAAACTCCAAAAATGGGCCAGACAAAAGTATTGGCACCCTCAGCCTAATACTTGGTTGCACAACCTTTAGCTAAAATAACTGCGAACAACCGCTTCCGGTAACCATCAATGAGTTTCTTACAATGCTCTGCTGGAATTGTAGACCATTCTTCTTTGGCAAACTGCTCCAGGTCCCTGATATTTGAAGGGTGCCTTCTCCAAACTGCCATTTTGAGATCTCTCCACAGGTGTTCTATGGGATTCAGGTCTGGACTCATTGCTGGCCACCTTAGAAGTCTCCAGTGCTTTCTCTCAAACCATTTTATAGTGCTTTTGGAAGTGTGTTTTGAGTCATTGTCCTGCTGGAAGACCCATGACCTCTGAGGGAGACCCAGCTTTCTCACACTGGGCCCTACATTATGCTGCAAAATTTGTTGGTAGTCTTCAGACTTCATAATGCCATGCACACGGTCAAGCAGTCCAGTGCCAGAGGCAGCAAAGCAACCCCAAAACATCAGGGAACCTCCACCATGTTTGACTGTAGGGACCGTGTTCTTTTCTTTGAATGCCTCTTTTTTTTTCCTGTACACTCTATGTTGATGCTTTTTCCCAAAAAGCTCTACTTTTGTCTCATCCGACCAGAGAACATTCTTCCAAAACGTGTTAGGCTTTCTCAGGTAAGTTTTGGCAAACTCCAGCCTGGCTTTTTTATGTCTTGGGGTAAGAAGTGGGGTCTTCCTGGGTATCCTACCATACAGTCCCTTTTCATTCAGACACTGACAGATAGTACGGGTTGACACTGTCGCACCCTCGGACTGCAGGGCAGCTTGAACTTGTTTGGATGTTAGTCGAGGTTCTTTATCCACCATCCGTACAATCTTGCGTTGAAATCTCTCGTCAATTTTTCTTTTCCGTCCACATCTAGGGAGGTTAGCCACAGTGCCATGGGCTTTACACTTCTTGATGACACTGCGCACGGAAGACACAGGAACATTCAGGTCTTTGGAGATGGACTTGTAGCCTTGAGATTGCTCATGCTTCCTCACAATTTGGTTTCTCAAGTCCTCAGACAGTTCTTTGGTCTTCTTTCTTTTCTCCATGCTCAATGTGGTACACACAAGGACACAGGACAGAGGTTGAGTCAACTTTAATCCATGTTAACTGCCTGCAAGTGTGATTTAGTTATTGCCAACACCTGTTAGGTGCCACAGGTAAGTTACAGGTGCTGTTAATTACACCAATTACAGAAGCATCACATGATTTTTCAAACGGTGCCAATACTTTTGTCCACCCCCTTTTTTAGGTTTGGTGTGGAAATGTATCCAATTTGGCTTTAGGACAATTCTTTTTGTGTTTTTTCATTGAAGACAAATTAAATGAAGATAATAATACCAAAGAATTTGTGATTGCAATCATTTTCAGGAAGAAACTGAGTATTATCTGACAGAATTGCAGGGGTGCCAATACTTTTGGCCACCACTGTATCTGCTCTGTACAATAATTGGTTTATTTCAAGGGGGGGTGCCAATCATCTTGGCTAGAAGTAGTAGGTGCAGAAGTAGTAGTCACATTGGGGTCCTGGAGATTGAAGGGGCCCACAGGTTCTTTCCAGTATTATACATGGTAGATAGGGGCCCTTTACAGAGTCTTCCATGGGTTCCTGGAGTTTCATCGCTGGACCTCAGATATGTGAGATGCTAGGACAATGAGCAGGACGTGACTTTGCTACGTTGCTATGTACTTTTGCGATTTTTAGGTTTTATCCACTGATTTTTCATTGATAGAATTATATTAATGGGGTCTTATAGCGGCACACGGGGGGGCGCCATCAGCTGAAACGTGAATGTCCGGAGAGGTAAAGTCTTGATGCTATGATCTTATCTCTGCTCCGATCTATTGTTACATGTAATAAACACCGAGGATCTTCCGGGGGTCCATGTTCTGACACTCAGTGAGGTCGGGTGTAGGGGGCGTCGAATGTCATTGTGGACCAATGTGGCCCCTATGGGGCGGTAAGGCACCAGGAGGTCCTGGACACCCTTTATGATGGACACTGAACAGGTGGACGGCCGTCCGAATCCATAAGGGGGCCACCGGCTGTGTGAGGTTCATCTATTAGCTCATTTAGCTGGTCATGTGATGCTGTACTGATGCATCATGGGACGGATAGCAGAGCAGAGAGGAGAAAGGAGCAGAGTGAATTCTGACAGAGAAGTTGTGGGAAGTTCATGGAAGGAAGCACAAGAGAAGAGCAGACGGTGGTGGGAAATCAGGTGGAGGGTGCAGGGCGCAAATGCTGTAAGAAGTTCTACCAAACATTCACAAGACAACATTTTTACTGTCCATGATCAGCTCGGACGGACCCCTGACTACAGACCCCGGTAAGTGGACCCTCACTAAAGCTATTTGAATGCCCCTGTGTTATAGCTCTGCCCCTAATCCTCAGGAGGAGCCGGGGGATGGGTGGGGGGCCGTTATTCCCAGGTTCCATCATTTGTTGTGAAGATACTTTTATTTCCTCTGTATCCAAGGTCTTCTGTATTAGTGATGATTTTGTGGCCGCTCAGAAGCCAATGGCCATGGAGAATGAGCCGAGAGACAGGACGGCTGCCCGAAATGCGTGAAACTTCTCAGGATGTAGAGAAATGTAACTGTGACAACAAAGTCCTGGTCTCCATTCGCTTCTGTTATTCCAACATTGTCCACCTTGGTCCCCATTTACCCCGTCAGCCTCGGCCAGTATCTGGGGCACGTGAGCTCTGATTCGGGACCACCTGAGTTATTTCCTGGGCGACCTTCATGTGCATTTTGGTTTTCGTTTTCTTTTCCTTCCCACTGGATTTACATTTCATTTTCTTCATCAGTTTTTGCTCCTCGGATCCCGCGGTGAGAATTAAGCCTCCAGATGTCGTCAGAAGTCCTCGCTCAGCATCTCTTCAGGGTTTTCGGAGGTTGAGTCATTTCTATACTGAAAACATCCTGCAGGACACAAATTTCCTATATGAAGAAATCCTCGCAGCCACATGTCAGAAATAAAGGGCCGTGCACTGGTCACAATTAAAGGGATACTAACCGTGACCGTGATGGACGTTGCCAGGTACTGGATGTAGCAGCCTGTTTGCTAACATTTTTGCCGCCTTTGTCAGACTTTGGCTCTTTCCCAGATCTGGATTTTTGCCTCAGTGATCTATGTTCCACCCTGATAGAGTCACACACAGTTCACACCCACAGATTATGATATTCGCAGTTTGAGAAATATCAATGAACCCAAAGAAAAAAATTAAAGGGATAATAAGTGAGAGAAGGAAACTACACTGAATGCTGAAAACTGCAAGCAGGAATATTGTAAGAGCGATATTGTTACTCAGTATCGCTTACCTGATTGCTATCAGTAATAAAACCCTCCAGACGGGCTATAGACTGCAGTAAATATGGACACTCCATTATGGATGTGACTTACCTTGGGCAGTCCTGCTCTGGGCAATTGCTATGTAAGCAATTTCCTAATATTTTCTCTGGGCGATTTATATTTTTCTAACCATGTTTCCAGATCTTTTTTTTCCCTACATTATCATTAATTATGCACAGAGTGATCGACGCCAAATGTTTTTCACGTGGTGGTAAACGCTGTGTACATCTCTGCACGTCTCGTCTCCCCTTATGGTCCAGTAATGGAGGCCGCGCTTCATTTGGACTCACCAGCTGTTTGTTGAAGTTTTGCACGCATTGCTCAAACTGCTCGTCTTTCGTCTCATCTGCTTTCCCGAGTTTCTGCAGCACCTGGAGAAAAAAGAAAAGCAAGAAAACAAATGTTACAAAACCAGAAATAGCAAAAAAAAAAAAAAAACACATAGAAACATTCACATCAGTTCACACCTCCAGAGATATGGCATTGGGCTTGTCCCACACACTCCGGTCACCTTGCAAAAAGTAGTGAGAAAATTGGGGGTTGTGGTGTATTTAGATCTGACAGATTTATGCACACCAGCCCGCTAACAAGTGCCGGACCACCATATACAAATCCATTGGTGCAGACCAAGAATGTCAATGTCCCTTGAAATCTTTCTGAAATGTTAACAATGCTACATATAGGATTTGGGAGCCCCCTAAGAACGCTGCTCCCACCCTAGAGAGCAAGTGTGGAGCTTTACCAGGCACTGACATCAACCCTGGAAACCATAAAGATAAATGTCACAACAGCAACAGAAACATCCACATTCATTCTACAATTCCATGGAAATCTGGACAATGTTACTTTATCCTCAAGAGATACAGGGTGGATACACAAAAAAGCTCATAGTAAAGATATGTGCACAATGTGCTGCGGAAATTTCTGCATCTCTTGGCAGGAAAAAAATTGCAGCAGCAAATACCTGTATTTTTGCTACGTTTCTTACTTGCATTTTTGGTGCAGATTTTTCCCCACTCAATATTACTGGTGAAATCTGCAGCAAAAACGCTGAAAGAATTGATGCTGAATATTTAAACTTGCACCAAATCTGCAAATCATAAATAAGTAATGTGTGCACGAGACATCAGGATCTCATTCACTTTCCTGCCATCAAGAACCCCCTTCAGGTTCTGTGATATCTGCACTGAAAAAACGCAGCAAAAACGCAATGTGTGCACACAAGCTAAAGTGCAGGCTCATCTCCTAGTATATTAGAAAATCACAAAAATAATCATTTCTATTTGCACGAAAGAATTAGAAATGTCCAACTATAATAAAAAATAGATGTACCAACCCTTCTACACAATCATCCTTAACCAGTCACCTCCAGTCAATTATCCTAAACTGTCTGAACTAAAACATGGACATCGACACTCAAGTCTCAGCGATGACAATGACAAAGTGGCTCCTTGCAAAACCCTTGTCAGTTATCTGTCCATACATAGAGATTAGTCGGCCTCCTCTTATGCTTATATAGCGCCTTGATTATCACTGTCCCCATTGGACCTCAAAATCTGCATTCCCTATCAGGATGTCTAGGGTTAAATATACAGTTGTTGCCAAAAGTTTTAAGACTGAAAAACAAAAATTTGTATCAAAGTTTGGCTGCATCAGTGTTTTTTGCTCTTTTAGTCGCTGTTTCTATGGATACTGACATACAATTATAAACATTTCATAAATTTTTCACTTTTACTGACAAATCCATGAAGTTTCTGTGACGCCTCAATATTCCCAGCGCTGCCCCTTATTCTCCAGACTTCTGCCCTTCCCCCGGCAGCTGATATCAACTCCTGTACCAGATCCTGATTGATAGCCGCCTGTTATTGTCTCATCACAGCTCGTATGTACAAGAATATAACTACTATAATACTGCCCCCTATGTACAAGAATATAACTACTATAATACTGCCCCCTATATACAAGAATATAACTACTATAATACTGCCCCCTATGTACAAGAATATAACTACTATAATACTACCCCCTATGTACAAGAATATAACTACTATAATACTGCTCCTATGTACAAGAATATAACTACTATAATACTGCCCCTATGTAGAAGAATATAACTACTATAATACTGCTCCCTATGTAGAAGAATATAACTACTATAATACTGCTCCTATGTACAAGAATATAACTACTATAATACTGCCCCCTATATACAAGAATATAACTACTATAATACTGCCCCCTATGTACAAGAATATAACTACTATAATACTACCCCCTATGTACAAGAATATAACTACTATAATACTGCTCCTATGTACAAGAATATAACTACTATAATACTGCCCCTATGTAGAAGAATATAACTACTATAATACTGCTCCCTATGTAGAAGAATATAACTACTATAATACTGCTCCTGTGTACAAGAATATAACTACTATAATACTGCCCCTATGTACAAGAATATAACTACTATAATACTGCTCCTATGTACAAGAATATAACTGCTATAATACTGCTCCTGTGTACAAGAATATAACTACTATAATACTGCCCCTATGTACAAGAATATAACTACTATAATACTGCCCCTATGTACAAGAATATAACTACTATAATACTGCCCCCTATGTACAAGAATATAACTACTATAATACTGCCCCCTATATACAAGAATATAACTACTATAATACTGCCCCCTATGTACAAGAATATAACTACTATAATACTGCCCATATGTACAAGAATATAACTACTATAATACTGCCCCCTATGTACAAGAATATAACTACTATAATACTGCCCCCTATGTACAAGAATATAACTACTATAATACTGCCCCCTATATACAAGAATATAACTACTATAATACTGCCCCCTATGTACAAGAATATAACTACTATAATACTGCCCATATGTACAAGAATATAACTACTCTAATACTGCCCCCTATGTACAAGAATAACTACTATAATACTGCCCCCTATGTACAAGAATATAACTACTATAATACTGCCCCCTATGTACAAGAATATAACTACTATAATACCGCCTCCTATGTACAAGAATATAACTACTATAATACTCCCCTATGCACAAGAATATAACTACTATAATACTGCTCCTATATACAAGAATATAACTACTATAATACTGCTCCCTATGTACAAGAATATATTTACTATAATACTGCTCCTATGTACAAGAATATAACTACTATAATACCGCCTCCTATGTACAAGAATATAACTACTATAATACTCCCCTATGCACAAGAATATAACTATTATAATACTGCTCCTATATACAAGAATATAACTACTATAATACTGCTCCCTATGTACAAGAATATATTTACTATAATACTGCCCCTATGTACAAGAATATAACTACTATAATACTGCCCTCTATGTACAAGAATATAACTACTATAATACTGCCCCCTATGTACAAGAATATAACTACTATAATACTGCCCCCTATGTACAAGAATATAACTACTACAATACTGCTCCTATGTACAAGAATATAACTACTATAATACTGCTCCTATGTACAAGAATATAACTACTATAATACTGCCCCTATGTACCAGAATATAACTACTATAATACTGCTCCTATGTACAAGAATATAACTACTATAATACTGCTCCTATGTACAAGAATATAACTACTATAATACTGCTCCTATGTACAAGAATATAACTACTATAATACTGCCCCTATGTACAAGAATATAACTACTATAATACTGCCCCCTATGTACAAGAATATAACTACTATAATACTGCCCCTATGTACAAGAATATAACTACTATAATACTGCTCCTATGTACAAGAATATAACTACTATAATACTGCCCCCTATGTACAAGAATATAACTACAATAATACTGCTCCTATGTACAAGAATATAACTACTATAATACTGCTCCTATGTACAAGAATATAACTACAATAATACTGCCCCTATGTACAAGAATATAACTACTATAATACTGCCACTATGTACAAGAATATAACTACTATAATACTGCTCCTATGTACAAGAATATAACTACTATAATACTGCTCCCTATGTACAAGAATATAACTGCTATAATACTGCCCCCTATGTACAAGAATATAACTACTATGTACAAGAATACAACTACTATAATACTGCCCCTATGTACAAGAATACAACTACTATAATACTGCCCCTATGTACAAGAATATAACTGCTATAATACTGCCCCCTATGTACAAGAATATAACTACTATGTACAAGAATACAACTACTATAATACTGCCCCTATGTACAAGAATATAACTACTATAATACTGCCCCTATGTACAAGAATATAACTACTATAATACTGCTCCCTATGTACAAGAATATAACTACTATAATACTGCCCCTATGTACAAGAATATAACTACTATAATACTGCTCCCTATGTACAAGAATATAACTACTATAATACTGCTCCCTATGTACAAGAATATAACTACTATAATACTGCTCTTATGTACAAGAATATAACTACTATAATACTGCCCCTATGTACAAGAATATAACTACTATAATACTGCTCCCTATGTACAAGAATATAACTGCTATAATACTGCCCCCTATGTACAAGAATATAACTACTATAATACTGCCCCTATGTACAAGAATATAACTACTATAATACTGCTCCCTATGTACAAGAATATAACTGCTATAATACTGACCCCTATGTACAAGAATATAACTACTATAATACTGCTCCTATGTACAAGAATATAACTACTATAATACTGCCCCTATGTACAAGAATATAACTACTATAATACTGCTCCCTATGTACAAGAATATAACTGCTATAATACTGCCCCCTATGTACAAGAATATAACTACTATAATACTGCCCCCTATGTACAAGAATACAACTACTATAATACTGCTCCTATGTACAAGAATATAACTACTATAATACTGCTCCCTCTGTACAAGAATATAACTACTATAATACTGCTCCTATGTACAAGAATATAACTACTACAATACTGCCCCTATGTACAAGAATATAACTACTATAATACTGCCCCCTATGTACAAGAATATAACTACAATAATACTGCTCCTATGTACAAGAATATAACTACTATAATACTGCTCCTATGTACAAGAATATAACTACAATAATACTGCCCCTATGTACAAGAATATAACTACTATAATACTGCCACTATGTACAAGAATATAACTACTATAATACTGCTCCTATGTACAAGAATATAACTACTATAATACTGCCCCCTATGTACAAGAATACAACTACTATAATACTGCTCCTATGTACAAGAATATAGGTACTATAAAACTGCCCCCTAAGTACAAGATTATAACTACTATAATACTGACCCTATGTACAAGAATATAACTACTATAATACTGCTCCTATGTACAAGAATATAACTACTATAATACTGCTCCTATGTACAAGAATATAACTACTACAATACTGCTCCTATGTACAAGAATATAACTACTATAATACTGCCCCTATGTACAAGAATATAACTACTATAATACTGCCCCGTATGTACAAGAATATAACTACTATAATACTACCTCTATGTACAAGAATATAACTACTATAATACTGCTCCTATGTACAAGAATATAACTACTCTAATACTGCTCCTATGTACAAGAATATAACTACTATAATACTGCTCCTATGTACAAGAATATAACTACTATAATACTGCCCCTATGTACAAGAATACAACTACTATAATACTGCTCCTATGTACAAGAATATAGGTACTATAAAACTGCCCCCTATGTACAAGATTATAACTACTATAATACTGACCCTATGTACAAGAATATAACTACTATAATACTGCTCCTATGTACAAGAATATAACTACTATAATACTGCTCCTATGTACAAGAATATAACTACTACAATACTGCTCCTATGTACAAGAATATAACTACTATAATACTGCCCCTATGTACAAGAATATAACTACTATAATACTGCCCCGTATGTACAAGAATATAACTACTATAATACTACCTCTATGTACAAGAATATAACTACTATAATACTGCTCCTATGTACAAGAATATAACTACTCTAATACTGCTCCTATGTACAAGAATATAACTACTATAATACTGCTCCTATGTACAAGAATATAACTACTATAATACTGCCCCTATGTACAAGAATATAACTACTATAATACTGCCCCCTGTGTACAAGAATATAACTACTATAATACTGCCCCCTGTGTACAAGAATATAACTACTATAATACTGCTCCTAGGTACAAGAATATAACTACTATAATACTGCTCCTATGTACAAGAATATAACTACAATAATACTGCCCCTATGTACAAGAATATAACTACTATAATACTGCCACTATGTACAAGAATATAACTACTATAATACTGCTCCTATGTACAAGAATATAACTACTATAATACTGCCCCCTATGTACAAGAATACAACTACTATAATACTGCTCCTATGTACAAGAATATAGGTACTATAAAACTGCCCCCTATGTACAAGATTATAACTACTATAATACTGACCCTATGTACAAGAATATAACTACTATAATACTGCTCCTATGTACAAGAATATAACTACTATAATACTGCTCCTATGTACAAGAATATAACTACTACAATACTGCCCCTATGTACAAGAATATAACTACTATAATACTGCTCCTATGTACAAGAATATAACTACTATAATACTGCTCCTATGTACAAGAATATAACTACTATAATACTGCCCCTATGTACAAGAATATAACTACTATAATACTGCCCCGTATGTACAAGAATATAACTACTATAATACTACCTCTATGTACAAGAATATAACTACTATAATACTGCTCCTATGTACAAGAATATAACTACTCTAATACTGCTCCTATGTACAAGAATATAACTACTATAATACTGCTCCTATGTACAAGAATATAACTACTATAATACTGCCCCTATGTACAAGAATATAACTACTATAATACTGCCCCCTGTGTACAAGAATATAACTACTATAATACTGCCCCCTGTGTACAAGAATATAACTACTATAATACTGCTCCTAGGTACAAGAATATAACTACTATAATACTGCCCCTATGTACAAGAATATAACTACTATAATACTGCCCCGTATGTACAAGAATATAACTACTATAATACTGCCCCCTGTGTACAAGAATATAACTACTATAATACTGCTTCTAGGTACAAGAATATAACTACTATAATACTGCCCCTATGTACAAGAATATAACTACTATAATACTGCTCCTATGTACAAGAATATAACTACCATAATACTGCCCCCTATGTACAAGAATATAACAACTATAATACTGCCCCTATGTACAAGAATATAACTATTATAATACTGCACCCTAGGTACAAGAATATAACTACTATAATACTGCCGCCTATGTACAAGAATATAACAACTATAATACTGCACCCTATGTACAAGAATATAACTATTATAATACTGCCCCGTATGTACAAGAATATAACTACTATAATACTGCCCCTGTGTACAAGACTGTAACTACTATAATACTGCCCCTATGTACAAGAATATAACTACAATAATACTGCCCCTGTGTACAAGAATATAACTACTATAATACCGCCCCTATGTACAAGAATAGAACTACTATAATACTGCCCCCTATGTACAAGAATATAACTACTATAATACTGCCCCGTATGTACAAGAATATAACTACTATAATACTGTCCCGTATGTACAAGAATATAACTACTATAATACTGTCCCGTATGTACAAGAATATAACTACTATAATACTGCCCCGTATGTACAAGAATATAACTACTATAATACTGCCCCGTATGTACAACAATATAACTACTATAATACTGCCCAGTATGTACAAGAATATAACTACTATAATACTGCCCCGTATGTACAAGAATATAATTACTATAATGCTGTCCCGTATGTACAAGAATATAACTACTATAATACTGCCCCGTATGTACAAGAAAATAACTACTATAATACTGCCCCGTATGTACAAGAATATAACTACTATAATACTGCCCCGTATGTACAAGAATATAACTACTATAATACTGCCCCGTATGTACAAGAATATAACTACTATAATACTGCCCCGTATGTACAAGAATATAACTACTATAATACTGCCCCGTATGTACAAGAATATAACTACTATAATACTGCCCCGTATGTACAAGAATATAACTACTATAATACTGTACCGTATGTACAAGAATATAACTACTATAATACTGTACCGTATGTACAAGAATATAACTACTATAATACTGCCCCGTATGTACAAGAATATAACTACTATAATACTGTTCCTATGTACAAGAATACAACTACTATAATACTGCCCCGCATGTACAAGAATATAACTACTATAATACTGCCCCGTATGTACAAGAATATAACTACTATAATACTGTCCCGTATGTACAAGAATATAACTACTATAATACTGTCCCGTATGTACAAGAATATAACTGCTATAATACTGCTCCTATGTACAAGAATATAACTACTATAATAATGCTCCCTATGTACAAGAATATAACTACTATAATACTGCCCCCTATGTACAAGAATATAACTACTATAATACTGCCCCCTATGTACAAGAATATAACTGCTATAATACTGCTCCTATGTGCAAGAATATAACTACTATAATACTGCCCCTATGTACAAGAAGATAACTACTGTAATACTTCCCCCTATGTACAAGAATATAACTACTATAATACTGCCCCCTATGTACAAGAATATAACTGCTATAATACTGCTCCTATGTGCAAGAATATAACTACTATAATACTGCCCCTATGTACAAGAATATAACTACTATAATACTGTTCCTATGTACAAGAATATAACTACTGTAATACTTCCCCCTATGTACAAGAATATAACTACTATAATACTGCCCCCTATGTACAAGAAGATAACTACTGTAACATACCTGGCGGCGTCCTTGCATGGTGGTCCATCTCCCACTGTGCAAGAGCGCGCACTTGATCTCCAGTCCAGAATGTCTCTCTGGCTTCCCTCCTTGCTGTCTGTTTGTCTGTTTTGGCTGCATAGGGCGACGCCCGCTGAACTTCCTGTTTCTTGTACCTGCTGCGGACACGCCCCTGTTGCACCTTCAGCCTATTGCTGTCCATCTTTGGGTATTTATACCACCTTCTTCCTCAAGATGGCGCCTGAGCATTGTGTCCTGTCAGTTGGCTTTTTGTCTCTGACGTGCCAGGTCCTATCCTGTTTTCCTGCCTGTTCTCCAGTTCTGTGTCTGAACTGTGGTCTGTTCTTTTGAACACGCTTCTAGCCTGTTCTTTCGCCTTCTAGGGCTGTATTCCTAGATCTGCCTGTCTGTGCCTTGCGGTATCTGTTCCCGTCTGAACAGAGTCCTGTTTGTGTCCCAGCCTTGCTGTATTTGTTCCCGTTCCTCTGTTCCCAGTTGTCTGTGCCTCGTTTCTACTTTAGCCTTTTCTCCCTTTTCCCTCTATGTCTGTTTTCTGCGCCTTTCTGCAGAGTCTGAACTTGCTCCTAAATTCCTTCTCGTCGTCTCTGTAACTCTGTTGTGAATTTAGTGTACGCTCGCTACTTCTTTGCAAGTACTTTGTGTGCTTCTGGTTCTGCCTTTCCTTCTCTGTCTGTTCTTTGTGAACAGAGTCCTATCTCCTTGCCTTGTCTTGTTTGCCGCTCTGCGGTTCCCGCTCTGCTCCTGCCTTGTTTGCCGCTCTGCGGTTTCCACTCTGCTCCTGCCTTGTTTACCGCTCTGCAGTTTCCTCTCTGCTCCTGCTTAGCTTGCCGCTCTTGCGGTTTCTGCTCTGCTCCTGCCTTGTTTACCGCTCTGCGGTTTCCGCTCTGCTCCTGCCTTGTTTGCCGCTCTGCGGTTTCCGCTCTGCTCCTGCCTTGTTTGCCGCTCTGCGGTTTCCGCTCTGCTCCTGCCTTATTAGCCGCTCTGCGGTTTCCGCTCTGCTCCTGCCTTGTTTACCGCTCTGCGGTTTCCGCTCTGCTCCTGCCTTGTTTACCGCTCTGCGGTTTCCGCTCTGCTCCTGCCTACTTAGCCGCTCTGCGGCTTCCGCTCTGCTCCTGCCTTGTTTACCGCTCTGCGGTTTCCGCTCTGCTCCTGCCTTGTTTGCCGCTCTGCGGTTTCCGCTCTGCTGCGGCCTTCTTAGCCGCTCTGCGGTTTCCGCTCTGCTCCTGCCTTGTTTACCGCTCTTGCGGTTTCCACTCTGCTCTTGCCTTGCTTGCCGCTCCTGTGGTTTCTGCTCTGCTTCTGCTCGCTGCTCCGGCAGTCCTGTCCTGCTCTGCTTCTGCTCGCTGCTCCGGCAGCCCCGTCCTGCTCTGCATCTGCTCGCTGCTCCGGCAGTCCTGTCCTGCTCTGCTTGTGCTCGCTGCTCCGGCAGCCCCGTCCTGCTCTGCATCTGCTCGCTGCTCCGGCAGTCCTGTCCTGCTCTGCTTCTGCTCGCTGCTCCGGCAGCCCCGTCCTGCTCTGCATCTGCTCGCTGCTCCGGCAGTCCTGTCCTGCTCTGCTTGTGCTCGCTGCTCCGGCAGTCCCGTCCTGCTCTGCTCTTGCCCACCGCTTCGGGCGTTCCCTCTCTGCTGTGTTTGGCTACCGCATCTGCGGTTCTGTTTCTGTGTCCCAGTCTGTACTGGGCCTTGTCCTCTCTGAGCTCCAGCCCGTCCTTTCTGCCAGTACCTCCCTGCCTGCATACTCGCCTGTATCCACCCGTCTGCATACCTGCCGTGTTCGCTTATATCCACCAGTCTGAGCCAGCCTAACCTGCCTGTTCCAGTAATCCCTGTGTGGGTCAACCCCCGTGTCCGGAGTTTGACCTGGAGTAGCACCTGTTCCCTCTGCCCGGTTTCTCCCTGGTGCACTGGCGTCGTATGCCGTCGTGCCACCTTGGTCGGATCGGCCAGATACTTAGTCACGCCCCTCCAGGCACTCTCCGGTTCATGGTCCAGTGGAACCACTTCTCCCGCACACGCCAGTCAGTCCGGGCGTGTGCATAACAGCATGCTCAGGCCATGGTTCCCGTTGAGCCCCACGGCCTTCGCTCTCTGAGAAGTTTTCCAGCGAATACATGCATTAAAAATAAATAAATAATTTTTTTTTTTTTTTCTCAGCTGAGTTCCAGGCGAATTACGCACCTGTCCAGATGGATCTATCTGCTCTCGTTCCTGCGGATCCGCCACATTACTATGGGGATCCAAGACAAAGTCGTGCATTTGTGGAGCAATGCATGCTGCACTTCAAGTTCTACCCTCTATGTTTTCCCACCGATCGGGTTAAGGTGGCATTCATTATGTCTTACCTGGCGGGTGATGCCTTGGAATGGATCAACCCCCTATATGAAACACAGGATCCGATCCTCCTGGACCTAATGGCCTTCCTGGTGGCCTTTCTAATGGTCTTCGATGATCCTAACCCGGAGGCTCCTGCTGAAGCTTCACCTCCCAATATCCCGGAGCTGCCCCGATGGGTAATGTGTGTGGGTAGCGCAATAGTCCTCCAGCCCAATGAGACTACTGCCCACCCAGAATCCTCACAGGGTGACTACACTTTCCGGAATACTTCTCCCAACCTCAAGAGGCAGTCCAGACGTGCTAGACGTAGAGGCAAGCCGTCACGCCAGGGTCTGTCCTCCCTGAGACCTCCTGACCCCAACCTTGAAGTCCCTACTGAAGCTTCATCTCCCTGTATCCCGGAGAAGCCCCAACGGGTAATGAGCGTGGGTAGTGCTCCGGTTCTCCTGCCCGAAGAGACTTCTGCCCATCCAGACTCCACACAGGAGAACTTCCTGCACCCGGCATCAGATGCTTCACCCACTTTAACCGGTGTGCATGTCCAAGGATGCTCCAAAGCTGTGGTTACCTCTGAGTCTGTGCACCTCTACTACCTGGCGGAGGACCCCCTGTTGCCTCCTGAATCCTCCGGGATACCACTCGATGACAAATGGAGAGAGACTTCTCTACACTCGGTACTCGATACTTTGTCCGCTTCGTCCTGTGAGCCTGACAATGGGTACCCCAAAGTGGTAGTTACTCCCGAGTCTCTACACCCCTCCGACCAGGCGGAGGACCTCCAGTTGTCTCCAGAACCCTTCGGGGTGCTACCTGGTAGCGAAAGGACAGAGACTCTCCTATACTCTGTACCTGATACCTCGCTCGCTTCGTCCAGTGAGTCCAACCTAGTGTACTCCGAAGCAGAGGTTACTCCCGAGTCTCTACACCCCTCCGACCAGGCGGAGGACCTCCAGTTGTCTCCAGAACCCTTCGGGGTGCAACCTGGTGGTGAATGGACAGAGACTCTCCTATACTCTGTACCTGATACCTCGCTTGCTTCGTCCAGTGAGTCCGACCTTGTGTACTCTGAAGCAGAGGTTACCCTTGAGTCTCTACACCCCTCTGACCAGGCGGAGGACCTCCAGTTGTCTCCAGAACCCTTCGGGGTGCCACCTGGTGGTGAATGGACTGAGACTTTCCTATATTCGGTACCCGATACCTCGCCTGCTTCCTCCAGTGAGTCCGACCTAGTGTACTCTGAAGCAGATGTTTTCTCTGAGCCTCTGCACTCTTCTGACCCGGCAGAGGACCTCCAGTTGTTTCCTGAATTCTCCGGGGTACCACCAGATAACAAAGAGACAGTGACTTTTCCTCATTATGTACCTGATAACCCGTCTATTTCTTCCTGTGAGCTTGACAAGATGTACCTCGAAGCAGAGATTACCCCCAAGTCTCTGTCCCCCTCCAACCCGGTGAAGGACTTCCAGTTGTCTCCTGTACCCTCTGGGGTGCCACCTGAAAATATGTGGAGAGAGACTCCCTTGTGTGCTGTTCCTGGTACTCCACCCGTTTCGTCTGTTGCTAAGGATGGCTGGATAGGAGGTAGCATCCTAGCTAACCAGATGAGATCAATTTTCCCTGTGGACAGTGGAAGTGATCTCCTTGAAGTGAACGACTGGTCCTCGAATTCCCTGCGGAAGATTCTGGCAGGCCTGAAGAAGAGGGAGCGTAAGTGGGGGGGTACTGTAACATACCTGGCGGCATCCTTGCATGGTGGTCCATCTCCCACTGTGCAAGAGCGCGCACTTGATCTCCAGTCCAGAATGTCTCTCTGGCTTCCCTCCTTGCTGTCTGTTTGTCTGTTTTGGCTGCATAGGGCGACGCCCGCTGAACTTCCTGTTTCTTGTACCTGCTGCGGACACGCCCCTGTTGCACCTTCAGCCTATTGCTGTCCATCTTTGGGTATTTATACCACCTTCTTCCTCAAGATGGCGCCTGAGCATTGTGTCCTGTCAGTTGGCTTTTTGTCTCTGACGTGCCAGGTCCTATCCTGTTTTCCTGCCTGTTCTCCAGTTCTGTGTCTGAACTGTGGTCTGTTCTTTTGAACACGCTTCTAGCCTGTTCTTTCGCCTTCTAGGGGTTGTATTCCTAGATCTGCCTGTCTGTGCCTTGCGGTATCTGTTCCCGTCTGAACAGAGTCCTGTTTGTGTCCCAGCCTTGCTGTATTTGTTCCCGTTCCTCTGTTTCCAGTTGTCTGTGCCTTGCGGTATCTGTTCCCGTCTAAACAGAGTCCTGTTTGTGTCCCAGCCTTGCTGTATTTGTTCCCGTTCCTCTGTTCCCAGTTGTCTGTGCCTCGTTTCTACTTTAGCCTTTTCTCCCTTTTCCCTCTATGTCTGTTTTCTGCGCCTTTCTGCAGAGTCTGAACTTGCTCCTAAATTCCTTCTCGTCGTCTCTGTACCTCTGTTGTGAATTTAGTGTACGCTCGCTACTTCTTTGCAAGTACTTTGTGTGCTTCTGGTTCTGCCTTTCCTTCTCTGTCTGTTCTTTGTGAACAGAGTCCTATCTCCTTGCCTTGTCTTGTTTGCCGCTCTGCGGTTCCCGCTCTGCTCCTGCCTTGTTTGCCGCTCTGCGGTTTCCGCTCTGCTCCTGCCTTGTTTACCGCTCTGCAGTTTCCTCTCTGCTCCTTCTTAGCTTGCCGCTCTTGCGGTTTCTGCTCTGCTCTTGCCTTGCTTGCTGCTCCTGCGGTTTCCGCTCTGCTCCTGCCTTGTTTGCCGCTCTGCGGTTTCCGCTCTGCTCCTGCCTTGTTTGCCGCTCTGCGGTTTCCGCTCTGCTCCTGCCTTCTTAGCCGCTCTGCAGTTTCCGCTCTGCTCCTGCCTTGTTTGCCGCTCTGCAGTTTCCGCTCTGCTCCTGCCTTGTTTACCGCTCTGCGGTTTCCGCTCTGCTCCTGCCTACTTAGCCGCTCTGCGGTTTCCGCTCTGCTCCTGCCTTGTTTACCGCTCTGCGGTTTCCGCTCTGCTCCTGCCTTGTTTACCGCTCTGCGGTTTCCGCTCTGCTCCTGCCTTGTTTACCGCTCTGTGGTTTCCGCTCTGCTCCTGCCTTGTTTGCCGCTCTGCGGTTTCCGCTCTGCTGCGGCCTTCTTAGCCGCTCTGCGGTTTCCGCTCTGCTCCTGCCTTGTTTACCGCTCTTGCGGTTTCCACTCTGCTCTTGCCTTGCTTGCCGCTCCTGCGGTTTCTGCTCTGCTTCTACTCGCTGCTCCGGCAGTCCTGTCCTGCTCTGCTTCTGCTCGCTGCTCCGGCAGCCCCGTCCTGCTCTGCATCTGCTCGCTGCTCCGGCAGCCCCGTCCTGCTCTGCATCTGCTCACTGCTCCGGCAGTCCTGTCCTGCTCTGCTTGTGCTCGCTGCTCCGGCAGTCCCGTCCTGCTCTGCTCTTGCCCACCGCTTCGAGCGTTCCCTCTCTGCTGTGTTTGGCTACCGCATCTGCGGTTCTGTTTCTGTGTCCCAGTCTGTACTGGGCCTTGTCCTCTCTGAGCTCCAGCCCGTCCTTTCTGCCAGTACCTCCCTGCCTGCATACTCGCCTGTATCCACCCGTCTGCATACCTGCCGTGTTCGCTTATATCCACCAGTCTGAGCCAGCCTAACCTGCCTGTTCCAGTAATCCCTGTGTGGGTCAAACCCCGTGTCCGGAGTTTGACCTGGAGTAGCACCTGGTCCCTCTGCCCGGTTTCTCCCTGGTGCACTGGCGTCGTATGCCGTCGTGCCACCTTGGTCGGATCGGCCAGATACTTAGTCATGCCCCTCCAGGCACTCTCCGGTTCATGGTCCAGTGGAACCACTTCTCCAGCACACGCCAGTCAGTCCGGGCGTGTGCATAACAACTACTATAATATTGCCCCTATGTACAAGAATATAACTACTATAATACTGCTCCTATGTACAAGAATATAACTACTGTAATACTGCCCCCTATGTACAAGAATATAATTACTATAATACTGCCTCCTATGTACAAGAATATAACTACTATAATACTGCTCCTATGTACAGGAATATAACTACTATAATACTGCTCCCTATGTACAAGAATATAACTACTATAATACTGCTCCCTATGTACAAGAATATAACTACTATAATACTGCCCCTATGTACAAGAATATAACTACTATAATACTTCTCTCTATGTACAAGAATATAACTACTATAATACTGCTCCTATGTACAAGAATATAACTACTATAATACTGCTCCCTATGTACAAGAATATAACTACTATAATACTGCTCTCTATGTACAAGAATATAACTACTATAATACTGCTCTCTATGTACAAGAATATAACTACTATAATACTGCTCCCTATGTACAAGAATATAACTACTATAATATTGCCCCTATGTACAAGAATATAACTACTATAATACTGCCCCCTATGTACAAGAATATAACTACTATAATACTGCCCCTATGTACAAGAATATAACTACTATAATACTGCTGCTATGTACAAGAATAAAACTACTATAATACTGCTGCTATGTACAAGAATATAACTGCTTTAATACTGCTCCTATGTACAAGTATATAACTACTATAATACTGCTCCTATGTACAAGAATATAACTATTATAATACTGCTCCTATGTGCAAGAATATAACTACTATAATACTGCCCCTATGTACAACAATATAACTACTGTAATACTTCCCCCTATGTACAAAAATATAACTACTATAATACTGCCTCCTATGTACAAGAATATAACTACTATAATACTGCTCCTATGTGCAAGAATATAACTACTATAATACTGCCCCTATGTACAAGAATATAACTACTATAATACTGCCCCCTATGTACAAGAATATAACTACTATAATACTGCTCCTATGTACAAGAATATAACTACTATAATACTGCTCCTATGTACAGGAATATAACTACTATAATACTGCTCCCTATGTACAAGAATATAACTACTATAATACTGCCCCCTATGTACAAGAAAATAACTACTATAATACTGCTCCTATGTACAAGAATATAACTACTATAATACTGCTCCTATGTACAAGAATATAACTACTGTAATACTGCCCCCTATGTACAAGAATATAACTACTATAATACTGCCTCCTATGTACAAGAATATAACTACTATAATACTGCTCCTATGTACAGGAATATAACTACTATAATACTGCTCCCTATGTACAAGAATATAACTACTATAATACTGCTTCCTATGTACAAGAATATAACTACTATAATACTGCCCCTATGTACAAGAATATAACTACTATAATACTGCTCCTATGTACAAGAATATAACTACTATAATACTGCCTCCTATGTACAAGAATATAACTACTATAATACTGCTCCTATGTACAGGAATATAACTACTATAATACTGCTCCCTATGTACAAGAATATAACTACTATAATACTGCTTCCTATGTACAAGAATATAACTACTATAATACTGCCCCTATGTACAAGAATATAACTACTATAATACTGCTCTCTATGTACAAGAATATAACTACTATAATACTGCTCCTATGTACAAGAATATAACTACTATAATACTGCTCCCTATGTACAAGAATATAACTACTATAATACTGCTCCTATGTACAAGAATATAACTACTATAATACTGCCCCTATGTACAAGAATATAACTACTATAATACTGCCCCCTATGTACAAGAATATAACTGCTTTAATACTGCTCCTATGTACAAGAATATAACTACTATAATACTGCTCCTATGTGCAAGAATATAACTACTATAATACTGCCCCCATGTACAAGAATATAACTACTGTAATACTTCCCCCTATGTACAAGAATATAACTACTATAATACTGCCTCCTATGTACAAGAATATAACTACTATAATACTGCTCCTATGTGCAAGAATATAACTACTATAATACTGCCCCTATGTACAAGAATATAACTACTATAATACTGCCCCCTATGTACAAGAATATAACTACTATAATACTGCTCCTATGTACAGGAATATAACTACTATAATACTGCTCCCTATGTACAAGAATATAACTACTATAATACTGCCCCCTATGTACAAGAATATAACTACTATAATACTGCTCCTATGTACAAGAATATAACTACTATAATACTGCCCCCTTTTGTACAAGAATATAACTACTGTAATACTGCCCCCTATGTACAAGAATATAACTACTATAATACTGCTCCTATGTACAAGAATATAACTACTATAATACTGCTCCTATGTGCAAGAATATAACTACTATAATACTGCCCCTATGTACAAGAATATAACTACTGTAATACTGCCCCCTATGTACAAGAATATAACTACTATAATACTGCCTCCTATGTACAAGAATATAACTACTATAATACTGCTCCTATGTGCAAGAAAATAACTACTATAATACTGCCCCTATGTACAAGAATATAACTACTATAATACTGCCCCCTATGTACAAGAATATAACTACTATAATACTGCTCCTATGTACAAGAATATAACTACTATAATACTGCTCCTATGTACAGGAATATAACTACTATAATACTGCTCCCTATGTACAAGAATATAACTACTATAATACTGCTCCCTATGTACAAGAATATAACTACTATAATACTGCCCCCTATGTACAAGAAGATAACTACTATAATACTGCCCCTATGTACAAGAATATAACTACTATAATACTGCTCCTATGTACAAGAATATAACTACTATAATATTGTCCCCTATGTACAAGAATATAACTGCTATAATACTTCTCCTATGTACAAGAATATAACTACTATAATACTGCTCCTATGTACAAGAATATAACTACTATAATACTGCACCTATGAGCAAGAATATAACTACTATAATACTGCCCCTATGTACAAGAATATAACTACTGTAATACTTCCCCCTATGTACAAGAATATAACTACTATAATACTGCCTCCTATGTACAAGAATATAACTACTATAATACTGCTCCTATGTGCAAGAATATAACTACTATAATACTGCCCCTATGTACAAGAATATAACTACTATAATACTGCCCCCTATGTACAAGAATATAACTACTATAATACTGCTCCTATGTACAAGAATATAACTACTATAATACTGATCCTATGTACAGGAATATAACTACTATAATACTGCTCCCTATGTACAAGAATATAACTACTATAATACTGCTGCTATGTACAAGAATATAACTACTATAACACTGCTGCTATGTACAAGAATATAACTACTATAATACTGCTCCTATGTACAAGAATATAACTACTATAATACTGCTCCTATGTACAAGAATATAACTATTATAATACTGCTCCTATGTGCAAGAATATAACTACTATAATACTGCCCCTATGTACAAGAATATAACTACTATAATACTGCCCCCTATGTACAAGAATATAACTACTATAATACTGCTCCTATGTACAAGAATATAACTACTATAATACTGCTCCTATGTACAGGAATATAACTACTATAATACTGCTCCCTATATACAAGAATATAACTACTATAATACTGCCCCCTATGTACAAGAATATAACTACTATAATACTGCTCCTATGTACAAGAATATAACTACTATAATACTGCCTCCTATGTACAAGAATATAACTACTATAATACTGCCCCCTATGTACAAGAATATAACTACTATAATACTGCTCCTATGTACAAGAATATAACTACTATAATACTGCTCCTATGTACAAGAATATAACTACTGTAATACTGCCCCCTATGTACAAGAATATAACTACTATAATACTGCCTCCTATGTACAAGAATATAACTACTATAATACTGCTCCTATGTACAGGAATATAACTACTATAATACTGCTCCCTATGTACAAGAATATAACTACTATAATACTGCTCCCTATGTACAAGAATATAACTACTATAATACTGCCCCTATGTACAAGAATATAACTACTATAATACTGCTCTCTATGTACAAGAATATAACTACTATAATACTGTTCCTATGTACAAGAATATAACTACTATAATACTGCTCCCTATGTACAAGAATATAACTACTATAATACTGCCACTATGTACAAGAATATAACTACTATAATACTGCCCCCTATGTACAAGAATACAACTACTATAATACTGCCCCTATTTACAAGAATATAACTACTATAATACTGCCACTATGTACAAGAATATAACTACTATAATACTGCCCCCTATGTACAAGAATACAACTACTATAATACTGCCCCTACGTACAAGGATATAACTACTATAATACTGCTCCTATGTACAAGAATATAACTACTATAATACTGCCCCCTATGTACAAGAATATAACTAGTATAATACTTCCCCTATGTACAAGAATATAACTGCTATAATACTGCCCCCTATGTACAAGAATATAACTAGTATAATACTGCCCCTATGTACAAGAATATAACTACTATAATACTACCCCTATGTACAAGAATATAACTACTATAATACTGGCCCCTATGTACAAGAATACAACTACTATAATACTGCCCCTATGTACAAGAATATAACTACTATAATACTGCTTCTATATACAAGAATATAACTACTATAATACTGCTCCCTATGTACAAGAATATAATACTATAATACTGCCTCCTATGTACAAGAATATAACTACTATAATACTGCCCCTGTGTACAAGAAGATAACTACTATAATACTGCTCCTATGTACAAGAATATAACTACTATAATACTGCTCCTATGTACAAGAATATAACTACTATAATACTGCTCCTATATACAAGAATATAACTACTATAATACTGCCCCCTATGTACAAGAATATAACTACTATAATACTGCCCCTATGTACACGAATATAACTACTATAATACTGCTCCTATGTACAAGAATATAACTACTGTAATACTGCCCCCTATGTACAAGAATATAACTAGTATAATACTGCCCCTATGTACAAGAATATAACTACTATAATACTGCTCCCTATGTACAAGAATATAACTACTATAACACTGCCCCCGATGTACAAGAATATAACTACTATAATACTGCTTCTATATACAAGAATATAACTACTATAATACTGCTCCCTATGTACAAGAATATAATACTATAATACTGCCTCCTATGTACAAGAATATAACTACTATAATACTGCCCCTGTGTACAAGAAGATAACTACTATAATACTGCTCCTATGTACAAGAATATAACTACTATAATACTGCTCCTATGTACAAGAATATAACTACTATAATACTGCTCCTATATACAAGAATATAACTACTATAATACTGCCCCCTATGTACAAGAATATAACTACTATAATACTGCCCCTATGTACACGAATATAACTACTATAATACTGCTCCTATGTACAAGAATATAACTACTGTAATACTGCCCCCTATGTACAAGAATATAACTAGTATAATACTGCCCCTATGTACAAGAATATAACTACTATAATACTGCTCCCTATGTACA
This sequence comes from Phyllobates terribilis, assembly GCF_046119375.1. Classification (NCBI taxonomy): domain Eukaryota; kingdom Metazoa; phylum Chordata; class Amphibia; order Anura; family Dendrobatidae; genus Phyllobates; species Phyllobates terribilis. The sequence continues at coordinate 180,210,336 of NW_027362769.1, read as the reverse complement.
AGAATATAACTACTATAATACTGCTCCTATGTACAAGAATATAACTACTGTAATACTGCCCCTATGTACAAGAATATAACTAGTATAATACTGCCCCTATGTACAAGAATATAACTACTATAATACTGCTCCCTATGTACAAGAATATAACTACTATAATACTGCCCCCTATGTACAAGAATATAGCTACTATAATACTGCCCCCTATGTACAAGAATATAACTACTATAATACTGCTCCCTATGTACAAGAATATAACTACTATAACACTGCCCCCTATGTACAAGAATATAACTACTATAATACTGCTCCTATGTACAAGAATATAACTACTATAATACTGCTCCTATGTACAAGAATATAACTACTATAATACTGCTCCTATGTACAAGAATATAACTACTATAATACTGCTCCTATGTACAAGAATATAACTACTATAATACTGCTCCTATGTACAGGAATATAACGACTATAATACTGCTCCCTATGTACAAGAATATAACTACTATAATACTGCTCCCTATGTACAAGAATATAACTACTATAATACTGCTCCTATGTACAAGAATATAACTACTATAATATTGTCCCCTATGTACAAGAATATAACTGCTATAATACTTCTCCTATGTACAAGAATATAACTACTATAATACTGCTCCTATGTACAAGAATATAACTACTATAATACTGCACCTATGAGCAAGAATATAACTACTATAATACTGCCCCTATGTACAAGAATATAACTACTGTAATACTTCCCCCTATGTACAAGAATATAACTACTATAATACTGCCTCCTATGTACAAGAATATAACTACTATAATACTGCTCCTATGTGCAAGAATATAACTACTATAATACTGCCCCTAAGTACAAGAATATAACTACTATAATACTGCCCCCTATGTACAAGAATATAACTACTATAATACTGCTCCTATGTACAAGAATATAACTACTATAATACTGCTCCTATGTACAGGAATATAACTACTATAATACTGCTCCCTATGTACAAGAATATAACTACTATAATACTGCTGCTATGTACAAGAATATAACTACTATAACACTGCTGCTATGTACAAGAATATAACTACTATAATACTGCTCCTATGTACAAGAATATAACTACTATAATACTGCTCCTATGTACAAGAATATAACTATTATAATACTGCTCCTATGTGCAAGAATATAACTACTATAATACTGCCCCTATGTACAAGAATATAACTACTGTAATACTTCCCCCTATGTACAAGAATATAACTACTATAATACTGCCTCCTATGTACAAGAATATAACTACTATAATACTGCTCCTATGTGCAAGAATATAACTACTATAATACTGCCCCTATGTACAAGAATATAACTACTATAATACTGCCCCCTATGTACAAGAATATAACTACTATAATACTGCTCCTATGTACAAGAATATAACTACTATAATACTGCTCCTATGTACAGGAATATAACTACTATAATACTGCTCCCTATGTACAAGAATATAACTACTATAATACTGCCCCCTATGTACAAGAATATAACTACTATAATACTGCTCCTATGTACAAGAATATAACTACTATAATACTGCCTCCTATGTACAAGAATATAACTACTATAATACTGCCCCCTATGTACAAGAATATAACTACTATAATACTGCTCCTATGTACAAGAATATAACTACTATAATACTGCTCCTATGTACAAGAATATAACTACTGTAATACTGCCCCCTATGTACAAGAATATAACTACTATAATACTGCTCCTATGTACAGGAATATAACTACTATAATACTGCTCCCTATGTACAAGAATATAACTACTATAATACTGCTCCCTATGTACAAGAATATAACTACTATAATACTGCCCCTATGTACAAGAATATAACTATATAATACTGCTCTCTATGTACAAGAATATAACTACTATAATACTGTTCCTATGTACAAGAATATAACTACTATAATACTGCTCCCTATGTACAAGAATATAACTACTATAATACTGCTCCTATGTACAAGAATATAACTACTATAATACTGCCCCTATGTACAAGAATATAACTACTATAATAATGCTGCTATGTACAAGAATATAACTACTATAATACTGCCCCCTATGTACAAGAATATAACTACTATAATACTGCTCCTATGTACAAGAATATAACTACTATAATACTGCCCCCATGTACAAGAATATAACTACTGTAATACTTCCCCCTATGTACAAGAATATAACTACTATAATACTGCCTCCTATGTACAAGAATATAACTACTATAATACTGCTCCTATGTGCAAGAATATAACTACTATAATACTGCCCCTATGTACAAGAATATAACTACTATAATACTGCCCCCTATGTACAAGAATATAACTACTATAATACTGCTCCTATGTACAGGAATATAACTACTATAATACTGCTCCCTATGTACAAGAATATAACTACTATAATACTGCCCCCTATGTACAAGAATATAACTACTATAATACTGCTCCTATGTACAAGAATATAACTACTATAATACTGCCCCCTATGTACAAGAATATAACTACTATAATACTGCTCCTATGTACAAGAATATAACTACTATAATACTGCTCCTATGTACAGGAATATAACGACTATAATACTGCTCCCTATGTACAAGAATATAACTACTATAATACTGCTCCCTATGTACAAGAATATAACTACTATAATACTGCCCCTATGTACAAGAATATAACTACTATAATACTGCTCCTATGTACAAGAATATAACTACTATAATATTGTCCCCTATGTACAAGAATATAACTGCTATAATACTTCTCCTATGTACAAGAATATAACTACTATAATACTGCTCCTATGTACAAGAATATAACTACTATAATACTGCACCTATGAGCAAGAATATAACTACTATAATACTGCCCCTATGTACAAGAATATAACTACTGTAATACTTCCCCCTATGTACAAGAATATAACTACTATAATACTGCCTCCTATGTACAAGAATATAACTACTATAATACTGCTCCTATGTGCAAGAATATAACTACTATAATACTGCCCCTAAGTACAAGAATATAACTACTATAATACTGCCCCCTATGTACAAGAATATAACTACTATAATACTGCTCCTATGTACAAGAATATAACTACTATAATACTGCTCCTATGTACAGGAATATAACTACTATAATACTGCTCCCTATGTACAAGAATATAACTACTATAATACTGCTGCTATGTACAAGAATATAACTACTATAACACTGCTGCTATGTACAAGAATATAACTACTATAATACTGCTCCTATGTACAAGAATATAACTACTATAATACTGCTCCTATGTACAAGAATATAACTATTATAATACTGCTCCTATGTGCAAGAATATAACTACTATAATACTGCCCCTATGTACAAGAATATAACTACTGTAATACTTCCCCCTATGTACAAGAATATAACTACTATAATACTGCCTCCTATGTACAAGAATATAACTACTATAATACTGCTCCTATGTGCAAGAATATAACTACTATAATACTGCCCCTATGTACAAGAATATAACTACTATAATACTGCCCCCTATGTACAAGAATATAACTACTATAATACTGCTCCTATGTACAAGAATATAACTACTATAATACTGCTCCTATGTACAGGAATATAACTACTATAATACTGCTCCCTATGTACAAGAATATAACTACTATAATACTGCCCCCTATGTACAAGAATATAACTACTATAATACTGCTCCTATGTACAAGAATATAACTACTATAATACTGCCTCCTATGTACAAGAATATAACTACTATAATACTGCCCCCTATGTACAAGAATATAACTACTATAATACTGCTCCTATGTACAAGAATATAACTACTATAATACTGCTCCTATGTACAAGAATATAACTACTGTAATACTGCCCCCTATGTACAAGAATATAACTACTATAATACTGCCTCCTATGTACAAGAATATAACTACTATAATACTGCTCCTATGTACAGGAATATAACTACTATAATACTGCTCCCTATGTACAAGAATATAACTACTATAATACTGCCCCTATGTACAAGAATATAACTATATAATACTGCTCTCTATGTACAAGAATATAACTACTATAATACTGTTCCTATGTACAAGAATATAACTACTATAATACTGCTCCCTATGTACAAGAATATAACTACTATAATACTGCTCCTATGTACAAGAATATAACTACTATAATACTGCCCCTATGTACAAGAATATAACTACTATAATAATGCTGCTATGTACAAGAATATAACTACTATAATACTGCCCCCTATGTACAAGAATATAACTACTATAATACTGCTCCTATGTACAAGAATATAACTACTATAATACTGCCCCCATGTACAAGAATATAACTACTGTAATACTTCCCCCTATGTACAAGAATATAACTACTATAATACTGCCTCCTATGTACAAGAATATAACTACTATAATACTGCTCCTATGTGCAAGAATATAACTACTATAATACTGCCCCTATGTACAAGAATATAACTACTATAATACTGCCCCCATGTACAAGAATATAACTACTGTAATACTTCCCCCTATGTACAAGAATATAACTACTATAATACTGCCTCCTATGTACAAGAATATAACTACTATAATACTGCTCCTATGTGCAAGAATATAACTACTATAATACTGCCCCTATGTACAAGAATATAACTACTATAATACTGCCCCCTTTGTACAAGAATATAACTACTATAATACTGCTCCTATGTACAGGAATATAACTACTATAATACTGCTCCCTATGTACAAGAATATAACTACTATAATACTGCCCCCTATGTACAAGAATATAACTACTATAATACTGCTCCTATGTACAAGAATATAACTACTATAATACTGCCCCCTATGTACAAGAATATAACTACTATAATACTGCCCCCTATGTACAAGAATATAACTACTATAATACTGCCCCTATGTACAAAAATATAACTACTATAATACTGCCCCCATGTACAGGAATATAACTACTATAATACTGCTCCTATGTACAAGAATATAACTACTATAATACTGCCTCCTATGTACAAGAATATAACTACTATAATACTGCTCCTATGTGCAAGAATATAACTACTATAATACTGCCCCTATGTACAAGAATATAACTACTGTAATACTGCCCCCTATGTACAAGAATATAACTACTATAATACTGCCTCCTATGTACAAGAATATAACTACTATAATACTGCTCCTATGTGCAAGAAAATAACTACTATAATACTGCCCCTATGTACAAGAATATAACTACTATAATACTGCCCCCTATGTACAAGAATATAACTACTATAATACTGCTCCTATGTACAAGAATATAACTACTATAATACTGCTCCTATGTACAGGAATATAACTACTATAATACTGCTCCCTATGTACAAGAATATAACTACTATAATACTGCTCCCTATTTACAAGAATATAACTACTATAATACTGCCCCCTATGTACAAGAAGATAACTACTATAATACTGCCCCTATGTACAAGAATATAACTACTATAATACTGCTCCTATGTACAAGAATATAACTACTGTAATACTGTCCCCTATGTACAAGAATATAACTGCTATAATACTTCTCCTATGTACAAGAATATAACTACTATAATACTGCTCCTAGGTACAAGAATATAACTACTATAATACTGCACCTATGAGCAAGAATATAACTACTATAATACTGCCCCTATGTGCAAGAATATAACTACTGTAATACTTCCCCCTATGTACAAGAATATAACTACTATAATACTGCCTCCTATGTACAAGAATATAACTACTATAATACTGCTCCTATGTGCAAGAATATAACTACTATAATACTGCCCCTAAGTACAAGAATATAACTACTATAATACTGCCCCCTATGTACAAGAATATAACTACTATAATACTGCTCCTATGTACAAGAATATAACTACTATAATACTGCTCCTATGTACAGGAATATAACTACTATAATACTGCTCCCTATGTACAAGAATATAACTACTATAATACTGCTGCTATGTACAAGAATATAACTACTATAATACTGCTGCTATGTACAAGAATATAACTACTATAATACTGCTCCTATGTACAAGAATATAACTACTATAATACTGCTCCTATGTACAAGAATATAACTATTATAATACTGCTCCTATGTGCAAGAATATAACTACTATAATACTGCCCCTATGTACAAGAATATAACTACTGTAATACTTCCCCCTATGTACAAGAATATAACTACTATAATACTGCTCTCTATGTACAAGAATATAACTACTATAATACTGTTCCTATGTACAAGAATATAACTACTATAATACTGCTCCCTATGTACAAGAATATAACTACTATAATACTGCTCCTATGTACAAGAATATAACTACTATAATACTGCCCCTATGTACAAGAATATAACTACTATAATAATGCTGCTATGTACAAGAATATAACTACTATAATACTGCCCCCTATGTACAAGAATATAACTGCTTTAATACTGCTCCTATGTACAAGAATATAACTACTATAATACTGCTCCTATGTGCAAGAATATAACTACTATAATACTGCCCCCATGTACAAGAATATAACTACTGTAATACTTCCCCCTATGTACAAGAATATAACTACTATAATACTGCCTCCTATGTACAAGAATATAACTACTATAATACTGCTCCTATGTGCAAGAATATAACTACTATAATACTGCCCCTATGTACAAGAATATAACTACTATAATACTGCCCCCTATGTACAAGAATATAACTACTATAATACTGCTCCTATGTACAGGAATATAACTACTATAATACTGCTCCCTATGTACAAGAATATAACTACTATAATACTGCCCCCTATGTACAAGAATATAACTACTATAATACTGCTCCTATGTACAAGAATATAACTACTATAATACTGCCCCCTATGTACAAGAATATAACTACTATAATACTGCCCCCTATGTACAAGAATATAACTACTATAATACTGCCCCTATGTACAAAAATATAACTACTATAATACTGCCCCCATGTACAGGAATATAACTACTATAATACTGCTCCTATGTACAAGAATATAACTACTATAATACTGCCTCCTATGTACAAGAATATAACTACTGTAATACTGCCCCCTATGTACAAGAATATAACTACTGTAATACTGCCCCCTATGTACAAGAATATAACTACTATAATACTGCTCCTATGTACAAGAATATAACTACTATAATACTGCTCCTATGTGCAAGAATATAACTACTATAATACTGCCCCTATGTACAAGAATATAACTACTGTAATACTGCCCCCTATGTACAAGAATATAACTACTATAATACTGCCTCCTATGTACAAGAATATAACTACTATAATACTGCTCCTATGTGCAAGAAAATAACTACTATAATACTGCCCCTATGTACAAGAATATAACTACTATAATACTGCCCCCTATGTACAAGAATATAACTACTATAATACTGCTCCTATGTACAAGAATATAACTACTATAATACTGCTCCTATGTACAGGAATATAACTACTATAATACTGCTCCCTATGTACAAGAATATAACTACTATAATACTGCTCCCTATGTACAAGAATATAACTACTATAATACTGCTCCCTATTTACAAGAATATAACTACTATAATACTGCCCCCTATGTACAAGAAGATAACTACTATAATACTGCTCCCTATGTACAAGAATATAACTACTATAATACTGCTCCCTATTTACAAGAATATAACTACTATAATACTGCTTCTATGTACAAGAATATAACTACTATAATACTGTCCCCTATGTACAAGAATATAACTGCTATAATACTTCTCCTATGTACAAGAATATAACTACTATAATACTGCTCCTATGTACAAGAATATAACTACTATAATACTGCACCTATGAGCAAGAATATAACTACTATAATACTGCCCCTATGTGCAAGAATATAACTACTGTAATACTTCCCCCTATGTACAAGAATATAACTACTATAATACTGCCTCCTATGTACAAGAATATAACTACTATAATACTGCTCCTATGTGCAAGAATATAACTACTATAATACTGCCCCTAAGTACAAGAATATAACTACTATAATACTGCCCCCTATGTACAAGAATATAACTACTATAATACTGCTCCTATGTACAAGAATATAACTACTATAATACTGCTCCTATGTACAGGAATATAACTACTATAATACTGCTCCCTATGTACAAGAATATAACTACTATAATACTGCTGCTATGTACAAGAATATAACTACTATAATACTGCTGCTATGTACAAGAATATAACTACTATAATACTGCCTCCTATGTACAAGAATATAACTACTATAATACTGCTCCTATGTGCAAGAATATAACTACTATAATACTGCTCCTATGTACAAGAATATAACTACTATAATACTGCTCCTATGTACAAGAATATAACTACTATAATACTGCTCCTATGTACAAGAATATAACTACTATAATACTGCTCCTATGTACAAGAATATAACTACTATAATACTGCCCCCTATGTCCAAGAATATAACTACTATAATACTGCTCCCTATGTACAAGAATATAATACTATAATACTGCCCCCTATGTACAAGAATATAACTACCGTATATTCCGGCGTATAAGACGACTTTTGAAGACTGAAAAATCTTCTGTCTAGTCTGGGGTCGTCTTATACGCCGGTAATGCTTTTGAACTTTCAGAAATTGACATGCGGGGATACTCTGGGGGTGTTAATAAGCTGCCGTGGCCGTATCCCTGCCATGTCGGAGTTAATATAAGGTGGAGGGAGTTAAAATACGGCGGCGGTAGGTCCAGACAGTCAGCGCTTCTGTGCTGAAACGGACACATCGCTGCGTATTCCCAGCTCCGGACACAGCGCAGGGCTTCTGTGCCGACAGCTTTCACTTGTCACAGAAGCGCTGCGCTGTGTCCGGAGCTGGGAAGTTCGCATCGCTTCTGTGACAATATATGAAAAGCCGGCAATTCAGCAGCGGCATAAGCCGGCACCCGACAATTTAGAATAGAAAGAATAGAGCATCACACATAGATTAGATAGATAGAAACATGTCAGTCACATATATATGAAGTACAGTGACAGTGTTGCTTACTGTACTTGTCATTTAGTGTAAAGGATTTATTAAAAAAATAATAGTGTTTTCATGCACCGTCTCTTTAAAAAAGCCGGCCGGCAATTCAGCATCTGTACCCGACAATTTATAACAGAAAGAATAGAGCTTCACACATAGATTAGATAGATAGAAACATGTCAGTCACATATATATGAAGTACAGTGACAGTGTTGGTTACTGTACTTGTCATTTAGTATTAAAATAAAGGATTTATTATTAAAAAAATTGGCGTGGGGTTCCCCTTAATTTTAGGCTCTAGCGGAGGTTAAGCAGACAGCTGGGGCAGATGTTTGAAGCCTGGGAAGGGGGTAATACCCACGGAGCTTCCCAGGCTACTAATATGAGCCCCCAGCGGAATACCTAGCCTTTACTAGCTATTAAAATGGGGGATCCCAAAAAAATGACGTGGGGTCCCCCCTATTTTAATAGCTAGCAAAGGCTAGGCAGACAGCTGGAGGCTGATATTAATAGCCCAGGAAGGGAGCCATGAATATTGGCCCCCTCCCAGGCTAGAAACACCAGCCGTCAGCCGCCCCAGAAATGGCGCATTCATAGGATGCGCCAATTCTGGCACTTAGCCTCGCTCTTCCCACTGCCCTGGTGCGGTGGCAGTGGGGTAATAGGGCTGGGGTTGATGTCAGCTTATAATGCCAGCTGACATCAAGCCCAGGTTAGTAATGGAGAGGCGTCTATAAGACACCCCCATTACTAACCCCATAGTCAAAGTTACAAAAAAACACAAACACCCAGAATAAAGTCCTTTAATTGAAATAAACACACAATCCTTTATTGTTCTAAATTAAACCATACTTACCATCACACCCATTCCAGCTGAAGCCAACGATCTCCTGCAATAAAAGTAAAATAATAAAGCAACCTCATCCTTACCTTTCCATGGTTCCCAGGACAGCTTCAGCTCTGCTACATCGAGATGACAGGCTGGACCGCAGCAGAACGCTGCCATCCAGCCTGTCATCCCGCAGACACTGAGAAGCGCAGGCATGCTTGCGCTCCTCAGTGTCTCGCTGTGACGGCATCCAGATGAGCCGACAATGAACTCAGCTCACCTCCTGGACGTCCGTCACTGACAGCGTGGGAAACTTCTACTGCGCATGCGGGGAGCAGGAGAATTTTCCCACGCTGTCAGTGACGTGCATGAGGTGAGCTGAGTTCATTGGACATGATCTCAGCTCATCTGGATGCCGTCACAGTCAGACACTGAGGAGCACAAGCATGCCTGCGCTTCTCAGTGTCTGCGGGATGACAGGCTGGATGGCAGCGTTCTGCTGCGGTCCAGCCTGTCATGTGAATGTAGCAGAGCTGGACCGGTCCTGGGAACCATGGAAAGGTAAGGATGATGTTGCTTTATTATTTTACTTTTATTGCAGGAGATCGTTGGCTTCAGCTGGAATGGGTGTGATGGTAAGTATGGTTTAATTTAGAACAATAAAGAATTGTGTCTTTATTTCAATTAAAGGACTTTTTTCTGGGTGTTTGTGTTTTTTTTAAATACTTTACTAGAAATTCATGGTGGTCATGTCTAATATTGGCGTGACCCCATGAATTTCGGGCTTAGGGCCAGCTGATAATGCCAAGCTGGCCCTAACCCCTTTATTACCCAGTGAGCCACCGCACCAGGGCCCTGGATGAGTTGGGTACAGCGCCAGAAGATGGCGCTTCTATGAACGCGCCATTTTCCGGGGTGGCTGAGGACTGCAATTTTCAGCGGGGGGGGGGGGCAGAAAGCTTGGGCCTCCCTGCGCTGCAGATTCCAGCCCCCAGCTGCCTAGTTGTACCTGGCTGGACACAAAAATAGGGCGAAGCCCCACGTCTTTTTTTTTTTAATTATTTCATGAAATAATTAAAAAAAGAAGGGCTTCCCTATATTGTTGTGTCCGGCCAGGTACAAATAGGCAGCTGGTGGTTGGGGGCAGCCCGTTCCTGCCTGCTGTACCTGGCTGGACACAAAAATATGGCGAAGCCCCACGTCAACATTTTTGGGAAAAATTAATTACAAAATTAATAATAATTTAGGGACTGCATCTTTATTAACCCCTCAATTGTCATTTAGTGTTAAAATAAAGGATTTTTTAAAAAGAAAATTGGCGTGGGATCCACCATCATTATAGTCTCTAGCGGAGGTTAAGCAGACGGCTGGGGCAGATGTTTGAAGCCTGGGAAGGGGGTAATACCCACGGAGCTTCCCAAGCTACTAATATCAGCCCCCAGCTGAATACCTAGCCTTTACTAGCTATTAGAATGGGGGACCCCCCCAAAAAATGACGTGGGGTCCCCCCTATTTTAATATGTTTATGAGTGACAGTTTTCCTGCTATATACCTGCATGTCATAAGAATTTAAATTAAAAAAGGACCATGTTAAATTCAAATCTGTTTTTTTTTAATTTTTACCGGTGTTTGGTATGCGTTGGAAAAGGGGTAGTCTTATACGGTGAATATATCCTAAACTCTATATTTTAACAGGAAAGTAGGGGGGTCGTCTTATACACCAGGTCGTCTTATACGCCGGAATATACGGTACTATAATACTACCCCTATGTACAAGAATATAACTACTATAATACTGCCCCCTATGTACAAGAATATAACTACTATAATACTGCTCCTATATACAAGAATATAACTACTATAATACTGCTCCCTATGTACAAGAATATAATACTATAATACTGCCTCCTATGTACAAGAATATAACTACTATAATACTGCTCCTGTGTACAAGAATATAACTACTATAATACTGCTCCTATGTACAAGAATATAACTACTATAATACTGCTCCTATGTACAAGAATATAACTACTATAATACTGCTCCTATATACAAGAATATAACTACTATAATACTGCCCCCTATGTACAAGAATATAACTACTATAATACTGCCCCCTATGTACAAGAATATAACTACTATAATACTGCCTCCTATGTACAAGAATATAACTACTATAATACTGCCCCCTATGTACAAGAATATAACTACTATAATACTGCTCCTATGTACAAGAATATAACTACTATAATACTGCTCCTATGTACAAGAATATAACTACTGTAATACTGCCCCCTATGTACAAGAATATAACTACTATAATACTGCCTCCTATGTACAAGAATATAACTACTATAATACTGCTCCTATGTACAGGAATATAACTACTATAATACTGCTCCCTATGTACAAGAATATAACTACTATAATACTGCCCCTATGTACAAGAATATAACTATATAATACTGCTCTCTATGTACAAGAATATAACTACTATAATACTGTTCCTATGTACAAGAATATAACTACTATAATACTGCTCCCTATGTACAAGAATATAACTACTATAATACTGCTCCTATGTACAAGAATATAACTACTATAATACTGCCCCTATGTACAAGAATATAACTACTATAATAATGCTGCTATGTACAAGAATATAACTACTATAATACTGCCCCCTATGTACAAGAATATAACTACTATAATACTGCTCCTATGTACAAGAATATAACTACTATAATACTGCCCCCATGTACAAGAATATAACTACTGTAATACTTCCCCCTATGTACAAGAATATAACTACTATAATACTGCCTCCTATGTACAAGAATATAACTACTATAATACTGCTCCTATGTGCAAGAATATAACTACTATAATACTGCCCCTATGTACAAGAATATAACTACTATAATACTGCCCCCATGTACAAGAATATAACTACTGTAATACTTCCCCCTATGTACAAGAATATAACTACTATAATACTGCCTCCTATGTACAAGAATATAACTACTATAATACTGCTCCTATGTGCAAGAATATAACTACTATAATACTGCCCCTATGTACAAGAATATAACTACTATAATACTGCCCCCTATGTACAAGAATATAACTACTATAATACTGCTCCTATGTACAGGAATATAACTACTATAATACTGCTCCCTATGTACAAGAATATAACTACTATAATACTGCCCCCTATGTACAAGAATATAACTACTATAATACTGCCTCCTATGTACAAGAATATAACTACTATAATACTGCCCCCTATGTACAAGAATATAACTACTATAATACTGCCCCCTATGTACAAGAATATAACTACTATAATACTGCCCCTATGTACAAAAATATAACTACTATAATACTGCCCCCATGTACAGGAATATAACTACTATAATACTGCTCCTATGTACAAGAATATAACTACTATAATACTGCCTCCTATGTACAAGAATATAACTACTATAATACTGCTCCTATGTGCAAGAATATAACTACTATAATACTGCCCCTATGTACAAGAATATAACTACTGTAATACTGCCCCCTATGTACAAGAATATAACTACTATAATACTGCCTCCTATGTACAAGAATATAACTACTATAATACTGCTCCTATGTGCAAGAAAATAACTACTATAATACTGCCCCTATGTACAAGAATATAACTACTATAATACTGCCCCCTATGTACAAGAATATAACTACTATAATACTGCTCCTATGTACAAGAATATAACTACTATAATACTGCTCCTATGTACAGGAATATAACTACTATAATACTGCTCCCTATGTACAAGAATATAACTACTATAATACTGCTCCCTATTTACAAGAATATAACTACTATAATACTGCCCCCTATGTACAAGAAGATAACTACTATAATACTGCCCCTATGTACAAGAATATAACTACTATAATACTGCTCCTATGTACAAGAATATAACTACTGTAATACTGTCCCCTATGTACAAGAATATAACTGCTATAATACTTCTCCTATGTACAAGAATATAACTACTATAATACTGCTCCTAGGTACAAGAATATAACTACTATAATACTGCACCTATGAGCAAGAATATAACTACTATAATACTGCCCCTATGTGCAAGAATATAACTACTGTAATACTTCCCCCTATGTACAAGAATATAACTACTATAATACTGCCTCCTATGTACAAGAATATAACTACTATAATACTGCTCCTATGTGCAAGAATATAACTACTATAATACTGCCCCTAAGTACAAGAATATAACTACTATAATACTGCCCCCTATGTACAAGAATATAACTATATAATACTGCTCTCTATGTACAAGAATATAACTACTATAATACTGTTCCTATGTACAAGAATATAACTACTATAATACTGCTCCCTATGTACAAGAATATAACTACTATAATACTGCTCCTATGTACAAGAATATAACTACTATAATACTGCCCCTATGTACAAGAATATAACTACTATAATAATGCTGCTATGTACAAGAATATAACTACTATAATACTGCCCCCTATGTACAAGAATATAACTACTATAATACTGCTCCTATGTACAAGAATATAACTACTATAATACTGCCCCCATGTACAAGAATATAACTACTGTAATACTTCCCCCTATGTACAAGAATATAACTACTATAATACTGCCTCCTATGTACAAGAATATAACTACTATAATACTGCTCCTATGTGCAAGAATATAACTACTATAATACTGCCCCTATGTACAAGAATATAACTACTATAATACTGCCCCCATGTACAAGAATATAACTACTGTAATACTTCCCCCTATGTACAAGAATATAACTACTATAATACTGCCTCCTATGTACAAGAATATAACTACTATAATACTGCTCCTATGTGCAAGAATATAACTACTATAATACTGCCCCTATGTACAAGAATATAACTACTATAATACTGCCCCCTATGTACAAGAATATAACTACTATAATACTGCTCCTATGTACAGGAATATAACTACTATAATACTGCTCCCTATGTACAAGAATATAACTACTATAATACTGCCCCCTATGTACAAGAATATAACTACTATAATACTGCCTCCTATGTACAAGAATATAACTACTATAATACTGCCCCCTATGTACAAGAATATAACTACTATAATACTGCCCCCTATGTACAAGAATATAACTACTATAATACTGCCCCTATGTACAAAAATATAACTACTATAATACTGCCCCCATGTACAGGAATATAACTACTATAATACTGCTCCTATGTACAAGAATATAACTACTATAATACTGCCTCCTATGTACAAGAATATAACTACTATAATACTGCTCCTATGTGCAAGAATATAACTACTATAATACTGCCCCTATGTACAAGAATATAACTACTGTAATACTGCCCCCTATGTACAAGAATATAACTACTATAATACTGCCTCCTATGTACAAGAATATAACTACTATAATACTGCTCCTATGTGCAAGAAAATAACTACTATAATACTGCCCCTATGTACAAGAATATAACTACTATAATACTGCCCCCTATGTACAAGAATATAACTACTATAATACTGCTCCTATGTACAAGAATATAACTACTATAATACTGCTCCTATGTACAGGAATATAACTACTATAATACTGCTCCCTATGTACAAGAATATAACTACTATAATACTGCTCCCTATTTACAAGAATATAACTACTATAATACTGCCCCCTATGTACAAGAAGATAACTACTATAATACTGCCCCTATGTACAAGAATATAACTACTATAATACTGCTCCTATGTACAAGAATATAACTACTGTAATACTGTCCCCTATGTACAAGAATATAACTGCTATAATACTTCTCCTATGTACAAGAATATAACTACTATAATACTGCTCCTAGGTACAAGAATATAACTACTATAATACTGCACCTATGAGCAAGAATATAACTACTATAATACTGCCCCTATGTGCAAGAATATAACTACTGTAATACTTCCCCCTATGTACAAGAATATAACTACTATAATACTGCCTCCTATGTACAAGAATATAACTACTATAATACTGCTCCTATGTGCAAGAATATAACTACTATAATACTGCCCCTAAGTACAAGAATATAACTACTATAATACTGCCCCCTATGTACAAGAATATAACTACTATAATACTGCTCCTATGTACAAGAATATAACTACTATAATACTGCTCCTATGTACAGGAATATAACTACTATAATACTGCTCCCTATGTACAAGAATATAACTACTATAATACTGCTGCTATGTACAAGAATATAACTACTATAATACTGCTGCTATGTACAAGAATATAACTACTATAATACTGCTCCTATGTACAAGAATATAACTACTATAATACTGCTCCTATGTACAAGAATATAACTATTATAATACTGCTCCTATGTGCAAGAATATAACTACTATAATACTGCCCCTATGTACAAGAATATAACTACTGTAATACTTCCCCCTATGTACAAGAATATAACTACTATAATACTGCTCTCTATGTACAAGAATATAACTACTATAATACTGTTCCTATGTACAAGAATATAACTACTATAATACTGCTCCCTATGTACAAGAATATAACTACTATAATACTGCTCCTATGTACAAGAATATAACTACTATAATACTGCCCCTATGTACAAGAATATAACTACTATAATAATGCTGCTATGTACAAGAATATAACTACTATAATACTGCCCCCTATGTACAAGAATATAACTGCTTTAATACTGCTCCTATGTACAAGAATATAACTACTATAATACTGCTCCTATGTGCAAGAATATAACTACTATAATACTGCCCCCATGTACAAGAATATAACTACTGTAATACTTCCCCCTATGTACAAGAATATAACTACTATAATACTGCCTCCTATGTACAAGAATATAACTACTATAATACTGCTCCTATGTGCAAGAATATAACTACTATAATACTGCCCCTATGTACAAGAATATAACTACTATAATACTGCCCCCTATGTACAAGAATATAACTACTATAATACTGCTCCTATGTACAGGAATATAACTACTATAATACTGCTCCCTATGTACAAGAATATAACTACTATAATACTGCCCCCTATGTACAAGAATATAACTACTATAATACTGCTCCTATGTACAAGAATATAACTACTATAATACTGCCCCCTATGTACAAGAATATAACTACTATAATACTGCCCCCTATGTACAAGAATATAACTACTATAATACTGCCCCTATGTACAAAAATATAACTACTATAATACTGCCCCCATGTACAGGAATATAACTACTATAATACTGCTCCTATGTACAAGAATATAACTACTATAATACTGCCTCCTATGTACAAGAATATAACTACTGTAATACTGCCCCCTATGTACAAGAATATAACTACTGTAATACTGCCCCCTATGTACAAGAATATAACTACTATAATACTGCTCCTATGTACAAGAATATAACTACTATAATACTGCTCCTATGTGCAAGAATATAACTACTATAATACTGCCCCTATGTACAAGAATATAACTACTGTAATACTGCCCCCTATGTACAAGAATATAACTACTATAATACTGCCTCCTATGTACAAGAATATAACTACTATAATACTGCTCCTATGTGCAAGAAAATAACTACTATAATACTGCCCCTATGTACAAGAATATAACTACTATAATACTGCCCCCTATGTACAAGAATATAACTACTATAATACTGCTCCTATGTACAAGAATATAACTACTATAATACTGCTCCTATGTACAGGAATATAACTACTATAATACTGCTCCCTATGTACAAGAATATAACTACTATAATACTGCTCCCTATGTACAAGAATATAACTACTATAATACTGCTCCCTATTTACAAGAATATAACTACTATAATACTGCCCCCTATGTACAAGAAGATAACTACTATAATACTGCTCCCTATGTACAAGAATATAACTACTATAATACTGCTCCCTATTTACAAGAAGATAACTACTATAATACTGCTTCTATGTACAAGAATATAACTACTATAATACTGTCCCCTATGTACAAGAATATAACTGCTATAATACTTCTCCTATGTACAAGAATATAACTACTATAATACTGCTCCTATGTACAAGAATATAACTACTATAATACTGCACCTATGAGCAAGAATATAACTACTATAATACTGCCCCTATGTGCAAGAATATAACTACTGTAATACTTCCCCCTATGTACAAGAATATAACTACTATAATACTGCCTCCTATGTACAAGAATATAACTACTATAATACTGCTCCTATGTGCAAGAATATAACTACTATAATACTGCCCCTAAGTACAAGAATATAACTACTATAATACTGCCCCCTATGTACAAGAATATAACTACTATAATACTGCTCCTATGTACAAGAATATAACTACTATAATACTGCTCCTATGTACAGGAATATAACTACTATAATACTGCTCCCTATGTACAAGAATATAACTACTATAATACTGCTCCTATGTGCAAGAATATAACTACTATAATACTGCTCCTATGTACAAGAATATAACTACTATAATACTGCTCCTATGTACAAGAATATAACTACTATAATACTGCTCCTATGTCCAAGAATATAACTACTATAATACTGCTCCCTATGTACAAGAATATAATACTATAATACTGCCCCCTATGTACAAGAATATAACTACCGTATATTCCGGCGTATAAGACGACTTTTGAAGACTGAAAAATCTTCTGTCTAGTCTGGGGTCGTCTTATACGCCGGTAATGCTTTTGAACTTTCAGAAATTGACATGCGGGGATACTCTGGGGGTGTTAATAAGCTGCCGTGGCCGTATCCCTGCCATGTCGGAGTTAATATAAGGTGGAGGGAGTTAAAATACGGCGGCGGTAGGTCCAGACAGTCAGCGCTTCTGTGCTGAAACGGACACATCGCTGCGTATTCCCAGCTCCGGACACAGCGCAGGGCTTCTGTGCCGACAGCTTTCACTTGTCACAGAAGCGCTGCGCTGTGTCCGGAGCTGGGAAGTTCGCATCGCTTCTGTGACAATATATGAAAAGCCGGCAATTCAGCAGCGGCATAAGCCGGCACCCGACAATTTAGAATAGAAAGAATAGAGCATCACACATAGATTAGATAGATAGAAACATGTCAGTCACATATATATGAAGTACAGTGACAGTGTTGCTTACTGTACTTGTCATTTAGTGTAAAGGATTTATTAAAAAAATAATAGTGTTTTCATGCACCGTCTCTTTAAAAAAGCCGGCCGGCAATTCAGCATCTGTACCCGACAATTTATAACAGAAAGAATAGAGCTTCACACATAGATTAGATAGATAGAAACATGTCAGTCACATATATATGAAGTACAGTGACAGTGTTGGTTACTGTACTTGTCATTTAGTATTAAAATAAAGGATTTATTATTAAAAAAATTGGCGTGGGGTTCCCCTTAATTTTAGGCTCTAGCGGAGGTTAAGCAGACAGCTGGGGCAGATGTTTGAAGCCTGGGAAGGGGGTAATACCCACGGAGCTTCCCAGGCTACTAATATGAGCCCCCAGCGGAATACCTAGCCTTTACTAGCTATTAAAATGGGGGATCCCAAAAAAATGACGTGGGGTCCCCCCTATTTTAATAGCTAGCAAAGGCTAGGCAGACAGCTGGAGGCTGATATTAATAGCCCAGGAAGGGAGCCATGAATATTGGCCCCCTCCCAGGCTAGAAACACCAGCCGTCAGCCGCCCCAGAAATGGCGCATTCATAGGATGCGCCAATTCTGGCACTTAGCCTCGCTCTTCCCACTGCCCTGGTGCGGTGGCAGTGGGGTAATAGGGCTGGGGTTGATGTCAGCTTATAATGCCAGCTGACATCAAGCCCAGGTTAGTAATGGAGAGGCGTCTATAAGACACCCCCATTACTAACCCCATAGTCAAAGTTACAAAAAAACACAAACACCCAGAATAAAGTCCTTTAATTGAAATAAACACACAATCCTTTATTGTTCTAAATTAAACCATACTTACCATCACACCCATTCCAGCTGAAGCCAACGATCTCCTGCAATAAAAGTAAAATAATAAAGCAACCTCATCCTTACCTTTCCATGGTTCCCAGGACAGCTTCAGCTCTGCTACATCGAGATGACAGGCTGGACCGCAGCAGAACGCTGCCATCCAGCCTGTCATCCCGCAGACACTGAGAAGCGCAGGCATGCTTGCGCTCCTCAGTGTCTCGCTGTGACGGCATCCAGATGAGCCGACAATGAACTCAGCTCACCTCCTGGACGTCCGTCACTGACAGCGTGGGAAACTTCTACTGCGCATGCGGGGAGCAGGAGAATTTTCCCACGCTGTCAGTGACGTGCATGAGGTGAGCTGAGTTCATTGGACATGATCTCAGCTCATCTGGATGCCGTCACAGTCAGACACTGAGGAGCACAAGCATGCCTGCGCTTCTCAGTGTCTGCGGGATGACAGGCTGGATGGCAGCGTT
Source organism: Phyllobates terribilis (assembly GCF_046119375.1). Classification (NCBI taxonomy): domain Eukaryota; kingdom Metazoa; phylum Chordata; class Amphibia; order Anura; family Dendrobatidae; genus Phyllobates; species Phyllobates terribilis. The sequence goes on along the minus strand of NW_027362769.1, from coordinate 180,189,617 downwards.
CTGCTGCGGTCCAGCCTGTCATGTGAATGTAGCAGAGCTGGACCGGTCCTGGGAACCATGGAAAGGTAAGGATGATGTTGCTTTATTATTTTACTTTTATTGCAGGAGATCGTTGGCTTCAGCTGGAATGGGTGTGATGGTAAGTATGGTTTAATTTAGAACAATAAAGAATTGTGTCTTTATTTCAATTAAAGGACTTTTTTCTGGGTGTTTGTGTTTTTTTTAAATACTTTACTAGAAATTCATGGTGGTCATGTCTAATATTGGCGTGACCCCATGAATTTCGGGCTTAGGGCCAGCTGATAATGCCAAGCTGGCCCTAACCCCTTTATTACCCAGTGAGCCACCGCACCAGGGCCCTGGATGAGTTGGGTACAGCGCCAGAAGATGGCGCTTCTATGAACGCGCCATTTTCCGGGGTTGCTGCGGACTGCAATTTTCAGCGGGGGGGGGGGGGCAGAAAGCTTGGGCCTCCCTGCGCTGCAGATTCCAGCCCCCAGCTGCCTAGTTGTACCTGGCTGGACACAAAAATAGGGCGAAGCCCCACGTCTTTTTTTTTTTAATTATTTCATGAAATAATTAAAAAAAGAAGGGCTTCCCTATATTGTTGTGTCCGGCCAGGTACAAATAGGCAGCTGGTGGTTGGGGGCAGCCCGTTCCTGCCTGCTGTACCTGGCTGGACACAAAAATATGGCGAAGCCCCACGTCAACATTTTTGGGAAAAATTAATTACAAAATTAATAATAATTTAGGGACTGCATCTTTATTAACCCCTCAATTGTCATTTAGTGTTAAAATAAAGGATTTTTTAAAAAGAAAATTGGCGTGGGATCCACCATCATTATAGTCTCTAGCGGAGGTTAAGCAGACGGCTGGGGCAGATGTTTGAAGCCTGGGAAGGGGGTAATACCCACGGAGCTTCCCAAGCTACTAATATCAGCCCCCAGCTGAATACCTAGCCTTTACTAGCTATTAGAATGGGGGACCCCCCCAAAAAATGACGTGGGGTCCCCCCTATTTTAATATGTTTATGAGTGACAGTTTTCCTGCTATATACCTGCATGTCATAAGAATTTAAATTAAAAAAGGACCATGTTAAATTCAAATCAGTTTTTTTTTAATTTTTACCGGTGTTTGGTATGCGTTGGAAAAGGGGTAGTCTTATACGGTGAATATATCCTAAACTCTATATTTTAACAGGAAAGTAGGGGGGTCGTCTTATACACCAGGTCGTCTTATACGCCGGAATATACGGTACTATAATACTACCCCTATGTACAAGAATATAACTACTATAATACTGCCCCCTATGTACAAGAATATAACTACTATAATACTGCTCCTATATACAAGAATATAACTACTATAATACTGCTCCCTATGTACAAGAATATAATACTATAATACTGCCTCCTATGTACAAGAATATAACTACTATAATACTGCTCCTGTGTACAAGAATATAACTACTATAATACTGCTCCTATGTACAAGAATATAACTACTATAATACTGCTCCTATGTACAAGAATATAACTACTATAATACTGCTCCTATATACAAGAATATAACTACTATAATACTGCCCCCTATGTACAAGAATATAACTACTATAATACTGCCCCCTATGTACAAGAATATAACTACTATAATACTGCCCCCTATGTACAAGAATATAACTACTATAATACTGCTCCTACGTACAAGGATATAACTACTATAATACTGCTCCTATGTACAAGAATATAACTACTATAATACTGCCCCCTATGTACAAGAATACAACTACTATAATACTGCTTCCTATGTACAAGAATATAACTACTATAATACTGCCCCCTATGTACAAGAATATAACTACTATAATACTACCCCTATGTACAAGAATATAACTACTATAATACTGCCCCCTTTGTACAAGAATATAACTACTATAATACTGCCCCCTATGTACAAGAATATAACTAGTATAATACTGCCCCTATTTACAAGAATATAACTACTATAATACTGCTTCCTATGTACAAGAATATAACTACTATAATACTGCTCCTATGTACAAGAATATAACTACTGTAATACTGCCCCCTATGTACAAGAATATAACTACTATAATACTGCTCCTACGTGCAAGGATATAACTACTATAATACTGCTCCTATGTACAAGAATATAACTACTATAATACTGCCCCCTATGTACAAGAATACAACTACTATAATACTGCTTCCTATGTACAAGAATATAACTACTATAATACTGCCCCCTATGTACAAGAATATAACTACTATAATACTACCCCTATGTACAAGAATATAACTACTATAATACTGCCCCCTTTGTACAAGAATATAACTACTGTAATACTGCCCCCTATGTACAAGAATATAACTAGTATAATACTGCCCCTATGTACAAGAATATAACTACTATAATACTGCTTCCTATGTACAAGAATATAACTACTATAATACTGCCCCCTATGTACAAGAATATAACTAGTATAATACTGCCCCTATTTACAAGAATATAACTACTATAATACTGCCACTATGTACAAGAATATAACTACTATAATACTGCCCCCTATGTACAAGAATACAACTACTATAATACTGCCCCTACGTACAAGGATATAACTACTATAATACTGCTCCTATGTACAAGAATATAACTACTATAATACTGCCCCCTATGTACAAGAATATAACTACTGTAATACTGCCCCCTATGTACAAGAATATAACTAGTATAATACTTCCCCTATGTACAAGAATATAACTGCTATAATACTGCCCCCTATGTACAAGAATATAACTAGTATAATACTGCCCCTATGTACAAGAATATAACTACTATAATACTACCCCTATGTACAAGAATATAACTACTATAATACTGCCCCCTATGTACAAGAATACAACTACTATAATACTGCCCCTATGTACAAGAATATAACTACTATAATACTGCTTCTATATACAAGAATATAACTACTATAATACTGCTCCCTATGTACAAGAATATAATACTATAATACTGCCTCCTATGTACAAGAATATAACTACTATAATACTGCCCCTGTGTACAAGAAGATAACTACTATAATACTGCTCCTATGTACAAGAATATAACTACTATAATACTGCTCCTATGTACAAGAATATAACTACTATAATACTGCTCCTATATACAAGAATATAACTACTATAATACTGCCCCCTATGTACAAGAATATAACTACTATAATACTGCCCCTATGTACAAGAATATAACTACTATAATACTGCTCCTATGTACAAGAATATAACTACTGTAATACTGCCCCCTATGTACAAGAATATAACTAGTATAATACTGCCCCTATGTACAAGAATATAACTACTATAATACTGCTCCCTATGTACAAGAATATAACTACTATAACACTGCCCCCGATGTACAAGAATATAACTACTATAATACTGCTCCCTATGTACAAGAATATAACTACTATAATACTGCTCCTATGTACAAGAATATAACTACTGTAATACTGCCCCCTATGTACAAGAATATAACTAGTATAATACTGCCCCTATGTACAAGAATATAACTACTATAATACTGCTCCCTATGTACAAGAATATAACTACTATAATACTGCCCCCTATGTACAAGAATATAGCTACTATAATACTGCCCCCTATGTACAAGAATATAACTACTATAATACTGCTCCCTATGTACAAGAATATAACTACTATAACACTGCCCCCTATGTACAAGAATATAACTACTATAATACTGCTCCTATATACAAGAATATAACTACTATAATACTGCTCCTATGTACAAGAATATAACTACTATAATACTGCTCCTATGTACAAGAATATAACTACTGTAATACTGCCCCCTATGTACAAGAATATAACTAGTATAATACTGCCCCTATGTACAAGAATATAACTACTATAATACTGCCCCCTATGTACAAGAATATAACTAGTATAATACTGCCCCTATGTACAAGAATATAACTACTATAATACTGCCCCTATGTACAAGAATATAACTACTATAATACTGCCCCCTATGTACAAGAATATAACTGCTATAATACTGCCATATGTACAAGAATATAACTACTATAATACTGTCCCCTATGTACAAGAATATTACTACTATAATACTGCCCCTATGTACAAGAATATAACTACTATAATACTGCCCCCTATGTACAAGAATATAACTGCTATAATACTGCCATATGTACAAGAATATAACTACTATAATACTGCCCCCTATGTACAAGAATATAACTGCTATAATACTGCCATATGTACAAGAATACAACTACTATAATACTGCTCCTATGTACAAGAATATAACTACTATAATACTGCCCCTATGTACAAGAATATAACTACTATAATACTGCCCCCTATGTACAAGAATATAACTGCTATAATACTGCCATATGTACAAGAATATAACTACTATAATACTGCCCCCTATGTACAAGAATATAACTGCTATAATACTGCCATATGTACAAGAATATAACTACTATAATACTGCCCCCTATGTACAAGAATATAACTGCTATAATACTGCCATATGTACAAGAATACAACTACTATAATACTGATCCTATGTACAAGAATATAACTACTATAATACTGCCCCTACGTACAAGGACTGGAATTTCCCTTTACAGCGGCAATAAGTATGTCATTAATAATTAAAACAGTCTTGTGTTTACAGGTTGATGTAACATATTTGTATTTAAGTTTTTTCTTATTTATGGTAAAACAAAGGGAATGTGTTATTATTTATTTCCTCTGAGTAGGGAATGTAACACTCAGCGAGACGACGTTTCGTATAACATGTTACAGCTCGGCGGCTCCTGACTGTCCTCACTTGACATTAACAGCGGTCGACCTTCCCAGAATCCTTCAGTGCTGCTATATTTTACTGATATTGGTAAATTATTTAAGAGCTATGCATGATGAAACACCAGAGCATCTTCATTCCCACAGATCCCACCGGGATAGGTGACCCTGTCCTCAAGAAATGATCAAGGGAGCTGAATGCTCAGGCAATGTCATTGTCTGCTCTTCCAGAGTATGTTGTGGAATAGAGTGAAACCTGTCAATTTAAGGGGTCCCATGGGCCATATAAGGGTGGGAAGTTGGGGGTTAAGTACTATGACAATGCCAACAATGGGGATGTTCTTCAGACTGGGGTTAGAATTAGGGGTATGGGCCACCCAAGGGCAGGTTCTGAACTTGAACCCTGAAGAACACAGTACAGTTCGGTGTCACTATCCCTCAACCTTCCTGCATTTCACAGGATTTGCACTGTATATGTACTCCACACTGCAAGTGATACAATGTTATTAATGCACATATACACTGATAGTATATGCAACAGTGATAAACAGAGGGGTCTAAATTCACAAAACGGGTCTACAATCAGATGTTTCTACATCAGGGACTCACAAACGTCTATTGCAGTATTGGGCTGTGTGCCCACGATGCGTTTTTAAAGCATTTTTGCTATGGAATTTCCGCAGCGAAAACGCTTAAACGCTTGGTTATACGTGCCCCATGATCCCCAATGATAATCCGCATGTGCTGTGCACATGCTGCGGAAATTTCCACTGTGGATTATCATTGCGGAAAAATACGCAGCATGTCCATTAATTTTGCGGTCACGCAGCGTTTTTGCTGCCATTGACTTGCATTGAATCGCTTAAAATCCACATGACTACATGTGCACATGCGGATATTAAGCGATACAATGTGCGGATGGTACCCGGGTTTGGAGAAGAGGAGACTCTCATCCAGACTCGGGTACCATAGTACCTATAAAAAATAGAATTTAAAATTAAAAACAAACGTATACTCACCTTCCGATGTCCCCCGGTCTTTTCTCCGCTGCGTCCTGTCTCTTGTACGGCTTGCGGTGGTGTGAAAGGACCTTCCAGGACGTCATTTAGTCATGTGACAGGTCACGTGACCGCTGACGTCGGCGGTCGCGTGACCTGTCCATGACTAAATGACGTCATGAAAGGTCCTTTCACACCACCACAAGCCGTACAAGAGACAGGAAACAGCGGAGAAAAGACCGGGGGACATCGGAAGGTGAGTATAGGTTTATTTTTTACCATTTTTATTCTTTTTTTCAACTATTAACTTGGTCTCACTATATAAATCCATGCCGGTTGCATGGATTTATATAGTGTGACCAAGTTGTCAAGCACTTTTCCAAGTGATGCTAAAATCGCTTGTCAACCCGCATGCAGAAATGCATGCAAAAAACGCAAACGCTTGACAGACACTTCTACCTGGCAGGAAAAACGCATGTAAAATCTGCATGCGTTTTTCCTGCCAGGGAGATGCGGAAAAAATATGCAGCATTTCTGCATCGTGGGCACATAGCCTAAAGTCTCTGTATTCAGCTCCAGCATAAAACAGTATGACGTGTGCTCCTGAGCGCCCCCTAGTGGTGGCTGTAGGATCACAGAATTGTCCCATGGATCTGGATTATGCAGCAGATTTGTAGCTCAGAAACACAAAGCTCTGACTGCAGTAAAATAAACTGTGAAATGTATCAGCCCAGAATTATGATCCTAATAAACAACATGGAGGTAGAAGGTGGAGATTCACATGGAGCAGCAAACACACATTTTATATCCGAGTTTTCCCAATGCTTTGCTTCAGTTCAGCGGGTGTGACACATTGCGGGAACGGTATCAATTGTTTTGTTGGTTTTGGTGCAGAGACTTGTTGGAACCCATTAGGGAGTAGTTCTGCTATGACACAAGTTCTGGGGAAGCTACAAGGTAGAACAGTGAAGCAAAGTTGCAGCAGGTGATTGGAAAGAAAATCATATCGGACACACCTCAGGATGATGACAGAGATCTCTGCAGCTCCCAGGATGGTCCGGATGAGTCACCAAGGAAGGATTTATGGAGAATGCTTGGATTATATTGCAACCTGTGACTATAACGCTGCTGCAAAACTCAAACTACAGCATCTCCTGCATGATAGGGGTTGTACTTCTGCAACAGATGGAGAACCAGCGGTTTGGTCTGTAGGTCATGTCCGCTTAATATTACACACATCAATGCCATAATTGTCAGTTACCATGGTTACATCATTATAGAACACGGTCTGTGGATATTGTATCAGTGTATTTACAGGATATATAGGAAATGTATTGTAATAAAAGCCGTCACTGCGCCGCGCTCCATTCATTGTTCAGCGCGCCACATGAATCACGACAAGCAATAAGATTGTGAGGTCTACCTGAAGTCTTATGTATCTCTAACCTGCCCAAAAGAACAGCACAAGCCGCTCCTCCCATCAGCAAACACAAGATCTGGTTAATAAAACACAGAATCAGAGAGAAGGGGCTGTCAGTCCCATGTAAATAAAGCCTAAACATATATACAATGTATCAGTGCAGGAAATCTTCTGCAAACACAATAAAAGCAAAACAAGCCTCCAGACCTGATCCCTGGCTGACAGCTCTTATCTGCACTGATACATTGTAACAACCCATCAGCTATGTGACCAGGAGAGGATTTGTAGTGTCTGAAAGTAAACAAAATGTTTCCAATCACTTACAACTAGAAAGGTCTTGAAAATGACGAGTATCTGAATAAACACAGTATATTAGAAAATTGCAAAACTTTTTTATTGTGCAATGATTGAAGGGAGTTATTTCATCATCAATTGAGGCAGCTGGATGTCATAATCATAGTAAGAGAAGTGGAAGTCCACAGCCTTCAAACACTATTAATGGGCCCTGAAAAAAACATACTCCCCTACCAGACCAGCGCTGCTCCTCCATTATGCCACCCACCAGCTGTATCATGTGACTGTAGCCACTGATCGGCTGCAGCGGTCACGTGAAGCCAGGAGAAAGATGAGGGATGTCGCCAGCAAAAAGGATGACTGGTGCCGGTCCAGAAGGGGAGCATGTGGTTTCTTTTATTTTCATAAATATATTTTTGCACCACCCTTGGCCCATTAAAGGGAATCTGTTGGCAAGTTTGAGGACAGCATGAGACAGTAGCTGAGACACTTATTGTGCTGTGTGCTGTTGTTTACTTACAATGAATGTTTTCTCACCAGGAGATTATCACTGCTTGACTACAGCAGCCAGTGATCCCTTTTCCCCGACCACATCCCCTCCTATGATAAGCAGCTCACTGTCAATAAACTATGTACATAGAGAATCTAGTGTGGGCGGGGGTTAGCTGTGATGTGGGTGGGGGCAGCTTTCTCAGCTCTGCTTCATGCTACACTAAAAACTCTGATTGTGTCACAACTGCTGCACCCAATAAACTGACACATCGTTGGAATCAGGCTCACTTGCCCTGTATTATGCTGCTCTTAGATTAAATAGCAAAAACCTGCTGGCAGATCCCCTTTAATAAAGTGTATAGAAGTAGTGGCCCACCCCAATAATCCGAGTGCAGAGCCCCTGAATAGAGCAGTGCCTACTTTGGAGGGCTGTTCTACCACTGATGAGGTCACATACATTTCACTAGTTACCAATTAGTGTTACATGTCCCCTGCGCACTGGATATAACATATAACAGCCCATCTTGGGAGGTAGAAACGACAAGCTCCATTGTGGCAAGCTGATTACTGGGTGGGCACGCCGCTCCAAGCGCAACTAAAGGTTTCATTCATGGTCAATATGCTGTATTCGCTGTTCTGGTCAGAAGTCTCCAGTTTTTGTTCTTATTTTACTCCCGCAATTCCCCTGAGTTTTCTGGGTTTTTTTTTCTTTGTTTTTTTTTTTTAAATATGCAGAGATCTGGGCTTTTTTTTTACTTAGTGGCAATTTTTATGGTCTTTACCAAGGGGGTGTGGTCACGGGATAATTAGACAGAGTAACCTAAGTCACGCCCCTATAGACACACATGAGCCACGGCCACTTATTAAAACGGCCCAGATGTCTGGAAGCTTTAAAAAAAAAAAGCTGAAAACTAAGTGGAGAAGCGAGAACAAAATAAAGGCAAAAACTGGAAACTTCACCTGGTCACAGGCCTTCATTAAAGATGTTCATACATCTTCAAGAGCTGTCAGCAGAGCTGAATGTGTCACTTCTCCAGATGTAGCAGAGCTGAATGTGTCACTTCGCCTGAGGTAGCAGAGCTGAATGTGTCACTTCTTCGGATGTAGCAGAGCTCAATGTGTCACTTCTCCGGACGTAGCAGAGCTGAATGTGTCACTTCGCCTGATGTAGCAGAGCTGAATGTGTCACTTCTCCGGATGTAGCAGAGCTCAATGTGTCACTTCTCCGGACGTAGCAGAGCTGAATGTGTCACTTCGCCTGATGTAGCAGAGCTGAATGTGTCACTTCTCCGGATGTAGCAGAACTGAATGTGTCACTTCTCCGGATGTAGCAGAGCTCAATGTGTCACTTCTCCGGACGTAGCAGAGCTGAATGTGTCACTTCGCCTGATGTAGCAGAGCTGAATGTGTCACTTCTCCGGATGTAGCAGAACTGAATGTGTCACTTCTCCTGATGTAGCAGAGCTGAATGTGTCACTTCTCCGGATGTAGCAGAACTGAACGTGTCACTTCTCCAGATGTAGCAGAGCTCAATGTGTCACTTCTCCAGATGTAGCAGAGCTGAATGTGTCACTTCTCCTGATGTAGCAGAGCTGAATGTGTCACTTCTCCAGATGTAGCAGAGCTCAATGTGTCACTTCTCCTGATGTAGCAGAGCTGAATGTGTCACTTCTCCAGATGTAGCAGAGCTCAATGTGTCACTTCTCCTGATGTAGCAGAGCTGAATGTGTCACTTCTCCTGATGTAGCAGAGCTGAATGTGTCATTTCTCCAGATGTAGCAGAGCTCAATGTGTCACTTCTCCTGATGTAGCAGAGCTGAATGTGTCACTTCTCCTGATGTAGCAGAGCTCAATGTGTCACTTCTCCTGATGTAGCAGAGCTCAATGTGTCACTTCTCCAGATGTAGCAGAGCTGAATGTGTCACTTCTCCAGATGTAGCAGAGCTCAATGTGTCACTTCTCCTGATGTAGCAGAGCTGAATGTGTCACTTCTCCGGATGTAGCAGAACTGAACGTGTCACTTCTCCAGATGTAGCAGAGCTCAATGTGTCACTTCTCCTGATGTAGCAGAGCTCAATGTGTCACTTCTCCAGATGTAGCAGAGCTGAATGTGTCACTTCTCCAGATGTAGCAGAACTCAATGTGTCACTTCTCCAGATGTAGCAGAGCTCAATGTGTCACTTCTCCTGATGTAGCAGAGCTCAATGTGTCACTTCTCCAGATGTAGCAGAGCTCAATGTGTCACTTCTCCAGATGTAGCAGAGCTCAATGTGTCACTTCTCCTGATGTAGCAGAGCTCAATGTGTCACTTCTCCAGATACAGCAGAGCTGAATGTGTCACTTCTCCAGATGTAGCAGAGCTGAATGTGTCACTTCTCCTGATGTAGCAGAGCTCAATGTGTCACTTCTCCAGATGTAGCAGAGCTCAATGTGTCACTTCTCCAGATGTAGCAGAGCTCAATGTGTCACTTCTCCAGATGTAGCAGAGCTCAATGTGTCACTTCTCCTGATGTAGCAGAGCTGAATGTGTCACTTCTCCTGATGTAGCAGAGCTCAATGTGTCACTTCTCCTGATGTAGCAGAGCTCAATGTGTCACTTCTCCAGATGTAGCAGAGCTGAATGTGTCACTTCTCCAGATGTAGCAGAGCTCAATGTGTCATTTCTCCAGATGTAGCAGAGCTCAATGTGTCACTTCTCCTGATGTAGCAGAGCTGAATGTGTCATTTCTCCTGATGTAGCAGAGCTCAATGTGTCACTTCTCCTGATGTAGCAGAGCTGAATGTGTCATTTCTCCAGATGTAGCAGAGCTCAATGTGTCACTTCTCCTGATGTAGCAGAGCTGAACGTGTCACTTCTCTGGATGTAGCAGAGCTCAATGTGTCACTTCTCCTGATGTAGCAGAGTTGAATGTGTTATTTCTCTTTCCATTTCCTGGAACTGTTGGTAACACATTGTTAGGAATATCCATGGGCTTTTTTTTACTGCATTTTAAAGATATTCCCAACACGAGAGACGTGTTACAAACAAGCCAAACCCCGAGCATTTACTGACTCCAAACATCTCAGCTGTCCCTGAATCCCCACATTCCACAAAAATTGGAAAAACAGATGTTTGACCGCAGACCTAGTGAATGTAGTAACTGCTGGGGCGGCTCATGAGTCACCTTTTCCAAAATGTACGAACTTTTCAGGGAGGATCAGTATAGGTGAAAGTTCACAAGATTTAAAGAGAAGTGGCTCCTACTGCACCGGGTGAGGATTGCCGTCTAGTATTATACGTCTTCTTTCATGCAGCGAGAGCTTTACAAGAAAACCAAGAGTCTATGCTGAGAAGTCAAAGAATAATGGAAGTTTACACAATGGTAAAAAGACAAAGTAACTACAGCGCCACTTCTGACACCAGTGTCCAGGCCTAGAGGAGCCATAAAAAGCAGAAAGTAGATCGCCACCTAGTGGTGACAACAGTCAGCTGACATTTTCACATACATGGGGAGGATAGGGAAATAGTTCTCGATACTAATGAAATGGGGCATTGGAAACATCACTTGGACTGGGAAACTGCTCCAAATCCTCTGTGCTGCTGTTATAATGGTAGGTGGGAGGAAGTTTCTTATAATGACTCCCGTGTTCCCGGATAATGGCCGCTCTGCGATCAGTCTGTTTTGGAGCAGTGATTTCAGCTGCTGATTAATTCTCAGCCCCGGCGATCGCCCATGTCCTTCCCGTCTCCGCTCATCCTCCTCACTTTTTATTATCTATAAATAGATTGTTTCCATGGAGAAAGGATGAAAACGATGATCCGAGTAGGAATCTCCCGTATTTTATATCAGCCGCGTGACGGCGAACCTGTATCAACAGGGGGAAATAAGTGGTAAAAAGGACGCAGCACATCCTCCGTGCCAACAAACGGAGCAGTGGAGCGGACACAGGAAAGTCAGACGACAAGCAAAAAGGTGAAGCACCATAGACAAAAAGATGACACAATGCTGTCACAAATATCGCCATATACAGTGGATATAGAAAGTCTACACGCCCCTGTTAAAATGCCGGGTCATGAAACTTACTGAGAAGACTCATTTCAGAACTTTTCCTACTTTTTTAATGTCATCCATAATATGTACAAATCCATTGAGAAAGAAACTAAAATCATTTTTTGTTTGAAAATAAAAATAAACAAACCTAAACTACAAAAATGTGGTTGCATAAGTGTGAACACCCTCTTATAACTGGGGATGTGGTTGTGTTCAGAATCAGCCGATCACATTTCCCTCATGTTACACAGTAGTCAGCGCTCGGCCGCCGTCATTTACAGCGATTCTGATTAACCCCAGAGAAAGTATCGATGTTCTAGGAGAATTTTCCTGACATTTCCTGGTCTGTAAACAACTGACAACACAGCAAAAGGATCTCAGAAATTTATCAGTCAGGAGAACATACAAAAACATTTCCCAGGCATCAGATCTACCAGTGACACTGTGAAGACGTCATCAAGAACGGGATGAAATTTGGCACAACAGTGACATTTCCCAGAACTGGTCAAAAGACAAGAATTGATCAAAACACAAGAAGAAAATTGGTGCTAGAAGCTGCAAGAGGCCGACAGCGACATTAAAGGAGCTGCAGGAATTTCTGGCCAGTCCTGGTTGTGTACTGCATGTGACCGCAATCTCCTGCATTCCACATATGTCCGACCCAGATATATTTTTCCAAAACCTTCAAGTCAACCAAAAAGCATGTGGGGAACATGTTATGTCTGATGAGACTAAGGGTAAAATTTTGACCATAATTCCAAAAGTTGCACAGTTAACACTGTGCATCACCAGAAGATCATCATCCCCACAGTGAGGCATGGTGGGGGCAGCATTGTGCTTTGGGGCCGATTTTCAGCAGCTGGATCTGTGGCTTTAGCAAGGGGGAAAGAATAATGAACATTAAAAAAAAGCAGTACATTTTGCATCAAAACCTTCAGGCATCTGTTAAAAAGCTGACAATGAGGAATTTCACCTTTCTGCACCACAACGACCCTGAGTGACCTCCAAATCAGCAAAAAAAAACAGCTTCACCAGGAGAAGATGGAAGTTCAGGAACGGCTGAGCCCAGACCTGAACCCAAGTGACAATCTGTGGTGACCTGAAGAGCGTGCTGTACAAAGGAGATGCCCCTTAAATCTGACAGATGTGGAGCTCCTGCAAGGAGGATCGCCAATTCTGGATGTGCCGCACTGATGGACTTGGACCCAAAAAGACTGAACGCTGCCAGAAATACAGAGGGGACTGCAACAAAGTATTAGTGTAAGGGTGTGAAGATTTATGCAACCACATTATTTTACTTTATTTTTAAACCTGAAAAGATTTTAGCTTATTTTTGGATTTGTGTAGATTATAAGCGACATTAAAGGCGGAAAAAGATCCATTGCAGAGAACAACATTACTATGCAGAGACCAACTATTACTGCTACTGTATGTTGCCCCAAAATACTGCCATACAGTACCCAAATAACAACATATACTACCTAAATAAGATTACCACCTTAAGGTCTCCAAATAGTGCCACAATAAAGTCAACAAATAATGTGGCCACACCATGCACAGATACTACTACCACCATATGGTGCCCAAATTGTACCACAATATAATGAACAAATAATAACACCATACAAAACACAAATACTACCACCAAAGAGCGCCTGCAATATCCCAACATAGTGATCAAATAATAACACCATTATACAAGCCCAAATAATACCTTAATAGTCACCAAATAATGACACGTTACGTGCACAAATACCGCCATACAGTATCCAAATAATGCTACAATACTGGGATGATATAATAACACTACAGATCCCAGGTCTCATCTGAACAATGGTCCAATAATACTATACAATAATAATACTAAACGATACAGTGCAAAAAAATACCATCATCACACTGCCCAAATAATACTGCACTACAGTGATCATATAATACTGCGCCTCAGGAACTGCACAAGGTTTATAAGATGGAGAGGAGGATGAAAACAGAAAAGAGAAATCGGACGGCAGATGGGATATCAACACCGTCTCCAAGAGGCTTCATATCAGGAGCAAAAGTGTCACATCCCGAACTTCTCAGCCTCAGATAATGCGACTAATTAACCTTCTATTATTAGAGCCTCCATTCAGCTCCGAGCCGAGATATCACAGGATGATGAGCCGGATGGAGAGGAAGGCACGGAGTTCAGCGTCATTCAAAAGATTAGAAGGATTCATTATTGCATTTTATCGTTGACATGTTGTTTTGATTTGTGCAAAGTTCTTCTTTAAATTTGCGCCTTTTTTTTAAAGTCTATTTTATTTGAAAACCATCAACACGTACCACAAGACAAAAAAATAGAGATAAATCAGCGTCCTTCGTTTCTGGAAGAGAAAAGTCTGCCAGAACGATTAGTACCGTAATTTTCTGCCTCTGCAAAATGAACGATTGCTTGTTTTGACTGGCGGCCGAATGTTTGATATAGTCTAAGCGTCTGATCGGGAATTTGGAATTTTTTCGGACGATCACAAGCACTGACCGCATCATTGACTGATCCAACAAGTGCAGTCTGAGCCAGTTGTTTCCCGCCAACAAACAACTGTCCGTCGCTCCACATTGGTCTCGTGTGTATGGAAACCTAAAGAGGAAACTTCCAGTTCTGTGATGCGGAAAACTCACAAATTTCAGCAAACTTTTCTCTCTTCTCATCACTTTGAAAAAAGTGGCAATAAAAATGGATGATATTTGTGAGTGGGTATGTGGCCAATATCAGTTCCTCCGATTTATCACTTGTACTTTACATCTGCTGTAATTAATGAGAGTTAGAGGGATTTTCCTCCACTGAAGAGTCTTTCTGATGGGGTAATAAAAAAAAAAAAAAAAATACTGTGCTAAAATCCTGATCTGGCTCCTCTGCACTCGCTGCTGTGTCTGCTGACATCAACATCCATTGCGGGATGACAAGTGACCGCTGCAGCCTATCAGCAGCTGCTGATCAACTGTGTCAGTCACATTGTGGAGAAAACCAGTGATTGGCTGCAGCGGTCATATGATAACCCCGCAGCCAGCTGACCGTCAGGGGACACAGCAGCGAGTGTAATAGCGATGTATCCCACATTTACAATAATTTTAAAGTACAATAAAATCCCAGTAATGGACTGAAAAGTGTCTGTAAATGCAGACCCCCAAGAAGGTGTTGGGGTACAGCCCCTCTTCTAGAGGCAGGATAATGACTGCATATCAGCCGTATTTTTGCCTTATCTAGACCTCTGGCAGCACAGGCCGTCACCGGGTCCTCTGCTACGTCACAGAAGAAGCACAAGAAACTTCATCTGCCCCGTGTAAAAAGCAAAACTAAATGAGATTCCCCATTCTCCTTCGTTACCAATAGACACTTTATTAATATGCATATTATATAAACACTGTCGATGGTCCCTTGGGGCGGACAATGAAACCACTACCTCTTTTCATTATATGTCCCAAGCTGCATCTACGGAATCTACTGAAACCGAGAAGAAGAAGAAGCTACTTTCTCACTAAGGCCACGGCCCCACTATCAGTATTTGGTCAGTATTTGTTCCCAGCAGTGGGAGACAAAACCAGGTGAGGAACAATCAGAGAAAAGATAGAATAGAAACAAGTCACCAATTCTGCATTTATCACCCGCTCCTGAGAAAGAATACTGACCGAATACTGATAGTGGGGCCGTGGCCTTACGGTGAACTACACTTCCCAGCATTCTGTGCTCTTAACTTGTTACATAAGACACAAGTACAGCGATACAATCAGGAACAGAACATCTCTGCACAAGGAGAAGGAGCGTCAGTCACTAGGAATAAAGATTATTGGTGCAAATCAGAACTTTCCTCGCGTGATCTCAGCCTCAGAGCAGAAATCTGTCCCAGACGCCTGCGGAGCGTTATATCAGCTGAGACGTAAAGGTGATTCACAACACAGAAGAGAAAAGTCATTCATAGAGAGAGGGTTTACAAGAAGCAACTACTGTTCAGTCATACGGTCCCGTCCTAATACAGGACGTAACCAACGATCAGTAATGTAATGTATGTACACAGTGACTGCACCAGCAGAATAGTGAGTGCAGCTCTGGAGTATAATACAGAATGTAACTCAGGATCAGTAATGTAATGTATGTACACAGTGACTGCACCAGCAGAATAGTGAGTGCAGCTCTGGAGTATAATACAGAATGTAACTCAGGATCAGTAATGTAATGTATGTACACAGTGACTGCACCAGCAGAATAGTGAGTGCAGCTCTGGAGTATAATACAGGATGTAACTCAGGATCAGTAATGTAATGTATGTACACAGTGACTGCACCAGCAGAATAGTGAGTGCAGCTCTGGGGTATAATACAGGATGTAACTCAGGATCAGTAATGTAATGTATGTACACAGTGACTGCACCAGCAGAATAGTGAGTGCAGCTCTGCAGTATAATACAGGATGTAACTCAGGATCAGTAATGTAATGTATGTACACAGTGACTGCACCAGCAGAATAGTGAGTGCAGCTCTGGAGTATAATCCAGGAGGTCACTCAGGATCAGTAATGTAATGTATGTACACAGTGACTGCACGAGCAGAATAGTGAGTGCAGCTCTGGAGTATAATACAGGATGTAACTCAGGATCAGTAATGTAATGTATGTACACAGTGACTGCACCAGCAGAATAGTGAGTGCAGCTCTGGAGTATAATACAGGATGTAACTCAGGATCAGTAATGTAATGTATGTACACAGTGACTGCACCAGCAGAATAGTGAGTGCAGCTCTGGAGTATAATACAGGATGTAACTCAGGATCAGTAATGTAATGTATGTACACAGTGACTGCACCAGCAGAATAGTGAGTGCAGCTCTGGAGTATAATACAGGATGTAACTCAGGATCAGTAATGTAATGTATGTACACAGTGACTGCACCAGCAGAATAGTGAGCACAGCTCTGGGGTATAATACAGAATGTAACTCAGGATCAGTAATGTAATGTATGTACACAGTGACTGCACCAGCTGAACAGTGAGTGCAGCTCTGGAGTATAATACAGGATGTAACTCAGGATCAGTAATGTAATGTATGTACACAGTGACTGCACCAGCAGAATAGTGAGTGCAGCTCTGGAGTATAATACAGGATGTAACTCAGGATCAGTAATGTATGTACACAGTGACTGCACCAGCAGAATAGTGAGTGCAGCTCTGGAGTATAATACAGGATGTAACTCAGGATCAGTAATGTAATGTATGTACACAGTGACTGCACCAGCAGAATAGTGAGTGCAGCTCTGGAGTATAATACAGGATGTAACTCAGGATCAGTAATGTATGTACACAGTGACTGCACCAGCAGAATAGTGAGTGCAGCTCTGGAGTATAATACAGGATGTAACTCAGGATCAGTAATGTAATGTATGTACACAGTGACTGCACCAGCAGAATAGTGAGTGCAGCTCTGGAGTATAATACAGGATGTAACTCAGGATCAGTAATGTATGTACACAGTGACTGCACCAGCAGAATAGTGAGTGCAGCTCTGGAGTATAATACAGGATGTAACTCAGGATCAGTAATGTAATGTATGTACACAGTGACTGCACCTGCAGAATAGTGAGTGCAGCTCTGGAGTATAATACAGGATGTAACTCAGGATCAGTAATGTAATGTATGTACACAGTGAGTGCACTTTTCGGCTATTCTTCACATATAAGGTGTAGGGTGAATATTGCCTGTCCTGCAGGAGGATAGCTGCCCTGTGATATAATGGACAGATGCCACTTTCTATCTCTCTCCTAATAACTTATATATTTTTTCCTCCATCTTTTCTCTTGATATTTAGAGTGGTCTTGAATTCTACCCTCACTTTTCCTGCCAAGTGTCCGTCTTCATTGCGGCCCTTATAGATTTGCAGCTCTCAGATAACAGGATCAGGTTGAGCCTCAGCAGTTTTATTTTTATCATCTGGATTTGGTTACCAGCTCTGTGGATCGTTCTCTTCGCCGGAGTTAAAGCTGTGAAAGTGACGATGCTCCATGGAGTCTGCAGTCAATGGATGGAGACCTCGCAGGTTCATGGCCGCTGATTATCCACGTAAACCTCATCTTCTAGTTCACATCCAGGCAGAGTTTCCATGTAATGTTGATTCACTTTGCCATGTCTGTTGCGGAGATCCTGATTCACATGTTATGCTCTAGTCACAACCAAAGCAGCAAACCCTATTTTCTTGACTTGCCACTGCTGCTCTGCCTATGTTCACACCAGCGTCATGGCTGCTTTTATAGCAGATATGAATGGTGTCCTACATATAGAACATACGTCCGATTTATAATAAAATCTGCCAGCGCTTCATCGAGTCTCCACCGCTTCGTCAGTGATTATATGGCTGCACTCAGTTGCTTCTTCTCTCAAAAGTTATGGTCACATCTAAGATATAGCCGGTGATGACGCCTCGGGCTGCAGGAGACGTAGTCATATATAGTATACTGGAAGAAAGGCTCTGTTCACATGTTGCATCCACACAGCAGCAGTGCTGCATTTGTATTGTTGCTTTTTTTTTTCAAAATTGTGGCAAAACCTCAGCATTTCTTCTTGCAATTTTCCAAAGTTGCAGAATTTTTGCCACAATTTTTGTGAACTACGGACAAAACAATGCGGTTATCCCTCAGGCTTGGAAAATTGGCACAAAGTTAAGCAATTTCGGTAAATTGCTGTAAAAAAAAATGCACTGCAAATGTAATGCGAGTTTATGGGGACATATGTCAAATCCCTAAAATGGTCCTTTGGTAAAAAAACAGGGGCAGAAAAAGGAATTATAGGGCCCCAAAAGTTTAGGATAGATCACCTACCCATTACAGAGGAAAAAAAGCCACCTGGTTCATTAATAGAACAGGATCACAGTAAAGACTGACACACCGGAGAAACATTAGAAGTGCACGAACAAATATACCTTGTATATATATATATTTCTGTAGAAAGCTGAATGTGCTGACAACAAAATCACACAAAAATCATCAATGGAAATCACATTTATTAACCAATGGAGGCCTGGATGTGGAGTCACCCCCAAAATTAAAGTGGAAAAACTCACTACAGGCTGATCCAATTGTGATGTAATGTCCTTAAAACAAGTCACAATGAGTCTCAGTATTGTGTGTGGCCTCCACGTGCCTGTATGACCTCCCTACAACGCCTGGGCATGCTCCTGATGAGGCTGAGTATTGTGTGTGGCCTCCACGTGCCTGTATGACCTCCCTACAACGCCTGGGCATGCTCCTGATGAGTCTGAGTATTGTGTGTGGCCTCCACGTGCCTGTATGACCTCCCTACAACGCCTGGGCATGCTTCTGATGAGGCTGAGTATTGTGTGTGGCCTCCACGTGCCTGTATGACCTCCCTACAACGCCTGGGCATGCTCCTGATGAGGCTGAGTATTGTGTGTGGCCTCCACGTGTCTGTATGACCTCCCTACAACGCCTGGGCATGCTCCTGATGAGGCTGAGTATTGTGTGTGGCCTCCACGTGCCTGTATTACCTCCCTACAACGAATGGGCATGCTCCTGATGAGGCTGAGTATTGTGTGTGGCCTCCACGTGCCTGTATGACCTCCTTACAACGCCTGGGCATGCTCCTGATGAGGCTGAGTATTGTGTGTGGCCTCCATGTGCCTGTATGACCTCCCTACAACGCCTGGGCATGCTCCTGATGAGGCTGAGTATTGTGTGTGGCCTCCACGTGCCTGTATGACCTCCCTACAACGCCTGGGCATGCTCCTGATGAGGCTGAGTATTGTGTGTGGCCTCCACGTGCCTGTATGACCTCCCTACAACGCCTGGGCATGCTCCTGATGAGGTTGAGTATTGTGTGTGGCCTCCACGTGCCTGTATGACCTCCCTACAACGCCTGGGCATGCTCCTGATGAGGCTGAGTATTGTGTGTGGCCTCCACGTGCCTGTATTACCTCCCTACAACGCCTGGGCATGCTCCTGATGAGGCTGAGTATTGTGTGTGGCCTCCACGTGCCTGTATGACCTCCCTACAACGCCTGGGCATGCTCCTGATGAGGCTGAGTATTGTGTGTGGCCTCCACGTGCCTGTATGACCTCCCTACAACGCCTGGGCATGCTCCTGATGAGGCTGAGCATTGTGTGTGGCCTCCACGTGCCTGTATGACCTCCCTACAACGCCTGGGCATGCTCCTGATGAGGCTGAGTATTGTGTGTGGCCTCCACGTGCCTGTATGACCTCCCTACAACGCCTGGGCATGCTCCTGATGAGGTTGAGTATTGTGTGTGGCCTCCACGTGCCTGTATGACCTCCCTACAACGCCTGGGCATGCTCCTGATGAGGCTGAGTATTGTGTGTGGCCTCCACGTGCCTGTATTACCTCCCTACAACGCCTGGGCATGCTCCTGATGAGGCTGAGTATTGTGTGTGGCCTCCACGTGCCTGTATGACCTCCCTACAACGCCTGGGCATGCTCCTGATGAGGCTGAGTATTGTGTGTGGCCTCCACGTGCCTGTATGACCTCCCTACAACGCCTGGGCATGCTCCTGATGAGGCTGAGTATTGTGTGTGGCCTCCACGTGCCTGTATGACCTCCCTACAACGCCTGGGCATGCTCCTGATGAGGCTCAGTATTGTGTGTGGCCTCCACGTGCCTGTATGACCTCCCTACAACGCCTGGGCATGCTCCTGATGAGGCTGAGTATTGTGTGTGGCCTCCACGTGCCTATATGACCTCCCTACAACGCCTGGGCATGCTCCTGATGAGGCTGAGTATTGTGTGTGGCCTCCACGTGCCTGTATGGCCTCCCTACAACGCCTGGGCATGCTCCTGATGAGTCTGAGTATTGTGTGTGGCCTCCACGTGCCTGTATGACCTCCCCTACAACGCCTGGGCATGCTCCTGATGAGGCTCAGTATTGTGTGTGGCCTCCACGTGCCTGTATGACCTCCCTACAACGCCTGGGCATGCTCCTGATGAGGCTGAGTATTGTGTGTGGCCTCCACGTGCCTGTATGACCTCCCTACAACGCCTGGGCATGCTCCTGATGAGGCTCAGTATTGTGTGTGGCCTCCACGTGCCTGTATGACCTCCCTACAACGCCTGGGCATGCTCCTGATGAGGCTCAGTATTGTGTGTGGCCTCCATGTGCCTGTAGGACCTCCCTACAACGCCTGGGCATGCTCCTGATGAGGCTGAGTATTGTGTGTGGCCTCCACGTGCCTGTATTACCTCCCTACAACGCCTGGGCATGCTCCTGATGAGGCTGAGTATTGTGTGTGGCCTCCACGTGCCTGTATGACCTCTCTACAACGCCTGGGCATGCTCCTGATGAGGCTGAGTATTGTGTGTGGCCTCCACGTGCCTGTATGACCTCCCTACAACGCCTGGGCATGCTCCTGATGAGGCTCAGTATTGTGTGTGGCCTCCACGTGCCTGTATGACCTCCCTACAACGCCTGGGCATGCTCCTGATGAGGCTGAGTATTGTGTGTGGCCTCCACGTGCCTGTATGACCTCCCTACAACGCCTGGGCATGCTCCTGATGAGGCTGAGTATTGTGTGTGGCCTCCACGTGCCTGTATGACCTCCCCTACAACGCCTGGGCATGCTCCTGATGAGGCTCAGTATTGTGTGTGGCCTCCATGTGCCTGTATGACCTCCCTACAACACCTGGGCATGCTCCTGATGAGGCTGAGTATTGCGTGTGGCCTCCACGTGTCTGTATGGCCTCCCTACAACGCCTGGGCATGCTCTTGATGAGGCTGAGTATTGTGTGTGGCCTCCACGTGTCTGTATGACCTCCCTACAACGCCTGGGCATGCTCCTGATGAGGCTGAGTATTGTGTGTGGCCTCCACGTGCCTGTATGACCTCCCTACAACGCCTGGGCATGCTCCTGATGAGGCTGAGTATTGTGTGTGGCCTCCACGTGCCTGTATGACCTCCCTACAATGCCTGGGCATTCTCCTGATGAGGCTGAGTATTGCGTGTGGCCTCCACGTGTCTGTATGGCCTCCCTACAACGCCTGGGCATGCTCTTGATGAGGCTGAGTATTGTGTGTGGCCTCCACGTGCCTGTATGACCTCCCTACAACGCCTGGGCATGCTCCTGATGAGGCTGAGTATTGTGTGTGGCCTCCACGAGCCTGTATGACCTCCCTACAATGCCTGGGCATGCTCCTGATGAGGCTGAGTATTGTGTGTGGCCTCCACGTGCCTGTATGACCTCCCTACAACGCCTGGGCATGCTCCTGATGAGGCTGAGTATTGTGTGTGGCCTCCACGTGCCTGTATGACCTCCCTACAACGCCTGGGCATGCTCCTGATGAGTCTGAGTATTGTGTGTGGCCTCCACGTGCCTGTATGACCTCCCTACAACGCCTGGGCATGCTCCTGATGAGGCTGAGTATTGTGTGTGGCCTCCACGTGCCTGTATGACCTCCCTACAACGCCTGTGCATGCTCCTGATGAGGCTGAGTATTGTGTGTGGCCTCCACGTGCCTGTATGACCTCCCTACAACGCCTGGGCATGCTCCTGATGAGGCTGAGTATTGTGTGTGGCCTCCACGTGCCTGTATGACCTCCCTACAACGCCTGGGCATGCTCCTGATGAGGCTGAGTATTGTGTGTGGCCTCCACGTGCCTGTATGACCTCCCTACAACGCCTGGGCATGCTCCTGATGAGTCTGAGTATTGTGTGTGGCCTCCACGTGCCTGTATGACCTCCCTACAACGCCTGGGCATGCTCCTCATGAGGCTGAGTATTGTGTGCGGCCTCCACGTGCCTGTATGACCTCTCTACAACGCCTGGGCATGCTCCTGATGAGGCTGAGTATTGTGTGTGGCCTCCACGTGCCTGTATGACCTCCCTACAACGCCTGGGCATGCTCCTGATGAGGCTGAGTATTGTGTGTGGCCTCCACGTGCCTGTATGATCTCCGTACAACGCCTGGGCATGCTCCTGATGAGGCTGAGTATTGTGTGTGGCCTCCACGTGCCTGTATGACCTCCCTACAACGCCTGGGCATGCTCCTGATGAGGCTGAGTATTGCATGTGACCTCCACGTGCCTGTATGATCTCCGTACAATGCCTGGGCATGCTCCTGATGAGGCTGAGTATTGTGTGTGGCCTCCACGTGCCTGTATGACCTCCCTACAACGCCTGGGCATGCTCCTGATGAGGCTGAGTATTGTGTGTGGCCTCCACGTGCCTGTATGACCTCCCTACAACGCCTGGGCATGCTCCTGATGAGGCTGAGTATTGTGTGTGGCCCCCACGTGCCTGTATAACCTCCCTACAACGCCTGGGCATGCTCCTGATGAGGCTCAGTATTGTGTGTGGCCTCCACGTGCCTGTATGACCTCCCTACAACGCCTGGGCATGCTCCTGATGAGGCTGAGTATTGTGTATGGCCTCCACGTGCCTGTATGACCTCTCTACAACACCTGGGCATGCTTCTGATGAGGCTGAGTATTGTGTGTGGCCTCCACGTGGCTGTATGACCTCCCTACAACGCCTGGGCATGCTCCTGATGAGGTTGCGGATGGTCTCCTGTGGGATCTCCTCCCAGACCTGGACTAAAGCATCCACCAACTCCTGGACAGTCTGTGGTGCAACGTGACGTTGGTGGATGGAGCGAGACATGATGTCCCAGATATGCTCAATCGGATTCAGGTCTGGGGAACGGGCGGCCAGTCCATAGCTTCAATGCCTTCATCTTGCAGGAACTGCTGACACACTCCAGCCACATGAGGTCTGGCATTGTCCTGCATTAGGAGGAACCCAGGTCCAACCGCACCAGCATATGGTCCCACAAGGGGTCTGAGGATCTCATCTCGGTACCTAATGGCAGTCAGGCTACCTCTGGCGAGCACATGGAGGGCTGTGCGGCCCTCCAAAGAAATGTCACCTCACACCATTACTGACCCATTGCCAAACCGGTCATGGTGAAGGATGTTGCAGGCAGCAGATCGCTCTCCACGGCGTCTCCAGACTCTGTCACGTCTGTCACATGTGCTCAGTGTGAACCTGCTTTCATCTGTGAAGAGCACAGGGCACCAGTGGCCACTTTGCCAATCCTGGTGTTCTGTGGCAAATGCCAAGCGTCCTGCACGGTGTTGGGCTGTGAGCACAACCCCCATCAGTGGACGTCGGACCCTCATACCACCCTCATGGAGTCGGTTTCTAACCGTTTGTGCAGACACATGCACATTTGTGGCCTGCTGGAGGTCATTTTGCAGGGCTCTGGCAGTGCTCCTCCTGTTCCTCCTTGCACAAAGGCAGAGGTAGCGGTCCTGCTGCTGGGTTGTTGCCCTCCTACGGCCCCCTCCACTTCTCCTGGTGTACTGGCCTGTCTCCTGGTAGCGCCTCCAGCCTCTGGACACTACGCTGACAGACACAGCAAACCTTCTTGCCACAGCTCGCATTGATGTGCCATCCTGGATGAGCTGCACTACCTGAGCAACTTCTGTGGGTTTTAGAGTCCATCTCATGCTACCACGAGTGTGAAAGCACAACCAACATTCAAAAGTGACCAACACATCAGCCAGAAAGCATTGGTACTGAGATGTGGTCTGTGGTCCCCACCTGCAGAACCACTCCTTTATTGAGGGTGTCTTGATAATTGCTAATAATTTCCTTCTAGTGTCTATTCCATTTGCACAACAGCATGCGAAATTGATTGACAATCAGTGTTGCTTCCTCAGTGGACAGTTTGATTTCACAGAAGTTTGATTTACTTGGAGTTATATTCTGTTCTTTGAGTCTTCCCTTTATTTTTTTGAGCAGTGTATATATACACCATTCCGGATCCAGGGAAACTGCTATTGAGAGCACTGGCATGATGGCCATTAGTGGCCATCACTCAGTATGAGAGCAAGGTAAAAGAGAAGATTAACAAGCAATATGACAGAGATTTCTCCTTCCCAGTATTTTACCATGCAGTGTAGAGGGAGGACCCCAATAGCACAGATCTAGCCCCCAGTGCACACCAGAGACAGCGTGCACCTAGAGACGAGCCATGCTCAGGCAATGGGATATACTATTATCCTGCCCTTCTTCCGTCTTGGATGCTGGTATATAACAGATCATTATCTGCCTGATGTTCGATGTATATAACAGCCCACCATGACGTCCTGCATATGTGACATCTGTGCTGCTCCTGGTGCAAGTTACTAATAAGAAGAATCCTCTTCATATTGTATCTACAGGTTTATCCCTGGGGCCCAAGAAGCAGAACACATCCCATCGGCGCTGACGTTTCTCAATGACTGCAGAGCTCAGGAGAAGTTACAAGAATCTTCTATTCATTGAGCAAATACTGGATGAGAAGTCTCCACAGATTACATGTAGTGGGCAATGCCCACAGGAGGCTGCACAGTCTGCTAATGATGGTGGCATTAATATTTCCCTCTATATAAGGCAGATAACAAAGGATCCACCATTCACAATAGGTGATGTCACAGCTTACCTCCTCCTCCTGTACAATGACTGATAACACCTCTATATACAGTAGATAACACAGGATCCACCATTCACAATAGGTGATGTCACAGCTCACCCCCTCCTCCTGTACCAGCAGATCTGTATCCTTCCAGTCAGGGCCGTATATCCTTAGGCCGAAATCCTGTAGAATCCAAATCTGTGTCTCTCTGGATGAAGCCATGCTACCCAGCTGATGTTCTGAAGAGTCTGAGTGATCTATGATTCTCCTTGTAAAGTTTCTCTTTCAATTCTCACTGCTACAGAGGCATAGGTCCCTTAAATAGTTACAGTTGTCCTTTCAAGTACACATCCACAGGTCAAGAATTAGGGATGATATTATTCCACAGGGCTCAGGTCTCATTGTTTGTGCATTTATTCAATTTACATAGTGGTTATAGCAGAGGGGCTCTTTAAATCAACACCTAGCTGGCTTTAGTACAACAGGCAATTAGCATAGTAACAAACATCATGGTTTCAAAACCAAAAGAAATCAATATTCAGGTTTATACATATAATAGTATGTCCTTCTTGACCAGCCACAGAAATACATAATACTATAAGTAAATACATACAGCAGTATTCAAAATAATAGCAGTCCAATATGACTAACCAGATTAATCACTGTTTTTGGTATAAATTCTATCACCACATGTCAGACAATTTCCCAGTCGGTGCAGTAGATTCTAAGAAAACCTCTCGACTCCGCATTCATGATCTGCAGTTTTTGAGTCTGTGTATGTGAATAATTAATTGTACGGGGCTGTGTTCAATATAATAGCAATGTGGAGGTCAATTAGTGAGGTCAATCATTCTGTGAGGAAACAGGTGTGAATCAGGTGGCCCTTATCTAAGGGTGAAGCCAGCACATGTTGTACATGCATTTCTCCATGAAAGCCTGAGAAATATGGGTTGTTCCAGACATTGTTCAGAAGAACAGCGTACTTTGATTACAAAGTAGATTGGAGAGGGTAAAACTTATAAAGAAGTGCAGACAATGATCGGCTGTTCAGCTATAATGATCTCCGATTCTTTATAATGGAAAGCAAAACCAGAGAGACGTGGAAGAAAATGGTAGACTACCATTCAAATGGATGGAAGAATAGCCAGAATGGCAAAGGCTCAGCCAATGATCAGCTCCAGGATGATCACAGACAGTCTCCAGTTACCTGTGAGGACTGTGACAGTTAGACGACGCCTGTGTGAAGCTAATCTCTTAGCAAGAAGTCCCCGCAAAGTCCCACTGTTAAAAAAAAGACATGTACTGAAGCGGATACAATTTGCCAAAGATCACAACAACTGGCCTAAAGAGAAACGAAGAAACATTTTGTGGACTGATGAAAGTAAAACTGTTTTTTTTTGGGGTCCAAGGGCCACAGACAGTTCATCAGACGACCCCCAAACTCTGCATTCAAGCCACAGTACACCCTGCAGACAGTGAAGCATGGTGGAAGCATCATGATATGGGCATGTTTCTCATACTATGGTGCCGGACCTATTTACTGCATACCAGGGATCATGGACCAGTCTGTAGATATTAAAATACTTGAAGAGGTCATGTTGCCTTATGTTGAAGAGGATATGCCCTTGAAATGGGTGTTTCAATAAGACAACGACCCTAAACACACCAGTAAATGAGCAAAATCTTGGTTCCAGTCCAACAAAATTGAGGTTCTGGAGTGGCCAGCCCAATCCCTGGACCTTAATTCGATAGGACACTTGTGGGGTGACATAAAAAATGCCGTTTCTGAGGCAAAACCAACAAATGCCCAAAAATTGTGAGATGTTGTGAAAGCCTCCTGGACTGGAATAACAGCTGACAGGGGCCAGAAGTTGGTTGATTCTATGCAACATAGATGTGAAGCAGTTCTAAAAAACTGTGGGTCACAACTAAATATTAGGTTAGTGATTCACAGTAATGGTAAATCCGCAAAAAAAGAGAAGAGACATATTGCGAGTTTGTAAAGACAAATGCAGACACTGATATTTAGAACAGAGCAATGTTCATTTTTTGTTATTTTCTGTAAAGTAGTTAAAAATTATCTACATTTCTCTTCTTGTTTTGAATTAGAAAACAGCGAGCAATGTTCCCAATGCTGGAAATAAAAACTAGTAGAAAGAATTTGTGCTTAAGGCTGTGTGCCCACTATGCGGTTTTTAAGCGTTTCCGCAGCGGCAATTCCGCTGCAGAAACGCTTAAAAAACGCTTGGTAGAAGGTCTGCCATGTTCCCCAATGATAATCCGCATGTGCTGTGCACATGCTGCGGAAATTTCCACTGCGAATTATCATTGCGGAAAAATCCGCAGCATGTCCATTAATTTTGAGTAATCGCTGCGTTTTCGCCGCCATTGACTTGCATTGAATCGCTTAATATCCGCATCACTACATGTGCACAAGCGGATATTAAGCGATTCAATGTGCGGATGGTACCCGGGTGTGGAGGACAGGAGACTCTCATCCAGACCCGGGTACCATAGAAACTGTAAAAAAAAGAATAAAATAAAAAAATACATTATACTCACCTTCTGATGGCCCCCGGTCTCCATACTGATGTGTCCTGGCTCCCCGGCAGCTCGTGATGGTCTAAAAGGACCTGTCATGACGTCATTTAGTCATGTGATGGGTCACGCGACCGCTGACGTCGGCGGTCTCGTGACCTGTCACATGACTAAATGACGTCATGGAACGTCCTTTTACACAACCGTGAGACACCGGGGAGACCGGAGAAGGAGACCGGGGGCCATCGGAAGGTGAGTATAATGTGTTTTTTTAAATTTTTTACCATTATTATCTTTTTTTTAACTAACTTGGTCTCACTATATAAAATCCATGCCTGTTGCATGTCTCTGTCTCTATTCCCATACAGATCAGGGTAGCAATGATTTGGCCATTTAACATCTCTCCATCTCCGGCACTTGGATCAGATGTTGCTGTTTTTCCTTTTGTTGCATCTAAACAATGACTTTGTAACTACTGAGGAGGAGGCATTCTAATAGCCGCCTGTCCTCGTATTCACTGCGGGACCTTCAGCAAAAGCAACAGATTAACAGTCTCTCTCTTTTCCATTCAGAACTATTGCAGTCTATAATTAGACAGTCCAAGAGTAGCCATTCTCAAAATGTCACAAAGACTAAATCCCCAAAATGGAGTCCGAGTGTGGGCGGTGGCAGGACCGCTGCCAAGGAAATGTCAGCCCCAAGACATCTTGTTGTGTCACCCAACAGCATTTCCAGCTGTCTCATCCAGCAAAGGCGCAGTCTATTCTAAGTCCAGCTCTAAAGTCATCAGTTCTATTTGCAGAAAAGCAAAACCTGGAGGACGGACGGTGACATCAGACACAATGGTCTGCTGCTCCTATATATAGGGGGCAGTATTATAGCAGTTATATTCTTATACATAGGGGCAGTATTATAGTAGTTATATTCTTGTACATAGGACAATATTATAGTAGTTATATTCTTGTACATAGGGGCAGTATTATAGTAGATATATTCTTGTACATAGGAGCAGTATTATAGTAGTTATATTCTTATACATAGGGGCAGTATTATAGTAGTTATATTCTAGTACATAGGGGGCAGTATTATAGCAGTTATATTCTTATACATAGGGGGCAGTATTATAGTAGTTATATTCTTGTACATAGGAGCAGTATTATAGTAGTTATATTCTTGTACATAGGGGCAGTATTATAGTAGTTATATTCTTGTACATAGGAGCAGTATTATAGTAGTTATATTCTTATACAAAGGGGCAGTATTATAGTAGTTATATTCTTGTACATAGGAGCAGTATTATAGTAGTTATATTCTTTTACATAGGGGCAGTATTATAGTAGTTATATTCTTGTACATAGGAGCAGTATTATAGTAGTTATATTCTTGTACATAGGAGCAGTATTATAGTAGTTATATTCTTATACAAAGGGGCAGTATTATAGTAGTTATATTCTTGTACATAGGGGGCAGTATTATAGCAGTTATATTCTTATACATAGGGGGCAGTATTATAGTAGTTATATTCTTGTACATAGGGGCTGTATTATAGTAGTTATATTCTTGTACATAGGAGCAGTATTATAGTAGTTATATTCTAGTACATAGGAGCAGTATTATAGTAGTTATATTCTTGTACATAGGAGCAGTATTATAGTAGTTATATTCTTATACATAGGGGCAGTATTATAGTAGTTATATTCTTGTACATAGGGGGCAGTATTATAGCAGTTATATTCTTATACATAGGGGGCAGTATTATAGTAGTTATATTATTGTACATAGGGGCTGTATTATAGTAGTTCTATTCTTGTACATAGGGGCAGCATTATAGTAGTTATATTCTTGTACATAGGAGCAGTATTATAGTAGTTATATTCTTGTACATAGGGGCAATTTTATAGTAGTTATATTCTTGTACATAGGGGCAGTATTATAGCAGTTATATTCTTGTACATAGGAGCAGTATTATAGTAGTTATATTCTTGTACATAGGGGGCAGTATTATAGTAGTTCTATTCATGTACATAGGGGCAGCATTATAGTAGTTATATTCTTGTACATAGGAGCAGTATTATAGTAGTCATATTCTTGTACATAGGGGCAGTATTATAGTAGTTCTATTCTTGTACATAGGGGCAGCATTATAGTAGTTATATTCTTGTACATAGGGGCAGTATTATAGTAGTTATATTCTTGTACATAGGAGCAGTATTATAGTAGTTATATTCTTGTACATAGGGGGCAGTATTATAGTAGTTCTATTCTTGTACATAGGGGCAGCATTATAGTAGTTATATTCTTGTACATAGGAGCAGTATTATAGTAGTTATATTCTTGTACATAGGGGCAGTATTATAGTAGTTCTATTCTTGTTCATAGGGGCAGCATTATAGTAGTTATATTCTTGTACATAGGAGCAGTATTATAGTAGTTATATTCTTGTACATAGGGGCAATTTTATAGTAGTTATATTCTTGTACATAGGAGCAGTATTATAGTAGTTATATACTTGTACATAGGAGAAGTATTATAGTAGTTATATTCTTGTACATAGGGGGCAGTGTTATAGTAGTTATATTCTTGTACATATGAGCAGTATTATAGTAGTTATATTCTTGTACATAGGAGCATTATTATAGTAGTTATATACTTGTACATAGGGGCAGTATTATAGTAGTTACATTCATGTACATAGGAGCAGTATTATAGTAGTTATATACTTGTACATAGGAGCAGTATTATAGTAGTTATATACTTGTACATAGGGGCAGTATTATAGTAGTTACATTCTTGTACATAGGAGCAGTATTATAGTAGTTATATACTTGTACATAGGAGCAGTATTATAGTAGTTACATTCTTGTACATAGGAGCAGTATTATAGTAGTTATATACTTGTACATAGGGGCAGTATTATAGTAGTTATATTCTTGTACATAGGAGCAGTATTATAGTAGTTATATACTTGTACATAGGAGCAGTATTATAGTAGTTATATTCTTGTACATAGGGGCAGTATTATAGTAGTTACATTCTTGTACATAGGAGCAGTATTATAGTAGTTATATTCTTATACATAGGGGCAGTATTATAGTAGTTATATTCTTGTACATAGGGCAGTATTATAGTAGTTACATTCTTGTACATAGGGCAGTATTATAGTAGTTACATTCTTGTACATAGGACCAGTATTATAGTAGTTATATTCTTGTACATAGGGCAGTATTATAGTAGTTACATTCTTTTACATAGGACCAGTATTATAGTAGTTATATTCTTATACATAGGGGCAGTATTATAGTAGTTATATTCTTGTACATAGGGCAGTATTATAGTAGTTACATTCTTGTACATAGGAGCAGTATTATAGTAGTTATATACTTGTACATAGGGGCAGTATTATAGTAGTTATATACTTGTACATAGGAGCAGTATTATAGTAGTTATATTCTTGTACATAGGGGCAGTATTATAGTAGTTATATTCTTGTACATAGGAGCAGTATTATAGTAGTTATATACTTGTACATAGGAGAAGTATTATAGTAGTTATATTCTTGTACATAGGAGCAGTATTATAGTAGTTATATACTTGTACATATGAGCAGTATTATAGTAGTTATATTCTTGTACATAGGGCAGTATTATAGTAGTTACATTCTTGTACATATGAGCAGTATTATAGTAGTTATATTCTTGTACATAGGGAGCAGTATTATAGTAGTTATATTCTTGTACATAGGAGCAGTATTATAGTAGTTCTATTCTTGTACATAGGGGCAGCATTATAGTAGTTATATTCTTGTACATAGGAGCAGTATTATAGCAGTTATATTCTTGTACATAGGAGGCAGTATTATAGTAGTTATATTCTTGTACATAGGAGCAGTATTATAGTAGTTATATTCTTGTACATAGGAGGCAGTATTATAGTAGTTATATTCTTGTACATAGGGGCAGTATTATAGTAGTTATATTCTTGTACATAGGAGCAGTATTATAGTAGTTATATTCTTGTACATAGGAGGCAGTATTATAGTAGTTATATTCTTGTACATAGGAGGCAGCATTATAGTAGTTATATTCTTGTACATAGGGGCAGTATTATAGTAGTTATATACTTGTACATAGGAGAAGTATTATAGTAGTTATATTCTTGTACATAGGGGGCAGTATTATAGTAGTTACATTCTTGTACATATGAGCAGTATTATAGTAGTTATATTCTTGTACATAGGGGGCAGTATTATAACAGTTATATTTTTGTACATAGGGGCAGTATTATAGTAGTTATATTCTTGTACATAGGGAGCAGTATTATAGTAGTTATATTCTTGTACATAGGAGCAGTATTATAGTAGTTATATTCTTGTACATAAGAGCAGTATTATAGTAGTTATATTCTTGTACATAGGAGCAGTATTATAGTAGTTATATTCTTGTACATAAGAGCAGTATTATAGTAGTTATATTCTTGTACATAGGAGCAGTATTATAGCAGTTATATTCTTGTACATAGGGGGCAGTATTATAGTAGTTACATTCTTGTACATATGAGCAGTATTATAGTAGTTATATTCTTGTACATAGGAGCAGTATTATAGTAGTTATATTCTTGTACATAGGGGGCAGTATTATAGTAGTTACATTCTTGTACATATGAGCAGTATTATAGTAGTTCTATTCTTGTACATAGGGGGCAGTATTATAGTAGTTATATTCTTGTACATAGGAGCAGTATTATAGTAGTTATATTCTTGTACATAGGAGTCAGTATTATAGTAGTTATATTCTTGTACATAGGGGGCAGTATTATAGCAGTTATATTTTTGTACATAGGGGCAGTATTATAGTAGTTATATTCTTGTACATAGGGAGCAGTATTATAGTAGTTATATTCTTGTACATAGGAGCAGTATTATAGTAGTTATATTCTTGTACATAAGAGCAGTATTATAGTAGTTATATTCTTGTACATAGGAGCAGTATTATAGTAGTTATATTCTTGTACATAAGAGCAGTATTATAGTAGTTATATTCTTGTACATAGGAGCAGTATTATAGCAGTTATATTCTTGTACATAGGGGGCAGTATTATAGTAGTTACATTCTTGTACATATGAGCAGTATTATAGTAGTTATATTCTTGTACATAGGAGCAGTATTATAGTAGTTATATTCTTGTACATAGGGGGCAGTATTATAGTAGTTACATTCTTGTACATATGAGCAGTATTATAGTAGTTCTATTCTTGTACATAGGGGACAGTATTATAGTAGTTATATTCTTGTACATAGGAGCAGTATTATAGTAGTTATATTCTTGTACATAGGAGTCAGTATTATAGTAGTTATATTCTTGTACATAGGGGCAGTATTACAGTAGTTATATTCTTGTACATAGGGGGCAGTATTATAGCAGTTATATTCTTATACATAGGGGGCAGTATTATAGCAGTTATATTCTTGTACATAGGAGCAGTATTATAGTAGTTCTATTCTTGTACATAGGGGCAGCATTATAGTAGTTATATTCTTGTACATAGGAGCAGTATTATGGTAGTTATATTGTTGTACATAGGGGCAGTTTTATAGTAGTTATATTCTTGTACATAGGGGCAGTATTATAGTAGTTATATTCTTGTACATATGAGCAGTATTATAGTAGTTATATTCTTGTACATAGGGGGCAGTATTATAGCAGTTATATTTTTGTACATAGGGGCAGTATTATAGTAGTTATATTCTTGTACATAGGGAGCAGTATTATAGTAGTTATATTCTTGTACATAGGAGCAGTATTATAGTAGTTATATTCTTGTACATAGGAGCAGTATTATAGTAGTTATATTCTTGTACATAGGAGCAGTATTATAGTAGTCATATTCTTGTACATAGGGGGCAGTATTATAGCAGTTATATTCTTGTACATAGGGGGCAGTATTATAGTAGTTACATTCTTGTACATATGAGCAGTATTATAGTAGTTACATTCTTGTACATAGGAGCAGTATTATAGTAGTTATATTCTTGTACATAGGAGCAGTATTATAGTAGTTATATTCTTATACATAGGAGCAGTATTATAGTAGTTATATTCTTGTACATAGGAGCAGTATTATAGTAGTTGTATTCTTGTACATAGGGGGCAGTATTATAGCAGTTATACTCTTGTACATAGGGGGAAGTATTATAGTAGTTACATTCTTGTACATATGAGCAGTATTATAGTAGTTATATTCTTGTACATAGGGGGCAGTATTATAGCAGTTATATTTTTGTACATAGGGGCAGTATTATAGTAGTTATATTCTTGTACATAGGGGGCAGTATTATAGTAGTTATATTCTTGTACATAGGGAGCAGTATTATAGTAGTTATATTCTTGTACATAGGGGGCAGTATTATAGCAGTTATATTCTTATACATAGGGAGCAGTATTATAGTAGTTATATTCTTGTACATAGGAGCAGTATTATAGTAGTTCTATTCTTGTACATAGGGGCAGCATTATAGTAGTTATATTCTTGTACATAGGAGCAGTATTATAGTAGTTATATTCTTGTACATAGGAGTCAGTATTATAGTAGTTATATTCTTGTACATAGGGGCAGTATTACAGTAGTTATATTCTTGTACAAAGGGGGCAGTATTATAGCAGTTATATTCTTATACATAGGGGGCAGTATTATAGCAGTTATATTCTTGTACATAGGAGCAGTATTATAGTAGTTCTATTCTTGTACATAGGGGCAGCATTATAGTAGTTATATTGTTGTACATAGGAGCAGTATTATGGTAGTTATATTCTTGTACATAGGAGGCAGTATTATAGTAGTTATATTCTTGTACATAGGGGCAGTTTTATAGTAGTTATATTCTTGTACATAGGGGCAGTATTATAGTAGTTATATTCTTGTACATAGGAGCAGTATTATAGTAGTTATATACTTGTACATAGAAGTATTATAGTAGTTATATTCTTGTACATAGGGGGCAGTATTATAGTAGTTATATTCTTGTACATATGAGCAGTATTATAGTAGTTATATTCTTGTACATAGGGCAGTATTATAGTAGTTACATTCTTGTACATATGAGCAGTATTATAGTAGTTATATTCTTGTACATAGGGGGCAGTATTATAGTAGTTATATTCTTGTACATAGGAGCAGTATTATAGTAGTTATATTCTTGTACATAGGGAGCAGTATTATAGTAGTTATATTCTTGTACATAGGGGCAGTATTATAGTAGTTATATTCTTGTACATAGGAGCAGTATTATAGTAGTTATATTCTTGTACATAGGGACAGTATTATAGCAGTTATATTTTTGTACATAGGGGCAGTATTATAGTAGTTATATTCTTGTACATAGGGAGCAGTATTATAGTAGTTATATTCTTGTACATAGGAGCAGTATTATAGTAGTTATATTCTTGTACATAGGAGGCAGTATTATAGTAGTTATATTCTTGTACATAGGAGGCAGTATTATAGTAGTTATATTCTTGTACATAGGGGCAGTATTATAGTAGTTATATTCTTGTACATAGGAGCAGTATTATAGTAGTTATATTCTAGTACATAGGGGGCAGTATTATAGTAGTTATATTCTTGTACATAGGGGGCAGTATTATAGTAGTTATATTCTTGTACATAGGGGACAGTATTATAGTAGTTATATTCTTGTACATAGAGGGCAGTATTATAGTAGTTATATTCTTGTACATAGGGGCAGTATTATAGTAGTTATATTCTTGTACATAGGGGCAGTATTATAGTAGTTATATTCCTGTACATAGAGAGCAGTATTATAGTAGTTATATTCTTGTACATAGGGGGCAGTATTATAGTAGTTATATTCTTGTACATAGGGAGCAGTATTATAGTAGTTATATTCTTGTACATAGGAGCAGTATTATAGTAGTTATATTCTTGTACATAGGAGCAGTATTATAATAGTTATATTCTTGTACATAGGAGCAGTATTATAGTAGTTATATTCTTGCACATAGGAGCAGTATTATAGAAGTTATATTCTTGTACATAGGGGCAGTATTATAGTAGTTATATTCTTGTACATAGGGGGCTGTATTATAGTAGTTATATTCTTGTACATAGGGGCAGTATTATAGTAGTTATATTCTTGTACATAGGGGCAGTATTATAGTAGTTATATTCTTGTACATAGGGGCAGTATTATAGTAGTTATATTCCTGTACATAGAGAGCAGTATTATAGTAGTTATATTCTTGTACATAGGAGCAGTATTATAGTAGTTATATTCTTGTACATAGGAGCAGTATTATAGTAGTTATATTCTTGTACATAGGGGGCAGTATTATAGTAGTTATATTCTTGTACATAGGGAGCAGTATTATAGTAGTTATATTCTTGTACATAGGAGCAGTATTATAGTAGTTATATTCTTGTACATAGGAGCAGTATTATAGTAGTTATATTCTTGTACATAGGAGCAGTATTATAGTAGTTATATTCTTGCACATAGGACCAGTATTATAGAAGTTATATTCTTGTACATAGGGGCAGTATTATAGTAGTTATATTCTTGTACATAGGGGGCTGTATTATAGTAGTTATATTCTTGTACATAGGGGCAGTATTATAGTAGTTATATTCCTGTACATAGAGAGCAGTATTATAGTAGTTATATTCTTGTACATAGGGGGCAGTATTATAGTAGTTATATTCTTGTACATAGGGAGCAGTATTATAGTAGTTATATTCTTGTACATAGGAGCAGTATTATAGTAGTTATATTCTTGTACATAGGAGCAGTATTATAGTAGTTATATTCTTGTACATAGGAGCAGTATTATAGTAGTTATATTCTTGCACATAGGAGCAGTATTATAGAAGTTATATTCTTGTACATAGGGGCAGTATTATAGTAGTTATATTCTTGTACATAGGGGGCTGTATTATAGTAGTTATATTCTTGTACATAGGGGCAGTATTATAGTAGTTATATTCTTGTACATAGGGGCTGTATTATAGTAGTTATATTCTTGTACATAGGAGCAGTATTATAGTAGTTATATTCTTATACAAAGGGGCAGTATTATAGTAGTTATATTCTTGTACATAGGGGGCAGTATTATAGTAGTTATATTCTTGTACATAGGGGCTGTATTATAGTAGTTATATTCTTGTACATAGGAGCAGTATTATAGTAGTTATATTCTAGTACATAGGAGCAGTATTATAGTAGTTATATTCTTGTACATAGGGGCAGTATTATAGCAGTTATATTCTTGTACATAGGGGCAGCATTATAGTAGTTATATTCTTGTACATAGGAGCAGTATTATAGTAGTTATATTCTTGTACATAGGGGCAATTTTATAGTAGTTATATTCTTGTACATAGGGGCAGTATTATAGTAGTTATATTCTTATACATAGGGGCAGTATTATAGTAGTTATATTCTTGTACATAGGGGGCAGTATTATAGCAGTTATATTCTTATACATAGGGGGCAGTATTATAGTAGTTATATTCTTGTACATAGGGGCTGTATTATAGTAGTTCTATTCTTGTACATAGGGGCAGCATTATAGTAGTTCTATTCTTGTACATAGGGGCAGCATTATAGTAGTTATATTCTTGTACATAGGAGCAGTATTATAGTAGTTATATTCTTGTACATAGGGGCAATTTTATAGTAGTTATATTCTTGTACATAGGGGCAGTATTATAGCAGTTATATTCTTGTACATAGGGGCAGCATTATAGTAGTTATATTCTTGTACATAGGAGCAGTATTATAGTAGTTATATTCTTGTACATAGGGGCAATTTTATAGTAGTTATATTCTTGTACATAGGAGCAGTATTATAGTAGTTATATTCTTGTACATAGGGGCAATTTTATAGTAGTTATATTCTTGTACATAGGGGCAGTATTATAGCAGTTATATTCTTGTACATAGGGGCAGCATTATAGTAGTTATATTCTTGTACATAGGAGCAGTATTATAGTAGTTATATTCTTGTACATAGGGGCAATTTTATAGTAGTTATATTCTTGTACATAGGGGCAGTATTATAGTAGTTATATTCTTGTACATAGGAGCAGTATTATAGTAGTTATATTCTTGTACATAGGGGGCAGTATTATAGTAGTTCTATTCTTGTACATAGGGGCAGCATTATAGTAGTTATATTCTTGTACATAGGAGCAGTATTATAGTAGTTATATTCTTGTACATAGGGGGCAGTATTATAGCAGTTATACTCTTGTACATAGGGGGAAGTATTATAGTAGTTACATTCTTGCACATATGAGCAGTATTATAGTAGATATATTCTTGTACATAGGGGGCAGTATTATAGCAGTTATATTTTTGTACATAGGGGCAGTATTATAGTAGTTATATTCTTGTACATAGGGGGCAGTATTATAGTAGTTATATTCTTGTACATAGGGGGCAGTATTATAGCAGTTATATTCTTATACATAGGGAGCAGTATTATAGTAGTTATATTCTTGTACATAGGAGCAGTATTATAGTAGTTCTATTCTTGTACATAGGGGCAGCATTATAGTAGTTATATTCTTGTACATAGGAGCAGTATTATAGTAGTTATATTCTTGTACATAGGAGTCAGTATTATAGTAGTTATATTCTTGTACATACGGGCAGTATTACAGTAGTTATATTCTTGTACAAAGGGGGCAGTATTATAGCAGTTATATTCTTATACATAGGGGGCAGTATTATAGCAGTTATATTCTTGTACATAGGAGCAGTATTATAGTAGTTCTATTCTTGTACATAGGGGCAGCATTATAGTAGTTATATTGTTGTACATAGGAGCAGTATTATGGTAGTTATATTCTTGTACATAGGAGGCAGTATTATAGTAGTTATATTCTTGTACATAGGGGCAGTTTTATAGTAGTTATATTCTTGTACATAGGGGCAGTATTATAGTAGTTATATTCTTGTACATAGGAGCAGTATTATAGTAGTTATATACTTGTACATAGAAGTATTATAGTAGTTATATTCTTGTACATAGGGGGCAGTATTATAGTAGTTATATTCTTGTACATATGAGCAGTATTATAGTAGTTATATTCTTGTACATAGGGCAGTATTATAGTAGTTACATTCTTGTACATATGAGCAGTATTATAGTAGTTATATTCTTGTACATAGGGGGCAGTATTATAGTAGTTATATTCTTGTACATAGGAGCAGTATTATAGTAGTTATATTCTTGTACATAGGGAGCAGTATTATAGTAGTTATATTCTTGTACATAGGGGCAGTATTATAGTAGTTATATTCTTGTACATAGGAGCAGTATTATAGTAGTTATATTCTTGTACATAGGGACAGTATTATAGCAGTTATATTTTTGTACATAGGGGCAGTATTATAGTAGTTATATTCTTGTACATAGGGAGCAGTATTATAGTAGTTATATTCTTGTACATAGGAGCAGTATTATAGTAGTTATATTCTTGTACATAGGAGCAGTATTATAGTAGTTATATTCTTGTACATAGGAGCAGTATTATACTAGTTATATTCTTGTACATAGGGGGCAGTATTATAGCAGTTATATTTTTGTACATAGGGGCAGTATTATAGTAGTTATATTCTTGTACATAGGGGGCAGTATTATAGTAGTTATATTCTTGTACATAGGGAGCAGTATTATAGTAGTTATATTCTTGTACATAGGAGGCAGTATTATAGTAGTTATATTCTTGTACATAGGAAGCAGTATTATAGTAGTTATATTCTTGTACATAGGGGCAGTATTATAGTAGTTATATTCTTGTACATAGGAGCAGTATTATAGTAGTTATATTCTAGTACATAGGGGGCAGTATTATAGTAGTTATATTCTTGTACATAGGGGGCAGTATTATAGTAGTTATATTCTTGTACATAGGGGACAGTATTATAGTAGTTATATTCTTGTACATAGAGGGCAGTATTATAGTAGTTATATTCTTGTACATAGGGGCAGTATTATAGTAGTTATATTCTTGTACATAGGGGCAGTATTATAGTAGTTATATTCCTGTACATAGAGAGCAGTATTATAGTAGTTATATTCTTGTACATAGGGGGCAGTATTATAGTAGTTATATTCTTGTACATAGGGAGCAGTATTATAGTAGTTATATTCTTGTACATAGGAGCAGTATTATAGTAGTTATATTCTTGTACATAGGAGCAGTATTATAGTAGTTATATTCTTGTACATAGGAGCAGTATTATAGTAGTTATATTCTTGCACATAGGAGCAGTATTATAGAAGTTATATTCTTGTACATAGGGGCAGTATTATAGTAGTTATATTCTTGTACATAGGGGGCTGTATTATAGTAGTTATATTCTTGTACATAGGGGCAGTATTATAGTAGTTATATTCTTGTACATAGGGGCAGTATTATAGTAGTTATATTCCTGTACATAGAGAGCAGTATTATAGTAGTTATATTCTTGTACATAGGGGGCAGTATTATAGTAGTTATATTCTTGTAGATAGGGAGCAGTATTATAGTAGTTATATTCTTGTACATAGGAGCAGTATTATAGTAGTTATATTCTTGTACATAGGAGCAGTATTATAGTAGTTATATTCTTGTACATAGGAGCAGTATTATAGTAGTTATATTCTTGCACATAGGAGCAGTATTATAGAAGTTATATTCTTGTACATAGGGGCAGTATTATAGTAGTTATATTCTTGTACATAGGGGGCTGTATTATAGTAGTTATATTCTTGTACATAGGGGCAGTATTATAGTAGTTATATTCTTGTACATAGGGGCTGTATTATAGTAGTTATATTCTTGTACATAGGAGCAGCATTATAGTAGTTATATTCTTATACAAAGGGGCAGTATTATAGTAGTTATATTCTTGTACATAGGGGGCAGTATTATAGCAGTTATATTCTTATACATAGGGGGTGTATTATAGTAGTTATATTCTTGTACATAGGGGGCAGTATTATAGCAGTTATATTCTTATACATAGGGGGCAGTATTATAGTAGTTATATTATTGTACATAGGGGCTGTATTATAGTAGTTCTATTCTTGTACATAGGGGCAGCATTATAGTAGTTCTATTCTTGTACATAGGGGCAGCATTATAGTATATTCTTGTACATAGGAGCAGTATTATAGTAGTTATATTCTTGTACATAGGGGGCAGTATTATAGCAGTTATATTCTTGTACATAGGGGCAGCATTATAGTAGTTATATTCTTGTACATAGGAGCAGTATTATAGTAGTTATATTCTTGTACATAGGGGCAATTTTATAGTAGTTATATTCTTGTACATAGGGGCAGTATTATAGTAGTTATATTCTTGTACATAGGAGCAGTATTATAGTAGTTATATTCTTGTACATAGGGGGCAGTATTATAGTAGTTCTATTCTTGTACATAGGGGCAGCATTATAGTAGTTATATTCTTGTACATAGGAGCAGTATTATAGTAGTTATATTCTTGTACATAGGGGCAGTATTATAGTAGTACTATGCTTGTACATAGGGGCAGCATTATAGTAGTTATATTCTTGTACATAGGGGCAGTATTATAGTAGTTATATTCTTGTACATAGGAGCAGTATTATAGTAGTTATATTCTTGTACATAGGGGGCAGTATTATAGTAGTTCTATTCTTGTACATAGGGGCAGTATTATAGTAGTTCTATTCTTGTACATAGGAGCAGTATTATAGTAGTTATATTCTTGTACATAGGGGCAGTATTATAGTAGTTCTATTCTTGTTCATAGGGGCAGCATTATAGTAGTTATATTCTTGTACATAGGAGCAGTATTATAGTAGTTATATTCTTGTACATAGGGGCAATTTTATAGTAGTTATATTCTTGTACATAGGAGCAGTATTATAGTAGTTATATACTTGTACATAGGAGAAGTATTATAGTAGTTATATTCTTGTACATAGGGGGCAGTATTATAGTAGTTATATTCTTGTACATATGAGCAGTATTATAGTAGTTATATTCTTGTACATAGGAGCAGTATTATAGTAGTTATATACTTGTACATAGGGGCAGTATTATAGTAGTTACATTCATGTACATAGGAGCAGTATTATAGTAGTTATATACTTGTACATAGGAGAAGTATTATAGTAGTTATATTCTTGTACATAGGGGGCAGTATTATAGTAGTTATATTCTTGTACATAGGGGCAGCATTATAGTAGTTATATTCTTGTACATAGGGGCAGTATTATAGTAGTTATATTCTTGTACATAGGAGCAGTATTATAGTAGTTATATTCTTGTACATAGGGGGCAGTATTATA
This sequence comes from Phyllobates terribilis, assembly GCF_046119375.1. Lineage (NCBI taxonomy): Eukaryota > Metazoa > Chordata > Amphibia > Anura > Dendrobatidae > Phyllobates > Phyllobates terribilis. Next base: position 180,147,180 of record NW_027362769.1, on the reverse strand, counting down.
GTAGTTATATTCTTGTACATATGAGCAGTATTATAGTAGTTATATTCTTGTACATAGGAGCAGTATTATAGTAGTTATATACTTGTACATAGGGGCAGTATTATAGTAGTTACATTCATGTACATAGGAGCAGTATTATAGTAGTTATATACTTGTACATAGGAGCAGTATTATAGTAGTTATATACTTGTACATAGGGGCAGTATTATAGTAGTTACATTCTTGTACATAGGAGCAGTATTATAGTAGTTTTATACTTGTACATAGGAGCAGTATTATAGTAGCTACATTCTTGTACATAGGAGCAGTATTATAGTAGTTATATACTTGTACATAGGGGCAGTATTATAGTAGTTATATTCTTGTACATAGGAGCAGTATTATAGTAGTTATATACTTGTACATAGGAGCAGTATTATAGTAGTTATATTCTTGTACATAGGGGCAGTATTATAGTAGTTACATTCTTGTACATAGGAGCAGTATTATAGTAGTTACATTCTTGTACATAGGAGCAGTATTATAGTAGTTATATTCTTATACATAGGGGCAGTATTATAGTAGTTATATTCTTGTACATAGGGCAGTATTATAGTAGTTACATTCTTGTACATAGGGCAGTATTATAGTAGTTACATTCTTGTACATAGGACCAGTATTATAGTAGTTATATTCTTGTACATAGGGCAGTATTATAGTAGTTACATTCTTGTACATAGGACCAGTATTATAGTAGTTATATTCTTATACATAGGGGCAGTATTATAGTAGTTATATTCTTGTACATAGGGCAGTATTATAGTAGTTACATTCTTGTACATAGGAGCAGTATTATAGTAGTTATATACTTGTACATAGGGGCAGTATTATAGTAGTTATATTCTTGTACATAGGAGCAGTATTATAGTAGTTATATACTTGTACATAGGAGCAGTATTATAGTAGTTATATTCTTGTACATAGGGGCAGTATTATAGTAGTTATATTCTTGTACATAGGAGCAGTATTATAGTAGTTATATACTTGTACATAGGAGAAGTATTATAGTAGTTATATTCTTGTACATAGGGGGCAGTATTATAGTACTTATATTCTTGTACATATGAGCAGTATTATAGTAGTTATATTCTTGTACATAGGGCAGTATTATAGTAGTTACATTCTTGTACATATGAGCAGTATTATCGTAGTTATATTCTTGTACATAGGGGGCAGTATTATAGCAGTTATATTTTTGTACATAGGGGCAGTATTATAGTAGTTATATTCTTGTACATAGGGAGCAGTATTATAGTAGTTATATTCTTGTACATAGGAGCAGTATTATAGTAGTTCTATTCTTGTACATAGGGGCAGCATTATAGTAGTTATATTCTTGTACATAGGAGCAGTATTATAGTAGTTATATTCTTGTACATAGGAGGCAGTATTATAGTAGTTATATTCTTGTACATAGGAGCAGTATTATAGTAGTTATATTCTTGTACATAGGAGGCAGTATTATAGTAGTTATATTCTTGTACATAGGGGCAGTATTATAGTAGTTATATTCTTGTACATAGGAGCAGTATTATAGTAGTTATATTCTTGTACATAGGAGGCAGTATTATAGTAGTTATATTCTTGTACATAGGAGGCAGTATTATAGTAGTTATATTCTTGTACATAGGGGCAGTATTATAGTAGTTATATTCTTGTACATAGGAGCAGTATTATAGTAGTTATATACTTGTACATAGGAGAAGTATTATAGTAGTTATATTCTTGTACATAGGGGGCAATATTATAGTAGTTACATTCTTGTACATATGAGCAGTATTATAGTAGTTATATTCTTGTACATAGGGGGCAGTATTATAGCAGTTATATTTTTGTACATAGGGGCAGTATTATAGTAGTTATATTCTTGTACATAGGGAGCAGTATTATAGTAGTTATATTCTTGTACATAGGAGCAGTATTATAGTAGTTATATTCTTGTACATAGGGGCAGTATTATAGCAGTTATATTCTTGTACATAGGGGCAGCATTATAGTAGTTATATTCTTGTACATAGGAGCAGTATTATAGTAGTTATATTCTTGTACATAGGGGCAATTTTATAGTAGTTATATTCTTGTACATAGGGGCAGTATTATAGTAGTTATATTCTTATACATAGGGGCAGTATTATAGTAGTTATATTCTTGTACATAGGGGGCAGTATTATAGCAGTTATATTCTTATACATAGGGGGCAGTATTATAGTAGTTATATTCTTGTACATAGGGGCTGTATTATAGTAGTTCTATTCTTGTACATAGGGGCAGCATTATAGTAGTTCTATTCTTGTACATAGGGGCAGCATTATAGTAGTTATATTCTTGTACATAGGAGCAGTATTATAGTAGTTATATTCTTGTACATAGGGGCAATTTTATAGTAGTTATATTCTTGTACATAGGGGCAGTATTATAGCAGTTATATTCTTGTACATAGGGGCAGCATTATAGTAGTTATATTCTTGTACATAGGAGCAGTATTATAGTAGTTATATTCTTGTACATAGGGGCAATTTTATAGTAGTTATATTCTTGTACATAGGAGCAGTATTATAGTAGTTATATTCTTGTACATAGGGGCAATTTTATAGTAGTTATATTCTTGTACATAGGGGCAGTATTATAGCAGTTATATTCTTGTACATAGGGGCAGCATTATAGTAGTTATATTCTTGTACATAGGAGCAGTATTATAGTAGTTATATTCTTGTACATAGGGGCAATTTTATAGTAGTTATATTCTTGTACATAGGGGCAGTATTATAGTAGTTATATTCTTGTACATAGGAGCAGTATTATAGTAGTTATATTCTTGTACATAGGGGGCAGTATTATAGTAGTTCTATTCTTGTACATAGGGGCAGCATTATAGTAGTTATATTCTTGTACATAGGAGCAGTATTATAGTAGTTATATTCTTGTACATAGGGGGCAGTATTATAGCAGTTATACTCTTGTACATAGGGGGAAGTATTATAGTAGTTACATTCTTGCACATATGAGCAGTATTATAGTAGATATATTCTTGTACATAGGGGGCAGTATTATAGCAGTTATATTTTTGTACATAGGGGCAGTATTATAGTAGTTATATTCTTGTACATAGGGGGCAGTATTATAGTAGTTATATTCTTGTACATAGGGGGCAGTATTATAGCAGTTATATTCTTATACATAGGGAGCAGTATTATAGTAGTTATATTCTTGTACATAGGAGCAGTATTATAGTAGTTCTATTCTTGTACATAGGGGCAGCATTATAGTAGTTATATTCTTGTACATAGGAGCAGTATTATAGTAGTTATATTCTTGTACATAGGAGTCAGTATTATAGTAGTTATATTCTTGTACATACGGGCAGTATTACAGTAGTTATATTCTTGTACAAAGGGGGCAGTATTATAGCAGTTATATTCTTATACATAGGGGGCAGTATTATAGCAGTTATATTCTTGTACATAGGAGCAGTATTATAGTAGTTCTATTCTTGTACATAGGGGCAGCATTATAGTAGTTATATTGTTGTACATAGGAGCAGTATTATGGTAGTTATATTCTTGTACATAGGAGGCAGTATTATAGTAGTTATATTCTTGTACATAGGGGCAGTTTTATAGTAGTTATATTCTTGTACATAGGGGCAGTATTATAGTAGTTATATTCTTGTACATAGGAGCAGTATTATAGTAGTTATATACTTGTACATAGAAGTATTATAGTAGTTATATTCTTGTACATAGGGGGCAGTATTATAGTAGTTATATTCTTGTACATATGAGCAGTATTATAGTAGTTATATTCTTGTACATAGGGCAGTATTATAGTAGTTACATTCTTGTACATATGAGCAGTATTATAGTAGTTATATTCTTGTACATAGGGGGCAGTATTATAGTAGTTATATTCTTGTACATAGGAGCAGTATTATAGTAGTTATATTCTTGTACATAGGGAGCAGTATTATAGTAGTTATATTCTTGTACATAGGGGCAGTATTATAGTAGTTATATTCTTGTACATAGGAGCAGTATTATAGTAGTTATATTCTTGTACATAGGGACAGTATTATAGCAGTTATATTTTTGTACATAGGGGCAGTATTATAGTAGTTATATTCTTGTACATAGGGAGCAGTATTATAGTAGTTATATTCTTGTACATAGGAGCAGTATTATAGTAGTTATATTCTTGTACATAGGAGCAGTATTATAGTAGTTATATTCTTGTACATAGGAGCAGTATTATACTAGTTATATTCTTGTACATAGGGGGCAGTATTATAGCAGTTATATTTTTGTACATAGGGGCAGTATTATAGTAGTTATATTCTTGTACATAGGGGGCAGTATTATAGTAGTTATATTCTTGTACATAGGGAGCAGTATTATAGTAGTTATATTCTTGTACATAGGAGGCAGTATTATAGTAGTTATATTCTTGTACATAGGAAGCAGTATTATAGTAGTTATATTCTTGTACATAGGGGCAGTATTATAGTAGTTATATTCTTGTACATAGGAGCAGTATTATAGTAGTTATATTCTAGTACATAGGGGGCAGTATTATAGTAGTTATATTCTTGTACATAGGGGGCAGTATTATAGTAGTTATATTCTTGTACATAGGGGACAGTATTATAGTAGTTATATTCTTGTACATAGAGGGCAGTATTATAGTAGTTATATTCTTGTACATAGGGGCAGTATTATAGTAGTTATATTCTTGTACATAGGGGCAGTATTATAGTAGTTATATTCCTGTACATAGAGAGCAGTATTATAGTAGTTATATTCTTGTACATAGGGGGCAGTATTATAGTAGTTATATTCTTGTACATAGGGAGCAGTATTATAGTAGTTATATTCTTGTACATAGGAGCAGTATTATAGTAGTTATATTCTTGTACATAGGAGCAGTATTATAGTAGTTATATTCTTGTACATAGGAGCAGTATTATAGTAGTTATATTCTTGCACATAGGAGCAGTATTATAGAAGTTATATTCTTGTACATAGGGGCAGTATTATAGTAGTTATATTCTTGTACATAGGGGGCTGTATTATAGTAGTTATATTCTTGTACATAGGGGCAGTATTATAGTAGTTATATTCTTGTACATAGGGGCAGTATTATAGTAGTTATATTCTTGTACATAGGGGCAGTATTATAGTAGTTATATTCCTGTACATAGAGAGCAGTATTATAGTAGTTATATTCTTGTACATAGGGGGCAGTATTATAGTAGTTATATTCTTGTACATAGGGAGCAGTATTATAGTAGTTATATTCTTGTACATAGGAGCAGTATTATAGTAGTTATATTCTTGTACATAGGAGCAGTATTATAGTAGTTATATTCTTGTACATAGGAGCAGTATTATAGTAGTTATATTCTTGCACATAGGAGCAGTATTATAGAAGTTATATTCTTGTACATAGGGGCAGTATTATAGTAGTTATATTCTTGTACATAGGGGGCTGTATTATAGTAGTTATATTCTTGTACATAGGGGCAGTATTATAGTAGTTATATTCTTGTACATAGGGGCTGTATTATAGTAGTTATATTCTTGTACATAGGAGCAGCATTATAGTAGTTATATTCTTATACAAAGGGGCAGTATTATAGTAGTTATATTCTTGTACATAGGGGGCAGTATTATAGCAGTTATATTCTTATACATAGGGGGTGTATTATAGTAGTTATATTCTTGTACATAGGGGGCAGTATTATAGCAGTTATATTCTTATACATAGGGGGCAGTATTATAGTAGTTATATTATTGTACATAGGGGCTGTATTATAGTAGTTCTATTCTTGTACATAGGGGCAGCATTATAGTAGTTCTATTCTTGTACATAGGGGCAGCATTATAGTATATTCTTGTACATAGGAGCAGTATTATAGTAGTTATATTCTTGTACATAGGGGGCAGTATTATAGCAGTTATATTCTTGTACATAGGGGCAGCATTATAGTAGTTATATTCTTGTACATAGGAGCAGTATTATAGTAGTTATATTCTTGTACATAGGGGCAATTTTATAGTAGTTATATTCTTGTACATAGGGGCAGTATTATAGTAGTTATATTCTTGTACATAGGAGCAGTATTATAGTAGTTATATTCTTGTACATAGGGGGCAGTATTATAGTAGTTCTATTCTTGTACATAGGGGCAGCATTATAGTAGTTATATTCTTGTACATAGGAGCAGTATTATAGTAGTTATATTCTTGTACATAGGGGCAGTATTATAGTAGTACTATGCTTGTACATAGGGGCAGCATTATAGTAGTTATATTCTTGTACATAGGGGCAGTATTATAGTAGTTATATTCTTGTACATAGGAGCAGTATTATAGTAGTTATATTCTTGTACATAGGGGGCAGTATTATAGTAGTTCTATTCTTGTACATAGGGGCAGTATTATAGTAGTTCTATTCTTGTACATAGGAGCAGTATTATAGTAGTTATATTCTTGTACATAGGGGCAGTATTATAGTAGTTCTATTCTTGTTCATAGGGGCAGCATTATAGTAGTTATATTCTTGTACATAGGAGCAGTATTATAGTAGTTATATTCTTGTACATAGGGGCAATTTTATAGTAGTTATATTCTTGAACATAGGAGCAGTATTATAGTAGTTATATACTTGTACATAGGAGAAGTATTATAGTAGTTATATTCTTGTACATAGGGGGCAGTATTATAGTAGTTATATTCTTGTACATATGAGCAGTATTATAGTAGTTATATTCTTGTACATAGGAGCAGTATTATAGTAGTTATATACTTGTACATAGGGGCAGTATTATAGTAGTTACATTCATGTACATAGGAGCAGTATTATAGTAGTTATATACTTGTACATAGGAGAAGTATTATAGTAGTTATATTCTTGTACATAGGGGGCAGTATTATAGTAGTTATATTCTTGTACATAGGGGCAGCATTATAGTAGTTATATTCTTGTACATAGGGGCAGTATTATAGTAGTTATATTCTTGTACATAGGAGCAGTATTATAGTAGTTATATTCTTGTACATAGGGGGCAGTATTATAGTAGTTATATTCTTGTACATATGAGCAGTATTATAGTAGTTATATTCTTGTACATAGGAGCAGTATTATAGTAGTTATATACTTGTACATAGGGGCAGTATTATAGTAGTTACATTCATGTACATAGGAGCAGTATTATAGTAGTTATATACTTGTACATAGGAGCAGTATTATAGTAGTTATATACTTGTACATAGGGGCAGTATTATAGTAGTTACATTCTTGTACATAGGAGCAGTATTATAGTAGTTTTATACTTGTACATAGGAGCAGTATTATAGTAGCTACATTCTTGTACATAGGAGCAGTATTATAGTAGTTATATACTTGTACATAGGGGCAGTATTATAGTAGTTATATTCTTGTACATAGGAGCAGTATTATAGTAGTTATATACTTGTACATAGGAGCAGTATTATAGTAGTTATATTCTTGTACATAGGGGCAGTATTATAGTAGTTACATTCTTGTACATAGGAGCAGTATTATAGTAGTTACATTCTTGTACATAGGAGCAGTATTATAGTAGTTATATTCTTATACATAGGGGCAGTATTATAGTAGTTATATTCTTGTACATAGGGCAGTATTATAGTAGTTACATTCTTGTACATAGGGCAGTATTATAGTAGTTACATTCTTGTACATAGGACCAGTATTATAGTAGTTATATTCTTGTACATAGGGCAGTATTATAGTAGTTACATTCTTGTACATAGGACCAGTATTATAGTAGTTATATTCTTATACATAGGGGCAGTATTATAGTAGTTATATTCTTGTACATAGGGCAGTATTATAGTAGTTACATTCTTGTACATAGGAGCAGTATTATAGTAGTTATATACTTGTACATAGGGGCAGTATTATAGTAGTTATATTCTTGTACATAGGAGCAGTATTATAGTAGTTATATACTTGTACATAGGAGCAGTATTATAGTAGTTATATTCTTGTACATAGGGGCAGTATTATAGTAGTTATATTCTTGTACATAGGAGCAGTATTATAGTAGTTATATACTTGTACATAGGAGAAGTATTATAGTAGTTATATTCTTGTACATAGGGGGCAGTATTATAGTACTTATATTCTTGTACATATGAGCAGTATTATAGTAGTTATATTCTTGTACATAGGGCAGTATTATAGTAGTTACATTCTTGTACATATGAGCAGTATTATCGTAGTTATATTCTTGTACATAGGGGGCAGTATTATAGCAGTTATATTTTTGTACATAGGGGCAGTATTATAGTAGTTATATTCTTGTACATAGGGAGCAGTATTATAGTAGTTATATTCTTGTACATAGGAGCAGTATTATAGTAGTTCTATTCTTGTACATAGGGGCAGCATTATAGTAGTTATATTCTTGTACATAGGAGCAGTATTATAGTAGTTATATTCTTGTACATAGGAGGCAGTATTATAGTAGTTATATTCTTGTACATAGGAGCAGTATTATAGTAGTTATATTCTTGTACATAGGAGGCAGTATTATAGTAGTTATATTCTTGTACATAGGGGCAGTATTATAGTAGTTATATTCTTGTACATAGGAGCAGTATTATAGTAGTTATATTCTTGTACATAGGAGGCAGTATTATAGTAGTTATATTCTTGTACATAGGAGGCAGTATTATAGTAGTTATATTCTTGTACATAGGGGCAGTATTATAGTAGTTATATTCTTGTACATAGGAGCAGTATTATAGTAGTTATATACTTGTACATAGGAGAAGTATTATAGTAGTTATATTCTTGTACATAGGGGGCAGTATTATAGTAGTTACATTCTTGTACATATGAGCAGTATTATAGTAGTTATATTCTTGTACATAGGGGGCAGTATTATAGCAGTTATATTTTTGTACATAGGGGCAGTATTATAGTAGTTATATTCTTGTACATAGGGAGCAGTATTATAGTAGTTATATTCTTGTACATAGGAGCAGTATTATAGTAGTTATATTCTTGAACATAAGAGCAGTATTATAGTAGTTATATTCTTGTACATAGGAGCAGTATTATAGTAGTTATATTCTTGTACATAAGAGCAGTATTATAGTAGTTATATTCTTGTACATAGGAGCAGTATTATAGCAGTTATATTCTTGTACATAGGGGGCAGTATTATAGTAGTTACATTCTTGTACATATGAGCAGTATTATAGTAGTTATATTCTTGTACATAGGAGCAGTATTATAGTAGTTATATTCTAGTACATAGGGGGCAGTATTATAGTAGTTATATTCTTGTACATAGGGGGCAGTATTATAGTAGTTATATTCTTGTACATAGGGGACAGTATTATAGTAGTTATATTCTTGTACATAGAGGGCAGTATTATAGTAGTTATATTCTTGTACATAGGGGCAGTATTATAGTAGTTATATTCTTGTACATAGGAGCAGTATTATAGTAGTTATATTCCTGTACATAGAGAGCAGTATTATAGTAGTTATATTCTTGTACATAGGGGGCAGTATTATAGTAGTTATATTCTTGTACATAGGGAGCAGTATTATAGTAGTTATATTCTTGTACATAGGAGCAGTATTATAGTAGTTATATTCTTGTACATAGGAGCAGTATTATAATAGTTATATTCTTGTACATAGGAGCAGTATTATAGTAGTTATATTCTTGCACATAGGAGCAGTATTATAGAAGTTATATTCTTGTACATAGGGGCAGTATTATAGTAGTTATATTCTTGTACATAGGGGGCTGTATTATAGTAGTTATATTCTTGTACATAGGGGCAGTATTATAGTAGTTATATTCTTGTACATAGGGGCAGTATTATAGTAGTTATATTCTTGTACATAGGGGCAGTATTATAGTAGTTATATTCCTGTACATAGAGAGCAGTATTATAGTAGTTATATTCTTGTACATAGGAGCAGTATTATAGTAGTTATATTCTTGTACATAGGAGCAGTATTATAGTAGTTATATTCTTGTACATAGGGGGCAGTATTATAGTAGTTATATTCTTGTACATAGGGAGCAGTATTATAGTAGTTATATTCTTGTACATAGGAGCAGTATTATAGTAGTTATATTCTTGTACATAGGAGCAGTATTATAGTAGTTATATTCTTGTACATACGAGCAGTATTATAGTAGTTATATTCTTGCACATAGGACCAGTATTATAGAAGTTATATTCTTGTACATAGGGGCAGTATTATAGTAGTTATATTCTTGTACATAGGGGGCTGTATTATAGTAGTTATATTCTTGTACATAGGGGCAGTATTATAGTAGTTATATTCCTGTACATAGAGAGCAGTATTATAGTAGTTATATTCTTGTACATAGGGGGCAGTATTATAGTAGTTATATTCTTGAACATAGGGAGCAGTATTATAGTAGTTATATTCTTGTACATAGGAGCAGTATTATAGTAGTTATATTCTTGTACATAGGAGCAGTATTATAGTAGTTATATTCTTGTACATAGGAGCAGTATTATAGTAGTTATATTCTTGCACATAGGAGCAGTATTATAGAAGTTATATTCTTGTACATAGGGGCAGTATTATAGTAGTTATATTCTTGTACATAGGGGGCTGTATTATAGTAGTTATATTCTTGTACATAGGGGCAGTATTATAGTAGTTATATTCTTGTACATAGGGGCTGTATTATAGTAGTTATATTCTTGTACATAGGAGCAGTATTATAGTAGTTATATTCTTATACAAAGGGGCAGTATTATAGTAGTTATATTCTTGTACATAGGGGGCAGTATTATAGCAGTTATATTCTTATACATAGGGGGCAGTATTATAGTAGTTATATTCTTGTACATAGGGGCTGTATTATAGTAGTTATATTCTTGTACATAGGAGCAGTATTATAGTAGTTATATTCTAGTACATAGGAGCAGTATTATAGTAGTTATATTCTTGTACATAGGGGCAGTATTATAGCAGTTATATTCTTGTACATAGGGGCAGCATTATAGTAGTTATATTCTTGTACATAGGAGCAGTATTATAGTAGTTATATTCTTGTACATAGGGGCAATTTTATAGTAGTTATATTCTTGTACATAGGGGCAGTATTATAGTAGTTATATTCTTATACATAGGGGCAGTATTATAGTAGTTATATTCTTGTACATAGGGGGCAGTATTATAGCAGTTATATTCTTATACATAGGGGGCAGTATTATAGTATTTATATTATTGTACATAGGGGCTGTATTATAGTAGTTCTATTCTTGTACATAGGGGCAGCATTATAGTAGTTCTATTCTTGTACATAGGGGCAGCATTATAGTAGTTATATTCTTGTACATAGGAGCAGTATTATAGTAGTTATATTCTTGTACATAGGGGCAATTTTATAGTAGTTATATTCTTGTACATAGGGGCAGTATTATAGCAGTTATATTCTTGTACATAGGGGCAGCATTATAGTAGTTATATTCTTGTACATAGGAGCAGTATTATAGTAGTTATATTCTTGTACATAGGGGCAATTTTATAGTAGTTATATTCTTGTACATAGGAGCAGTATTATAGTAGTTATATTCTTGTACATAGGGGCAATTTTATAGTAGTTATATTCTTGTACATAGGGGCAGTATTATAGCAGTTATATTCTTGTACATAGGGGCAGCATTATAGTAGTTATATTCTTGTACATAGGAGCAGTATTATAGTAGTTATATTCTTGTACATAGGGGCAATTTTATAGTAGTTATATTCTTGTACATAGGGGCAGTATTATAGTAGTTATATTCTTGTACATAGGAGCAGTATTATAGTAGTTATATTCTTGTACATAGGGGGCAGTATTATAGTAGTTCTATTCTTGTACATAGGGGCAGCATTATAGTAGTTATATTCTTGTACATAGGAGCAGTATTATAGTAGTTATATTCTTGTACATAGGGGGCAGTATTATAGCAGTTATACTCTTGTACATAGGGGGAAGTATTATAGTAGTTACATTCTTGCACATATGAGCAGTATTATAGTAGTTATATTCTTGTACATAGGGGGCAGTATTATAGCAGTTATATTTTTGTACATAGGGGCAGTATTATAGTAGTTATATTCTTGTACATAGGGGGCAGTATTATAGTAGTTATATTCTTGTACATAGGGGGCAGTATTATAGCAGTTATATTCTTATACATAGGGAGCAGTATTATAGTAGTTATATTCTTGTACATAGGAGCAGTATTATAGTAGTTCTATTCTTGTACATAGGGGCAGCATTATAGTAGTTATATTCTTGTACATAGGAGCAGTATTATAGTAGTTATATTCTTGTACATAGGAGTCAGTATTATAGTAGTTATATTCTTGTACATAGGGGCAGTATTACAGTAGTTATATTCTTGTACAAAGGGGGCAGTATTATAGCAGTTATATTCTTATACATAGGGGGCAGTATTATAGCAGTTATATTCTTGTACATAGGAGCAGTATTATAGTAGTTCTATTCTTGTACATAGGGGCAGCATTATAGTAGTTATATTGTTGTACATAGGAGCAGTATTATGGTAGTTATATTCTTGTACATAGGAGGCAGTATTATAGTAGTTATATTCTTGTACATAGGGGCAGTTTTATAGTAGTTATATTCTTGTACATAGGGGCAGTATTATAGTAGTTATATTCTTGTACATAGGAGCAGTATTATAGTAGTTATATACTTGTACATAGAAGTATTATAGTAGTTATATTCTTGTACATAGGGGGCAGTATTATAGTAGTTATATTCTTGTACATATGAGCAGTATTATAGTAGTTATATTCTTGGACATAGGGCAGTATTATAGTAGTTACATTCTTGTACATATGAGCAGTATTATAGTAGTTATATTCTTGTACATAGGGGGCAGTATTATAGTAGTTATATTCTTGTACATAGGAGCAGTATTATAGTAGTTATATTCTTGTACATAGGGAGCAGTATTATAGTAGTTATATTCTTGTACATAGGGGCAGTATTATAGTAGTTATATTCTTGTACATAGGAGCAGTATTATAGTAGTTATATTCTTGTACATAGGGACAGTATTATAGCAGTTATATTTTTGTACATAGGGGCAGTATTATAGTAGTTATATTCTTGTACATAGGGAGCAGTATTATAGTAGTTATATTCTTGTACATAGGAGCAGTATTATAGTAGTTATATTCTTGTACATAGGAGCAGTATTATAGTAGTTATATTCTTGTACATAGGAGCAGTATTATACTAGTTATATTCTTGTACATAGGGGGCAGTATTATAGCAGTTATATTTTTGTACATAGGGGCAGTATTATAGTAGTTATATTCTTGTACATAGGGGGCAGTATTATAGTAGTTATATTCTTGTACATAGGGAGCAGTATTATAGTAGTTATATTCTTGTACATAGGAGGCAGTATTATAGTAGTTATATTCTTGTACATAGGAAGCAGTATTATAGTAGTTATATTCTTGTACATAGGGGCAGTATTATAGTAGTTATATTCTTGTACATAGGAGCAGTATTATAGTAGTTATATTCTAGTACATAGGGGGCAGTATTATAGTAGTTATATTCTTGTACATAGGGGGCAGTATTATAGTAGTTATATTCTTGTACATAGGGGACAGTATTATAGTAGTTATATTCTTGTACATAGAGGGCAGTATTATAGTAGTTATATTCTTGTACATAGGGGCAGTATTATAGTAGTTATATTCTTGTACATAGGGGCAGTATTATAGTAGTTATATTCCTGTACATAGAGAGCAGTATTATAGTAGTTATATTCTTGTACATAGGGGGCAGTATTATAGTAGTTATATTCTTGTACATAGGGAGCAGTATTATAGTAGTTATATTCTTGTACATAGGAGCAGTATTATAGTAGTTATATTCTTGTACATAGGAGCAGTATTATAGTAGTTATATTCTTGTACATAGGAGCAGTATTATAGTAGTTATATTCTTGCACATAGGAGCAGTATTATAGAAGTTATATTCTTGTACATAGGGGCAGTATTATAGTAGTTATATTCTTGTACATAGGGGGCTGTATTATAGTAGTTATATTCTTGTACATAGGGGCAGTATTATAGTAGTTATATTCTTGTACATAGGGGCAGTATTATAGTAGTTATATTCTTGTACATAGGGGCAGTATTATAGTAGTTATATTCCTGTACATAGAGAGCAGTATTATAGTAGTTATATTCTTGTACATAGGGGGCAGTATTATAGTAGTTATATTCTTGTACATAGGGAGCAGTATTATAGTAGTTATATTCTTGTACATAGGAGCAGTATTATAGTAGTTATATTCTTGTACATAGGAGCAGTATTATAGTAGTTATATTCTTGTACATAGGAGCAGTATTATAGTAGTTATATTCTTGCACATAGGAGCAGTATTATAGAAGTTATATTCTTGTACATAGGGGCAGTATTATAGTAGTTATATTCTTGTACATAGGGGGCTGTATTATAGTAGTTATATTCTTGTACATAGGGGCAGTATTATAGTAGTTATATTCTTGTACATAGGGGCTGTATTATAGTAGTTATATTCTTGTACATAGGAGCAGCATTATAGTAGTTATATTCTTATACAAAGGGGCAGTATTATAGTAGTTATATTCTTGTACATAGGGGGCAGTATTATAGCAGTTATATTCTTATACATAGGGGGCAGTATTATAGTAGTTATATTCTTGTACATAAGGGCTGTATTATAGTAGTTATATTCTTGTACATAGGAGCAGTATTATAGTAGTTATATTCTAGTACATAGGAGCAGTATTATAGTAGTTATATTCTTGTACATAGGGGCAGTATTATAGCAGTTATATTCTTGTACATAGGGGCAGCATTATAGTAGTTATATTCTTGTACATAGGAGCAGTATTATAGTAGTTATATTCTTGTACATAGGGGCAATTTTATAGTAGTTATATTCTTGTACATAGGGGCAGTATTATAGTAGTTATATTCTTATACATAGGGGCAGTATTATAGTAGTTATATTCTTGTACATAGGGGGCAGTATTATAGCAGTTATATTCTTATACATAGGGGGCAGTATTATAGTAGTTATATTATTGTACATAGGGGCTGTATTATAGTAGTTCTATTCTTGTACATAGGGGCAGCATTATAGTAGTTCTATTCTTGTACATAGGGGCAGCATTATAGTAGTTATATTCTTGTACATAGGAGCAGTATTATAGTAGTTATATTCTTGTACATAGGGGGCAGTATTATAGCAGTTATATTCTTGTACATAGGGGCAGCATTATAGTAGTTATATTCTTGTACATAGGAGCAGTATTATAGTAGTAATATTCTTGTACATAGGGGCAATTTTATAGTAGTTATATTCTTGTACATAGGGGCAGTATTATAGTAGTTATATTCTTGTACATAGGAGCAGTATTATAGTAGTTATATTCTTGTACATAGGGGGCAGTATTATAGTAGTTCTATTCTTGTACATAGGGGCAGCATTATAGTAGTTATATTCTTGTACATAGGAGCAGTATTATAGTAGTTATATTCTTGTACATAGGGGCAGTATTATAGTAGTACTATGCTTGTACATAGGGGCAGCATTATAGTAGTTATATTCTTGTACATAGGGGCAGTATTATAGTAGTTATATTCTTGTACATAGGAGCAGTATTATAGTAGTTATATTCTTGTACATAGGGGGCAGTATTATAGTAGTTCTATTCTTGTACATAGGGGCAGTATTATAGTAGTTCTATTCTTGTACATAGGAGCAGTATTATAGTAGTTATATTCTTGTACATAGGGGCAGTATTATAGTAGTTCTATTCTTGTTCATAGGGGCAGCATTATAGTAGTTATATTCTTGTACATAGGAGCAGTATTATAGTAGTTATATTCTTGTACATAGGGGCAATTTTATAGTAGTTATATTCTTGTACATAGGAGCAGTATTATAGTAGTTATATACTTGTACATAGGAGAACTATTATAGTAGTTATATTCTTGTACATAGGGGGCAGTATTATAGTAGTTATATTCTTGTACATATGAGCAGTATTATAGTAGTTATATTCTTGTACATAGGAGCAGTATTATAGTAGTTATATACTTGTACATAGGGGCAGTATTATAGTAGTTACATTCATGTACATAGGAGCAGTATTATAGTAGTTATATACTTGTACATAGGAGAAGTATTATAGTAGTTATATTCTTGTACATAGGGGGCAGTATTATAGTAGTTATATTCTTGTACATAGGGGCAGCATTATAGTAGTTATATTCTTGTACATAGGGGCAGTATTATAGTAGTTATATTCTTGTACATAGGAGCAGTATTATAGTAGTTATATTCTTGTACATAGGGGGCAGTATTATAGTAGTTATATTCTTGTACATATGAGCAGTATTATAGTAGTTATATTCTTGTACATAGGAGCAGTATTATAGTAGTTATATACTTGTACATAGGGGCAGTATTATAGTAGTTACATTCATGTACATAGGAGCAGTATTATAGTAGTTATATACTTGTACATAGGAGCAGTATTATAGTAGTTATATACTTGTACATAGGGGCAGTATTATAGTAGTTACATTCTTGTACATAGGAGCAGTATTATAGTAGTTTTATACTTGTACATAGGAGCAGTATTATAGTAGCTACATTCTTGTACATAGGAGCAGTATTATAGTAGTTATATACTTGTACATAGGGGCAGTATTATAGTAGTTATATTCTTGTACATAGGAGCAGTATTATAGTAGTTATATACTTGTACATAGGAGCAGTATTATAGTAGTTATATTCTTGTACATAGGGGCAGTATTATAGTAGTTACATTCTTGTACATAGGAGCAGTATTATAGTAGTTACATTCTTGTACATAGGAGCAGTATTATAGTAGTTATATTCTTATACATAGGGGCAGTATTATAGTAGTTATATTCTTGTACATAGGGCAGTATTATAGTAGTTACATTCTTGTACATAGGGCAGTATTATAGTAGTTACAATCTTGTACATAGGACCAGTATTATAGTAGTTATATTCTTGTACATAGGGCAGTATTATAGTAGTTACATTCTTGTACATAGGACCAGTATTATAGTAGTTATATTCTTATACATAGGGGCAGTATTATAGTAGTTATATTCTTGTACATAGGGCAGTATTATAGTAGTTACATTCTTGTACATAGGAGCAGTATTATAGTAGTTATATACTTGTACATAGGGGCAGTATTATAGTAGTTATATTCTTGTACATAGGAGCAGTATTATAGTAGTTATATACTTGTACATAGGAGCAGTATTATAGTAGTTATATTCTTGTACATAGGGGCAGTATTATAGTAGTTATATTCTTGTACATAGGAGCAGTATTATAGTAGTTATATACTTGTACATAGGAGAAGTATTATAGTAGTTATATTCTTGTACATAGGGGGCAGTATTATAGTACTTATATTCTTGTACATATGAGCAGTATTATAGTAGTTATATTCTTGTACATAGGGCAGTATTATAGTAGTTACATTCTTGTACATATGAGCAGTATTATAGTAGTTATATTCTTGTACATAGGGGGCAGTATTATAGCAGTTATATTTTTGTACATAGGGGCAGTATTATAGTAGTTATATTCTTGTACATAGGGAGCAGTATTATAGTAGTTATATTCTTGTACATAGGAGCAGTATTATAGTAGTTCTATTCTTGTACATAGGGGCAGCATTATAGTAGTTATATTCTTGTACATAGGAGCAGTATTATAGTAGTTATATTCTTGTACATAGGAGGCAGTATTATAGTAGATATATTCTTGTACATAGGAGCAGTATTATAGTAGTTATATTCTTGTACATAGGAGGCAGTATTATAGTAGTTATATTCTTGTACATAGGGGCAGTATTATAGTAGTTATATTCTTGTACATAGGAGCAGTATTATAGTAGTTATATTCTTGTACATAGGAGGCAGTATTATAGTAGTTATATTCTTGTACATAGGAGGCAGTATTATAGTAGTTATATTCTTGTACATAGGGGCAGTATTATAGTAGTTATATTCTTGTACATAGGAGCAGTATTATAGTAGTTATATACTTGTACATAGGAGAAGTATTATAGTAGTTATATTCTTGTACATAGGGGGCAGTATTATAGTAGTTACATTCTTGTACATATGAGCAGTATTATAGTAGTTATATTCTTGTACATAGGGGGCAGTATTATAGCAGTTATATTTTTGTACATAGGGGCAGTATTATAGTAGTTATATTCTTGTACATAGGGAGCAGTATTATAGTAGTTATATTCTTGTACATAGGAGCAGTATTATAGTAGTTATATTCTTGTACATAAGAGCAGTATTATAGTAGTTATATTCTTGTACATAGGAGCAGTATTATAGTAGTTATATTCTTGTACATAAGAGCAGTATTATAGTAGTTATATTCTTGTACATAGGAGCAGTATTATAGCAGTTATATTCTTGTACATAGGGGGCAGTATTATAGTAGTTACATTCTTGTACATATGAGCAGTATTATAGTAGTTATATTCTTGTACATAGGAGCAGTATTATAGTAGTTATATTCTTGTACATAGGGGGCAGTATTATAGTAGTTACATTCTTGTACATATGAGCAGTATTATAGTAGTTATATTCTTGTACATAGGGGGCAGTATTATAGCAGTTATATTTTTGTACATAGGGGCAGTATTATAGTAGTTATATTCTTGTACATAGGGGGCAGTATTATAGTAGTTATATTCTTGTACATAGGGAGCAGTATTATAGTAGTTATATTCTTGTACATAGGGGGCAGGATTATAGCAGTTATATTCTTATACATAGGGGGCAGTATTATAGCAGTTATATTCTTGTACATAGGAGCAGTATTATAGTAGTTATATTCTTGTACATAGGAGCAGTATTATAGTAGTTATATTCTTGTACATAGGAGTCAGTATTATAGTAGTTATATTCTTGTACATAGGGGCAGTATTACAGTAGTTATATTCTTGTACATAGGGGGCAGTATTATAGCAGTTATATTCTTATACATAGGGGGCAGTATTATAGCAGTTATATTCTTGTACATAGGAACAGTATTATAGTAGTTCTATTCTTGTACATAGGGGCAGCATTATAGTAGTTATATTCTTGTACATAGGAGCAGTATTATGGTAGTTATATTGTTGTACATAGGGGCAGTTTTATAGTAGTTATATTCTTGTACATAGGGGCAGTATTATAGTAGTTATATTCTTGTACATAGGAGCAGTATTATAGTAGTTATATACTTGTACATAGGAGAAGTATTATAGTAGTTATATTCTTGTACATAGGGGGCAGTATTATAGTAGTTATATTCTTGTACATATGAGCAGTATTATAGTAGTTATATTCTTGTACATAGGGCAGTATTATAGTAGTTACATTCTTGTACATATGAGCAGTATTATAGTAGTTATATTCTTGTACATAGGGGGCAGTATTATAGCAGTTATATTTTTGTACATAGGGGCAGTATTATAGTAGTTATATTCTTGTACATAGGGAGCAGTATTATAGTAGTTATATTCTTGTACATAGGAGCAGCATTATAGTAGTTATATTCTTGTACATAGGAGCAGTATTATAGTAGTTATATTCTTGTACATAGGAGCAGTATTATAGTAGTTATATTCTTGTACATAGGAGCAGTATTATAGTAGTCATATTCTTGTACATAGGGGGCAGTATTATAGCAGTTATATTCTTGTACATAGGGGGCAGTATTATAGTAGTTACATTCTTGTACATATGAGCAGTATTATAGTAGTTATATTCTTGTACATAGGAGCAGTATTATAGTAGTTATATTCTTGTACATAGGAGCAGTATTATAGTAGTTATATTCTTGTACATAGGAGCAGTATTATAGTAGTTATATTCTTGTACATAGGAGCAGTATTATAGTAGTTATATTCTTGTACATAGGGGGCAGTATTATAGCAGTTATACTCTTGTACATAGGGGGAAGTATTATAGTAGTTACATTCTTGTACATATGAGCAGTATTATAGTAGTTATATTCTTGTACATAGGGGGCAGTATTATAGCAGTTATATTCTTATACATAGGGGGCAGTATTATAGCAGTTATATTCTTGTACATAGGACCAGTATTATAGTAGTTCTATTCTTGTACATAGGGGCAGCATTATAGTAGTTATATTCTTGTACATAGGAGCAGTATTATAGTAGTTATATTCTTGTACATAGGAGTCAGTATTATAGTAGTTATATTCTTGTACATAGGGGCAGTATTACAGTAGTTATATTCTTTTACAAAGGGGGCAGTATTATAGCAGTTATATTCTTATACATAGGGGGCAGTATTATAGCAGTTATATTCTTGTACATAGGAGCAGTATTATAGTAGTTCTATTCTTGTACATAGGGCCAGCATTATAGTAGTTATATTGTTGTACATAGGAGCAGTATTATGGTAGTTATATTCTTGTACATAGGAGGCAGTATTATAGTAGTTATATTCTTGTACATAGGGGCAGTTTTATAGTAGTTATATTCTTGTACATAGGGGCAGTATTATAGTAGTTATATTCTTGTACATAGGAGCAGTATTATAGTAGTTATATACTTGTACATAGGAGAAGTATTATAGTAGTTATATTCTTGTACATAGGGGGCAGTATTATAGTAGTTATATTCTTGTACATATGAGCAGTATTATAGTAGTTATATTCTTGTACATAGGGCAGTATTATAGTAGTTACATTCTTGTACATATGAGCAGTATTATAGTAGTTATATTCTTGTACATAGGGGGCAGTATTATAGTAGTTATATTCTTGTACATAGGAGCAGTATTATAGTAGTTATATTCTTGTACATAGGGAGCAGTATTATAGTAGTTATATTCTTGTACATAGGGGCAGTATTATAGTAGTTATATTCTTGTACATAGGAGCAGTATTATAGTAGTTATATTCTTGTACATAGGGACAGTATTATAGCAGTTATATTTTTGTACATAGGGTCAGTATTATAGTAGTTATATTCTTGTACATAGGGAGCAGTATTATAGTAGTTATATTCTTGTACATAGGAGGCAGTATTATAGTAGTTATATTCTTGTACATAGGGGCAGTATTATAGTAGTTATATTCTTGTACATAGGGGCAGTATTATAGTAGTTATATTCTTGTACATAGGAGCAGTATTATAGTAGTTATATTCTAGTACATAGGGGGCAGTATTATAGTAGTTATATTCTTGTACATAGGGGCAGTATTATAGTAGTTATATTCTTGTACATAGGGGCAGTATTATAGTAGTTATATTCTTGTACATAGGGGCAGTATTATAGTAGTTATATTCTTGTACATAGGGGGCAGTATTATAGTAGTTATATTCTTGTACATAGGAGCAGTATAAGAGTAGTTACATTTTTGTACATAGGGGACAGTATTATAGTAGTTATATTCTTGTACATAGAGGGCAGTATTATAGTAGTTATATTCTTGTACATAGGGGCAGTATTATAGTAGTTATATTCTTGTACATAGGGGCAGTATTATAGTAGTTATATTCCTGTACATAGAGAGCAGTATTATAGTAGTTATATTCTTGTACATAGGAGCAGTATTATAGTAGTTATATTCTTGTACATAGGAGCAGTATTATAGTAGTTATATTCTTGTACATAGGAGCAGTATTATAGTAGTCATATTCTTGTACATAGGGGGCAGTATTATAGCAGTTATATTCTTGTACATAGGGGGCAGTATTATAGTAGTTACATTCTTGTACATATGAGCAGTATTATAGTAGTTACATTCTTGTACATAGGAGCAGTATTATAGTAGTTATATTCTTGTACATAGGAGCAGTATTATAGTAGTTATATTCTTATACATAGGAGCAGTATTATAGTAGTTATATTCTTGTACATAGGAGCAGTATTATAGTAGTTGTATTCTTGTACATAGGGGGCAGTATTATAGCAGTTATACTCTTGTACATAGGGGGAAGTATTATAGTAGTTACATTCTTGTACATATGAGCAGTATTATAGTAGTTATATTCTTGTACATAGGGGGCAGTATTATAGCAGTTATATTTTTGTACATAGGGGCAGTATTATAGTAGTTATATTCTTGTACATAGGGGGCAGTATTATAGTAGTTATATTCTTGTACATAGGGAGCAGTATTATAGTAGTTATATTCTTGTACATAGGGGGCAGTATTATAGCAGTTATATTCTTATACATAGGGAGCAGTATTATAGTAGTTATATTCTTGTACATAGGAGCAGTATTATAGTAGTTCTATTCTTGTACATAGGGGCAGCATTATAGTAGTTATATTCTTGTACATAGGAGCAGTATTATAGTAGTTATATTCTTGTACATAGGAGTCAGTATTATAGTAGTTATATTCTTGTACATAGGGGCAGTATTACAGTAGTTATATTCTTGTACAAAGGGGGCAGTATTATAGCAGTTATATTCTTATACATAGGGGGCAGTATTATAGCAGTTATATTCTTGTACATAGGAGCAGTATTATAGTAGTTCTATTCTTGTACATAGGGGCAGCATTATAGTAGTTATATTGTTGTACATAGGAGCAGTATTATGGTAGTTATATTCTTGTACATAGGAGGCAGTATTATAGTAGTTATATTCTTGTACATAGGGGCAGTTTTATAGTAGTTATATTCTTGTACATAGGGGCAGTATTATAGTAGTTATATTCTTGTACATAGGAGAAGTATTATAGTAGTTATATACTTGTACATAGAAGTATTATAGTAGTTATATTCTTGTACATAGGGGGCAGTATTATAGTAGTTATATTCTTGTACATATGAGCAGTATTATAGTAGTTATATTCTTGTACATAGGGCAGTATTATAGTAGTTACATTCTTGTACATATGAGCAGTATTATAGTAGTTATATTCTTGTACATAGGGGGCAGTATTATAGTAGTTATATTCTTGTACATAGGAGCAGTATTATAGTAGTTATATTCTTGTACATAGGGAGCAGTATTATAGTAGTTATATTCTTGTACATAGGGGCAGTATTATAGTAGTTATATTCTTGTACATAGGAGCAGTATTATAGTAGTTATATTCTTGTACATAGGGACAGTATTATAGCAGTTATATTTTTGTACATAGGGGCAGTATTATAGTAGTTATATTCTTGTACATAGGGAGCAGTATTATAGTAGTTATATTCTTGTACATAGGAGCAGTATTATAGTAGTTATATTCTTGTACATAGGAGGCAGTATTATAGTAGTTATATTCTTGTACATAGGAGGCAGTATTATAGTAGTTATATTCTTGTACATAGGGGCAGTATTATAGTAGTTATATTCTTGTACATAGGAGCAGTATTATAGTAGTTATATTCTAGTACATAGGGGGCAGTATTATAGTAGTTATATTCTTGTACATAGGGGGCAGTATTATAGTAGTTATATTCTTGTACATAGGGGACAGTATTATAGTAGTTATATTCTTGTACATAGAGGGCAGTATTATAGTAGTTATATTCTTGTACATAGGGGCAGTATTATAGTAGTTATATTCTTGTACATAGGGGCAGTATTATAGTAGTTATATTCCTGTACATAGAGAGCAGTATTATAGTAGTTATATTCTTGTACATAGGGGGCAGTATTATAGTAGTTATATTCTTGTACATAGGGAGCAGTATTATAGTAGTTATATTCTTGTACATAGGAGCAGTATTATAGTAGTTATATTCTTGTACATAGGAGCAGTATTATAATAGTTATATTCTTGTACATAGGAGCAGTATTATAGTAGTTATATTCTTGCACATAGGAGCAGTATTATAGAAGTTATATTCTTGTACATAGGGGCAGTATTATAGTAGTTATATTCTTGTACATAGGGGGCTGTATTATAGTAGTTATATTCTTGTACATAGGGGCAGTATTATAGTAGTTATATTCTTGTACATAGGGGCAGTATTATAGTAGTTATATTCTTGTACATAGGGGCAGTATTATAGTAGTTATATTCCTGTACATAGAGAGCAGTATTATAGTAGTTATATTCTTGTACATAGGAGCAGTATTATAGTAGTTATATTCTTGTACATAGGAGCAGTATTATAGTAGTTATATTCTTGTACATAGGGGGCAGTATTATAGTAGTTATATTCTTGTACATAGGGAGCAGTATTATAGTAGTTATATTCTTGTACATAGGAGCAGTATTATAGTAGTTATATTCTTGTACATAGGAGCAGTATTATAGTAGTTATATTCTTGTACATAGGAGCAGTATTATAGTAGTTATATTCTTGCACATAGGACCAGTATTATAGAAGTTATATTCTTGTACATAGGGGCAGTATTATAGTAGTTATATTCTTGTACATAGGGGGCTGTATTATAGTAGTTATATTCTTGTACATAGGGGCAGTATTATAGTAGTTATATTCCTGTACATAGAGAGCAGTATTATAGTAGTTATATTCTTGTACATAGGGGGCAGTATTATAGTAGTTATATTCTTGTACATAGGGAGCAGTATTATAGTAGTTATATTCTTGTACATAGGAGCAGTATTATAGTAGTTATATTCTTGTACATAGGAGCAGTATTATAGTAGTTATATTCTTGTACATAGGAGCAGTATTATAGTAGTTATATTCTTGCACATAGGAGCAGTATTATAGAAGTTATATTCTTGTACATAGGGGCAGTATTATAGTAGTTATATTCTTGTACATAGGGGGCTGTATTATAGTAGTTATATTCTTGTACATAGGGGCAGTATTATAGTAGTTATATTCTTGTACATAGGGGCTGTATTATAGTAGTTATATTCTTGTACATAGGAGCAGTATTATAGTAGTTATATTCTTATACAAAGGGGCAGTATTATAGTAGTTATATTCTTGTACATAGGGGGCAGTATTATAGCAGTTATATTCTTATACATAGGGGGCAGTATTATAGTAGTTATATTCTTGTACATAGGGGCTGTATTATAGTAGTTATATTCTTGTACATAGGAGCAGTATTATAGTAGTTATATTCTAGTACATAGGAGCAGTATTATAGTAGTTATATTCTTGTACATAGGGGCAGTATTATAGCAGTTATATTCTTGTACATAGGGGCAGCATTATAGTAGTTATATTCTTGTACATAGGAGCAGTATTATAGTAGTTATATTCTTGTACATAGGGGCAATTTTATAGTAGTTATATTCTTGTACATAGGGGCAGTATTATAGTAGTTATATTCTTATACATAGGGGCAGTATTATAGTAGTTATATTCTTGTACATAGGGGGCAGTATTATAGCAGTTATATTCTTATACATAGGGGGCAGTATTATAGTAGTTATATTCTTGTACATAGGGGCTGTATTATAGTAGTTCTATTCTTGTACATAGGGGCAGCATTATAGTAGTTCTATTCTTGTACATAGGGGCAGCATTATAGTAGTTATATTCTTGTACATAGGAGCAGTATTATAGTAGTTATATTCTTGTACATAGGGGCAATTTTATAGTAGTTATATTCTTGTACATAGGGGCAGTATTATAGCAGTTATATTCTTGTACATAGGGGCAGCATTATAGTAGTTATATTCTTGTACATAGGAGCAGTATTATAGTAGTTATATTCTTGTACATAGGGGCAATTTTATAGTAGTTATATTCTTGTACATAGGAGCAGTATTATAGTAGTTATATTCTTGTACATAGGGGCAATTTTATAGTAGTTATATTCTTGTACATAGGGGCAGTATTATAGCAGTTATATTCTTGTACATAGGGGCAGCATTATAGTAGTTATATTCTTGTACATAGGAGCAGTATTATAGTAGTTATATTCTTGTACATAGGGGCAATTTTATAGTAGTTATATTCTTGTACATAGGGGCAGTATTATAGTAGTTATATTCTTGTACATAGGAGCAGTATTATAGTAGTTATATTCTTGTACATAGGGGGCAGTATTATAGTAGTTCTATTCTTGTACATAGGGGCAGCATTATAGTAGTTATATTCTTGTACATAGGAGCAGTATTATAGTAGTTATATTCTTGTACATAGGGGGCAGTATTATAGCAGTTATACTCTTGTACATAGGGGGAAGTATTATAGTAGTTACATTCTTGCACATATGAGCAGTATTATAGTAGATATATTCTTGTACATAGGGGGCAGTATTATAGCAGTTATATTTTTGTACATAGGGGCAGTATTATAGTAGTTATATTCTTGTACATAGGGGGCAGTATTATAGTAGTTATATTCTTGTACATAGGGGGCAGTATTATAGCAGTTATATTCTTATACATAGGGAGCAGTATTATAGTAGTTATATTCTTGTACATAGGAGCAGTATTATAGTAGTTCTATTCTTGTACATAGGGGCAGCATTATAGTAGTTATATTCTTGTACATAGGAGCAGTATTATAGTAGTTATATTCTTGTACATAGGAGTCAGTATTATAGTAGTTATATTCTTGTACATACGGGCAGTATTACAGTAGTTATATTCTTGTACAAAGGGGGCAGTATTATAGCAGTTATATTCTTATACATAGGGGGCAGTATTATAGCAGTTATATTCTTGTACATAGGAGCAGTATTATAGTAGTTCTATTCTTGTACATAGGGGCAGCATTATAGTAGTTATATTGTTGTACATAGGAGCAGTATTATGGTAGTTATATTCTTGTACATAGGAGGCAGTATTATAGTAGTTATATTCTTGTACATAGGGGCAGTTTTATAGTAGTTATATTCTTGTACATAGGGGCAGTATTATAGTAGTTATATTCTTGTACATAGGAGCAGTATTATAGTAGTTATATACTTGTACATAGAAGTATTATAGTAGTTATATTCTTGTACATAGGGGGCAGTATTATAGTAGTTATATTCTTGTACATATGAGCAGTATTATAGTAGTTATATTCTTGTACATAGGGCAGTATTATAGTAGTTACATTCTTGTACATATGAGCAGTATTATAGTAGTTATATTCTTGTACATAGGGGGCAGTATTATAGTAGTTATATTCTTGTACATAGGAGCAGTATTATAGTAGTTATATTCTTGTACATAGGGAGCAGTATTATAGTAGTTATATTCTTGTACATAGGGGCAGTATTATAGTAGTTATATTCTTGTACATAGGAGCAGTATTATAGTAGTTATATTCTTGTACATAGGGACAGTATTATAGCAGTTATATTTTTGTACATAGGGGCAGTATTATAGTAGTTATATTCTTGTACATAGGGAGCAGTATTATAGTAGTTATATTCTTGTACATAGGAGCAGTATTATAGTAGTTATATTCTTGTACATAGGAGCAGTATTATAGTAGTTATATTCTTGTACATAGGAGCAGTATTATACTAGTTATATTCTTGTACATAGGGGGCAGTATTATAGCAGTTATATTTTTGTACATAGGGGCAGTATTATAGTAGTTATATTCTTGTACATAGGGGGCAGTATTATAGTAGTTATATTCTTGTACATAGGGAGCAGTATTATAGTAGTTATATTCTTGTACATAGGAGGCAGTATTATAGTAGTTATATTCTTGTACATAGGAAGCAGTATTATAGTAGTTATATTCTTGTACATAGGGGCAGTATTATAGTAGTTATATTCTTGTACATAGGAGCAGTATTATAGTAGTTATATTCTAGTACATAGGGGGCAGTATTATAGTAGTTATATTCTTGTACATAGGGGGCAGTATTATAGTAGTTATATTCTTGTACATAGGGGACAGTATTATAGTAGTTATATTCTTGTACATAGAGGGCAGTATTATAGTAGTTATATTCTTGTACATAGGGGCAGTATTATAGTAGTTATATTCTTGTACATAGGGGCAGTATTATAGTAGTTATATTCCTGTACATAGAGAGCAGTATTATAGTAGTTATATTCTTGTACATAGGGGGCAGTATTATAGTAGTTATATTCTTGTACATAGGGAGCAGTATTATAGTAGTTATATTCTTGTACATAGGGAGCAGTATTATAGTAGTTATATTCTTGTACATAGGAGCAGTATTATAGTAGTTATATTCTTGTACATAGGAGCAGTATTATAGTAGTTATATTCTTGCACATAGGAGCAGTATTATAGAAGTTATATTCTTGTACATAGGGGCAGTATTATAGTAGTTATATTCTTGTACATAGGGGGCTGTATTATAGTAGTTATATTCTTGTACATAGGGGCAGTATTATAGTAGTTATATTCTTGTACATAGGGGCAGTATTATAGTAGTTATATTCTTGTACATAGGGGCAGTATTATAGTAGTTATATTCCTGTACATAGAGAGCAGTATTATAGTAGTTATATTCTTGTACATAGGGGGCAGTATTATAGTAGTTATATTCTTGTACATAGGGAGCAGTATTATAGTAGTTATATTCTTGTACATAGGAGCAGTATTATAGTAGTTATATTCTTGTACATAGGAGCAGTATTATAGTAGTTATATTCTTGTACATAGGAGCAGTATTATAGTAGTTATATTCTTGCACATAGGAGCAGTATTATAGAAGTTATATTCTTGTACATAGGGGCAGTATTATAGTAGTTATATTCTTGTACATAGGGGGCTGTATTATAGTAGTTATATTCTTGTACATAGGGGCAGTATTATAGTAGTTATATTCTTGTACATAGGGGCTGTATTATAGTAGTTATATTCTTGTACATAGGAGCAGCATTATAGTAGTTATATTCTTATACAAAGGGGCAGTATTATAGTAGTTATATTCTTGTACATAGGGGGCAGTATTATAGCAGTTATATTCTTATACATAGGGGGTGTATTATAGTAGTTATATTCTTGTACATAGGGGGCAGTATTATAGCAGTTATATTCTTATACATAGGGGGCAGTATTATAGTAGTTATATTATTGTACATAGGGGCTGTATTATAGTAGTTCTATTCTTGTACATAGGGGCAGCATTATAGTAGTTCTATTCTTGTACATAGGGGCAGCATTATAGTATATTCTTGTACATAGGAGCAGTATTATAGTAGTTATATTCTTGTACATAGGGGGCAGTATTATAGCAGTTATATTCTTGTACATAGGGGCAGCATTATAGTAGTTATATTCTTGTACATAGGAGCAGTATTATAGTAGTTATATTCTTGTACATAGGGGCAATTTTATAGTAGTTATATTCTTGTACATAGGGGCAGTATTATAGTAGTTATATTCTTGTACATAGGAGCAGTATTATAGTAGTTATATTCTTGTACATAGGGGGCAGTATTATAGTAGTTCTATTCTTGTACATAGGGGCAGCATTATAGTAGTTATATTCTTGTACATAGGAGCAGTATTATAGTAGTTATATTCTTGTACATAGGGGCAGTATTATAGTAGTACTATGCTTGTACATAGGGGCAGCATTATAGTAGTTATATTCTTGTACATAGGGGCAGTATTATAGTAGTTATATTCTTGTACATAGGAGCAGTATTATAGTAGTTATATTCTTGTACATAGGGGGCAGTATTATAGTAGTTCTATTCTTGTACATAGGGGCAGTATTATAGTAGTTCTATTCTTGTACATAGGAGCAGTATTATAGTAGTTATATTCTTGTACATAGGGGCAGTATTATAGTAGTTCTATTCTTGTTCATAGGGGCAGCATTATAGTAGTTATATTCTTGTACATAGGAGCAGTATTATAGTAGTTATATTCTTGTACATAGGGGCAATTTTATAGTAGTTATATTCTTGTACATAGGAGCAGTATTATAGTAGTTATATACTTGTAC
This sequence comes from Phyllobates terribilis, assembly GCF_046119375.1. NCBI lineage: Eukaryota > Metazoa > Chordata > Amphibia > Anura > Dendrobatidae > Phyllobates > Phyllobates terribilis. Next base: position 180,117,206 of record NW_027362769.1, on the reverse strand, counting down.
ATAGGAGAAGTATTATAGTAGTTATATTCTTGTACATAGGGGGCAGTATTATAGTAGTTATATTCTTGTACATATGAGCAGTATTATAGTAGTTATATTCTTGTACATAGGAGCAGTATTATAGTAGTTATATACTTGTACATAGGGGCAGTATTATAGTAGTTACATTCATGTACATAGGAGCAGTATTATAGTAGTTATATACTTGTACATAGGAGAAGTATTATAGTAGTTATATTCTTGTACATAGGGGGCAGTATTATAGTAGTTATATTCTTGTACATAGGGGCAGCATTATAGTAGTTATATTCTTGTACATAGGGGCAGTATTATAGTAGTTATATTCTTGTACATAGGAGCAGTATTATAGTAGTTATATTCTTGTACATAGGGGGCAGTATTATAGTAGTTATATTCTTGTACATATGAGCAGTATTATAGTAGTTATATTCTTGTACATAGGAGCAGTATTATAGTAGTTATATACTTGTACATAGGGGCAGTATTATAGTAGTTACATTCATGTACATAGGAGCAGTATTATAGTAGTTATATACTTGTACATAGGAGCAGTATTATAGTAGTTATATACTTGTACATAGGGGCAGTATTATAGTAGTTACATTCTTGTACATAGGAGCAGTATTATAGTAGTTTTATACTTGTACATAGGAGCAGTATTATAGTAGCTACATTCTTGTACATAGGAGCAGTATTATAGTAGTTATATACTTGTACATAGGGGCAGTATTATAGTAGTTATATTCTTGTACATAGGAGCAGTATTATAGTAGTTATATACTTGTACATAGGAGCAGTATTATAGTAGTTATATTCTTGTACATAGGGGCAGTATTATAGTAGTTACATTCTTGTACATAGGAGCAGTATTATAGTAGTTACATTCTTGTACATAGGAGCAGTATTATAGTAGTTATATTCTTATACATAGGGGCAGTATTATAGTAGTTATATTCTTGTACATAGGGCAGTATTATAGTAGTTACATTCTTGTACATAGGGCAGTATTATAGTAGTTACATTCTTGTACATAGGACCAGTATTATAGTAGTTATATTCTTGTACATAGGGCAGTATTATAGTAGTTACATTCTTGTACATAGGACCAGTATTATAGTAGTTATATTCTTATACATAGGGGCAGTATTATAGTAGTTATATTCTTGTACATAGGGCAGTATTATAGTAGTTACATTCTTGTACATAGGAGCAGTATTATAGTAGTTATATACTTGTACATAGGGGCAGTATTATAGTAGTTATATTCTTGTACATAGGAGCAGTATTATAGTAGTTATATACTTGTACATAGGAGCAGTATTATAGTAGTTATATTCTTGTACATAGGGGCAGTATTATAGTAGTTATATTCTTGTACATAGGAGCAGTATTATAGTAGTTATATACTTGTACATAGGAGAAGTATTATAGTAGTTATATTCTTGTACATAGGGGGCAGTATTATAGTACTTATATTCTTGTACATATGAGCAGTATTATAGTAGTTATATTCTTGTACATAGGGCAGTATTATAGTAGTTACATTCTTGTACATATGAGCAGTATTATCGTAGTTATATTCTTGTACATAGGGGGCAGTATTATAGCAGTTATATTTTTGTACATAGGGGCAGTATTATAGTAGTTATATTCTTGTACATAGGGAGCAGTATTATAGTAGTTATATTCTTGTACATAGGAGCAGTATTATAGTAGTTCTATTCTTGTACATAGGGGCAGCATTATAGTAGTTATATTCTTGTACATAGGAGCAGTATTATAGTAGTTATATTCTTGTACATAGGAGGCAGTATTATAGTAGTTATATTCTTGTACATAGGAGCAGTATTATAGTAGTTATATTCTTGTACATAGGAGGCAGTATTATAGTAGTTATATTCTTGTACATAGGGGCAGTATTATAGTAGTTATATTCTTGTACATAGGAGCAGTATTATAGTAGTTATATTCTTGTACATAGGAGGCAGTATTATAGTAGTTATATTCTTGTACATAGGAGGCAGTATTATAGTAGTTATATTCTTGTACATAGGGGCAGTATTATAGTAGTTATATTCTTGTACATAGGAGCAGTATTATAGTAGTTATATACTTGTACATAGGAGAAGTATTATAGTAGTTATATTCTTGTACATAGGGGGCAGTATTATAGTAGTTACATTCTTGTACATATGAGCAGTATTATAGTAGTTATATTCTTGTACATAGGGGGCAGTATTATAGCAGTTATATTTTTGTACATAGGGGCAGTATTATAGTAGTTATATTCTTGTACATAGGGAGCAGTATTATAGTAGTTATATTCTTGTACATAGGAGCAGTATTATAGTAGTTATATTCTTGTACATAGGGGCAGTATTATAGCAGTTATATTCTTGTACATAGGGGCAGCATTATAGTAGTTATATTCTTGTACATAGGAGCAGTATTATAGTAGTTATATTCTTGTACATAGGGGCAATTTTATAGTAGTTATATTCTTGTACATAGGGGCAGTATTATAGTAGTTATATTCTTATACATAGGGGCAGTATTATAGTAGTTATATTCTTGTACATAGGGGGCAGTATTATAGCAGTTATATTCTTATACATAGGGGGCAGTATTATAGTAGTTATATTCTTGTACATAGGGGCTGTATTATAGTAGTTCTATTCTTGTACATAGGGGCAGCATTATAGTAGTTCTATTCTTGTACATAGGGGCAGCATTATAGTAGTTATATTCTTGTACATAGGAGCAGTATTATAGTAGTTATATTCTTGTACATAGGGGCAATTTTATAGTAGTTATATTCTTGTACATAGGGGCAGTATTATAGCAGTTATATTCTTGTACATAGGGGCAGCATTATAGTAGTTATATTCTTGTACATAGGAGCAGTATTATAGTAGTTATATTCTTGTACATAGGGGCAATTTTATAGTAGTTATATTCTTGTACATAGGAGCAGTATTATAGTAGTTATATTCTTGTACATAGGGGCAATTTTATAGTAGTTATATTCTTGTACATAGGGGCAGTATTATAGCAGTTATATTCTTGTACATAGGGGCAGCATTATAGTAGTTATATTCTTGTACATAGGAGCAGTATTATAGTAGTTATATTCTTGTACATAGGGGCAATTTTATAGTAGTTATATTCTTGTACATAGGGGCAGTATTATAGTAGTTATATTCTTGTACATAGGAGCAGTATTATAGTAGTTATATTCTTGTACATAGGGGGCAGTATTATAGTAGTTCTATTCTTGTACATAGGGGCAGCATTATAGTAGTTATATTCTTGTACATAGGAGCAGTATTATAGTAGTTATATTCTTGTACATAGGGGGCAGTATTATAGCAGTTATACTCTTGTACATAGGGGGAAGTATTATAGTAGTTACATTCTTGCACATATGAGCAGTATTATAGTAGATATATTCTTGTACATAGGGGGCAGTATTATAGCAGTTATATTTTTGTACATAGGGGCAGTATTATAGTAGTTATATTCTTGTACATAGGGGGCAGTATTATAGTAGTTATATTCTTGTACATAGGGGGCAGTATTATAGCAGTTATATTCTTATACATAGGGAGCAGTATTATAGTAGTTATATTCTTGTACATAGGAGCAGTATTATAGTAGTTCTATTCTTGTACATAGGGGCAGCATTATAGTAGTTATATTCTTGTACATAGGAGCAGTATTATAGTAGTTATATTCTTGTACATAGGAGTCAGTATTATAGTAGTTATATTCTTGTACATACGGGCAGTATTACAGTAGTTATATTCTTGTACAAAGGGGGCAGTATTATAGCAGTTATATTCTTATACATAGGGGGCAGTATTATAGCAGTTATATTCTTGTACATAGGAGCAGTATTATAGTAGTTCTATTCTTGTACATAGGGGCAGCATTATAGTAGTTATATTGTTGTACATAGGAGCAGTATTATGGTAGTTATATTCTTGTACATAGGAGGCAGTATTATAGTAGTTATATTCTTGTACATAGGGGCAGTTTTATAGTAGTTATATTCTTGTACATAGGGGCAGTATTATAGTAGTTATATTCTTGTACATAGGAGCAGTATTATAGTAGTTATATACTTGTACATAGAAGTATTATAGTAGTTATATTCTTGTACATAGGGGGCAGTATTATAGTAGTTATATTCTTGTACATATGAGCAGTATTATAGTAGTTATATTCTTGTACATAGGGCAGTATTATAGTAGTTACATTCTTGTACATATGAGCAGTATTATAGTAGTTATATTCTTGTACATAGGGGGCAGTATTATAGTAGTTATATTCTTGTACATAGGAGCAGTATTATAGTAGTTATATTCTTGTACATAGGGAGCAGTATTATAGTAGTTATATTCTTGTACATAGGGGCAGTATTATAGTAGTTATATTCTTGTACATAGGAGCAGTATTATAGTAGTTATATTCTTGTACATAGGGACAGTATTATAGCAGTTATATTTTTGTACATAGGGGCAGTATTATAGTAGTTATATTCTTGTACATAGGGAGCAGTATTATAGTAGTTATATTCTTGTACATAGGAGCAGTATTATAGTAGTTATATTCTTGTACATAGGAGCAGTATTATAGTAGTTATATTCTTGTACATAGGAGCAGTATTATACTAGTTATATTCTTGTACATAGGGGGCAGTATTATAGCAGTTATATTTTTGTACATAGGGGCAGTATTATAGTAGTTATATTCTTGTACATAGGGGGCAGTATTATAGTAGTTATATTCTTGTACATAGGGAGCAGTATTATAGTAGTTATATTCTTGTACATAGGAGGCAGTATTATAGTAGTTATATTCTTGTACATAGGAAGCAGTATTATAGTAGTTATATTCTTGTACATAGGGGCAGTATTATAGTAGTTATATTCTTGTACATAGGAGCAGTATTATAGTAGTTATATTCTAGTACATAGGGGGCAGTATTATAGTAGTTATATTCTTGTACATAGGGGGCAGTATTATAGTAGTTATATTCTTGTACATAGGGGACAGTATTATAGTAGTTATATTCTTGTACATAGAGGGCAGTATTATAGTAGTTATATTCTTGTACATAGGGGCAGTATTATAGTAGTTATATTCTTGTACATAGGGGCAGTATTATAGTAGTTATATTCCTGTACATAGAGAGCAGTATTATAGTAGTTATATTCTTGTACATAGGGGGCAGTATTATAGTAGTTATATTCTTGTACATAGGGAGCAGTATTATAGTAGTTATATTCTTGTACATAGGAGCAGTATTATAGTAGTTATATTCTTGTACATAGGAGCAGTATTATAGTAGTTATATTCTTGTACATAGGAGCAGTATTATAGTAGTTATATTCTTGCACATAGGAGCAGTATTATAGAAGTTATATTCTTGTACATAGGGGCAGTATTATAGTAGTTATATTCTTGTACATAGGGGGCTGTATTATAGTAGTTATATTCTTGTACATAGGGGCAGTATTATAGTAGTTATATTCTTGTACATAGGGGCAGTATTATAGTAGTTATATTCTTGTACATAGGGGCAGTATTATAGTAGTTATATTCCTGTACATAGAGAGCAGTATTATAGTAGTTATATTCTTGTACATAGGGGGCAGTATTATAGTAGTTATATTCTTGTACATAGGGAGCAGTATTATAGTAGTTATATTCTTGTACATAGGAGCAGTATTATAGTAGTTATATTCTTGTACATAGGAGCAGTATTATAGTAGTTATATTCTTGTACATAGGAGCAGTATTATAGTAGTTATATTCTTGCACATAGGAGCAGTATTATAGAAGTTATATTCTTGTACATAGGGGCAGTATTATAGTAGTTATATTCTTGTACATAGGGGGCTGTATTATAGTAGTTATATTCTTGTACATAGGGGCAGTATTATAGTAGTTATATTCTTGTACATAGGGGCTGTATTATAGTAGTTATATTCTTGTACATAGGAGCAGCATTATAGTAGTTATATTCTTATACAAAGGGGCAGTATTATAGTAGTTATATTCTTGTACATAGGGGGCAGTATTATAGCAGTTATATTCTTATACATAGGGGGTGTATTATAGTAGTTATATTCTTGTACATAGGGGGCAGTATTATAGCAGTTATATTCTTATACATAGGGGGCAGTATTATAGTAGTTATATTATTGTACATAGGGGCTGTATTATAGTAGTTCTATTCTTGTACATAGGGGCAGCATTATAGTAGTTCTATTCTTGTACATAGGGGCAGCATTATAGTATATTCTTGTACATAGGAGCAGTATTATAGTAGTTATATTCTTGTACATAGGGGGCAGTATTATAGCAGTTATATTCTTGTACATAGGGGCAGCATTATAGTAGTTATATTCTTGTACATAGGAGCAGTATTATAGTAGTTATATTCTTGTACATAGGGGCAATTTTATAGTAGTTATATTCTTGTACATAGGGGCAGTATTATAGTAGTTATATTCTTGTACATAGGAGCAGTATTATAGTAGTTATATTCTTGTACATAGGGGGCAGTATTATAGTAGTTCTATTCTTGTACATAGGGGCAGCATTATAGTAGTTATATTCTTGTACATAGGAGCAGTATTATAGTAGTTATATTCTTGTACATAGGGGCAGTATTATAGTAGTACTATGCTTGTACATAGGGGCAGCATTATAGTAGTTATATTCTTGTACATAGGGGCAGTATTATAGTAGTTATATTCTTGTACATAGGAGCAGTATTATAGTAGTTATATTCTTGTACATAGGGGGCAGTATTATAGTAGTTCTATTCTTGTACATAGGGGCAGTATTATAGTAGTTCTATTCTTGTACATAGGAGCAGTATTATAGTAGTTATATTCTTGTACATAGGGGCAGTATTATAGTAGTTCTATTCTTGTTCATAGGGGCAGCATTATAGTAGTTATATTCTTGTACATAGGAGCAGTATTATAGTAGTTATATTCTTGTACATAGGGGCAATTTTATAGTAGTTATATTCTTGTACATAGGAGCAGTATTATAGTAGTTATATACTTGTACATAGGAGAAGTATTATAGTAGTTATATTCTTGTACATAGGGGGCAGTATTATAGTAGTTATATTCTTGTACATATGAGCAGTATTATAGTAGTTATATTCTTGTACATAGGAGCAGTATTATAGTAGTTATATACTTGTACATAGGGGCAGTATTATAGTAGTTACATTCATGTACATAGGAGCAGTATTATAGTAGTTATATACTTGTACATAGGAGAAGTATTATAGTAGTTATATTCTTGTACATAGGGGGCAGTATTATAGTAGTTATATTCTTGTACATAGGGGCAGCATTATAGTAGTTATATTCTTGTACATAGGGGCAGTATTATAGTAGTTATATTCTTGTACATAGGAGCAGTATTATAGTAGTTATATTCTTGTACATAGGGGGCAGTATTATAGTAGTTATATTCTTGTACATATGAGCAGTATTATAGTAGTTATATTCTTGTACATAGGAGCAGTATTATAGTAGTTATATACTTGTACATAGGGGCAGTATTATAGTAGTTACATTCATGTACATAGGAGCAGTATTATAGTAGTTATATACTTGTACATAGGAGCAGTATTATAGTAGTTATATACTTGTACATAGGGGCAGTATTATAGTAGTTACATTCTTGTACATAGGAGCAGTATTATAGTAGTTTTATACTTGTACATAGGAGCAGTATTATAGTAGCTACATTCTTGTACATAGGAGCAGTATTATAGTAGTTATATACTTGTACATAGGGGCAGTATTATAGTAGTTATATTCTTGTACATAGGAGCAGTATTATAGTAGTTATATACTTGTACATAGGAGCAGTATTATAGTAGTTATATTCTTGTACATAGGGGCAGTATTATAGTAGTTACATTCTTGTACATAGGAGCAGTATTATAGTAGTTACATTCTTGTACATAGGAGCAGTATTATAGTAGTTATATTCTTATACATAGGGGCAGTATTATAGTAGTTATATTCTTGTACATAGGGCAGTATTATAGTAGTTACATTCTTGTACATAGGGCAGTATTATAGTAGTTACATTCTTGTACATAGGACCAGTATTATAGTAGTTATATTCTTGTACATAGGGCAGTATTATAGTAGTTACATTCTTGTACATAGGACCAGTATTATAGTAGTTATATTCTTATACATAGGGGCAGTATTATAGTAGTTATATTCTTGTACATAGGGCAGTATTATAGTAGTTACATTCTTGTACATAGGAGCAGTATTATAGTAGTTATATACTTGTACATAGGGGCAGTATTATAGTAGTTATATTCTTGTACATAGGAGCAGTATTATAGTAGTTATATACTTGTACATAGGAGCAGTATTATAGTAGTTATATTCTTGTACATAGGGGCAGTATTATAGTAGTTATATTCTTGTACATAGGAGCAGTATTATAGTAGTTATATACTTGTACATAGGAGAAGTATTATAGTAGTTATATTCTTGTACATAGGGGGCAGTATTATAGTACTTATATTCTTGTACATATGAGCAGTATTATAGTAGTTATATTCTTGTACATAGGGCAGTATTATAGTAGTTACATTCTTGTACATATGAGCAGTATTATCGTAGTTATATTCTTGTACATAGGGGGCAGTATTATAGCAGTTATATTTTTGTACATAGGGGCAGTATTATAGTAGTTATATTCTTGTACATAGGGAGCAGTATTATAGTAGTTATATTCTTGTACATAGGAGCAGTATTATAGTAGTTCTATTCTTGTACATAGGGGCAGCATTATAGTAGTTATATTCTTGTACATAGGAGCAGTATTATAGTAGTTATATTCTTGTACATAGGAGGCAGTATTATAGTAGTTATATTCTTGTACATAGGAGCAGTATTATAGTAGTTATATTCTTGTACATAGGAGGCAGTATTATAGTAGTTATATTCTTGTACATAGGGGCAGTATTATAGTAGTTATATTCTTGTACATAGGAGCAGTATTATAGTAGTTATATTCTTGTACATAGGAGGCAGTATTATAGTAGTTATATTCTTGTACATAGGAGGCAGTATTATAGTAGTTATATTCTTGTACATAGGGGCAGTATTATAGTAGTTATATTCTTGTACATAGGAGCAGTATTATAGTAGTTATATACTTGTACATAGGAGAAGTATTATAGTAGTTATATTCTTGTACATAGGGGGCAGTATTATAGTAGTTACATTCTTGTACATATGAGCAGTATTATAGTAGTTATATTCTTGTACATAGGGGGCAGTATTATAGCAGTTATATTTTTGTACATAGGGGCAGTATTATAGTAGTTATATTCTTGTACATAGGGAGCAGTATTATAGTAGTTATATTCTTGTACATAGGAGCAGTATTATAGTAGTTATATTCTTGTACATAAGAGCAGTATTATAGTAGTTATATTCTTGTACATAGGAGCAGTATTATAGTAGTTATATTCTTGTACATAAGAGCAGTATTATAGTAGTTATATTCTTGTACATAGGAGCAGTATTATAGCAGTTATATTCTTGTACATAGGGGGCAGTATTATAGTAGTTACATTCTTGTACATATGAGCAGTATTATAGTAGTTATATTCTTGTACATAGGAGCAGTATTATAGTAGTTATATTCTAGTACATAGGGGGCAGTATTATAGTAGTTATATTCTTGTACATAGGGGGCAGTATTATAGTAGTTATATTCTTGTACATAGGGGACAGTATTATAGTAGTTATATTCTTGTACATAGAGGGCAGTATTATAGTAGTTATATTCTTGTACATAGGGGCAGTATTATAGTAGTTATATTCTTGTACATAGGAGCAGTATTATAGTAGTTATATTCCTGTACATAGAGAGCAGTATTATAGTAGTTATATTCTTGTACATAGGGGGCAGTATTATAGTAGTTATATTCTTGTACATAGGGAGCAGTATTATAGTAGTTATATTCTTGTACATAGGAGCAGTATTATAGTAGTTATATTCTTGTACATAGGAGCAGTATTATAATAGTTATATTCTTGTACATAGGAGCAGTATTATAGTAGTTATATTCTTGCACATAGGAGCAGTATTATAGAAGTTATATTCTTGTACATAGGGGCAGTATTATAGTAGTTATATTCTTGTACATAGGGGGCTGTATTATAGTAGTTATATTCTTGTACATAGGGGCAGTATTATAGTAGTTATATTCTTGTACATAGGGGCAGTATTATAGTAGTTATATTCTTGTACATAGGGGCAGTATTATAGTAGTTATATTCCTGTACATAGAGAGCAGTATTATAGTAGTTATATTCTTGTACATAGGAGCAGTATTATAGTAGTTATATTCTTGTACATAGGAGCAGTATTATAGTAGTTATATTCTTGTACATAGGGGGCAGTATTATAGTAGTTATATTCTTGTACATAGGGAGCAGTATTATAGTAGTTATATTCTTGTACATAGGAGCAGTATTATAGTAGTTATATTCTTGTACATAGGAGCAGTATTATAGTAGTTATATTCTTGTACATACGAGCAGTATTATAGTAGTTATATTCTTGCACATAGGACCAGTATTATAGAAGTTATATTCTTGTACATAGGGGCAGTATTATAGTAGTTATATTCTTGTACATAGGGGGCTGTATTATAGTAGTTATATTCTTGTACATAGGGGCAGTATTATAGTAGTTATATTCCTGTACATAGAGAGCAGTATTATAGTAGTTATATTCTTGTACATAGGGGGCAGTATTATAGTAGTTATATTCTTGAACATAGGGAGCAGTATTATAGTAGTTATATTCTTGTACATAGGAGCAGTATTATAGTAGTTATATTCTTGTACATAGGAGCAGTATTATAGTAGTTATATTCTTGTACATAGGAGCAGTATTATAGTAGTTATATTCTTGCACATAGGAGCAGTATTATAGAAGTTATATTCTTGTACATAGGGGCAGTATTATAGTAGTTATATTCTTGTACATAGGGGGCTGTATTATAGTAGTTATATTCTTGTACATAGGGGCAGTATTATAGTAGTTATATTCTTGTACATAGGGGCTGTATTATAGTAGTTATATTCTTGTACATAGGAGCAGTATTATAGTAGTTATATTCTTATACAAAGGGGCAGTATTATAGTAGTTATATTCTTGTACATAGGGGGCAGTATTATAGCAGTTATATTCTTATACATAGGGGGCAGTATTATAGTAGTTATATTCTTGTACATAGGGGCTGTATTATAGTAGTTATATTCTTGTACATAGGAGCAGTATTATAGTAGTTATATTCTAGTACATAGGAGCAGTATTATAGTAGTTATATTCTTGTACATAGGGGCAGTATTATAGCAGTTATATTCTTGTACATAGGGGCAGCATTATAGTAGTTATATTCTTGTACATAGGAGCAGTATTATAGTAGTTATATTCTTGTACATAGGGGCAATTTTATAGTAGTTATATTCTTGTACATAGGGGCAGTATTATAGTAGTTATATTCTTATACATAGGGGCAGTATTATAGTAGTTATATTCTTGTACATAGGGGGCAGTATTATAGCAGTTATATTCTTATACATAGGGGGCAGTATTATAGTAGTTATATTATTGTACATAGGGGCTGTATTATAGTAGTTCTATTCTTGTACATAGGGGCAGCATTATAGTAGTTCTATTCTTGTACATAGGGGCAGCATTATAGTAGTTATATTCTTGTACATAGGAGCAGTATTATAGTAGTTATATTCTTGTACATAGGGGCAATTTTATAGTAGTTATATTCTTGTACATAGGGGCAGTATTATAGCAGTTATATTCTTGTACATAGGGGCAGCATTATAGTAGTTATATTCTTGTACATAGGAGCAGTATTATAGTAGTTATATTCTTGTACATAGGGGCAATTTTATAGTAGTTATATTCTTGTACATAGGAGCAGTATTATAGTAGTTATATTCTTGTACATAGGGGCAATTTTATAGTAGTTATATTCTTGTACATAGGGGCAGTATTATAGCAGTTATATTCTTGTACATAGGGGCAGCATTATAGTAGTTATATTCTTGTACATAGGAGCAGTATTATAGTAGTTATATTCTTGTACATAGGGGCAATTTTATAGTAGTTATATTCTTGTACATAGGGGCAGTATTATAGTAGTTATATTCTTGTACATAGGAGCAGTATTATAGTAGTTATATTCTTGTACATAGGGGGCAGTATTATAGTAGTTCTATTCTTGTACATAGGGGCAGCATTATAGTAGTTATATTCTTGTACATAGGAGCAGTATTATAGTAGTTATATTCTTGTACATAGGGGGCAGTATTATAGCAGTTATACTCTTGTACATAGGGGGAAGTATTATAGTAGTTACATTCTTGCACATATGAGCAGTATTATAGTAGTTATATTCTTGTACATAGGGGGCAGTATTATAGCAGTTATATTTTTGTACATAGGGGCAGTATTATAGTAGTTATATTCTTGTACATAGGGGGCAGTATTATAGTAGTTATATTCTTGTACATAGGGGGCAGTATTATAGCAGTTATATTCTTATACATAGGGAGCAGTATTATAGTAGTTATATTCTTGTACATAGGAGCAGTATTATAGTAGTTCTATTCTTGTACATAGGGGCAGCATTATAGTAGTTATATTCTTGTACATAGGAGCAGTATTATAGTAGTTATATTCTTGTACATAGGAGTCAGTATTATAGTAGTTATATTCTTGTACATAGGGGCAGTATTACAGTAGTTATATTCTTGTACAAAGGGGGCAGTATTATAGCAGTTATATTCTTATACATAGGGGGCAGTATTATAGCAGTTATATTCTTGTACATAGGAGCAGTATTATAGTAGTTCTATTCTTGTACATAGGGGCAGCATTATAGTAGTTATATTGTTGTACATAGGAGCAGTATTATGGTAGTTATATTCTTGTACATAGGAGGCAGTATTATAGTAGTTATATTCTTGTACATAGGGGCAGTTTTATAGTAGTTATATTCTTGTACATAGGGGCAGTATTATAGTAGTTATATTCTTGTACATAGGAGCAGTATTATAGTAGTTATATACTTGTACATAGAAGTATTATAGTAGTTATATTCTTGTACATAGGGGGCAGTATTATAGTAGTTATATTCTTGTACATATGAGCAGTATTATAGTAGTTATATTCTTGGACATAGGGCAGTATTATAGTAGTTACATTCTTGTACATATGAGCAGTATTATAGTAGTTATATTCTTGTACATAGGGGGCAGTATTATAGTAGTTATATTCTTGTACATAGGAGCAGTATTATAGTAGTTATATTCTTGTACATAGGGAGCAGTATTATAGTAGTTATATTCTTGTACATAGGGGCAGTATTATAGTAGTTATATTCTTGTACATAGGAGCAGTATTATAGTAGTTATATTCTTGTACATAGGGACAGTATTATAGCAGTTATATTTTTGTACATAGGGGCAGTATTATAGTAGTTATATTCTTGTACATAGGGAGCAGTATTATAGTAGTTATATTCTTGTACATAGGAGCAGTATTATAGTAGTTATATTCTTGTACATAGGAGCAGTATTATAGTAGTTATATTCTTGTACATAGGAGCAGTATTATACTAGTTATATTCTTGTACATAGGGGGCAGTATTATAGCAGTTATATTTTTGTACATAGGGGCAGTATTATAGTAGTTATATTCTTGTACATAGGGGGCAGTATTATAGTAGTTATATTCTTGTACATAGGGAGCAGTATTATAGTAGTTATATTCTTGTACATAGGAGGCAGTATTATAGTAGTTATATTCTTGTACATAGGAAGCAGTATTATAGTAGTTATATTCTTGTACATAGGGGCAGTATTATAGTAGTTATATTCTTGTACATAGGAGCAGTATTATAGTAGTTATATTCTAGTACATAGGGGGCAGTATTATAGTAGTTATATTCTTGTACATAGGGGGCAGTATTATAGTAGTTATATTCTTGTACATAGGGGACAGTATTATAGTAGTTATATTCTTGTACATAGAGGGCAGTATTATAGTAGTTATATTCTTGTACATAGGGGCAGTATTATAGTAGTTATATTCTTGTACATAGGGGCAGTATTATAGTAGTTATATTCCTGTACATAGAGAGCAGTATTATAGTAGTTATATTCTTGTACATAGGGGGCAGTATTATAGTAGTTATATTCTTGTACATAGGGAGCAGTATTATAGTAGTTATATTCTTGTACATAGGAGCAGTATTATAGTAGTTATATTCTTGTACATAGGAGCAGTATTATAGTAGTTATATTCTTGTACATAGGAGCAGTATTATAGTAGTTATATTCTTGCACATAGGAGCAGTATTATAGAAGTTATATTCTTGTACATAGGGGCAGTATTATAGTAGTTATATTCTTGTACATAGGGGGCTGTATTATAGTAGTTATATTCTTGTACATAGGGGCAGTATTATAGTAGTTATATTCTTGTACATAGGGGCAGTATTATAGTAGTTATATTCTTGTACATAGGGGCAGTATTATAGTAGTTATATTCCTGTACATAGAGAGCAGTATTATAGTAGTTATATTCTTGTACATAGGGGGCAGTATTATAGTAGTTATATTCTTGTACATAGGGAGCAGTATTATAGTAGTTATATTCTTGTACATAGGAGCAGTATTATAGTAGTTATATTCTTGTACATAGGAGCAGTATTATAGTAGTTATATTCTTGTACATAGGAGCAGTATTATAGTAGTTATATTCTTGCACATAGGAGCAGTATTATAGAAGTTATATTCTTGTACATAGGGGCAGTATTATAGTAGTTATATTCTTGTACATAGGGGGCTGTATTATAGTAGTTATATTCTTGTACATAGGGGCAGTATTATAGTAGTTATATTCTTGTACATAGGGGCTGTATTATAGTAGTTATATTCTTGTACATAGGAGCAGCATTATAGTAGTTATATTCTTATACAAAGGGGCAGTATTATAGTAGTTATATTCTTGTACATAGGGGGCAGTATTATAGCAGTTATATTCTTATACATAGGGGGCAGTATTATAGTAGTTATATTCTTGTACATAAGGGCTGTATTATAGTAGTTATATTCTTGTACATAGGAGCAGTATTATAGTAGTTATATTCTAGTACATAGGAGCAGTATTATAGTAGTTATATTCTTGTACATAGGGGCAGTATTATAGCAGTTATATTCTTGTACATAGGGGCAGCATTATAGTAGTTATATTCTTGTACATAGGAGCAGTATTATAGTAGTTATATTCTTGTACATAGGGGCAATTTTATAGTAGTTATATTCTTGTACATAGGGGCAGTATTATAGTAGTTATATTCTTATACATAGGGGCAGTATTATAGTAGTTATATTCTTGTACATAGGGGGCAGTATTATAGCAGTTATATTCTTATACATAGGGGGCAGTATTATAGTAGTTATATTATTGTACATAGGGGCTGTATTATAGTAGTTCTATTCTTGTACATAGGGGCAGCATTATAGTAGTTCTATTCTTGTACATAGGGGCAGCATTATAGTAGTTATATTCTTGTACATAGGAGCAGTATTATAGTAGTTATATTCTTGTACATAGGGGGCAGTATTATAGCAGTTATATTCTTGTACATAGGGGCAGCATTATAGTAGTTATATTCTTGTACATAGGAGCAGTATTATAGTAGTAATATTCTTGTACATAGGGGCAATTTTATAGTAGTTATATTCTTGTACATAGGGGCAGTATTATAGTAGTTATATTCTTGTACATAGGAGCAGTATTATAGTAGTTATATTCTTGTACATAGGGGGCAGTATTATAGTAGTTCTATTCTTGTACATAGGGGCAGCATTATAGTAGTTATATTCTTGTACATAGGAGCAGTATTATAGTAGTTATATTCTTGTACATAGGGGCAGTATTATAGTAGTACTATGCTTGTACATAGGGGCAGCATTATAGTAGTTATATTCTTGTACATAGGGGCAGTATTATAGTAGTTATATTCTTGTACATAGGAGCAGTATTATAGTAGTTATATTCTTGTACATAGGGGGCAGTATTATAGTAGTTCTATTCTTGTACATAGGGGCAGTATTATAGTAGTTCTATTCTTGTACATAGGAGCAGTATTATAGTAGTTATATTCTTGTACATAGGGGCAGTATTATAGTAGTTCTATTCTTGTTCATAGGGGCAGCATTATAGTAGTTATATTCTTGTACATAGGAGCAGTATTATAGTAGTTATATTCTTGTACATAGGGGCAATTTTATAGTAGTTATATTCTTGTACATAGGAGCAGTATTATAGTAGTTATATACTTGTACATAGGAGAACTATTATAGTAGTTATATTCTTGTACATAGGGGGCAGTATTATAGTAGTTATATTCTTGTACATATGAGCAGTATTATAGTAGTTATATTCTTGTACATAGGAGCAGTATTATAGTAGTTATATACTTGTACATAGGGGCAGTATTATAGTAGTTACATTCATGTACATAGGAGCAGTATTATAGTAGTTATATACTTGTACATAGGAGAAGTATTATAGTAGTTATATTCTTGTACATAGGGGGCAGTATTATAGTAGTTATATTCTTGTACATAGGGGCAGCATTATAGTAGTTATATTCTTGTACATAGGGGCAGTATTATAGTAGTTATATTCTTGTACATAGGAGCAGTATTATAGTAGTTATATTCTTGTACATAGGGGGCAGTATTATAGTAGTTATATTCTTGTACATATGAGCAGTATTATAGTAGTTATATTCTTGTACATAGGAGCAGTATTATAGTAGTTATATACTTGTACATAGGGGCAGTATTATAGTAGTTACATTCATGTACATAGGAGCAGTATTATAGTAGTTATATACTTGTACATAGGAGCAGTATTATAGTAGTTATATACTTGTACATAGGGGCAGTATTATAGTAGTTACATTCTTGTACATAGGAGCAGTATTATAGTAGTTTTATACTTGTACATAGGAGCAGTATTATAGTAGCTACATTCTTGTACATAGGAGCAGTATTATAGTAGTTATATACTTGTACATAGGGGCAGTATTATAGTAGTTATATTCTTGTACATAGGAGCAGTATTATAGTAGTTATATACTTGTACATAGGAGCAGTATTATAGTAGTTATATTCTTGTACATAGGGGCAGTATTATAGTAGTTACATTCTTGTACATAGGAGCAGTATTATAGTAGTTACATTCTTGTACATAGGAGCAGTATTATAGTAGTTATATTCTTATACATAGGGGCAGTATTATAGTAGTTATATTCTTGTACATAGGGCAGTATTATAGTAGTTACATTCTTGTACATAGGGCAGTATTATAGTAGTTACAATCTTGTACATAGGACCAGTATTATAGTAGTTATATTCTTGTACATAGGGCAGTATTATAGTAGTTACATTCTTGTTCATAGGGGCAGCATTATAGTAGTTATATTCTTGTACATAGGGGCAGTATTATAGTAGTTCTATTCTTATACATAGGGGCAGTATTATAGTAGTTATATTCTTGTACATAGGGCAGTATTATAGTAGTTACATTCTTGTACATAGGAGCAGTATTATAGTAGTTATATACTTGTACATAGGGGCAGTATTATAGTAGTTATATTCTTGTACATAGGAGCAGTATTATAGTAGTTATATACTTGTACATAGGAGCAGTATTATAGTAGTTATATTCTTGTACATAGGGGCAGTATTATAGTAGTTATATTCTTGTACATAGGAGCAGTATTATAGTAGTTATATACTTGTACATAGGAGAAGTATTATAGTAGTTATATTCTTGTACATAGGGGGCAGTATTATAGTACTTATATTCTTGTACATATGAGCAGTATTATAGTAGTTATATTCTTGTACATAGGGCAGTATTATAGTAGTTACATTCTTGTACATATGAGCAGTATTATAGTAGTTATATTCTTGTACATAGGGGGCAGTATTATAGCAGTTATATTTTTGTACATAGGGGCAGTATTATAGTAGTTATATTCTTGTACATAGGGAGCAGTATTATAGTAGTTATATTCTTGTACATAGGAGCAGTATTATAGTAGTTCTATTCTTGTACATAGGGGCAGCATTATAGTAGTTATATTCTTGTACATAGGAGCAGTATTATAGTAGTTATATTCTTGTACATAGGAGGCAGTATTATAGTAGATATATTCTTGTACATAGGAGCAGTATTATAGTAGTTATATTCTTGTACATAGGAGGCAGTATTATAGTAGTTATATTCTTGTACATAGGGGCAGTATTATAGTAGTTATATTCTTGTACATAGGAGCAGTATTATAGTAGTTATATTCTTGTACATAGGAGGCAGTATTATAGTAGTTATATTCTTGTACATAGGAGGCAGTATTATAGTAGTTATATTCTTGTACATAGGGGCAGTATTATAGTAGTTATATTCTTGTACATAGGAGCAGTATTATAGTAGTTATATACTTGTACATAGGAGAAGTATTATAGTAGTTATATTCTTGTACATAGGGGGCAGTATTATAGTAGTTACATTCTTGTACATATGAGCAGTATTATAGTAGTTATATTCTTGTACATAGGGGGCAGTATTATAGCAGTTATATTTTTGTACATAGGGGCAGTATTATAGTAGTTATATTCTTGTACATAGGGAGCAGTATTATAGTAGTTATATTCTTGTACATAGGAGCAGTATTATAGTAGTTATATTCTTGTACATAAGAGCAGTATTATAGTAGTTATATTCTTGTACATAGGAGCAGTATTATAGTAGTTATATTCTTGTACATAAGAGCAGTATTATAGTAGTTATATTCTTGTACATAGGAGCAGTATTATAGCAGTTATATTCTTGTACATAGGGGGCAGTATTATAGTAGTTACATTCTTGTACATATGAGCAGTATTATAGTAGTTATATTCTTGTACATAGGAGCAGTATTATAGTAGTTATATTCTTGTACATAGGGGGCAGTATTATAGTAGTTACATTCTTGTACATATGAGCAGTATTATAGTAGTTATATTCTTGTACATAGGGGGCAGTATTATAGCAGTTATATTTTTGTACATAGGGGCAGTATTATAGTAGTTATATTCTTGTACATAGGGGGCAGTATTATAGTAGTTATATTCTTGTACATAGGGAGCAGTATTATAGTAGTTATATTCTTGTACATAGGGGGCAGGATTATAGCAGTTATATTCTTATACATAGGGGGCAGTATTATAGCAGTTATATTCTTGTACATAGGAGCAGTATTATAGTAGTTATATTCTTGTACATAGGAGCAGTATTATAGTAGTTATATTCTTGTACATAGGAGTCAGTATTATAGTAGTTATATTCTTGTACATAGGGGCAGTATTACAGTAGTTATATTCTTGTACATAGGGGGCAGTATTATAGCAGTTATATTCTTATACATAGGGGGCAGTATTATAGCAGTTATATTCTTGTACATAGGAGCAGTATTATAGTAGTTCTATTCTTGTACATAGGGGCAGCATTATAGTAGTTATATTCTTGTACATAGGAGCAGTATTATGGTAGTTATATTGTTGTACATAGGGGCAGTTTTATAGTAGTTATATTCTTGTACATAGGGGCAGTATTATAGTAGTTATATTCTTGTACATAGGAGCAGTATTATAGTAGTTATATACTTGTACATAGGAGAAGTATTATAGTAGTTATATTCTTGTACATAGGGGGCAGTATTATAGTAGTTATATTCTTGTACATATGAGCAGTATTATAGTAGTTATATTCTTGTACATAGGGCAGTATTATAGTAGTTACATTCTTGTACATATGAGCAGTATTATAGTAGTTATATTCTTGTACATAGGGGGCAGTATTATAGCAGTTATATTTTTGTACATAGGGGCAGTATTATAGTAGTTATATTCTTGTACATAGGGAGCAGTATTATAGTAGTTATATTCTTGTACATAGGAGCAGCATTATAGTAGTTATATTCTTGTACATAGGAGCAGTATTATAGTAGTTATATTCTTGTACATAGGAGCAGTATTATAGTAGTTATATTCTTGTACATAGGAGCAGTATTATAGTAGTCATATTCTTGTACATAGGGGGCAGTATTATAGCAGTTATATTCTTGTACATAGGGGGCAGTATTATAGTAGTTACATTCTTGTACATATGAGCAGTATTATAGTAGTTATATTCTTGTACATAGGAGCAGTATTATAGTAGTTATATTCTTGTACATAGGAGCAGTATTATAGTAGTTATATTCTTGTACATAGGAGCAGTATTATAGTAGTTATATTCTTGTACATAGGAGCAGTATTATAGTAGTTATATTCTTGTACATAGGGGGCAGTATTATAGCAGTTATACTCTTGTACATAGGGGGAAGTATTATAGTAGTTACATTCTTGTACATATGAGCAGTATTATAGTAGTTATATTCTTGTACATAGGGGGCAGTATTATAGCAGTTATATTCTTATACATAGGGGGCAGTATTATAGCAGTTATATTCTTGTACATAGGACCAGTATTATAGTAGTTCTATTCTTGTACATAGGGGCAGCATTATAGTAGTTATATTCTTGTACATAGGAGCAGTATTATAGTAGTTATATTCTTGTACATAGGAGTCAGTATTATAGTAGTTATATTCTTGTACATAGGGGCAGTATTACAGTAGTTATATTCTTTTACAAAGGGGGCAGTATTATAGCAGTTATATTCTTATACATAGGGGGCAGTATTATAGCAGTTATATTCTTGTACATAGGAGCAGTATTATAGTAGTTCTATTCTTGTACATAGGGCCAGCATTATAGTAGTTATATTGTTGTACATAGGAGCAGTATTATGGTAGTTATATTCTTGTACATAGGAGGCAGTATTATAGTAGTTATATTCTTGTACATAGGGGCAGTTTTATAGTAGTTATATTCTTGTACATAGGGGCAGTATTATAGTAGTTATATTCTTGTACATAGGAGCAGTATTATAGTAGTTATATACTTGTACATAGGAGAAGTATTATAGTAGTTATATTCTTGTACATAGGGGGCAGTATTATAGTAGTTATATTCTTGTACATATGAGCAGTATTATAGTAGTTATATTCTTGTACATAGGGCAGTATTATAGTAGTTACATTCTTGTACATATGAGCAGTATTATAGTAGTTATATTCTTGTACATAGGGGGCAGTATTATAGTAGTTATATTCTTGTACATAGGAGCAGTATTATAGTAGTTATATTCTTGTACATAGGGAGCAGTATTATAGTAGTTATATTCTTGTACATAGGGGCAGTATTATAGTAGTTATATTCTTGTACATAGGAGCAGTATTATAGTAGTTATATTCTTGTACATAGGGACAGTATTATAGCAGTTATATTTTTGTACATAGGGTCAGTATTATAGTAGTTATATTCTTGTACATAGGGAGCAGTATTATAGTAGTTATATTCTTGTACATAGGAGGCAGTATTATAGTAGTTATATTCTTGTACATAGGGGCAGTATTATAGTAGTTATATTCTTGTACATAGGGGCAGTATTATAGTAGTTATATTCTTGTACATAGGAGCAGTATTATAGTAGTTATATTCTAGTACATAGGGGGCAGTATTATAGTAGTTATATTCTTGTACATAGGGGCAGTATTATAGTAGTTATATTCTTGTACATAGGGGCAGTATTATAGTAGTTATATTCTTGTACATAGGGGCAGTATTATAGTAGTTATATTCTTGTACATAGGGGGCAGTATTATAGTAGTTATATTCTTGTACATAGGAGCAGTATAAGAGTAGTTACATTTTTGTACATAGGGGACAGTATTATAGTAGTTATATTCTTGTACATAGAGGGCAGTATTATAGTAGTTATATTCTTGTACATAGGGGCAGTATTATAGTAGTTATATTCTTGTACATAGGGGCAGTATTATAGTAGTTATATTCCTGTACATAGAGAGCAGTATTATAGTAGTTATATTCTTGTACATAGGGGGCAGTATTATAGTAGTTATATTCTTGTACATAGGGAGCAGTATTATAGTAGTTATATTCTTGTACATAGGAGCAGTATTATAGTAGTTATATTCTTGTACATAGGAGCAGTATTATAGTAGTTATATTCTTGTACATAGGAGCAGTATTATAGTAGTTATATTCTTGCACATAGGAGCAGTATTATAGAAGTTATATTCTTGTACATAGGGGCAGTATTATAGTAGTTATATTCTTGTACATAGGGGGCTGTATTATAGTAGTTATATTCTTGTACATAGGGGCAGTATTATAGTAGTTATATTCTTGTACATAGGGGCAGTATTATAGTAGTTATATTCTTGTACATAGGGGCAGTATTATAGTAGTTATATTCCTGTACATAGAGAGCAGTATTATAGTAGTTATATTCTTGTACATAGGAGCAGTATTATAGTAGTTATATTCTTGTACATATGAGCAGTATTATAGTAGTTATATTCTTGTACCTAGGGGGCAGTATTATAGCAGTTATATTTTTGTACATAGGGGCAGTATTATAGTAGTTATATTCTTGTACATAGGGGCAGTATTATAGTAGTTATATTCTTGTACATAGGGAGCAGTATTATAGTAGTTATATTCTTGTACATAGGAGCAGTATTATAGTAGTTATATTCTTGTACATAGGAGCAGTATTATAGTAGTTATATTCTTGTACATAGGAGCAGTATTATAGTAGTTATATTCTTGTACATAGAGGGCAGTATTATAGTAGTTATATTCTTGTACATAGGGGCAGTATTATAGTAGTTATATTCTTGTACATAGGGGCAGTATTATAGTAGTTATATTCCTGTACATAGAGAGCAGTATTATAGTAGTTATATTCTTGTACATAGGGGCAGGATTATAGTAGTTATATTCTTGTATATAAGGGCAGTATTATAGTAGTTATATTCTTGTACATAGGAGCAGTATTATAGTAGTTATATTCTTGTACATAGGGGCAGTATTATAGTAGTTATATTCTTGTACATAGGGGCAGTATTATTTTAGTTATATTCTTGTACATAGAGGCAGTATTATAGTAGTTATATTCTTGTACATAGGTGCAGTATTATAGTAGTTATATTCTTGTACATAGGAGCAGTATTATAGTAGTTCTATTCTTGTACATAGGGGGCAGTATTATAATAGTTATATTCTTGTACATAGGAGCAGTATTACAGTAGTTATATTCTTGTACATAGGGGCAGTATTATAGTAGTTATATTCTTGTACATAGGTGGCAGTATTATTGTTTACATTGATATTTTGGACAGTTTTCTTATCCCATCAATTGAAAAGATGTTTGGGGATGATGACATAATTTTTGAAGATGATAATGCATCCTGCCATAGAGCAAAAACTGTGAAAACATTCCTTGAAAGAAGACACATAAGGTCAATGTCATGGCCTGCAAATAGTCCAGATCTCAATCCAATTGAAAATCTTTGGTGGAAGTTGAAGAAAATGGTCCATGACAAAGCTCCAACCTGCAAAGCTGATCTGGCAACAGCAATCAGAGAAAGTTGGAGCCAGATTGATGAAGAGTACTGTTTGTCACTCATTAAGTCCATGCCTCAGAGACTGCAAGCTGTTATTAAAGCCAGAGGTGGTGCAACAAAATACTAGTGATGTATTGGAGTGTTCTTTTGTGTGTTTGTTTTTCATGATTCCATCATTTTTTCCTCAGAATTGAGTGATTCCATAAATTTTTTCCCTCTGCTTGGTCTGAAAAAAATTACCCTTACTAAGTACCACATTTTTAATCTTGATTTCTTTTAGTGTTTCTTAAAGCCATAAAGTTGCCATTTGAAATGACTTTAGTTTTGTGCCATGTCTGTGATCTGCTTTTTTTCAACAACATGAACAACTGAATGAACATCCTCCGAGCCCGGTGATTCCATAATTTTTGCCAGGGGTTGTATAATGTGAACTTAAAAATTGTAAAAACAATTAAAAACAAACTTCAACCATCAAGACCCGCACGGGCGGAAGGAGATGGAGCGATAGGGGTGGATGATCACAGCAAGGGTACATAACTAATATTTTCATTTAGCCCATTTGGGTGGAGCGCATTAAATGTCCATATCCAGCGTGATTCCAATTGGGCCAATCTCTGGCCAACTTTACCTCCACGTATATTAGGCATAATAGAATCGATACCTCTAATTCTAAGAAGAGAGGCATCACACTTATGGTGGAGTTTAAAATGTGGTGGTAATGTCTTTAATGTGGATGTGTCCGTGTGGTCGGATGCTGCAATGATCCCAAGAACATGTTTGCAAATCCGTATCTTGAACTGTCAAGTCGTCAAGCCCACATAGATAAGTCCGCAAGGACATGTCGCAAAATATATAACATTTTTAGTGGTACATGTGATAAATTTGTCGATCTTGTAGGTTTTGGATCTATCTGCCGTGGTTACAGCCGCCGGATGGTGAAGAGGGCATACAATAGGGCCAGATTTACATCCCGTCATAGCCTATTGTATGGTACTGGAGATACAAGGAGTACCAAAGGACAGGTGAGGTTTATTACCAACTTTCACTCACAATTCCCTCGACTGAGAGGTATATTGGCCAAATCTTGGCACATTTTGAAGGCCGATCCTGTTATCTCCAGGTTTATTCCTGATAGACCCTCTATCACCATCAGACGCTCCAAAAATTTACGCAATTATCTGGAGCGGTCTCATTACGAGAGCTCTCCTGGTACCTCCTTTCTAGATGGGCAAGCTAGGAGATGTGTTCCGTGTGGTCGGTGCGTAGCGTGTCCTAATGTGGATCGTAGTGATACGTTCTTTAAGTCAGTTAGATCCAAAACCTGCAAAGATCAACAGATTTATCAAATGTACCCCCAAAAATGTTATATATTTTGCAACATGTCCTTGCGGACTTATCTATGTGGGCTTGACGACTCGTCAGTTCAAGATACGGATTTGCGAACATGTTCTTGGGATCATTGCAGCATCTGACCACACGGACACATCCACATTAAAGACATTACCACCACATTTTAAACTCCACCATAAATGTGATGCCTCTCTTCTTAGAATTAGAGGTATCGATTCCATTATACCTTAGGGTTAGGGTTATACGTGGAGGTAAAGTTGGCCAAAGATTGGCCCAATTGGAATCACGCTGGATATGGACATTGAATGCGCTCCACCCAAATGGGCTAAATGAAAATATTAGTTATGTACCCTTGCTGTGATCATCCACCCCTATCGATTCCATCTCCTTCCGCCCGTGCGGGTCTTGATGATTGAACCTTATTTTTTAATTGTTTTTACAATTTTTAAGCTCACATTATAATTGTATATATTTTTATGTCATCTAGGACCCTTGGTTCACTATATTGATCCAGACCTATGGAATTATCCTATTTCTCTTGAACGTCCTGGCCTGCAGTAAATTGTTTCATGGTATATTTTATGCTTCTGTCTGTTGCTGCCGTACTTTACCGATGTAACTGTTGCACATAGTATATGCATAGATATATTCTTGTACGATGGAGACAGAATGCTTTTGGTGATTTTATTCTTGTGCATGAAATGAAAGCAAGTAATTTATCCAACCTTCTTTAGTAGACCGTCCCTTAGGAATGATTATTGCACTACTGATATTAATGTCCAGGCCTGCAGTAAATGCCCTCGGACATTCCTTCTTGTTAGTGAATAGGACCCCATTATCCGTCTGACAATACGTCTCAGTTAAATTCATTATTCTCAGCTGTTCTTCGTTAGCTCTTTGTGGTTTGGGGCTACGTTACATTAGGAGGTTAAACTCGGCACCTGTTCGGACCTTGTCACTATTTTGAAGGAGATTACGAGGAGCAAACAGCTGTATAACGGTATCATATTGGGATTGGGGGCGAGAGATGTTGATCACTTCTAACCTTGATTCACTAAACTGCGGAAACCAATGACTCATAGGAACCAGAATCTGCAGATTCTCTAAATGAAGGTGCAGCCAATCCCCTGTATAAGCCATGAGCCGGGGGCTGTCACGTCCGATACAGTAATATCTGCTGCCTTATAGCCAGGACTCCCAGAGGGGGGCCGCCGTGTGACAGCTGCTCGGGAGGGTGACATGGTGACGGTGGGCTTAATTACCAGCAGCTGCTCTACATTCTCATGTGATGCTCGCATAGGACAGAAAAAGTAGCCGAGAGATTATCGAAGATGTGAATGGGACCCTCATGGTCTCAGACGCTGCACAAGGTCCTCAACATATTTCTACAGAGTGAGATGAGTTCACGGGGAGTAAATACAGATTAGGACGAAAACTCAAACATGGTGGCCAAAACTGGCCCCAAAGGGTTAAGTATAAACCTGGACGTGGTAGACGGATCCCTCAGGACTGAAAACTGCTAATATAAAGGACTTGCAAACAACCATTTAGACCTATTGGGTAGATTTATCCTTTAGTTCTAAATCTATTGTTATAGAAACTTTAGAGGAAATTTCACATTTAGTTGTCAGTGGAAATATTTGCACAAACTTATCAATAGTGAGGTCTGAGAACGGCACAGTCAAAGACCCCTGAATCTTCATCCCAGCAACTTAGGGAAATCCTCAAACGAGCACCAAAAGAGTTCAATAGGGCCGCACCCGAAATGCAAGTTATTACCTGTCACACACGGAGTGCAACATGCTCAGGATCAGTCAGGGTCCCAGGTGTGAGACCCCCAGCAATCAGCAAATTATCACAACTCTGCTAAATCTGCTACAAAGCGGCAGAAGCTTCATTCTGGGAACATTCCCCATCTCAGACATTGATATCAATGATTGCAGAAGGAGAGGCATAATGGAGCGGTGCATTGTTTCCCTCTAGCTGGTCCTGGAGTTCTCACAGTTTGCCTCCTGATAGTTGTGGTGCACCTGTATAAAACGAGAACCTAGAGAGCACAAAGTGCTTGGAAGGTCGTTTCCCTCGTGTAATTGAAATGAAGAAAAAAGATGTTTGGTCTCAGAAAAAGAACTTCCTCAGATTTACAATAAGGCCCCCTTCACAGGTACCAGAGACACCTTCACACGCACACCCATTATAATCTATGGGGCTGCGCACATGTCCGTGTTTTACCGGCAGCACAGATCACACGGATCCATACAAGTCTATGGATCCCTGTAAAACACATGCAGCTGACATCCGTGTGCCGTCCATGTGACATGTATCGCCATGTAATGGATTCAAGAAATTACAGATTTTTAAGTGTTAAACACATGCAAAGATAATGACAGATAGATACATAGCTTGTAGAGCTTTCTATTAAGCCAAATAAATAAATGAAAAAAAAAAGACATGGCGTCCCCCTTATTTTTGATAACCAGCAAGGTAAAGCAGACGGCTGCGGGCCAATATTATCAGGCTGAGAAGGTCCAGGGTTACTGGTCCCTTCCCAGCCTAAAAAATACCAGCCTGGAGCTGCCCCAGAAGTGGCACATCACATTAGATGCCCAATTCTGGCACTTTGACTTCGCTCTTCCCGATTGCCCCGGTGCGGTGACAATAGGGTTAATGGGGTTTGGGGTTGATGTCAGCTATGATCTGTGATACAGGCCCCTGTGGACCGCGATCTAATTAGCAGAAAACTTCAAATGGTGATTAAAGAAGAACAACAAAGCGGATTTTTTCCCCAAAGGTATCAATTTAATTTGTGTTGCAGCGCTATTCCAGCCATGTCTCTACTTTACACCAAACTCCTGCTGACGGGTTTTCTTTAAATCGGTGCAGACTTTAAAATCCTTTATTTTACATTGTGTTATTGTGTATCTGAGGAAGGTCAAATTGTGAGACCTCCGGAAGCTGCAATACCAGACTCAGCCATCTACAAAAGTGGCGCTATTTCTGGAAAGAAAAGGCGAGCCTTTCTATAATGTATGCTACCCTTCGAAATGGTTTGTACAGGAACAAATATTCAGCGTGACACAAAGTGTTCATACTTCTTTTCAAATGTATTTTTTGCATATAAATCAATGTAAGACATGGCTGCAGGGGGGAATGAGCCACATTTCTATCCCTCTCTTTCCCCTTTTAAATAAAATCTGCTTAGTATAATGATGTAATCTTGCAATGTGGAGGAACTTTGTGTGAAATCAGTTCTGGGAGGTCACAGTCCCCCCCGGCAATCATCAGTGATTGGTAACATCACCGGACTATTGCCACCATGTGGTGGCGATAGAGATCGGGAGGGTGAGGACTTCATGCGCCCAATGATTGGGCCGGTCTGTTGGTTATTCCTCTATGGCCACCATGGCTCGACTCATTTCATTCTTCATCATCAGATTGTAGAACAGAAGTCACAAATAACACAAACTCAGTGGTTACAAATTTCATGTGGAAGAAGCTGGAGGAGGTCACCGCCGAAATAAGGGGTCAGGATGACAGGCAAGTGGAGGTATGTGAGCGCAGCCTGGGGGGACGGTGCGCTGCCCGCACGTCTAGTTTCGGTGACAAAGGAGGAATTATTTTTAGTATTTCTCGCAGCAAAGAGATATTTCTTTTCTCATGTGTTAAACATAAATCAGAATCAAAGCCAAAAAGAAAATAATTTAAAAAGTATCTGAAATCTTATAAGGTGGCACAAAAGTTCATTAGCAGATTGTTCACCCTTGAAACTAATGGACTTGTATTGCTCCAATGCATGAAAAGCAATTTTCCAAACAATTTTGGCAATATAGCAACAAAGTCCAATATCCCAGGTGCCCCGATCCTCCAGTAGTCGCTCCATCTTGGTTCCCGGAAGTGACTGGTTCTGTGCTTCACATTTCAGTACAAGGCTATGTTCACACGTTGCGTTTTTACTGCGCTTTTTTTCCGCAGGCAAAACCCACTCTCTTGGCAGTAAAGAAACAGCTTCAAAAAAGCAGGTTTTGCTGCTGCTCTTTTATTGTCTCTTGTGCATGCTGATAAAGTTTAGTGCCCCCCCCCCCCCCAAAAAAAAAGATGTAACTTCCTTTGTTTTTTTTGCACCAAAAATGCACAAAACCTGATATCTGCATTTTTTTGCTGCATTTTTGCACTACCCATTGCTTTCTATGGGTGAGAAAACACAGCAAAGAAAAAAATGACATGTGCATGATATTTCTGAGATCCCAAAGCTTTTGTTGGTACTGTAAAAACACAACGTAAAATTTGCATAATAAATTGCAGCAAAAACGCAACATGTGAACATAGACCAAGACTGAAGGAGGCTGACGACTTGTACCTTGTGTTACAGCCATTGCCTAGACAGCGAGGTGGACTGACGTAGCTACCAAAATGAGCAGTTAGCCAGCCCCCTTCATACAGAGCTCTGCTCATGTGCCGGCACAGGAGTGCTGTTCTGTGCGGAAGCCAAGTGGTCAGGGCTGAAGACGGAGCAGCTAATGGGCTAAAAAACTACATTTATATGGTATCAAACTTACTATTTACACCTAATTTATGAATATTTTTTCCAGGAATGTTTCTTTAAAACCTCCTTTCATCTTGTGCATACAGCTCCTATGCAGACTTATGATCCTTCATGGTAACAGACTACACACAAACCCTGTGTAGTCAGATCCTGCAGTCATGCCCCCCTCCATATGACCCCAAGTTGATGCTTATCTATTGAATGTATGTGGTGCAGACCTTAGAGATGGCGGGTGGCACAGTCTACAATGACGCCATGCTATACAGGATCTACAGTCATGGACAAAAGTTTTCAGATTGGTACAAAATTTTTGTTGACATGACACAGGACTAATGGCAGCTTTACCCCCTCTCCGCAGTCCGATCCCTGTGTACTTCCTGGAGTTATTTTCTATGATGAAGCCCCTAAGACTGTTCGGGACGTCTGGAATAACGATTGTCCAGAGAAGAAAAGGTGACGCTGCCATGAGTCCTGTGTCATCCAGAAGTAAAGCCACCTGAGGCCATTCACATGCGGGGGGGTTCTCATCCATGGAGGGGATCACTCACTATGTGTGGGGGCTTCTCATCCATGGAGGGGATCACTCACTATGTATGGGGGCTTCTCATACATGGAGGGGCTCACTCACAATGTGTGGGGGCTTCTCATCCATGGAGGGGCTCACTCACAATGTGTAGGGGTTCTCATCCATAGAGGGGCTCACTCACAATGTGTGGGGACTTCTCATCCATGGAGGGGCTCACTCACAATGTGTGGGGGTTCTCATCCATGGAGGGGCTCACTCACAATGTGTAGGGGCTTCTCATCCATGGAGGGGCTCACTCACAATGTGTGGGGGTTCTCATCCATGGAGGGGCTCACTCACAATGTGTGGGGGGTTCTCATCCATGGAGGGGCTCACTCACAATGTGTGGGGGTTCTCATCCATGGAGGGGCTCACTCACAATGTGTGGGGACTTCTCATCCATGGAGGGGCTCACTCACAATGTGCGGGGGCTTCTCATCCATGGAGGGAGTCACTCACAATGTGCGGGTGCTCCTCATCCGTGGAGGGGGTCACTCACAATGTGTGGGGGCTTCTCATCCATGGAGGGGATCACTCACATTGTGTGGGGTCTTCTCATCCATGGAGGGGGTCACTCACATTGTGTGGGGTCTTCTCATCCATTGAGGGGGTCACTCACATTGTGTGGGGTCTTCTCATCCATGGAGGGGATCAGTCACAATGTGCGGGGGCTTCTCATCCATGGAGGGGGATCACTCGCAATGTGCGGGGGCTTCTCATCCATGGAGGGGGTCACTCACATTGTGTGGGGTCTTCTCATCCATTGAGGGGGTCACTCACATTGTGTGGGGTCTTCTCATCCATGGAGGGGATCACTCAATGTGTGGGGGCTTCTCATCCATGGAGGGGATCACTCACTATGTGTGGGGGCTTCTCATACATGGAGGGGCTCACTCACAATGTGTGGGGGTTCTCATCCATGGAGGGGCTCACTCACAATGTGTGGGGGCTTCTCATCCATGGAGGGGCTCACTCACAATGTGTAGGGGTTCTCATCCATAGAGGGGCTCACTCACAATGTGTGGGGGCTTCTCATCCATGGAGGGGCTCACTCACAATGTGTGGGGGTTCTCATCCATGGAGGGGCTCACTCACAATGTGTGGGGACTTCTCATCCATGGAGGGGCTCACTCACAATGTGTAGGGGTTCTCATCCATGGAGGGGCTCACTCACAATGTGTAGGGGCTTCTCATCCATGGAGGGGATCACTCACAATGTGTGGGGTCTTCTTATCCATTGAGGGGGTCACTCACATTGTGTGGGGTCTTCTCATCCATGGAGGGAGTCACTGACAATGTGTGGGGGATTCTCATCCATGGAGGGAGTCACTCACAATGTGTGGGGGCTTCTCATCCATGGAGGGAGTCACTCACAATGTGTGGGGGCTTCTCATCCATGGAGGGAGTCACTCACAATGTGTGGGGGCTTCTCATCCATGGGGGGAGTCACTCACAATGTGTGGGGGCTTCTCATCCATGGAGGGAGTCACTCACAATGTGTGGGGGCTTCTCATCCATTGAGGGGGGTCACTCACAATGTGTGGGGGCTTCTCATCCATTGAGGGGGTCACTCACATTGTGTGGGGTCTTCTCATCCATGGAGGGGATCACTCACAATGTGCGGGGGCTTCTCATCCATGGAGCGGATCACTCACAATGTGCGGGGGCTTCTCATCCATAGAGGGGATCACTCACAATGTGTGGGGGCTTCTCATCCATGGAGGGGGTCATTCACAATGTGCGGGGGCTTCTCATCCATGGAGGGGGTCACTCACAATGTGCGGGCGCTTCTCATCCATAGAGGGGGTCACTCACAATGTGCAGGGGCTTCTCATCCATGCAGGGGATCACTTACAATGTGTGGAGGCTTCTCATCCATGGAGGGGATCACTCACAATGTGTGGGGGCTTCTCATCCATGGAGGGGGTCACTCACAATGTGCGGTGGCTTCTCATCCATGGAGGGGATCACTCACAATGTGTGGGGGCTTCTCATCCATGGAGGGGATCGCTCACAATGTGTGGGGGCTTCTCATCCATAGAAGGGATTACTCACAATGTGCGGGCGCTTCTCATCCATGGAGGGGGTCACTCACAATGTGGGGGGTCTTCTCATCCATGGAGGGGATCACTCACAATGTGCAGGGTCTTCTCATCCATGGAGGGGATCACTCACAATGTGTGGGGTCTTCTCATCCATGGAGGGGGCTCACTCACAATGTGTGGGGGCTTCTCATTCATGGAGGGGGTTCACTCACAATGTGCGGGGGCTTCTCATCCATGGAGGGGATCACTCACAAAGTGCGGGATCTTCTTATCCATGGAGGGGGTCACTCACAATGTATGGGGTCTTCTCATCCATGGAGGGGCTCACTCAATGTGTGGGGTCTTCTCATCCATGGAGGGGCTTCTCATCCATGGAGGGGGTCACTCACGATGTGCAGGGGCTTCTCATCCATGGAGGGGGTCACTCACAATTTTACCTTAGATTACAGCCATGAATAAAGAATGAGATTTAATCATCCTCCAAGAGCAGCTGCTCCCATCATCCAGGACAATGTCGTGATGATGGGTTTTTTTTTCCCCATGATTGCAATCATATCACAAGGCAAAGGTGATAACTAAGTGGCTCGGTGAGCAAAACATTGACATTTTAGGTCCACGGCAGGAAACTCCCCAGATCTCATCTCAATGGTAACTTGCGGTCAATCCACGAAAAGCGACAAAACCCAAAAATAGCAATCACCTCCGAGCTGTGATGAGACAATAACGGGCGGCCATCAGTCAAGATCTGCGCAGAAGCCGATATCCAGCTGCCGGGGGAAGGGCAGAAGTCTGGAGAATAAGGGGCAGCGCCGGGAATATTGAGGCGTCACAGAAACTTCATGGATTTATCAATAAAAGTGTAAAAAACTGATGGAATGTTAATAATTGTCCTCAGTAACCAGAGAAACATCCGACTAAAAGAGCGAAAACACTGAAGAGGCAAAATGTGAAAACAAAAATGTGTGCGAGTCTCAAAACTCTTGGTCAAAACTGTATATATACACTTAAAAAATATCCATGCGCATAGGGAGATAACAACGCCCATCATTGTGCGTGAGACATCATCATCACATGAATTAACCAGCTACAAATAGTTGAAGTTTGAGGTGCCAGTGACGACCATCATCGCAGGATACGGCTCCAGATTTTACTGTTATAACTTAGGGCCCCATCAGAAAATGCTTCTATGACCAACTACCTACTGCTGCTCTACTGACCGTGGCCACCCCTGCAAAGAATGAAGCAAAAAGATCTAGAACATTCTATAGCGCACGGGAATGACACAGTCCTCTATTGTCCAAATGAAATGGAATTCCTCATTTGACTGCATTTTTCTAAGGAAGTTGCATTTCGTTGGAAGCAGCAATTTCCTCTTTTCTAGTCATCAGCAGTTGTGCATTTACAAAAAAATAAATGTAATCCCCTGTTATAAGGTGGTGAAGGAGGAGAGGAGGAGAAAGCACAGGAGAGGAGAGAAGAGGACAGGAAAAAAGAAGAGAGAAGAAGAGAACAGGAGAGGAGAGCAAAGGCGGAGAGATAAGAGGAGAGGATGGGAGACAGGAAAAAGAGAGGAGAGGTGATAAGAGGAGAGGGCAGAGAGGAAGGAGGAAGAGTATAGGAAAAGGAAGCGGAGGTGGGGAGAGGATTGGAGAGGGACATAGAGCAGAGGTGAGCAAAAGATAGGAGGAAAGAGATGGGACAATTTAGAGGAAAGAAGATGCAGCTGCAGTTTCTCTTTTTTTTGGGATAGTGCATGTTTATTTATTTTCCTTTCCATTAATTCCACAGCGCTTTACAGATATTATCGTCACTGTCCCCATCTGGGCTCACAATCTACATTCCCTATCACTTTGTCTTTGCAGTGTGGGAGGAAACTGGAGAACCCGGAGGAAACCCACGCAAACACGGGGAGAACATAAAAACTCCTTGCAGACGTCGTCATTGATGGGATTTGAATTCAGGACCCCAGCGCTGAAAAGCAACAGTGGTAACCACTGAGCCACTGTACCGTGCTGACCACCGAGCCGCCCACGTTCTAATAACGACAGGGCATCACACTGGGAGGCGCTTGTCATTGTTAAAAAATGCAAGTATAAATAATATATTTGCAGAAGCCATAAAATGAGATGGGCATCAGTTTTAAAGGGAAAATGTATTTAAAGAGTGGCCTAGGGTAAAAACCTTGTGTGCTTTCCATTATTTCTGGACTTTCCCACTGTGTCATTAGCGATGTATAGGGTGTCACAGTATATTACAAGATCAGCGGTATCACACGTCCAACAGACTGACCCTGACCCAATGCAAACATCTGGCAACTGAACCCCAAGCCCAAAGAAAGAGTCAGTGACCGTTCAGGGATCCATTAATTCCTAAACATCAGAACCTTATCAATGGCCCAGAGAAGAGAATTTTGCATTGGATTTCCTGTAGAGGAGTTGTGCGCCCAATTTGCAGGGATCAGCAGCCTGTGGCACTCCAGCTGATGTGAAACAATGACTCCAAACATGTCTAACAGCTTGTCGCCATCAGTGATTGCTGGGACTTGTAGTTTTACAACCGATGAATTGCCAAAGGCTGTGGACTTCTACGGCCAATAGTCTTTAAATCTTTACACCCCCGCGAAGCTAAAAGCGTTCATTTTACAGGGGCCCTTTGGTCTTTTTCTCTATTAATTAATCATTTGCTTTGACCAACAATAAGTGGATCATAAAGATATTGTGGAAATGACCCCAATCCGATGTCTAGTGCCCCTCTAAGCACAGTCAGTGGCATCACATATGAGCCCCAAAGTTGTGAATATTGAGCCCACCCCTGGTATATTGGCGTTTGCTGCCTACAGCCGTCACCTGCCCCCTGACAGCGGCCTGTACAGCGGGTATAGCGGTATCGCATCCCTTTACATACTCTGGCCCTGATTCATCGTTGTCTTTGCGCATTTTCTTTGTAGTAAAAATGGTTCTAATGACTGACTTTTATGCGCGTGCCTTATTCACTTTGGATTTTGCGCCTTTCTTAAGTCGTCTTTACTTTGTTCCATTTTTTTTCTGTTTAGAAAGGTGAGTGATGTTTTGGTTATCCACGTGTTTCAGTCTAATTCATCACATACGACTTTTAGAAATGTTGCAAAAATTTGGGGAATTTTTTCTCCACTACCCTAATAGAATCCAAAATCTGCCTAATTTTATTTTTGCCCAGTTTCAGACTATAGTGCGGCATTTTAAAGGATTGCGTGACTGTTTGTTCTAAAAAAAAAATAAAAAAAATTAAAATGCACAAAAAAAGATAATTTTTTTTATTTGGAACAAAAAACTCATCCACCCACGTGCGCCATTTTGAAGAAATTAGCACAAAAACCGTAAATGAAGACGACAAAAAAGTTACAAAAAAACACAATGATAAATCAGCCTATGAGAAATGTATTAGCTGGATGCAGAAGGAGATGACGTGCGATGTCAGGGAGCGGTGCGATGTCAGGGAGCGGTGCGATGTCAGGGAGGTCGCTGGAGGTCTGGGATTGTCTGCTGCAGTCATCTGCTGCCTTCCTGTGATGGAGCAGTTGTGACTTGTAACAATGTATCAATGAGGAATGATTGTATCCTGTTATGTTCTCATTATGTCACTTCTTAGCCATCACTGGGCGATTACTTCTAATCCTGACCCGATCACCTCTTATCCCACTTCAGATCTGCTCATAGTGACACAAGTAACTGTGCCAGGAGAACAGAGCAGCAATGGCGGCCACCAAAATCAGATCAGTGAGGACTGTCTGTCATTACATGTCTCACACAGAAGAGTCTGCGCTCCTGATCTCACTGCAGAGCTGAGTGTGACTGCAAAGTGCTGGGAGATTTCTAACATTTCTTCAACTTTCATCCCATGGCTGTCAGTGTGGCGGGAGGGGAGTACAGCAGAGCTGACAGCGCTGTGACGGGAGAGGAGCTGATGTGTTTGTAATGAGACAAAGCTCAGCTCAGCTGTAATTGGATACATTTCTGAGGCAATCAGAAAAAATTGAGATTTCTAGAGGTGCTTTCCTATAGCATTTTTTTGCAGCCTTCTGATTGGACAGTGTCTAGTTTGGAGCAGATTCCATCAGGATCCGCTTTTTTAGTAGTAACGTGCGCTCTCTTTTTCCCCCATCTGGAGTCTTTCAAAACCTGAAGCGGAAAAAAAAAAAAACACTCAAAAGGCTGAACATGTGAACAGCAACGTGGCTTTACAATAGAAATCAATAGGAAGAGTCTGATGGTTTATAAGTGATTTTCAGACGTTTTCCCGACCAGTGTGTTCACGTAGCCTTGCTATTTAGGAGTGTAGGAAGTCGAGCGTCACACCATGTGGAAGCAGTAATAGTATATTAGTTATAGCCCTATATTCAAGACGGTGAATCAAGGAATTTTATGGGTATTTGTGTATAAATGTGTCCAATATGTAACAGACATAGATCCCTGCCAGACACATTGCTTGGGATGAGAGCTGAGCACATTGTTCTGGGGTCGTCATATTGCTATGACAATAGGATCCAGACCTTCGGGATCTAGTGCAATTAACCGATGCAAGAAACCAATGCAGCAGCGCTCGTTACCCAGAGATCTCTGCTCTATATGGCTCCAGATTTAAAGGGGCCTCTAGGGTGTCAAAATGTCAATTGCTGCTGGAGCGACTGATCCAAAGGTGGAGTAAAGGGATTCCGTGTCCATAAATAGCAGGGACGGTTCGCAGGTTCAGAGGTGACCCCCGGTAAGCCGGGATGACCGGAGGCCATAGCAGGTGCTTCCCTCCCCCAGCCACCATCTGACATTATGCATCACTGCTGTGACATCACATGCAGACCCCAGACCTCATCCGGATCCACAGTTACAAAGTGACAGTCTGTATTCCTGCTCCTCGGAGTAATAGGACCCTCGGAACAGGGGCAATTCCAGAAATTACACCAACATGAGAAGCAATCGCCTAAATAGCAATTCCCCAAACATCCTCATAACTGGAATAGCTCATGTGAACGACCTACAACGGGGCCCGCTATAATAACTTCTGTAATCTCGGCATAATTAAGAAGTTCTGCAACTTTTTATCTTTCTACTTTTCATCTCTCGCTATTTTCATGTCTGCTTGCTGTCAGTGAATGGGAACATTCTTAAAAACCCATTATCTACCAATGTCCTTTTTTTGGGACGCCTAATTTTTTGCTTCTAGCAACTAAGATTTTCTAATTAGGACCAATTAGGTCCAAAAAAAAAAAAAATATGAAAATTGCTAATTTGGCAAGTAATGGGTTAATTACATTTAGTTGCTGAAAACTGCCTTCAGCAGAGAATTTGTTACAATGTATCAGTCTAAGCAAAGCTAAATACAACAGCACCAACCTCTGTCCTGCCCTGAAATCTGGGCTGATAAAAGAGTCAATTCACACTAATACATTGTAACAAACCTATTATCTGTGCTATTAACCCCATGGGGTGAGGATGTGTTTTTAGCTTCTACATGTAAATGAGGAATGTTTCCGTTCACTGACATCAAGCAGAGATCAATCACATCCCATATTCCTCTGATGGATCTTATCTACATTGTAACAAACCCTGCGCTGTCGCAGGTATTGACCTCCAGGTTGGAATGTTTCCATTCATTGACAGAAAATAGAGCTGTGGTATGATCGGACCATGTCCCTGCAGGGTCAGGACACAGCCATTACACAGTACACAGCAGGGGCACATCTATAAGATTATCTCAGCACAGGAACATTTTATTTAAACACATCCAATTGTGGAAATTATTATTATTCAAAGATCTATTGATTAAAATCAACTATCGCTCATGGGATAACCCCTTTAAGGCATCCATTTCCGAGCCCCCCAATGATTGGAAGTCTTGGAGTAACCTAAAACCTCCCATTATTCCATAGCTGTGTTTGGCGGTATTACTCGACTAACCTGCGGTTTTATATGGCAGTTTTATATGGGCTCTTTGTGGAAATATTTTTGGGATATTGCATGTTATTTAAGCACTATGTAGCCATATTATGTGGGCTGTATATGACAGTACTATCTTAGCACTGTATGGCAGTATTATGTAGTATTGTGGAATTATTTTAGATTCTGCGTAATATCTGATCACTATATGACATTATAGGGGCTTTCTAGAACAGTATATGGGATTATCTTATTACTATGTGGCAGTATTATATGGACTCCTTGTAGAGATTTTAATTGGATACTGCATATTATTTGAGCACTATATGACAATAATATGTGGTCGGTATTTGGCACTATTATTTTGGCACTACATGGCAGTATTACAGCATTATGTGTGCTGCTGATTCAGAAGGAAGACCTGTAGGAATTGGCCTTTTTTGGCCTGTTTCCTATGCCGTGCACATAACTCCTGTGGCGATTCTCTGCATTTGCAACATGATGGAATCACCAGGGTAAAACTGCCTGGAAAACCTCGTGTGTGAATGCGGCCTGGCAAGCACATGTAATTTTGCTGGGTTTTTGCCTCCATTGAGGGCGTTCAGCCGCTGATTCTGATGTAATACCTGCAGACAGGTGCAAACCCTGAGACGTCCTGGCACAGAGGGCCGGAGAAGTCACGAGAGCGCAGGAGACGGCCCCTGAAGGCCGAGTCTTACATTTAGACGCCGGTTTGATGCCGTGAAGCAGTTGTGATCATCCCTTGAAATAAAACTATCCTGGTCCCATCTCGGCCCCCGCAGCTGCCGGCGCCGCTCAAAACTCAAAAAACTATTATTTTCCTCTTCAGTAATTATAAAAAGATACAGGAAAAAAAAAAGAGAAAAGTGATCCCATAAGCTGCTGCCGTCTGTCGCCGCCGCCAGACACCGGGGATGACTTAAAGGGGTTTTCTCAAAAACAAAGTTCACTTTGATCAACATTTTAATAAATAGATCTTGGAATAATAATAATTTCCACAATTAGATGTGTTAAATAAAATGTTCCTGTGCTGAGATAATCTTATCTGCTGTAATGTCTGTATATTCTTTTGCTTCCTTCCCTGCCCAGGAGCTGTGGTATGATCAGACCATGTCCCTGCACGGTCAGGACACAGCCATTACACAGTACACAGCAGGGCACATTAATAAGATTATCTCAGCACAGGAACATTTTATTTAAACACATCCAATTGTGGAAGTTATTATTATTCCAAGATCTATTGATTAAAATCAACTTTCTTCGTGAAAAAACCCCTTTAAAGGGAAAGTGCAACTTATAATTGACTCCAACAAAAAGCGTAATAACCTCTGTTACACTGCAGCCTTGCAGCGCTGGGGTCCTGAGTTCAAATCCCAGAAAGAACAACATCTGCAAGTGTTTTCACGCTCTCCCCGTGTTTCCCTCAGTTTTCCCTGATGGGGACAGTGATGATGATGATGTCTGTAAATCGCTGTGGAATCAATGGCGCTATATAAACGGGTAAAATAAATAAATACAAGCGACCCCAAATACCCCCCCAAAAGTCAACTTTATATCCACAGACACCAGGAGATGGTTTACAGGGAAAGTACAGTTTATTAAAGTAAGTGTATTTCCTTCCACAATACCATTCAGTTTTTTTCTATTGATGTCTATTTCAACAAAAGATGGACGGCTGATAATTTGTTCTTTGAGCTTCCTGCACAGTGGTGTAAGAATTGGGGGGTAGGTGAGCAGTTTCCCCGGGCACCACAGTGTATGGGGGTGCAAATATCAGTACCACTCCCTCCCCCACGCCACCCGCAGTGTGCAGAGAGAGCCTGCCCGCAGCTGTCCATGCAGAGTGTAACAGGGTAGAGGAGTTTGTCATTGGCTGCTGCGCTCTACATAGGCTGCAACCGAAATGACAAAACTCACGGCATAATAAAGTGAGCTTTGTCATCTCAGTTTCTGCCGATGCAGAGCACGGCAGCCAATGACAAACTGGTCATCACTTCTGTACTCTGTATAAGCAGTGACAGAGATGACAGTAGATTACCATGTAATGAATGAAGATAGTATTGGATCATGTGCAGTGCAGGTAAACCACATCTGTTTTCATTCATTACTTCAGCAGTGGAGTCGGTAAACCAAACCACCGACTCCGACTCCTCAATTTCCCTGACTCCACGGCCCCGGTCACTACTGAGCGTGTACATAAAGTGCAGCACTGGTCACTACTGAGCGTGTACATAAAGTGCAGCACTGGTCACTACTGAGCGTGTACATAAAGTGCAGCACTGGTCACTACTGAGCGTGTACATAAAGTGCAGCACTGGTCACTACTGAGCATGTACATAAAGTGCAGCACTGGTCACTAATAAGCGTGTACATAAAGTGCAGCACTGGTCACTACTGAGCGTGTACATAAAGTGCAGCACTGGTCACTACTGAGCGTGTACATAAAGTGCAGCACTGGTCACTACTGAGAGTGTACATAAAGTGCAACACTGGTCACTACTGAGCATGTACATAAAGTGCAGCCCCGGTCACTACTGAGCATGTACATAAAGTGCAGCACTGGTCACTACTGAGTGTGTACATAAAGTGCAGCACTGGTCACTACTGAGCGTGTACATAAAGTGCAGCACTGGTCACTACTGAGCATGTACATAAAGTGCAGCACTGGTCACTACTGAGCATATACATAAAGTGCAGCACTGGTCACTACTGAGCGTGTACATAAAGTGCAGCACTGGTCACTACTGAGCGTGTACATAAAGTGCAGCACTGGTCACTACTGAGCGTGTACATAAAGTGCAGCACTGGTCACTACTGAGCGTGAACATAAAGTGCAGCACTGGTCACTACTGAGCGTGTACATAAAGTGCAGCACTGGTCACTAATAAGCGTGTACATAAAGTGCAGCACTGGTCACTACTGAGCATGTACATAAAGTGCAGCACTGGTCACTACTGAGCGTGTACATAAAGTGCAGCACTGGTCACTAATAAGCGTGTACATAAAGTGCAGCACTGGTCACTACTGAGCGTGTACATAAAGTGCAGCACTGGTCACTACTGAGCATGTACATAAAGTGCAGCACTGGTCACTACTGAGCGTGTACATAGAGTGCAGCACTGGTCACTACTGAGCGTGTACATAAAGTGCAGCACTGGTCACTAATAAGCGTGTACATAAAGTGCAGCACTGGTCACTAATAAGCGTGTACATAAAGTGCAGCACTGGTCACTACTGAGAGTGTACATAAAGTGCAGCACTGGTCACTAATAAGCGTGTACATAAAGTGCAGCACTGGTCACTACTGAGCGTGTACATAAAGTGCAGCACTGGTCACTACTGAGCGTGTACATAAAGTGCAGCACTGGTCACTACTGAGCATATACATAAAGTGCAGCACTGGTCACTACTGAGCATGTACATAAAGTGCAGCACTGGTCACTACTGAGCGTGTACATAAAGTGCAGCACTGGTCACTACTGAGCGTGTACATAAAGTGCAGCACTGGTCACTACTGAGCGTGTACATAAAGTGCAGCACTGGTCACTACTGAGCATGTACATAAAGTGCAGCACTGGTCACTACTGAGCATGTACATAAAGTGCAGCACTGGTCACTACTGAGCGTGTACATAAAGTGCAGCACTGGTCACTACTGAGCATGTACATAAAGTGCAGCACTGGTCACTACTGAGCGTGTACATAAAGTGCAGCACTGGTCACTAATAAGAGTGTACATAAAGTGCAGCACTGGTCACTAATGAGAGTGTACATAAAGTGCAGCACTGGTCACTAATAAGCGTGCACATAAAGTGCAGCACTGGTCACTACTGAGCGTGTACATAAAGTGCAACACTGGTCACTACTGAGCGTGTACATAAAGTGCAGCACTGGCCACTGCTGAGCGTGTACATAAAGTGCAGCACTGGTCACTACTGAGCGTGTACATAAAGTGCAGCACTGGTCACTAATGAGCGTGTACATAAAGTGCAGCACTGGTCACTAATGAGCGTGTACATAAAGTGCAGCACTGGTCACTAATAAGCGTGTACATAAAGTGCAGCACTGGTCACTACTGAGCGTGTACATAAAGTGCAGCACTGGTCACTACTGAGCGTGTACATAAAGTGCAGCACTGGTCACTACTGAGCATGTACATAAAGTGCAGCACTGGTCACTACTGAGCGTGTACATAAAGTGCAGCACTGGTCACTAATAAGCGTGTACATAAAGTGCAGCACTGGTCACTACTGAGCATGTACATAAAGTGCAGCACTGGTCACTACTGAGCGTGTACATAAAGTGCAGCACTGGTCACTACTGAGCGTGTGCATAAAGTGCAGCACTGGTCACTACTGAGCGTGTACATAGAGTGCAGCACTGGTCACTAATGAGCGTGTACATAAAGTGCAGCACTGGTCACTACTGAGCGTGTACATAAAGTGCAGCACTGGTCACTACTGAGCGTGTACATAAAGTGCAATACTGGTCACTACTGAGCGTGTACATAAAGTGCAGCACTGGTCACTACTGAGCGTGTACATAAAGTGCAGCACTGGTCACTACTGAGCGTGTACATAAAGTGCAGCCCCGGTCACTACTGAGCATGTACATAAAGTGCAGCTCTGGTCACTACTGAGCATGTACATAAAGTGCAGCCCCGGTCACTACTGAGCATGTACATAAAGTGCAGCCCCGGTCACTACTGAGCATATACATAAAGTGCAGCACTTGTCACTACTGAGCGTGTACATAAAGTGCAGCACTGGTCACTACTGAGCATGTACAAAAAGTGCAGCACTGGTCACTACTGAGTGTGTACATAAAGTGCAGCACTGGTCACTACTGAGCGTGTACATAAAGTGCAGCACTGGTCACTACTGAGCGTGTACATAAAGTGCAGCCCCGGTCACTACTGAGCATATACATAAAGTGCAGCACTGGTCACTACTGAGCGTGTACATAAAGTGCAGCCCGGGTCACTACTGAGCGTGTACATAAAGTGCAGCCCCGGTCACTACTGAGCATATACATAAAGTGCAGCACTTGTCACTACTGAGCGTGTACATAAAGTGCAGCACTGGTCACTACTGAGCGTGTACATAAAGTGCAGCACTGGTCACTACTGAGCGTGTACATAAAGTGCAGCACTGGTCACTACTGAGCGTGTACATAAAGTGCAGCACTGGTCACTACTGAGCGTGTACATAAAGTGCAGCACTGGTCACTACTGAGCGTGTACATAGAGTGCAGCACTGGTCACTACTGAGCGTGTACATAAAGTGCAGCACTGGTCACTACTGAGCGTGTACATAAAGTGCAGCACTGGTCACTACTGAGCGTGTACATAAAGTGCAGCCCCGGTCACTACTGAGCGTGTACATAAAGTGCAGCACTGGTCACTACTGAGCGTGTACATAAAGTGCAGCACAGATTCATCTCAACTAAAAGCCGGGATCCTGAGATCAGAAACAGAACAGACATTTATAGGACATTTCAGAACTTTCCCAAATTCTTATGAAAACATTTATAGCCCATCCTGCACTGTACTACTGCACCCAATGTGTTACATATTGTAGGAGTCTGAGTCGGTTTATTTTATACAGACTCCACCAAAATGGACACCGACTCCGACTCCACGACTCTGACTCCCCAGCCCTGTAGACATTTTTATTTTGAGAATGTCAGCAAAAAGCAGAAAAAGAATCAGGGAGGTCAAAGTGCAAACTATAATGACATCAGTACTTTCCTCAAATTACA
Organism: Phyllobates terribilis; assembly: GCF_046119375.1. Lineage (NCBI taxonomy): Eukaryota > Metazoa > Chordata > Amphibia > Anura > Dendrobatidae > Phyllobates > Phyllobates terribilis. Next base: position 180,073,286 of record NW_027362769.1, on the reverse strand, counting down.
GCACATGTGCTTGGAGGATAAGGGAACTCCAGAAGTGCTAAATGTTATGGGACGCAAAATACTGGCCTTGCCCCACACTGAACTACTGCTCCAGCATGGCACATCTGGTGACCCATGGGGTAATATGGTAATATGGTGACAGCAGGGGCCCCTGTGCACGAACTGTATGAGGGACCTGTGATTCCCAAAAGCAGGGCTTAGCCATACAGAAAATAAACTGCGGGGGGCGCTGCTTTCAGGGAGGATGTGGAGGCTTCTGGGGCGCCCAGGACATTTGTCAACTCTTCAAGGAGTCTGTGAGGTTTCCCCTCTTTCCAGGAACCTCACAGACGTTTCAGTAGCGTTGGCACAAAAAGCTCCATTGTATATAAACCTGCTCAGTGACCGTGTGATCAGGGAGTGTGACTGTATCGCTGCAGAACCAGGCAGATTTGCCATTTCATTTTCTGACTTACAACAATTCTCAAATTTACTTAAAGAAGCCCTCATCCTCCTCCTCCTCCTCCCATGAAAGTTTTTATCCTCTTAATATATTGCAGTCATTATATTCTATAGCACTATGCACTTACAATTGCTCATTTTGTCTTTCTAACCAGCAATTTTGTCTCTTTTCTCTGCTCTATGTAGAAACAGGAAGTCTCTTCTCCCTGAAGAAATCATTCCCCTTTTCACTTCCTGACTCAACTGCTCCCTCCTCCGCTCTGCCAGGGACTTTTGCAGTGACTTATGACTCATACAGGGAAAACTGACCTCCTGTTTCTACACATTGCTTAGAAGGATTCAGCTGGTCAGTTTTTAATCACGCGATGTCATAGACCTAATGGAAAAGAGAAGAATTAGCTGGGTAGAAAGGCAAAATGAGCAATTGTAAGTACACAGTGCCATATAATATGATGACTGTGATATATTAAGAGGATAAAAGCTTTGATCATTCCACAGTCTGACTGCTCTGACTGTAAAGAATCCTTTCCTGTTTAGCTGCCGGAATCGCCTTTCTTCCACCCGTAATGAGCGCCTCCTGGTCCTTAGTATGAACTTTGGAAGGAATAAGTCATGGGCTAGTCCCTTATACTGACCACACAATGGAGCTTTAATAGCTGATCCTGGATATCAGCCCTGCACAGATCTGGTATTGATGACATATCTGTTTAACACCTAAGCAAAAAAATATGCAAACAGGGACTAATTATTAAGCAACAACCAAGAGAAAGAAGACCCCTAAAAAGTAACTTTTAATAATTTAATCTAAAAAGGACTCAACAATCCACACACGAGCAACAATGCAACTCATAGTAATGGGACACCAGAATTGGGTAATGCACCGACAGGGAGGGAATACAGACTAATACTGTCCCTATTTTATCCCTAATTCCTCTCCCTTCCTGACAGCGGAGGTTGGAACCCTAATTTGTGCTTCGTGGGACTAGGGACTACTAATGATAAGTGTCATTTTCCATTTATTTGGGACTAACAATGATAAAGTGGCATTTTTCTATCTGTCTGTACAAAAATTCCAGATTGTTTGTTGAAGTTTGGGTTGAAAATCTCTATGTATTTGTGTGAAACAGACCTTTTTTTCCTTTTTTTTTTCTCTGATGAAAGGTGTTGATTTAACACGGTGCTATATATGTGATGCCTATCTGTGTGCAGTCGGCGCCGGAGATTTATTTGGTATATAGCTAAGATAAGCAAGATTGCTTATGATAATCATATGCTGGATTATGATATTAATTACTGCAGTATATTTATCTATGAATTGACTTATCCAGCCATGCTGAGACAAATCTTGCTCCCAAGTCTCCAAGCGCTGTTATATGCCCCATTGAACAGATTTGGTCTTTTTAATAATTAATTATTTAATATAATTATCATCTTCTAAACTTATACGTTCACTTTTTCTACCCTTTCTCACCATTGTGGTTTTTTTTAATATTAGGATAAGGGTCCGTGTAGGGACATAAGGGACACCCAACGTGGAGCGGAGGGCGCCATGAAGCACAAATTAGGGTGCAAACCTCCGCTGTCAGGAAGGGAGAGGAATTAGGGATAAAATAGGGACAGTATTAGTCTGTATTCCCTCCCTGTCGGTGCATTACCCAATTCTGGTGTCCCATTACTGTGAGTGGCATTGTTGCTCGTGTGTGGATTGTTGAGTCCTTTTTAGATTAAATTATTAAAAGTTACTTTTCAGGGGTCTTCTTTCTCCTGGTTGTTGATTGATGACATATCCTTAGGACAGGGCATCAATATATAAGTCCTCCTGGACGACTGCTTTATGGTAACATTCTCCTACACCTAAAACTCAGCAAAAAATGCCAGAAGACATCAAAATGATATGTGTGAATGCAGCCTTATCCATGAGTCTGGAAAAGCAGCCTGGTGACTGATTTGTCATCCATATGGATAGGACAAGGATTCTCTGACCCAACTTTTCCAGACTCCTGACTGTGACAATGTTTTCTCTACCTGAATACTGAGAATGATAAGATCATGTAATGTAACACAGGGTACTGTGCCGTCCGTCCCGACTGCGGAGGGTAAATGGCTGCAGATAACTTTGATTCACTTACAAGTTCCGATTCTCCTGGACCGATTCCTGATTCCTGGATGTGGATGGAAACAATCCACTGTGACATGTCAGGGGCTGCCCTGCTGCGGGGGGCACATGTGCAAAGACTGGAATTAATGGACATGTCCCCAAACATCATACGTCCTTGAGTCGTCCTTTGCTATCAAGTTGCCAAATTCCATTTCTTATAGTTTTACTGGTTTTTGAGAAAGTCGAGTGGCGAGTAAACTGGGCACCATAATCTCCCAGGCAGGGAGCACCCCCAAACCTTCCCAGACCCTTGTACAGAAGAGAATTTGACGATACGTTAATTCATTAAATACCTAAATTGATGGGAAAAATGTTCCCTGAGGATGGCATCCGGCCCAGGCAGCAGCACCTGGCACAGAGGTTGTCTTATCAGTAATTCTGAGAAGTTGGCGCAGGAGGTGACATCAGCCGCTGATTAATGGCCCATATACATGGTAAGAGCCCGGCCCGTTCCCACACTCCCCGGGCCACAGATCTCAAGGCGACTTCTCAGCTCCCACTTCATTTTCCAAACTGTTATTTTCTCATCAGTAGGAAAAGCCAGGAGGGCGTCCACATGTGAGCGGCGGCCATGACTGATGTGGCCTCTTTGATATCAGAATTTTTACAGCGCTGTGAATTTTATTGCAATAATTTGTTTCCTCTGGGAATCTTGGGAAAGTAACAAGGAAAAAACTTTTACAAGGAAATAGCTGGAAAACTTCGAGAAGATGAGAACAGAGGTCAAGAATGATAAAATCAGCTGCATTATCTTAAAGGGCCACGGTCACCACTGCAAAGGAGCAGCAATCCATAGGAAGGCAGGAAGGTAGCAGCTATAGGGGGTGCAGGACAATGCCCCCCGGGGAGAACATACATCTCTATAAGGGTTGTCTCATTCATGTCTTGAAGATTGACAATTCGGGCCGGTGGCACAGCTGAACCGCTGCCTCGAACTGCGTGTTCTCCAGCGGATCCAGCGATTAGACAAGCTTCAGAACAGCGATTGAAAGCAGCCACAAAGTGTCTGCTCATTGCCTAGGAAACCGGCCACCTCTGCAGTTACCGACCACCTCTGACAAAACTGTTTTTCTTTTTTAAGAACTGAGAAGATTTTTAATAATAGGGAAAATGTTAATTTTATAGTTTTTTTTTACAAGCACTTTTCCATTTTAACCGTTTACAAAGATGGGACAACCCCATTAATAACATATAAGATCAGCAGCCTATAGCCAGGTACAGGAGGAGCCGCCATCCTACAATACAGATACTTCCATTAGATATATATATATACTATATACGAGGCAAATCAAAGCGTTGTCACCTGTTAGGTCATGAAGCAGGTAAAGGTGAAGCTTTTCCAGCAGGGCTTGTTTCAGCTTCCCCTCCAGTACCCACAGCATCTATTAACCATAATGTTATGACATCTTAAACCAGTCCTCCTCCTCCTTCTCCTCCCATCAAGGCTTTTATCCTCTTAATACATTGCAGTCATCATGTTATACAGCACTGTGTATTTACTATTGCTCATTTTGCCTTTCTACCTAGATAATTCTTCTCTTTTCTCAGTTCTATGTAGATACAGGAAGTCTCTTGTCCCTGCTTTTATCTTCCCCCTCTTCAACTTAGCTTAGAAGGATTCAGCTCCTCTGTTTCTAATCACCTGATGTCATAGACCTAATAGAAAAGAGAAGAATTATCTGGATAGAAAGGCAAAATGAGCAATTGTAAGCAGAAAGTGCTGTATAATATGATGACTGTAATATACTAAGAGGATAAACATTTTGATGGGAGAAAGGAGGAGGAGGAGGAGGAGGAGAAGTGCTTCTTTAAAAATCTTTCAAGCCGAAAAGGAAAAATATTCTCTCCCTCCTGTCTGTGCCCCATAGCTGCACAGTGCAGAGAATTCCAGCTCCTTCTATTTAATGGAACAGTTTGGTTTCTACATTGTAGCAGCTAATAGTTGTCAGACTCTTAGTATTTCTTCTTTAGACTATGAAGGTGTGAGTGGAAGGTCAGGTGCATTGTCATCACTAATCTCTACAAAGGGAGCAACTGATTTAGGAAATTGATTGGAAATTAAATGCATTGTGGGAAAATACCAAAATAAAAGATGCTGTATTTCTATATTTCCATCTTTGCTTTTCTCTGAATGTAGCAATGGTAGAGAGGAAGACGACAATGTGACGGGAACCTCCATGTCTGGAAGAAGCTGCTAATTTGCACAGGGAGCATTTGTCTCCTTCAGACATGGTTTCCCCTGCGCCCCCAACCATGTAATATAGCAACTCGAGGGTTAAATATAGATCCTGTATCAAGTGTCCAGAATGATCCATGTCTCCTCCACCAGCTGTGACCTCTGATCTACTTGTTGCCCACATGTCTCCCCTGCCATATATCAGTCAGGGGCCCCAGTGTATATACTGTAGGGGCTGTATACAGGTCGGGGTCCTGTGTAATGACTAAAGGGATAAAGTGCAGTGAGGAGGAAACCCTCCCAGTGGTGTAAAGTGAAGCTTGTGGGCCCCAATGCAAAATCTCCAATGAGGCACCCAACTAACACAGGTCTTTAATAGTAATAGTCTTTTGATATGGGGCCCCCCTAGTTCTCCAGCGCCCTGTTGCAACCCCTGCACCTATTATAGTTACGCTCCAGCACTAACTTTATACCGTCACGTCGTCCTACTGGAAAATATAATAACAATTAGTTACAGTATAATAACCTGAATGGACTACTACTCCAAATTCCACCAGTGACCTCTAACCTCTAGCACAAGTCATGGATTTCCCACACACCGATGAAAAGACCGAGCTTGTATATGTAATATATGGACATATTCTGGGGTCTGTATAGAGACTGAGATACAATATAAGGGGGTGCGACATGACATTACATAGATACGGAGCAAGCGACAGAGTAAGGGGCACACGGCCAAATAAAGGGTCCGACTTATAGAACCGGTAGACTGCTGACTCCATATTGTGATATCATATAGATTTATTTTTAAATCACGAATTCATAGAGAATCATTGAGGCAAAAATGTGGCAATACATCATCGCTTAGGGGAGAAAACGGGGCACACACAAAAATGCCAACAGGTCCTTCATACAAAACCATAAGGACACTACTATATGTCACTATACAGAAGAGAGATGCTACAGTTCAGCCTGGAAATATATACGTTTCCTGCTGCCAAGTCTTTTCTAATGACAGATATACAGATTTATCACAACATTCAACAGAAGAAATAAATGGAAAATATCCAGAATAGTCAACTTTTCCAAAGCTAAAGGGAGCCCTTTGCCCCCCAGCAAACATTTTTCACCCTTCTATATATGAGGCAGGGGCCAGAGGTTACATACTACCTGTTCTGTATATAAAGACAAAAGGAGCTATAACAGGGGCCTATATAACAGAATGGGAGGTAAAAGAGGGGGCAGGTTACACCCCTTTATACAAAAAAAAGTTGCCTAGTGCTAAAAATATTAAAATATTATCATGAAAAATATATTATAGCTACAGTTGTTAATCGTGACCATATAATGTGGCATCAGGTGATCCATTTATCATCCACAGGTAGATTGTCTGAATGCAGATCTGATTATTCCTGAGCTCTGAGCACCATGTAATTCCCACAAGACCCCACCATATCATTACTGATAATAATTACCCTCACATAATACATGGTAGCAGCACAGGCTCCTGAACCCACAGCCCCCCACTCCTCCCTGTGCAGGAAATGATATTATTGTATCTATATTTACAAAACAAAGGAAGCTTCATTGTTACAATGTTACATTGCAGCCAGGACACAGTCAGATCTGCAGCTCTGCACATGGAGGCTGCTGCTCCTCTGCAGGAAACCTCCTCTGCTGTCACATCGATTTCCCAGCCATTCAATGACAGTAAATGTTACAGAGTGTCACATCAACATCCTCCCCTGCATTGCAATTGTCTTCCCAAACTGCTCCAGAAAGGAAGGAGGATTACAGCTTAATACCTGCAGATCAAGGGGGTGCAATGTGCTGCTTCCTTACATAACATCATGGTAAATTATTTTGTATTACCATTAGGCAGAGCTGCTGGAGACTGTGCTACATATAGCACTACAGAGCTGACATTGCATGAAAGGCTGGAGAAGCTGCCTCCAGTATGCTGCCCCAGCAGATCCAGCTCTTCCCAGTAACCATACTGCAGGCTCTATGGATTTAGCCTCCTAATACAGTGCACTGTATTGCTGCAGAGCTGACACTCTAGGAAGAAGCTGTCAGAAGCAGCATTTCCAGCACATTCCAGCATGCCCTAAGCTGCCCCTGGCACAGCAGCAGCAGCAGCAATACCCAGACATTATACTGATCCATACATCAGATACATAAGAGCAGAGCTGCAGATTATAGCCCAGCAGACTCTAATGCAGAGCTGACACTGTAGGAGCTGTCAGTGGCGCTGCAGCCTGTCCCCTGCCCCTGTCACAGCACCATGGCAGCCTTACCTTCTCCTGAGCCCTGGTCAGCTTCTTCTGCACATTGCTGGCTAATTTCCCTGCAGTGACTCCCTTCCCCATCTCAGCCATCTTGCCTTTCCTTTAACTGGAGTTAAAATAATCAGATCAGAGAGAGAGGGAAAAAAAAAAAAAACCTTTGGCAGAAACAATGGATATACACCCCCCTCCTGGCTGCTGGAACAGCCTTTTAAAGTGACAGTGCACACAGCAACTAGGAACTCCTTAAAGGGGCAGTGCTGGGAGGAAGGCAGAGGTGTATGCAGGCTCTGCAGTGTCACAGTGACACATCCAGGCCATCTGCTGTGCCAGGGATCAGGAGGGTGAGGGGCCTATATAAACAGTCTTAAGCCTGTAACTAAAAGGCAGAGGGAGGTCCTTACAGCTTTATAATACATGAGATCCATGAGGAATCCATCATAATACATTGTGCTGAAATATCAAGTGCAATATTAATAAAGGATCATTTTCCTGAGTCTAACAGTCAATTTATCATGACATGCTGGTGACCATAGTTCTACAGTGTAAAGAAACACGATATTATTATCAATTTTACATTTACTCCACATTGTACGAACATAAGTAGTGATGGTCCATATTATCTAACGGCATTATCACCATTACACAGAAGATGACTAGTATAAGAAAAAATCCCATTCACTCTGTGCAGACAAACAGCACCATAGAATCAATGCCGCTCTAAAAATAAATGATAATGATAATACGTAGTTTCAGCATCTATATTCCTGACATTACTATAGGTCTTCATCCATAATGACTTTAATAGAGAAAAATTTAGTGTTGACAAAATACATGGAAAAACAGAGCTGCTACCCCTAATGTATGAGAATATACTATGTTACTGCCCCTATGTACAAGAATAACTACTATAATACTGCTCCTATGTACAAGAATAACTACTATAATACTGCCCCCTATGTACAAGAATATAACTACTATAATACTGCCCCCTATGTACAAGAATAACTACTATAATACTGCTCCTATGTACAAGAATAACTACTATAATACTGCCCCCTATGTACAAGAATATAACTACTATAATACTGCCCCTATGTACAAGAATATAACTACTATAATACTGCTCCATATGTACAAGAATATAACTACTATAATACTGCTCCCATGTACAAGAATATAACTACTATAATACTGCTCCTATGTACAAGAATATAACTACTATAATACTGCTCCTATGTACAAGAATATAACTACTATAATACTGCCCCTATATACAAGAATATAACTACTATAATACTGCCCCCTATGTACAAGAATATAACTACTATAATACTTCCCCCTATGTACAAGAATATAACTACTATAATACTGCTCCCTATGTACAAGAATATAACTACTATAATACTGCTCCTATGTATAAGAATATAACTACTATAATACTGCCCCCTATGTACAAGATTATAACTACTATAATACTGCCCCCTATGTACAAGAATATAACTACTATAATACTGCCCCCTATGTACAAGAATATAACTACTATAATACTGCTCCTATGTACAAGAATATAACTACTATAATACTGCTCCTATGTATAAGAATATAACTACTATAATACTGCCCCTATGTACAAGAATATAACTACTATAATACTGCCCCTATGTACAAGAATAGAACAACTATAATACTGTCCCCTATGTACAAGAATATAACTACTATAATACTGCTCCTATGTACAAGAATATAACTACTATAATACTGCTCCTATGTACAAGAATATAACTACTATAATACTGCCCCTATGTACAAGAATATAACAACTATAATACTGCTCCTATATACAAGAATATAACTACTATAATACTGCCCCCTATGTACAAGAATATAACTACTATAATACTGCCCCCTATGTACAAGAATATAACAACTATAATACTGCTCCTATATACAAGAATATAACTACTATAATACTGCTCCTATGTACAAGAATATAACTACTATAATACTGCCCCTATGTACAAGAATATAACTACTATAATACTGCTCCTATGTACAAGAATATAGCTACTATGATACTGCCCCTCTGTACAAGATTATAACTACTATAATACTGCTCCTATGTACAAGAATATAACAACTATAATACTGCTCCTATATACAAGAATATAACTACTATAATACTGCTCCTATGTACAAGAATATAACTACTATAATACTGTCCCATATGTGCAAGAATATAACTACTATAATACTGCTCCTATGTACAAGAATATAACTACTATAATACTGCCCCCTATGTACAAGAATATAACTACTATAATACTGCCCCCTATGTACAAGAATATAACTACTATAATACTGCTCCTATGTACAAGAATATAACAACTATAATACTGCCTGCTATGTACAAGAATATAACTACTATAATACTGCTCCTATGTACAAGAATATAACAACTATAATACTGCCTGCTATATACAAGAATATAACTACTATAATACTGCTCCTATGTACAAGAATATAACTACTATAATACTGCCCCCTATGTACGAAAATATAACTACTATAATACTGCCCCTATGTACAAGAATATAACTACTATAATACTGTCCCTATGTACAAGAATATAACTACTATAATACTGCCCCTATGTACAAGAATATAACTACTATAATACTGCCCCTATGTACAAGAATATAACTACAATAATACTGCCCCCTATGTACGAGAATATAACTACTATAATACTGCCCCTATGTACAAGAATATAACTACTATAATACTGCCCCTATGTACAAGAATATAACTACTATAATACTGCCCCTATGTACAAAAATATAACTACAATAATACTGCCCCCTATGTACGAGAATATAACTACTATAATACTGCCCCTATGTACAGGAACATAACTACTATAATACTGCCCCTATGTACAAGAATATAACTACTATAATACTGCTCCTATGTACAAAAATATAACTACAATAATACTGCCCCCTATGTACGAGAATATAACTACTATAATACTGCCCCTATGTACAAGAATATAACTACTATAATACTGCCCCTATGTACAAGAATATAACTACTATAATACTGCCCCTATGTACAAAAATATAACTACAATAATACTGCCCCCTATGTACGAGAATATAACTACTATAATACTGCCCCTATGTACAGGAATATAACTACTATAATACTGCCCCTATGTACAAGAATATAACTACTATAATACCGTCCCTATGTACAAGAATATAGCTACTATAATGCTGCCCGATATGTACAAGAATAAAATTACTATAATACTGTTCCTATGTACAAGAATAAAACTACTATAATACTGCCCCTATGTACAAGAATATAACTACTATAATACTGCTCCTATGTACAAGAATATAACTACTATAATACTGCTCCTATGTACAAGAATATAACTACTATAATACTGCTCCTACATTCAAGAATATAACTACTATAATACTGCTCCCTATGTACAAGAATATAACTACTATAATACTGCTCCCTATGTACAAGAATATCACTACTATAATACTGCTCTTATGTACAAGAATATAACTACTATAATACTGCTCCTATGTACAAGAATATCACTACTATAATACTGCTCCTATGTACATGAATATAACTACTATTATACTGCCCCATGTACAAGAATATAACTACTATAATACTGCTCCTATGTACAAGAATATAACTACTCTAATACTGCTCCTATGTACAAGAATATAACTACTATAATACTGCTCCTATGTACAAGAATATAACTACTCTAATACTGCTCCTATGTACAAGAATATAACTACTCTAATACTGCTCCTATGTACAAGAATAGCACTACTATAATACTGCTCCTATGTACAAGAATATAACTACTATTATACTGCCCCCATGTACAAGAATATAACTACTATAATACTGCTCCTATGTACAAGAATATAACTACTCTAATACTGCTCCTATGTACAAGAATATAACTACTATAATACTGTTCCTATGTACAAGAATATAACTACTATAATACTGCTCTATATGTATAAGAATATAACTACTATAATACTGCCCCTATGTACAAGAATATAACTACTATAATACTGCCTCCTATGTACAAGAATATAACTACTATAATACTGCCCCTATGTACAAGAATATAACTACTATAATACTGCCCCCTATATATAAGAATATAACTACTATAATACTGCCCCTATGTACAAGAATATAACTACTATAATACTGCCTCCTATGTACAAGAATATAACTACTATAATACTGCCCCTATGTACAAGAATATAACCACTATAATACTGCCCCCTATGTACAAGAATATATCTACTATAATACTGCCCCTATGTACAAGAATATAACTACTATAATACTGTTCCTATGTACAAGAATAAAACTACTATAATATTGCTCCTATGTACAAGAATATAACTACTATAATACTGCCCCTATGTACAAGAATATAACCACTATAATACTGCCCCCTATGTACAAGAATATATCTACTATAATACTGCCCCTATGTACAAGAATATAACTACTATAATACTGCTCCTATGTACAAGAATAAAACTACTATAATATTGCTCCTATGTACAAGAATATAACTACTATAATGCGGCCCCCTATGTACAAGACTATAACTACTATAATACTGCTCCTGTGTACAAGAATATAACTGCTATAATACTGCTCCTATGTACAAGAATATAACTACTATAATACTGCTCCTATGTACAAGAATATAACTACTATAATACTGCCCCTATGTACAAGAATATAACTACTATAATACATCCTCTATGTACAAGAATATAACTACTATAATACTGCCCCTATGTACAAGAATATAACTACTATAATACTGCCTCTATGTACAAGAATATAACTACTATAATACTGCCCCTATGTACAAGAATATAACCACTATAATACTGCCTCCTATGTACAAGAATATATCTACTATAATACTGCCCCTATGTACAAGAATATAACTACTATAATACTGCTCCTATGTACAAGAATAAAACTACTATAATACTGCTCCCTATGTACAAGAATATAACTTCTATAATACTGCTCCTATGTACAAGAATATAACTACTATAATGCTGCCCCCTATGTACAAGAATATAACTACTATAATACTGCTCCTGTGTACAAGAATATAACTGCTATAATGCTGCTCCTATGTACAAGAATATAACTACTATAATGCTGCCCCCTATGTACAAGAATATAACTACTATAATACTGCTCCTATGTACAAGAATATAACTTCTATAATACTGCTCCTATGTACAAGAATATAACTACTATAATGCTGCCCCCTATGTACAAGAATATAACTACTATAATACTGCTCCTGTGTACAAGAATATAACTGCTATAATGCTGCTCCTGTGTACAAGAATATAACTACTATAATGCTGCCCCCTATGTACAAGAATATAACTACTATAATACTGCTCCTATGTACAAGAATATAACTACTATAATACTGCTCCTATGCACATGAATATAACTACTATAATACTGCCCCCTATGTACAAGAATATAACTACTATAATACTGCCCCTATGTACAAGAATATAACTACTATAATACTGCCTCTATGTACAAGAATATAACTACTATAATACTGCTCCTATGTACCAGAATAGAACTACTATAATATTGCCTCTATGTACAAGAATATAACTACTATAATACTGCCGCTAGGTACAAGAATATAACTGCTATAATACTGCTCCTATGTACAAGAATATAACTACTATAATACTAACCCCTATGTACAAGAATATAACTACTATAATACTGCTCCTATGTACCAGAATAGAACTACTATAATATTGCCTCTATGTACAAGAATATAACTACTATAATACTGCCGCTATGTACAAGAATATAACTACTATAATACTGCTCCTATGTACAAGAATATAACTACTATAATACTAACCCCTATGTACAAGAATATAACTACTATAATACTGCTCCTATGTACAAGAATAAAACTACTATAATATTGCTCCTATGTACAAGAATATAACTACTATAATGCTGCCCCCTATGTACAAGAATATAACTACTATAATACTGCTCCTGTGTACAAGAATATAACTGCTATAATGCTGCTCCTATGAACAAGAATATAACTACTATAATACTGCTCCTATGTACAAGAATATAACTACTATAATACTGCTCCTATGTACAAGAATATAACTACTATAATGCTGCCCCCTATGTACAAGAATATAACTGCTATAATACTGCCCCCTATGTACAAGAATATAACTACTATAATACTGCTCCCATGTACAAGAATATAACTACTATAATACTGCTCTTATGTACAAGAATATAACTACTATAATACTGCTCCTATGTACAAGAATATAACTACTATAATTCTGCCCCCTATGTACAAGAATATAACTACTATAATACTGCTCCTGTGTACAAGAATATAACTGCTATAATGCTGCTCCTATGTACAAGAATATAACTACTATAATATTGCTCCTATGTACAAGAATATAACTACTATAATACTGCTCCTATGTACAAGAATATAACTACTATAATGCTGCCCCCTATGTACAAGAATATAACTACTATAATACTGCCCCCTATGTACAAGAATATAACTACTATAATACTGCCCCCTATGTACAAGAATATAACTACTATAATACTGCCTCTATGTACAAGAATATAACTACTATAATACTGCTCCTATGTACAAGATTATAACTACTATAATACTGCCTCCTATGTACAAGAATATAACTACTATAATACTGCCGCTATGTACAAGAATATAACTACTATAATACTGCTCCTATGTACAAGATTATAACTACTATAATTCTGCTCCTATGTACAAGAATATAACTACTATAATACTGCTCCTATATTCAAGATTATAACTACTATAATACTGCCCCTATGTACAAGAATATAACTACTATAATACTGCCCCCTATATACAAGAATATAACTACTATAATACTGCCCCCTATATACAAGAATATAACTACTATAATACTGCTCCTATGTACAAGAATATAACTACTATAATACTGCCCCCTATATACAAGAATATAACTACTATAATACTGCCCCCTATATACAAGAATATAGCTACTATAATACTGCTCCTATGTACAAGAATATAACTACTATACAGTGGCATGTAAAAGTTTGGGCACCCCTAGTCAAAATTACTGTTATTGTGAACAGTTAAGCAAGTTTTAGATTAAGTGATCTCTAAAAGGCCTAAAATTAAATATGACACATTTTCTTTGTATTTTAGGCAAAAATATATTTATATTGTCATTTTTTATATTTTATAAATTACAAAAAGTTAAATCGGCCAATGCAAAGGTTTGGGCACCCTTGCAGATTTATGAGCTCAGATAACTTTGACCAAGGTTCCAGACCTTAATTAGCCTTTTAGGGTTATGACTTCATCACTATCAATATCATCATTAGGAAAGGCCAGGTGATGCAAAAAAACAGCCTCCTCTAACCTTGTGCCAAAGAACAGAAGCCATAGGTTCTTCTAAGCAGCTGCCAGCACTCTGAAAATGAAAATGGTGGAGGCCCTCAAAGCAGGAGAAGCTATAAGAAGATAGCAAAGTGTTTTCAAGTTGCCCTTTCCTCAGTTCTAAATGTAATTTAGAAATGGCAGTTAACAGGAACAGTGGAGGTCAAGATAAGGTCTTGAAGACCAGGCAAAATGTCAGTGAGAGATGCTCGTAGGATTACTAGAGAGGCAAATCATAACCGCCGCTTGACTGCAAAAGACCTTCAGAAAGATTTATCAGACTCTGGAGTTGTGGTACATTATTCTACTGTTCAGAGACACCTGTAAAAATATGGCCTTGATGGAAGAGTTATCAGAAGAAAACCTCTCCTGCTTCATCACCATAAAATTGAGCATCAGAAGTGGCAAAAGAACTTCGAAACAAGCCTGATGCATTTTGGAAACAAGTCTTGTGGACCAATGAGATTAAAATAGAACTCTTTGGCCACAATGATCAAAGGTATATGTGGAGAAAAAGGGCACAGAATTTCAGGAAAGAACATCTCCCCAACCATTAAGCATGGGGGAGGATCAATAATTCTTTTGGGTTGTGTTGCAACCAATGGCACGGGGAACATTTCACGGGTAGAGGGAAGAATGGATTCAATTAAATTTCCACAAATTCTTGATGCAAACATAACACCATCTGTAAGAAAGCTGAAGATGAAAAGACGATTCTACAAAAGGATACTGATCCTAAACACACATCAAAATCCACAAGAGACAACCTCAAAAGGCGCAAGCTGAAGGTTTTACAATGGCCCTCACAGTCCTCTGATCTAAACAGCACTGAAAATCTGTGGCTCGACCTCAAAATAGCAGAGGAGGCAAGACGCCCCAGGAATCTCACAGAAATGGAAGAAGTCTCCAAGGAAGAACGGATGAAAATCCCTCAAACAAAAATTGAAAGACTCTTGTCTGGCTACAAAAATAGTTTATAAGCTGTGATACTTGCAAAAGGGGGGCTACTAGGTACTGACCATGCCGGGGGCCTACTAGGTACTGACCATGCAGGGGGCACAAACTTTTGCTTCGGCCCATTTTCCTTTTTGTAATTTATAAAATGTAAAAGATAGAAATATACATATATTTTTTGCCTACAATACACAGGAAATGTGTCATCTTTAACTTCAGGCCTTTAAGAGATCATTCCATCTTCAGCTTGCTTAACTGTTCACAATAACAGTAATTTTGACCAGGGGTGTCCAAACTTTTACATGCCACTGTAATACTGCCCCCTATGTACAAGAATATAACTGCTATAATACTGCCCCTATGTACAAGAATATAACTACTATAACACTGCTCCTTATGTACAAGAATATAATTACTATAATACTGCCCCTATGTACAAGAATACAACTACTATAATACTGCCCCCGATGTACAAGAATGTAACTACTATAATACTGCTCCTATATACAAGAATATAACTACTATAATACTGCCCCCTATGTACAAGAATATAACTACTATAATACTGCCTCTATGTACAGGAATATAACTACTATAATACTGCTCCTATGTACAAGAATATAACTACTATAATACTGCTCCTATGTACAAGAATATAACTACTATAATACTGCCCCCTATGTACAAGAATATAACTACTATAATACTGCCTCTATGTACAGGAATATAACTACTATAATACTGCTCCTATGTACAAGAATATAACTACTATAATACTGCTCCTATGTACAAGAATATAACTACTATAATACTGCCCCCTATGTACAAGAATATAACTACTATAATACTGCTCCTATGTACAAGAATATAACTACTATAATACTGCTCCTATGTACAAGAATATAACTACTATAATACTGCTCCTATGTACAAGAATATAACTACTATAATACTGCCTCTATGTTCAAGAATATAACTACTATAATACTGCCTCCTTATGTACAAGAATATAATTACTATAATACTGCCCCTATGTACAAGAATATAACTACTATAATACTGCTCCTATGTACAAGAATGTAACTACTATAATACTGCTCCTATATACAAGAATATAACTACTATAATACTGCCCCCTATGTACAAGAATATAACTACTATAATACTGCCTCTATGTACAGGAATATAACTACTATAATACTGCTCCTATGTACAAGAATATAACTACTATAATACTGACCCTATGTACAAGAATATAACTACTATAATACTGACCCTATGTACAAGAATATAACTACTATAATACTGCCTCTATGTACAGGAATATAACTACTATAATACTGCTCCTATGTACAAGAATATAACTACTATAATACTGTTCCTATGTACAAGAATATAACTACTATAATACTGCTCTATATGTATAAGAATATAACTACTATAATACTGCCCCTATGTACAAGAATATAACTACTATAATACTGCCTCCTATGTACAAGAATATAACTACTATAATACTGCCCCTATGTACAAGAATATAACTACTATAATACTGCCCCCTATATATAAGAATATAACTACTATAATACTGCCCCTATGTACAAGAATATAACTACTATAATACTGCCTCCTATGTACAAGAATATAACTACTATAATACTGCCCCTATGTACAAGAATATAACCACTATAATACTGCCCCCTATGTACAAGAATATATCTACTATAATACTGCCCCTATGTACAAGAATATAACTACTATAATACTGTTCCTATGTACAAGAATAAAACTACTATAATATTGCTCCTATGTACAAGAATATAACTACTATAATACTGCCCCTATGTACAAGAATATAACCACTATAATACTGCCCCCTATGTACAAGAATATATCTACTATAATACTGCCCCTATGTACAAGAATATAACTACTATAATACTGCTCCTATGTACAAGAATAAAACTACTATAATATTGCTCCTATGTACAAGAATATAACTACTATAATGCGGCCCCCTATGTACAAGACTATAACTACTATAATACTGCTCCTGTGTACAAGAATATAACTGCTATAATACTGCTCCTATGTACAAGAATATAACTACTATAATACTGCTCCTATGTACAAGAATATAACTACTATAATACTGCCCCTATGTACAAGAATATAACTACTATAATACATCCTCTATGTACAAGAATATAACTACTATAATACTGCCCCTATGTACAAGAATATAACTACTATAATACTGCCTCTATGTACAAGAATATAACTACTATAATACTGCCCCTATGTACAAGAATATAACCACTATAATACTGCCTCCTATGTACAAGAATATATCTACTATAATACTGCCCCTATGTACAAGAATATAACTACTATAATACTGCTCCTATGTACAAGAATAAAACTACTATAATACTGCTCCCTATGTACAAGAATATAACTTCTATAATACTGCTCCTATGTACAAGAATATAACTACTATAATGCTGCCCCCTATGTACAAGAATATAACTACTATAATACTGCTCCTGTGTACAAGAATATAACTGCTATAATGCTGCTCCTATGTACAAGAATATAACTACTATAATGCTGCCCCCTATGTACAAGAATATAACTACTATAATACTGCTCCTATGTACAAGAATATAACTTCTATAATACTGCTCCTATGTACAAGAATATAACTACTATAATGCTGCCCCCTATGTACAAGAATATAACTACTATAATACTGCTCCTGTGTACAAGAATATAACTGCTATAATGCTGCTCCTGTGTACAAGAATATAACTACTATAATGCTGCCCCCTATGTACAAGAATATAACTACTATAATACTGCTCCTATGTACAAGAATATAACTACTATAATACTGCTCCTATGCACATGAATATAACTACTATAATACTGCCCCCTATGTACAAGAATATAACTACTATAATACTGCCCCTATGTACAAGAATATAACTACTATAATACTGCCTCTATGTACAAGAATATAACTACTATAATACTGCTCCTATGTACCAGAATAGAACTACTATAATATTGCCTCTATGTACAAGAATATAACTACTATAATACTGCCGCTAGGTACAAGAATATAACTGCTATAATACTGCTCCTATGTACAAGAATATAACTACTATAATACTAACCCCTATGTACAAGAATATAACTACTATAATACTGCTCCTATGTACCAGAATAGAACTACTATAATATTGCCTCTATGTACAAGAATATAACTACTATAATACTGCCGCTATGTACAAGAATATAACTACTATAATACTGCTCCTATGTACAAGAATATAACTACTATAATACTAACCCCTATGTACAAGAATATAACTACTATAATACTGCTCCTATGTACAAGAATAAAACTACTATAATATTGCTCCTATGTACAAGAATATAACTACTATAATGCTGCCCCCTATGTACAAGAATATAACTACTATAATACTGCTCCTGTGTACAAGAATATAACTGCTATAATGCTGCTCCTATGAACAAGAATATAACTACTATAATACTGCTCCTATGTACAAGAATATAACTACTATAATACTGCTCCTATGTACAAGAATATAACTACTATAATGCTGCCCCCTATGTACAAGAATATAACTGCTATAATACTGCCCCCTATGTACAAGAATATAACTACTATAATACTGCTCCCATGTACAAGAATATAACTACTATAATACTGCTCTTATGTACAAGAATATAACTACTATAATACTGCTCCTATGTACAAGAATATAACTACTATAATTCTGCCCCCTATGTACAAGAATATAACTACTATAATACTGCTCCTGTGTACAAGAATATAACTGCTATAATGCTGCTCCTATGTACAAGAATATAACTACTATAATATTGCTCCTATGTACAAGAATATAACTACTATAATACTGCTCCTATGTACAAGAATATAACTACTATAATGCTGCCCCCTATGTACAAGAATATAACTACTATAATACTGCCCCCTATGTACAAGAATATAACTACTATAATACTGCCCCCTATGTACAAGAATATAACTACTATAATACTGCCTCTATGTACAAGAATATAACTACTATAATACTGCTCCTATGTACAAGATTATAACTACTATAATACTGCCTCCTATGTACAAGAATATAACTACTATAATACTGCCGCTATGTACAAGAATATAACTACTATAATACTGCTCCTATGTACAAGATTATAACTACTATAATTCTGCTCCTATGTACAAGAATATAACTACTATAATACTGCTCCTATATTCAAGATTATAACTACTATAATACTGCCCCTATGTACAAGAATATAACTACTATAATACTGCCCCCTATATACAAGAATATAACTACTATAATACTGCCCCCTATATACAAGAATATAACTACTATAATACTGCTCCTATGTACAAGAATATAACTACTATAATACTGCCCCCTATATACAAGAATATAACTACTATAATACTGCCCCCTATATACAAGAATATAGCTACTATAATACTGCTCCTATGTACAAGAATATAACTACTATACAGTGGCATGTAAAAGTTTGGGCACCCCTAGTCAAAATTACTGTTATTGTGAACAGTTAAGCAAGTTTTAGATTAAGTGATCTCTAAAAGGCCTAAAATTAAATATGACACATTTTCTTTGTATTTTAGGCAAAAATATATTTATATTGTCATTTTTTATATTTTATAAATTACAAAAAGTTAAATCGGCCAATGCAAAGGTTTGGGCACCCTTGCAGATTTATGAGCTCAGATAACTTTGACCAAGGTTCCAGACCTTAATTAGCCTTTTAGGGTTATGACTTCATCACTATCAATATCATCATTAGGAAAGGCCAGGTGATGCAAAAAAACAGCCTCCTCTAACCTTGTGCCAAAGAACAGAAGCCATAGGTTCTTCTAAGCAGCTGCCAGCACTCTGAAAATGAAAATGGTGGAGGCCCTCAAAGCAGGAGAAGCTATAAGAAGATAGCAAAGTGTTTTCAAGTTGCCCTTTCCTCAGTTCTAAATGTAATTTAGAAATGGCAGTTAACAGGAACAGTGGAGGTCAAGATAAGGTCTTGAAGACCAGGCAAAATGTCAGTGAGAGATGCTCGTAGGATTACTAGAGAGGCAAATCATAACCGCCGCTTGACTGCAAAAGACCTTCAGAAAGATTTATCAGACTCTGGAGTTGTGGTACATTATTCTACTGTTCAGAGACACCTGTAAAAATATGGCCTTGATGGAAGAGTTATCAGAAGAAAACCTCTCCTGCTTCATCACCATAAAATTGAGCATCAGAAGTGGCAAAAGAACTTCGAAACAAGCCTGATGCATTTTGGAAACAAGTCTTGTGGACCAATGAGATTAAAATAGAACTCTTTGGCCACAATGATCAAAGGTATATGTGGAGAAAAAGGGCACAGAATTTCAGGAAAGAACATCTCCCCAACCATTAAGCATGGGGGAGGATCAATAATTCTTTTGGGTTGTGTTGCAACCAATGGCACGGGGAACATTTCACGGGTAGAGGGAAGAATGGATTCAATTAAATTTCCACAAATTCTTGATGCAAACATAACACCATCTGTAAGAAAGCTGAAGATGAAAAGACGATTCTACAAAAGGATACTGATCCTAAACACACATCAAAATCCACAAGAGACAACCTCAAAAGGCGCAAGCTGAAGGTTTTACAATGGCCCTCACAGTCCTCTGATCTAAACAGCACTGAAAATCTGTGGCTCGACCTCAAAATAGCAGAGGAGGCAAGACGCCCCAGGAATCTCACAGAAATGGAAGAAGTCTCCAAGGAAGAACGGATGAAAATCCCTCAAACAAAAATTGAAAGACTCTTGTCTGGCTACAAAAATAGTTTATAAGCTGTGATACTTGCAAAAGGGGGGCTACTAGGTACTGACCATGCCGGGGGCCTACTAGGTACTGACCATGCAGGGGGCACA
This sequence comes from Phyllobates terribilis, assembly GCF_046119375.1. NCBI lineage: Eukaryota > Metazoa > Chordata > Amphibia > Anura > Dendrobatidae > Phyllobates > Phyllobates terribilis. Next base: position 180,051,675 of record NW_027362769.1, on the reverse strand, counting down.
AACTTTTGCTTCGGCCCATTTTCCTTTTTGTAATTTATAAAATGTAAAAGATAGAAATATACATATATTTTTTGCCTACAATACACAGGAAATGTGTCATCTTTAACTTCAGGCCTTTAAGAGATCATTCCATCTTCAGCTTGCTTAACTGTTCACAATAACAGTAATTTTGACCAGGGGTGTCCAAACTTTTACATGCCACTGTAATACTGCCCCCTATGTACAAGAATATAACTGCTATAATACTGCCCCTATGTACAAGAATATAACTACTATAACACTGCTCCTTATGTACAAGAATATAATTACTATAATACTGCCCCTATGTACAAGAATACAACTACTATAATACTGCCCCCGATGTACAAGAATGTAACTACTATAATACTGCTCCTATATACAAGAATATAACTACTATAATACTGCCCCCTATGTACAAGAATATAACTACTATAATACTGCCTCTATGTACAGGAATATAACTACTATAATACTGCTCCTATGTACAAGAATATAACTACTATAATACTGCTCCTATGTACAAGAATATAACTACTATAATACTGCCCCCTATGTACAAGAATATAACTACTATAATACTGCCTCTATGTACAGGAATATAACTACTATAATACTGCTCCTATGTACAAGAATATAACTACTATAATACTGCTCCTATGTACAAGAATATAACTACTATAATACTGCCCCCTATGTACAAGAATATAACTACTATAATACTGCTCCTATGTACAAGAATATAACTACTATAATACTGCTCCTATGTACAAGAATATAACTACTATAATACTGCTCCTATGTACAAGAATATAACTACTATAATACTGCCTCTATGTTCAAGAATATAACTACTATAATACTGCCTCCTTATGTACAAGAATATAATTACTATAATACTGCCCCTATGTACAAGAATATAACTACTATAATACTGCTCCTATGTACAAGAATGTAACTACTATAATACTGCTCCTATATACAAGAATATAACTACTATAATACTGCCCCCTATGTACAAGAATATAACTACTATAATACTGCCTCTATGTACAGGAATATAACTACTATAATACTGCTCCTATGTACAAGAATATAACTACTATAATACTGACCCTATGTACAAGAATATAACTACTATAATACTGACCCTATGTACAAGAATATAACTACTATAATACTGCCTCTATGTACAGGAATATAACTACTATAATACTGCTCCTATGTACAAGAATATAACTACTATAATACTGTTCCTATGTACAAGAATATAACTACTATAATACTGCTCTATATGTATAAGAATATAACTACTATAATACTGCCCCTATGTACAAGAATATAACTACTATAATACTGCCTCCTATGTACAAGAATATAACTACTATAATACTGCCCCTATGTACAAGAATATAACTACTATAATACTGCCCCCTATATATAAGAATATAACTACTATAATACTGCCCCTATGTACAAGAATATAACTACTATAATACTGCCTCCTATGTACAAGAATATAACTACTATAATACTGCCCCTATGTACAAGAATATAACCACTATAATACTGCCCCCTATGTACAAGAATATATCTACTATAATACTGCCCCTATGTACAAGAATATAACTACTATAATACTGTTCCTATGTACAAGAATAAAACTACTATAATATTGCTCCTATGTACAAGAATATAACTACTATAATACTGCCCCTATGTACAAGAATATAACCACTATAATACTGCCCCCTATGTACAAGAATATATCTACTATAATACTGCCCCTATGTACAAGAATATAACTACTATAATACTGCTCCTATGTACAAGAATAAAACTACTATAATATTGCTCCTATGTACAAGAATATAACTACTATAATGCGGCCCCCTATGTACAAGACTATAACTACTATAATACTGCTCCTGTGTACAAGAATATAACTGCTATAATACTGCTCCTATGTACAAGAATATAACTACTATAATACTGCTCCTATGTACAAGAATATAACTACTATAATACTGCCCCTATGTACAAGAATATAACTACTATAATACATCCTCTATGTACAAGAATATAACTACTATAATACTGCCCCTATGTACAAGAATATAACTACTATAATACTGCCTCTATGTACAAGAATATAACTACTATAATACTGCCCCTATGTACAAGAATATAACCACTATAATACTGCCTCCTATGTACAAGAATATATCTACTATAATACTGCCCCTATGTACAAGAATATAACTACTATAATACTGCTCCTATGTACAAGAATAAAACTACTATAATACTGCTCCCTATGTACAAGAATATAACTTCTATAATACTGCTCCTATGTACAAGAATATAACTACTATAATGCTGCCCCCTATGTACAAGAATATAACTACTATAATACTGCTCCTGTGTACAAGAATATAACTGCTATAATGCTGCTCCTATGTACAAGAATATAACTACTATAATGCTGCCCCCTATGTACAAGAATATAACTACTATAATACTGCTCCTATGTACAAGAATATAACTTCTATAATACTGCTCCTATGTACAAGAATATAACTACTATAATGCTGCCCCCTATGTACAAGAATATAACTACTATAATACTGCTCCTGTGTACAAGAATATAACTGCTATAATGCTGCTCCTGTGTACAAGAATATAACTACTATAATGCTGCCCCCTATGTACAAGAATATAACTACTATAATACTGCTCCTATGTACAAGAATATAACTACTATAATACTGCTCCTATGCACATGAATATAACTACTATAATACTGCCCCCTATGTACAAGAATATAACTACTATAATACTGCCCCTATGTACAAGAATATAACTACTATAATACTGCCTCTATGTACAAGAATATAACTACTATAATACTGCTCCTATGTACCAGAATAGAACTACTATAATATTGCCTCTATGTACAAGAATATAACTACTATAATACTGCCGCTAGGTACAAGAATATAACTGCTATAATACTGCTCCTATGTACAAGAATATAACTACTATAATACTAACCCCTATGTACAAGAATATAACTACTATAATACTGCTCCTATGTACCAGAATAGAACTACTATAATATTGCCTCTATGTACAAGAATATAACTACTATAATACTGCCGCTATGTACAAGAATATAACTACTATAATACTGCTCCTATGTACAAGAATATAACTACTATAATACTAACCCCTATGTACAAGAATATAACTACTATAATACTGCTCCTATGTACAAGAATAAAACTACTATAATATTGCTCCTATGTACAAGAATATAACTACTATAATGCTGCCCCCTATGTACAAGAATATAACTACTATAATACTGCTCCTGTGTACAAGAATATAACTGCTATAATGCTGCTCCTATGAACAAGAATATAACTACTATAATACTGCTCCTATGTACAAGAATATAACTACTATAATACTGCTCCTATGTACAAGAATATAACTACTATAATGCTGCCCCCTATGTACAAGAATATAACTGCTATAATACTGCCCCCTATGTACAAGAATATAACTACTATAATACTGCTCCCATGTACAAGAATATAACTACTATAATACTGCTCTTATGTACAAGAATATAACTACTATAATACTGCTCCTATGTACAAGAATATAACTACTATAATTCTGCCCCCTATGTACAAGAATATAACTACTATAATACTGCTCCTGTGTACAAGAATATAACTGCTATAATGCTGCTCCTATGTACAAGAATATAACTACTATAATATTGCTCCTATGTACAAGAATATAACTACTATAATACTGCTCCTATGTACAAGAATATAACTACTATAATGCTGCCCCCTATGTACAAGAATATAACTACTATAATACTGCCCCCTATGTACAAGAATATAACTACTATAATACTGCCCCCTATGTACAAGAATATAACTACTATAATACTGCCTCTATGTACAAGAATATAACTACTATAATACTGCTCCTATGTACAAGATTATAACTACTATAATACTGCCTCCTATGTACAAGAATATAACTACTATAATACTGCCGCTATGTACAAGAATATAACTACTATAATACTGCTCCTATGTACAAGATTATAACTACTATAATTCTGCTCCTATGTACAAGAATATAACTACTATAATACTGCTCCTATATTCAAGATTATAACTACTATAATACTGCCCCTATGTACAAGAATATAACTACTATAATACTGCCCCCTATATACAAGAATATAACTACTATAATACTGCCCCCTATATACAAGAATATAACTACTATAATACTGCTCCTATGTACAAGAATATAACTACTATAATACTGCCCCCTATATACAAGAATATAACTACTATAATACTGCCCCCTATATACAAGAATATAGCTACTATAATACTGCTCCTATGTACAAGAATATAACTACTATACAGTGGCATGTAAAAGTTTGGGCACCCCTAGTCAAAATTACTGTTATTGTGAACAGTTAAGCAAGTTTTAGATTAAGTGATCTCTAAAAGGCCTAAAATTAAATATGACACATTTTCTTTGTATTTTAGGCAAAAATATATTTATATTGTCATTTTTTATATTTTATAAATTACAAAAAGTTAAATCGGCCAATGCAAAGGTTTGGGCACCCTTGCAGATTTATGAGCTCAGATAACTTTGACCAAGGTTCCAGACCTTAATTAGCCTTTTAGGGTTATGACTTCATCACTATCAATATCATCATTAGGAAAGGCCAGGTGATGCAAAAAAACAGCCTCCTCTAACCTTGTGCCAAAGAACAGAAGCCATAGGTTCTTCTAAGCAGCTGCCAGCACTCTGAAAATGAAAATGGTGGAGGCCCTCAAAGCAGGAGAAGCTATAAGAAGATAGCAAAGTGTTTTCAAGTTGCCCTTTCCTCAGTTTTAAATGTAATTTAGAAATGGCAGTTAACAGGAACAGTGGAGGTCAAGATAAGGTCTTGAAGACCAGGCAAAATGTCAGTGAGAGATGCTCGTAGGATTACTAGAGAGGCAAATCATAACCGCCGCTTGACTGCAAAAGACCTTCAGAAAGATTTATCAGACTCTGGAGTTGTGGTACATTATTCTACTGTTCAGAGACACCTGTAAAAATATGGCCTTGATGGAAGAGTTATCAGAAGAAAACCTCTCCTGCTTCATCACCATAAAATTGAGCATCAGAAGTGGCAAAAGAACTTCGAAACAAGCCTGATGCATTTTGGAAACAAGTCTTGTGGACCAATGAGATTAAAATAGAACTCTTTGGCCACAATGATCAAAGGTATATGTGGAGAAAAAGGGCACAGAATTTCAGGAAAGAACATCTCCCCAACCATTAAGCATGGGGGAGGATCAATAATTCTTTTGGGTTGTGTTGCAACCAATGGCACGGGGAACATTTCACGGGTAGAGGGAAGAATGGATTCAATTAAATTTCCACAAATTCTTGATGCAAACATAACACCATCTGTAAGAAAGCTGAAGATGAAAAGACGATTCTACAAAAGGATACTGATCCTAAACACACATCAAAATCCACAAGAGACAACCTCAAAAGGCGCAAGCTGAAGGTTTTACAATGGCCCTCACAGTCCTCTGATCTAAACAGCACTGAAAATCTGTGGCTCGACCTCAAAATAGCAGAGGAGGCAAGACGCCCCAGGAATCTCACAGAAATGGAAGAAGTCTCCAAGGAAGAACGGATGAAAATCCCTCAAACAAAAATTGAAAGACTCTTGTCTGGCTACAAAAATAGTTTATAAGCTGTGATACTTGCAAAAGGGGGGCTACTAGGTACTGACCATGCCGGGGGCCTACTAGGTACTGACCATGCAGGGGGCACAAACTTTTGCTTCGGCCCATTTTCCTTTTTGTAATTTATAAAATGTAAAAGATAGAAATATACATATATTTTTTGCCTACAATACACAGGAAATGTGTCATCTTTAACTTCAGGCCTTTAAGAGATCATTCCATCTTCAGCTTGCTTAACTGTTCACAATAACAGTAATTTTGACCAGGGGTGTCCAAACTTTTACATGCCACTGTAATACTGCCCCCTATGTACAAGAATATAACTGCTATAATACTGCCCCTATGTACAAGAATATAACTACTATAACACTGCTCCTTATGTACAAGAATATAATTACTATAATACTGCCCCTATGTACAAGAATACAACTACTATAATACTGCCCCCGATGTACAAGAATGTAACTACTATAATACTGCTCCTATATACAAGAATATAACTACTATAATACTGCCCCCTATGTACAAGAATATAACTACTATAATACTGCCTCTATGTACAGGAATATAACTACTATAATACTGCTCCTATGTACAAGAATATAACTACTATAATACTGCTCCTATGTACAAGAATATAACTACTATAATACTGCCCCCTATGTACAAGAATATAACTACTATAATACTGCCTCTATGTACAGGAATATAACTACTATAATACTGCTCCTATGTACAAGAATATAACTACTATAATACTGACCCTATGTACAAGAATATAACTACTATAATACTGACCCTATGTACAAGAATATAACTACTATAATACTGCCTCTATGTACAGGAATATAACTACTATAATACTGCTCCTATGTACAAGAATATAACTACTATAATACTGACCCTATGTACAAGAATATAACTACTATAATACTGACCCTATGTACAAGAATATAACTACTATAATACTGCCTCTATGTACAGGAATATAACTACTATAATACTGCTCCTATGTACAAGAATATAACTACTATAATACTGCTCCTATGTACAAGAATATAACTACTATAATACTGCCCCCTATGTACAAGAATATAACTACTATAATACTGCTCCTATGTACAAGAATATAACTACTATAATACTGCTCCTATGTACAAGAATATAACTACTATAATACTGCTCCTATGTACAAGAATATAACTACTATAATACTGCCTCTATGTTCAAGAATATAACTACTATAATACTGCCTCCTTATGTACAAGAATATAATTACTATAATACTGCCCCTATGTACAAGAATATAACTACTATAATACTGCTCCTATGTACAAGAATGTAACTACTATAATACTGCTCCTATATACAAGAATATAACTACTATAATACTGCCCCCTATGTACAAGAATATAACTACTATAATACTGCCTCTATGTACAGGAATATAACTACTATAATACTGCTCCTATGTACAAGAATATAACTACTATAATACTGACCCTATGTACAAGAATATAACTACTATAATACTGACCCTATGTACAAGAATATAAGGCAATGTGCCCACGTTGCATTTATGAAGCAGAAAATTTCTGCTGCATAAATGCAAGTCCTCTCCCGGAAAAACGCATGCGGAATTCCGCACGCGTTTATCGCGCATTTTTCGCGCGTTTATCACGCGTTTTCCACATGCAGAATTGCCTTGCGTTTTTTATGCATTGGACAAAGGCAATTCCGCTTGCGGAAACGCAAAATTAAATGACATGCTGCGGATTTTTGAACGCGGCATAAACGCTGCGGAAAAATCCGCAGCATGTGCATAGAACTTGCGGAATCCCATTGGGGACCATGGGGTGCGGATATACATGCGTTTTTCAAGCGTTTACGCTGCGGAAATTCCGCAGCATATACGCTTGAAAAATGCTACGTGGGCACACAGCCTAACTACTATAATACTGCTCCTATGTACAAGAATATAACTACTATAATACTGCTCCTATGTACAAGAATATAACTACTATAATACTGCCCCTATGTACAAGAATATAACTACTATAATACTGCTCCTATGTACAAGAATATAACTACTATAATACTGCTCCTATGTACAAGAATATAACTACTATAATACTGCCTACTCACACATTCTTTAGTCATTGCCTTAAAGTGTAACCGTCATTTAATTTTTATTTCGTAAATTAATAGTACACATGATACTAAGTAACTTATCAGAAAAATGTCCTTTCTCTGCCAGAAGTGATCAGTAATTATCAAAATTCTCAGTTCTGATGTAGAATCTGCATTCGGTGCAGACAGACTTTCCCATTACTCAGATAGGAGATGGCGGCTGCTGCTGATAAGATTCTATCAGAATAGGAAAATAGGAGGGAGAGAAGGAAGCAGGAGCTGGGGCAGAGCTTCTCCTTTGCCTCCTATATAGATGTGCAAGTATATAACTATACCACTGCCTATTATACATATTAACTTGTTAGGATAATTTTATGCATTACTGGAAGTGCTATTTATGCTTTATTTAGAAAATAACATGGAAGTATATATATTATTAGCAAACAGAAAAAAAAATGGGGAACTCACAGTTTTGCAGTAAACCGCAAAATTTTTGCTGAACTATGTTTTCATGCAATTCTACAAACATTGGGAAAATGAGAAGTTTCAGTTTGGTTTCTCAGTTTTAACCCAATAGATAATGATATTTGTGATTTACAGGAAATCTCCATAGGATCGTGCACAGTAATATTTTACCTGTCATTCACCTTAGTCAGGTAATATATCTGTGCTGTATTTTATCCTGTGACATCACTGTGTGTATTATCCCTGTACTGTGATATCAACTTGTGTATTATCCCTGCACTTTGACTTCACTGTGTGTATTACCCCTTGTGGTAGGTCGACTCACTCTGCTTCTTAAAGGGGTAGACACAGGAACTGTTTCTATTGAAAGTGTGACTGGTTTATTGCAATCCTCATAAACGACATCACCAGGCCTTTGTCTGGCACAAAGTAAAACATAAAGTAACAAGTCCATAACAATAGTGCAGGTTAGCCCACCTGGCTTAGAGTCCAGCTTTTTAGTCCTTTTAGCAAAGGCACTCAATCCAGGAGATCTGCACACCTCCATACATACAGCCATGTGTGAGACAAACAGCTCTCAATTTACAAAGTAAACCACACCCAGGGGTGGATATATGGTGAGCAGCCGTGTCTCCGAATTCATCAGCTGCTCACAATCAATCTGTCATGGCCGATTAACCCCTCTCAGCACTTGAGTGAGCTGGAGCATTTTCCTATGTATACTAAAGCATTACTTCAAGTTTATCTCCCAACCACTAGGTGTCTGACAGACACCTTACATACCTCCCCCCTTTGCCTAAAGCCGTTGGCTTGGCACCTTCTACCACTAGACACAGGATTCTCAAGAGAGCATTGGCATTACCATGTAACTCCCAGCTCTATGTTCTATATGGAAGCGGAAATCCTGCAGGGCTAGAAACCAGCGAGGAACACAAGCATTTTCCCCGTTTTTCTTCCTGATCTACTTGAGTGGGGAATCGTCTGATACTAATTTAAATTTTCACTCTAAGAGATAGTATTGCAATGTGTCCGTCGCCCTCTTTATACCTAAACATTCCTTTTCTACCATTCAATTTTTTTCACATGCTGACAGTTTCCTACTCAGGTAGAGAACAGGGTGCTCCTCTCTCTGTATCTCCTGAGAAAGAAACGTTCCTAATCCGACTTCCGAGGCGTTCGTTTGGAGCACAAATTCCTTTTTAAAGTTGGAGCATAAATTCCTTTTTAAATCAAGACTGGCTGCTTACACAGAGATACTTTCAGTGCTTGAAAAGTCATCTCTGCTTCCGACGACCATTTGGCCATGACTGATTTTGTCCCCTTAAGGAGGACGGATAGGGGTGCGGCCACCATAGCAAAGTTTGGGATGAACCTTCTGTAGTACCCCACGATTCCCAGAAAGGCCCTAACCAGCTTCTTTGAGAGTGGTTTTGGCCAATTCAAGGTTTGATTTTGCCTCTACCGACTACATATACAAGGTATTTGGCCTCCTCTTTCCCCATGGCACATTTTTGTGGATTTAAAGAGAACCTCGCCTTCCTGAGAGCATCAAACACCACCTGGACCTTTCCCAGATGACTTCCCGAATCTAAACTGAAGATTACGATATCGTCAAGACAGGGTCGGACTGGGGTGTCTGGGGCCCACAGGGAGAACTGACTCTAGGGGCCCACCTACTGCCATATGCAAATATCTGTTATCCGCTCTCCCTGTTATAGTGGAGCATTGACTGGCGGCTCCTGCACATCTACTGTGCGACACTAACTGGGATGGACAATTACGGTAGTTTGCATTAAAGGGCTTCTTTGGTTAAAACAAGTTATCACCGATCCATGGTCTCTACAGGATAGGTGATAACTTATTGATCGTTTGGGTCCGAACATTGGAAAACGCACCTATCGGAAGAATGGGGAAGTTTTATCCCTGACAGGACACTTATCCCCACTTTAAAATGCAGCGACAGCTGGGACGTCTGACCGCAGCTCCATTCATTCTCTTGGGGGGCTTCCAAAAAAGAGCAGCGCTCACAGCCACTGAGGGAATGAATGGATCAGTGGTCGCATCTCACATGCCGCTCCAGTCTAATGGGGAGAAAAGCTCCACATTCTGCCGATTGTGTCCCAGCGGTCAGACCCCACCAATCAATATCATCACTGATCCTGTGGAGAGGTGATTACTTGTTTTCACTGGAGAACCCCTGTAAGTGCACCTCTGCTGCTCTGGTCCAAGTATTTAATCTCTAAAGCCACGGCCCCACTATCAGTATTCGGTCAGTATTTGGTCAGTATATTTTCTCAGGAGTGGGAGCCAAAACCAGGTGAGGAACAATCAGAGAAAAGGTAGAATAGAAACAAGTCACCAATTCTGCATTTATCACCCACTACTTGTTTTGGCAGCGACTCCTGAGAAAAAATACTAACCAAATACTAATGGTGGGGCTATGGCCTAATGGAAAAAAATCTTTTCCTAGTTAATATCAGCAAGAACAAAATGACCGCCATACACAACACAGTTCACTATATCAACACCAATAATACCACATACAAAAGGGACAAATATCGCCACACCATGACTAGATCACATATTACCACCACATAGGGACCAAATAATACCACATACAAGGAACAAATACGGCCACACCATGACCAGACCACATATTACCACCCCAAAGTGACCAAATACTACAATACTGATCATGAATACAAACCACAATACTAACAACACTGTTATTACCACCAGCGACATTATACACAGGAGCTCTGTATATAGTGTCAGTGTACAGGTAACACAGTGATCACCAGTGACATTATACACAGGAGCTCTGTATATAGTCTACAGGTAATACAGTGACATTATGCACAGGAGTTCTGCACATAATATACAGTGTGTAGTATCAGTGTACAGGTAATACAGTGATCACCAGTGACATTATACACAGGCGCTCTGTATATAGTGTCATTGTACAGGTAATATAGTGATCACCAGTGACATTATACACAGGAGCTCTGTATATAGTGTCAGTGTACAGGTAATACAGTGATCACCAGTGACATTATTCACAGAAGCTCTGTATATAGTGTATACGTAATACAGTGATCACCAGTGACATACACAGGAGTTCTGTATATACTATATACACACGTGGTCAGAATTGTTGGTACCCCTCGTTTAATGAAAGAAAAACTCACAATGGTGAAAGAAATAACTTGAATCTGACAAAAGTAATAATAAATTAAAAATCTATGAAAATGAAGAAATGAAAGTCAGACATTGCTTTTCTGCTTCCACAGAATTTAAAAAAAAATTAAACTCATGAAATAGGCCTGTAAAGAAATGATGGTACCCCTGAAAATAATGTGACAAAAGGGACATGTTAAATCAAGTTGTGTCCACTAATTAGCATCACAGGTGTCTACAATCCTGTAATCAGTCAGTGGGCCTGTATATAGGACTACAAATACTCACTGTGCTGTTTGGTGACATGGTGTGTACCACACTCAACATGGACCAGAGGAAGCAAAGGAAAGAGTTGTCTCAGGAGATTAGAAAGAAAATTATAGACAAGCATGTTAAAGGTAAAGGTTATAAGACCATCTCCAAGCAGCTTGATGTTCCTGTGACTACAGTTGCACATATTATTCAGAAACTTAAGATCCACGGGACTGTAGCCAACCTCCCTGGACGTGGCCGCAGGAGGAAAATTGACAAATCAAAGAGACGGATAATACGAATGGTAACAGAAGAGCCCAGGAAAACTTCTAAAGAGATTAAAGGTGAACTTCAAGCTCAAGGAACATCAGTGTCAGATAGTACTATCCATCATTGTTTGATCCAAAGTGGACTTCATGGGAGACGACCAAGGAGAACACCATTGTTGAAAAAAAAAAATTATAAAAGAGCCAGACTGGAATTTGCCAAACTACATGTTGACAAGCCACAAAGCTTCTGGGAGAATGTCCTATGGACAGATGAGACAAAAATGGAAGTTTTTGGCAAGGCACATCAGCTCTATGTTCAGAGACGGAAAAATGAAGCATATCAAGAAAAGAACACTGTCCCTATTGTGAAACATGGTGGAGGCTCTGTTATGTTCTGGGGCTGCTTTGCTGCATCTGGCACAGGGTGTCTTGAATCTGTTCAGGGTACAATGAAATCTCAAGACTATCAAGGAATTCTAGAGAGAAATGTGCTGCCCAGTGTCAGAAAGCTTGGTCTCAGTCGCAGGTCATGGGTCTTGCAACAGAATAATGACCCAAAACGCACAGCTAAAAACACCCAAGAATGGCTAAGAGGAAAACATTAGACTATTCTGAAGTGGCTTCTATGAGCCCTGACCTGAATCCTATTGAGCATCTTTGGAAAGAGCTGAAACAGTCTGGAAAAGGCAACCTTCAACCACGAGACAACTGGAGCAGTTTGCTCATGAGGAGTGGGCCAAAATACCTGTTGAGAGGCGCAGAAGTCTCATTGACAGTTACAGGAATGGTTTGATTGCAGTGATTGCCTCAAAAGGTTCTTCAATAAAATATTAAGTTAAGAAGAAGAAGAACCATCATTTCTGTCCAGGCCGATTTCATGAGGGTAATTTTTTTTTAAATTCTGTGGAAGCAGAAAATCAATGTCTGACCTTCATTTGTTCATTTTCAAAAATTTGTAATTTATCAGATTCAAGTTATTTCTGTGACCATTGTGGGTTTTTCTTTCATTAAACGAGGGGTACCAACAATTTTGACCACGTGTGTAGTGTAAGTGTACATGTAACACACTGACTCACCAGTGACGTCTCTAGGTGAAGTCCTTCATCTTCGCTTTTCTTCTTCATCAGGTACAGACGGCCATCACTTCTTCCAGCCAGGAATCGTCTCTGCAGAAAATAACACACAGTTATCAATAACTGATCTCTTCTAGAGAATATTCCCACTCCCCCCCCCGACTTCTACACTACACCAGTTGAAGAAAAAAAGCAACATAGTGCCGTCCTGCACAGTAACAGGACCTCTCTTTTGACCCATCCCATGGAAAACAGTTTCCTAAAAAGTAAATTATATTACAGAAGTAATAATGTAATAATAATAATTGGAATCTAAAGTAATAATGTTCCCCACTGGCCACCATAAACTAATAAAGTATGTTCCTCAATCTGGCCCCCAAACAGTAATTAAGTCCCTTGTCCAGCCAGGCACCCCCATATGTCCCTTCTGGCCCCATATGTCCAGGGTGGCCTCTCCATATATTTATCCTAGCCCACATGAATCAAGCCTGCCCTCCCCCCCATATATCCATCCTAGCCCCCATGTGGCCAGCCTGCCCCCCCCCCACATATCCATCCTTGCCTCCATGTTTCCAGCCTGCCCCCCCATATATCCATCCTGGACTCCATGTTTCCAGCCTGCCCCCCCATATATCCATCCTGGACTCCATGTATCCATCCTGACACCCCCCTGCATATATCCCTTCTGGCCCCCATTTGTCCAGTGTGACCCCTCCATATATTTATCCTAGCACACGTGTATTGAGCCTGCCCCTCCCATATACCCATCCTAGCCCCCCATGTGGCCAGCCTGCCCCCCCCAGATATCTATCCTTGCCTCCATGTTTCCAGCCTGCCCCCCCATATATCCATCCTGGACTCCATGTGTCCAGCCTCCCCCCCATATATCCATCCTGCCCTTCCCCCCCTGCATATATCCATCCTGACACCCCCCCATATATCCATCCTGGCCCCCCATATATCCATCCTGGACTACATGTGTCCAGCCTGCCCCCCCAAATATCCATCCTGGCCTCCATGTGTCCAGCCTGCTCCCCCTACATATCCATCCTGGCCTCCATGTGTCCAGCCTGCCTCCTCATATATCCATCCTGCCCTTACCCCCTGCATATATCCATCCTGACACCCCCCATGTATCCAGCATGCCCCTCCATATATTTATGTTAGCCCATGCGTATCGAGCCTGCCCCTCCACATATCCATCCTAGCCCCCCATGCGTCCAGCCTGCCCCCCCATAGATCCATCCTGGCCTCCATGTGTTCAGCCTGCCCCCCCTCCCCATATGTCCATCCTGGCCTCCATGTGTTCAGCCTGCCCCCCCCCATAGATCCATCCTGGCCTCCATGTGTCCAGCCTGCCCCCTCCCATATATCCATCCTGTCCTCCATATGTCCAGCCTGCCCCCCATATATCCATCCTGGCCTCCATGAGTCCAGCCTGCCCCCCCATATATCCATCCTGGCCTCCATGAGTCCAGCCTGCCCCCCCATATATCCATCCTGGCCTCCATGTGTCCAGCCTGCCCCCCATATATCCGTCCTGGCCTCCATGTGTCCAGCATGCCCCCCCCATATATCCATCCTGACCTCCATGTGTCCAGCCTGCCCCCCCTATATATTCGTCCTGGCCTCCATGTGTCCAGCATGCCCCCCCATATATCCATCCTGACCTCCATGTGTCCAGCCTGCCCCCCCCATATATCCATCCGGGCCTCCATGTGTCCAGCCTGCCCCCCCATATATCCATCCTGGCCTCCATGTGTCCAGCCTGCCCCCCATATACCCATCCTGCCCACCCCCCTTTGCCTGGGTCCAGCCAGGGCCCCCCCCCTTGTGTGTCCAGTCAGGGCCTCGCCTTGTGTGTCCAGCCAGGGCTCCCCCTTGTGTGTCCAGCCAGGCTACCCCCTTGTGTGTCTGTCCAGCTGGGCCCCCCCTTGTGTGTCCAGCTGGGCTTCCCCTTGTGCGTCCAGCTGGGCCCCCCCTTGTGTGTCCAGCCAGGGGCCCAGACTATTACACACACACACACACACCTGCGCTCCCGTGCGGTGTCCTTCTCCTGAGTTGCGCGCCTCCTTCACAGCAGGCGCATGACGATGACGTCATACGCCGGTCGGCGAAGGGAGACGCGCAGCTTCAGCTGCTTCACTGGGACGTGCGCCGCGGTGGTTCAGGTAATGCGCGCGTCCCTGCATACACTGTGCCTGCGCTTTTAAAGGGCCCGTGCCCCTTAAAACCGCAGGATTTTTTTTTTGCTCTCTTCTCCCCCCTCTCCTCTGCAGCAGGGGGCGGGGCCCACCGGGAAAATTCCCGGTATCCCGCCAGCCCAGACCGACCCTGCATCCAGATATGCCGCAGCGTAATTCTTATGGGGTGCGAGGATCCGGTCCATGGCCATCTGGAAGGTGACCTTTCCTTGACTTCTTGTGACATGAGGATTTGCCAATATCTCTTTGTTAGATAGAAGGTGGTTATGTACCTTGCCGGCCCAAGTCTCCTGATCAGCTCATCAACACGCGGCATTGGATATGTGCCGATCTTGGAGACTTCGTTGAGCTTCCGATAATCAATACCGAATGTACATTCTCCATCGGGTTTTGGGACAAGGATAATTGGGTTAGACCGCCAACTCTTAGATTCCTCAATGACTCAGAGATTCAGCATATGATCCACATCCTTGGAGATCCGTTCTCGCCTCTGGAATTCGGTAGGGCTTCAAATTCACCCGTACATGGGGTTCTGTCAGAACCTCGTGCTCTATGACGTCTGTACACCCCGACAAATCTGAAAACAGGTCCCGATTCTGCTGCAGCAATACCAGACATTGCTGTTTTTGGGCCTTCAACAGTGTTTTGGCTACTGTGACGTCTTCAATGTCCCCTTCTGGCTTAACCAGCAAACATGGAGTTTCCACGGGGTCCCTGTCTTGCCATGCCTTGATGGGTAGCGGCATGAGGGGATTTCGGAAGTGAGACGTAGTAGCAGTTAACTGGCAGGTGTGACAGGACTTCCAATTCGTTAGGATTTCCCGGTGACATCTGGGTCAATAGAACCTCCACATGACACGTTCCATAGTTTTGTCCACCCCCAGATGGCCATCCAAGACGTGTGAATGGGCCATGTTGTCCAACATCCTCCGTCTATAGGGTCCTGGTACCAACAATTGCTCCACTATCTCCTCCCTCACCTTAGTATCCCGGTACAATAAATCCCCACTCAACATGAAATAGGGACACCTGGTGTCAGCCCCCGGCTCCTGTGTTATGCCCTTTATGACGGTTACCTTATTGAACGCTTCTTTTAGAGTTAGATCCCTATGTTGGACGGACCCAAACTTTCCTCCAGTCACCCCTATCTCAGGAATGTTGTCCTCCAGGAATACTACCTCCTCATCTCCCACCATTACACAGAAGGGAAACCCATCAGGCTCTGGGGTTGGTGAGACATCTTTAGGGCCAGCCCATCTCTTACCCGAGCAATCGAGGTCTCCGCCCCTCCCCCACAAGTTCCAAAACAGCACAAAGTCCTGGCCTATGATAATTGGATGCAATAAATCCTGGATCACGCCGACCTCATGGAGTATTACATAGGATATAACGCAGGATCAGTCCTGGATCAGTAATGTAATGTATGTACACAGTGACTGCACCAGCAGAATAGTGAGTGCAGCTCTGGGATATAATACAGAATGTAACTCAGGATCAGTAATGTAATGTATGTACACAGTGACTGCACCAGCAGAATAGTGAGTGCAGCTCTGGGGTATAATACAGGATGTAACTCAGGATCAGTAATGTAATGTATGTACACAGTGACTGCACCAGCAGAATAGTGAGTGCAGCTCTGGGATATAATACAGAATGTAACTCAGGATCAGTAATGTAATGTATGTACAGCGTGACTGCACCAGCAGAATAGTGAGTGCAACTCTGGAGTATAATAATGGATGTAACTCAGGATCAGTAATGTATGCACACAGTGACTGCACCAGCAGAATAGTGAGTGCAGCTCTGGAGTACAATACAGGTTGTAACTCAGGATCAGTAATGTAATGTATGTACAGCGTGACTGCACCAGCAGAATAGTGAGTGCAACTCTGGAGTATAATAATGGATGTAACTCAGGATCAGTACAGGATCAGTAATGTAATGTATGTACACAGTGACTGCACCAGCAGAATAGTGAGTGCAGCTCTGGAGTATAGTACAGGAGGTAATGTAATGTATGTGTCACGACTCTGTTTGATTTCCCGGGGCTAGAGGCTCCTTCTCTATCCCTAAAGCTGGTGGTGCACTAGCTATCGCTGCTCCTCGGATTACTTCTAATGGTGAAGATGCTGGGACCACTGCCTTGCTGAGCTCCTAATTCAGTCCTATATCTGTCCCCCTAGTCCATCCAGGAAAATGGGGATTAATAGTGTATAAGAATACACAAACCAGGCTAACAAGGGAGGACATAGAGGGATAAATGTAAATACCAATCATACAAATATGCACTCACAGACAACAGAGTGGAGTACTGGGAAATAAAGGAAAGGAAAAAACAAATAGGAAAGGATAAGGATGTGCACAAAGACAAATCACCAAACAACAGTCGTTAGAACAACACTCCAAATGCCTCCTCAAACACCTCCAACTCCAGAACCAGGCAGTATAAAACTGCACAAAGCAGCCAAGTGACACATGGCTGGAATCAGGGTCTCTGCCCCTACATCATGCAACTCTGAGATTACATAGCAAAAACCTGCTGACACTTTCCCTTTCCCTTTCACCCCTTCCCAACATGTGATGTACATGTACAGGGTATCACATGACAGGTGTGGGTATATGGAGCTGGCCGCTATGCAGCTAACACTGCTGTAATTGGAGGTGGGAGCTCTAGGGGAAATAATAAAGAGGGAAGCGATCGTCAGAAAATGACTGATTGTTTCAATGGGGGGTGAGGGTTTATGTAAATGTAATTACTTTATTTTTTTGGGAAATTGTTTTTCATATCACAATCTATTTTAAAAATAACAAATTAGGGTGTCCATATTTATATCACTGTACTGACATAACATGCAATTGGTTTCTTTCATGTTTTGTATAAAGCGATTTGTGTAAAGTGCTTCAGTTGTCACTAAATCTCACACTTGGTTATGATGATAAAACATAATACACTGCTCCAAAAAATAAAGGGAACACTTAAACAACAGAATATAGCTCCAAGTAAATCAAACTTCTGTGAAATCAAACTGTCCACTTAGGAGGCAACACTGATTGACAATCAATTTCACATGCTGTTGTGCAAATGGAATAGACAATAGATGGAAATTATTGCCTATTATCAAAACACCCTCAATAAAGGAGTGGTTCTGCAGGTGGGGACCACAGACCACGTCTCAGTACCAATGCTTTCTGGCTGATGTTTTGGTCACTTTTGAATGTTGGTTGTGCTTTCACACTCGTGGTAGCATGAGACGGACTCTACAACCCACAGAAGTTGCTCAGGTAGTGCAGCTCATCCAGGATGGCACATCAATGCGAGCTGTGGCAAGAAGGTTTGCTGTGTCTGTCAGCGTAGTGTCCAGAGGCTGGAGGTGCTACTAGGAGACAGGCCAGTACACCAGGAGATGTGGAGGGGGCCGTAGGAGGGCAACAACCCAGCAGCAGGACCGCTACCTCCGCCTTTGTGCAAGGAGGAACAGGAGGAGCACTGCCAGAGCCCTGCAAAATGACCTCCAGCAGGCCACAAATGTGCATGTGTCTGCACAAACGGTTAGAAGCCGACTCCATGAGGGTGGTATGAGGGCCCGACGTCCACAGATGGGGGTTGTGCTCACAGCCCAACACCGTGCAGGACGCTTGGCATTTGCCACAGAACACCAGGATTGGCAAAGTCGCCACTGGTGCCCTGTGCTCTTCACAGATGAAAGCAGGTTCACACTGAGCACATGTGACAGACGTGACAGAGTCTGGAGACACCGTGGAGAGCGATCTGCTGCCTGCAACATCCTTCAGCATGACCGGTTTGGCAGTGGGTCAGTAATGGTGTGGGGTGGCATTCTTTTGGAGGGCCGCACAGCCCTCCATGTGCTCGCCAGAGGTAGCCTGACTGCCATTAGGTACCGACATGAGATCCTCAGACCCCTTGTGAGACCATATTGTAGCATCGGCATCTCTGCCCCCTGCCGGCAGAGACGCCGTCCCCCTTACCACCGCGGTTCTGCTCCGGCGTCTTCTGGCCTCCCTGCAGCTGCTGCTGGTGCACGCAGCTTCCCCGGCCCTGTGCTTAGGGCGCGCGCGCGCGCTCCCTCCCTCTTAAAGGGGCCGTGCGCGCCATCCTAAAAAGTCCCCGGCCAATGGCCGGAGGACTTCCCCTATAAAAGGCAACTCCTCCAATATGGAGGTGCCCGTGCAAGGTTGTATCTTTGTGTTTGATACTCTGCTTCAGCCCTCAGGTCCCACTGCTAGCCTGACTACAAGTCCTGCCCACCAGCCAGACTACAAGTCCTGCCCGCCAGCCTGACTACAAGTCCAGTCTGCCTGCTTGTCTACTCTCCAGCCCGACAGTCTGTCTACAGTCCAGTCCGCCAATCTGTCTATGGGCTCTGTCCGCCTGCTTACCTGGAAGCACATGCCTGTTACCTGCCGTGACTACCAGCCAGCCTACCTGGAGGCTCCTGCCTGTTACCTGCCGTGCCTACCAGCCAGCCTACCAGGAGGCTCCTGCCTGTTACCTGCCGTGCCTGCCAGCCCGCTTACCTAGAAGCACCTGCCTGTTACCAGCCGTGCCCACCAGCCCGCCTACCTGGAGGCTCCTGCTTGGTACCTGCCGTGTCTGCCAGTCCGTCTGCCCGGATCACCCACCAGCCTGCCTGCCGTGCCCATCAGCTGTACCGGTCAGTCCCTACCTTCTGACCCGTGGGAGTCACCTGCTCTCATACAAGGTCGGTCCCCAGAGTAGCACCTGGTCCCTCTGCTCGGTCCCTCCCTGGTCACGAAGTCGATTAAGCCGCCGTACGGCCTTGGTCGGTCCGAGTTGATACCTAGTTACACCCCTCTGGTCCCTCCTTGCACCGCAGCACAGAGGTTCCACCACCCGGATCCGTAACACATATGCTGGTGCGGTTGACCCTGGGTTCCTCCTAATGCAGGACAGTGCCAGACCTCATGTGGCTGGAGTGTGTCAGAAGTTCCTGCAAGATGAAGGCATTGAAGCTATGGACAGGCCCGCCCGTTCCCCAGACCTGAATCCGATTGAGCACATCTGGGACATCGTGTCTCGCTCCATCCACCAACGTCACGTTGCACCACAGACTGTCCAGGAGTTGGCGGATGCTTTAGTCCAGGTCTGGGAGGAGATCCCACAGGAGACCATCCACAACCTCATCAGGAGCATGCCCAGGCGTTGTAGGGAGGTCATACAGGCACGTGGAGGCCACACACAATACTCAGCCTCATCAGGAGCATGCCCAGGCGTTGTAGGGAGGTCATACAGGCACGTGGAGGCCACACACAATACTCAGCCTCATCAGGAGCATGCCCAGGCGTTGCAGGGAGGTCATACAGGCACGTGGAGGCCACACACAATACTGAGCCTCATCAGGAGCATGCCCAGGCGTTGTAGGGAGGTCATACAGGCACGTGGAGGCCACACACAATACTCAGCCTCATCAGGAGCATGCCCAGGCGTTGTAGGGAGGTCATACAGGCACGTGGAGGCCACACACAATACTCAGCCTCATCAGGAGCATGCCCAGGCGTTGTAGGGAGGTCATACAGGCACGTGGAGACCACACACAATACTCAGCCTCATCAGGAGCATGCCCAGGCGTTGTAGGGAGGTCATACAGGCACGTGGAGGCCATACACAATACTGAGCCTCATCAGGAGCATGCCCAGGCGTTGTAGGGAGGTCATACAGGCACGTGGAGACCACACACAATACTCAGCCTCATCAGGAGCATGCCCAGGCGTTGTAGGGAGGTCATACAGGCACGTGGAGGCCACACACAATACTCAGCCTCATCAGGAGCATGCCCAGGCGTTGTAGGGAGGTCATACAGGCACGTGGAGGCCACACACAATACTCAGCCTCATCAGGAGCATGCCCAGGCGTTGTAGGGAGGTCATACAGGCACGTGGAGGCCACACACAATACTCAGCCTCATCAGGAGCATGCCCAGGCATTGTAGGGGGGTCATACAGGCACGTGGAGGCCACACACAATACTCAGCCTCATCAGGAGCATGCCCAGGCGTTGTAGGGAGGTCATACAGGCACGTGGAGGCCACACACAATACTCAGCCTCATCAGGAGCATGCCCAGGCGTTGTAGGGAGGTCATACAGGCACGTGGAGGTCACACATAATACTCAGCCTCATCAGGAGCATGCCCAGGCGTTGTAGGGAGGTCATACAGGCATGTGGAGGCCACACACAATACTGAGCCTCATCAGGAGCATGCCCAGGCGTTGTAGGGAGGTCATACAGGCACGTGGAGGCCACACACAATACTCAGGCTCATCAGGAGCATGCCCAGGTGTTGTAGGGAGGTCATACAGGCACGTGGAGGCCACACACAATACTCAGGCTCATCAGGAGCATGCCCAGGTGTTGTAGGGAGGTCATACAGGCACGTGGAGGCCACACACAATACTCAGCCTCATCAGGAGCATGCCCAGGCGTTGTAGGGAGGTCATACAGGCACGTGAAGGCCACACACAATACTCAGCCTCATCAGGAGCATGCCCAGGCGTTGTAGGGAGGTCATACAGGCACGTGGAGGCCACACACAATACTCAGCCTCATCAGGAGCATGCCCAGGCGTTGTAGGGAGGTCATACAGGCACGTGGAGGTCACACATAATACTCAGCCTCATCAGGAGCATGCCCAGGCGTTGTAGGGAGGTCATACAGGCATGTGGAGGCCACACACAATACTGAGCCTCATCAGGAGCATGCCCAGGCGTTGTAGGGAGGTCATACAGGCACGTGGAGGCCACACACAATACTCAGGCTCATCAGGAGCATGCCCAGGTGTTGTAGGGAGGTCATACAGGCACGTGGAGGCCACACACAATACTCAGGCTCATCAGGAGCATGCCCAGGTGTTGTAGGGAGGTCATACAGGCACGTGGAGGCCACACACAATACTCAGCCTCATCAGGAGCATGCCCAGGCGTTGTAGGGAGGTCATACAGGCACGTGAAGGCCACACACAATACTCAGCCTCATCAGGAGCATGCCCAGGCGTTGTAGGGAGGTCATACAGGCACGTGGAGGCCACACACAATACTCAGCCTCATCAGGAGCATGCCCAGGCGTTGTAGGGAGGTCATACAGGCACGTGGAGGTCACACATAATACTCAGCCTCATCAGGAGCATGCCCAGGCGTTGTAGGGAGGTCATACAGGCATGTGGAGGCCACACACAATACTGAGCCTCATCAGGAGCATGCCCAGGCGTTGTAGGGAGGTCATACAGGCACGTGGAGGCCACACACAATACTCAGGCTCATCAGGAGCATGCCCAGGTGTTGTAGGGAGGTCATACAGGCACGTGGAGGCCACACACAATACTCAGCCTCATCAGGAGCATGCCCAGGCGTTGTAGGGAGGTCATACAGGCACGTGAAGGCCACACACAATACTCAGCCTCATCAGGAGCATGCCCAGGGGTTGTAGGGAGGTCATACAGGCACGTGGAGGCCACACACAATACTGAGCCTCATCAGGAGCATGCCCAGGCATTGTAGGGAGGTCATACAGGCACGTGGAGGCCACACACAATACTCAGCCTCATCAGGAGCATGCCCAGGCGTTGTAGGGAGGTCATACAGGCACGTGGAGGCCACACACAATACTCAGCCTCATCAGGAGCATGCCCAGGCATTGTAGGGAGGTCACACAGGCACGTGGAGGCCACACACAATACTCAGCCTCATCGGGAGCATGCCCAGGCGTTGTAGGGAGGTCATACAGGCACGTGGAGGCCACACACAATACTCAGCCTCATCAGGAGCATGCCCAGGCGTTGTAGGGAGGTCATACAGGCACGTGGAGGCCACTGTTATCAGTCATTGTACAGGAGGGGTAGGAGGTGAGCTGTGACATCACCTATTGTGAATGGTGGATCCTGTATTATCTACTGTATATAGAGGTGTTATCAGTCATTGTACAGGAGGAGGAGGTGAGCTGTGACATCACCTATTGTGAATGGTGGATCCTGTGTTATCAGCTGTATATAGAGGTGTTATCAGTCATTGTAATCCTGCCTCTGATGGTAAGGAAACTGCTGAAATCTCTTTCTGAAATGACATGAAGTCTGAAAAATCCTCAATGGCCAATTTGAAAATTGTAATGTACAGGTGCTGCACTGACTTTGGTCTTGATAAAACACAGTGGACCTCCACCAGCAGTTGACATGGCCCCCCAAACCATCACTGATTGGGGAGACTTCACACTAGACCTCCAGCAGCTTGGATTGTGGCCTCTCCACTCTTCTTCCAGACTCTGGGACCTTGTGGAGTGTGTCAATGACTGCCTTCTGGACATCTGTCAAGTCAGCAGTCTTGCTCATGATTGTGGAGCCTACTGAAACAGACTAAGGGACCTTTTTAAACGCTTAGGAAGCCTTTGCAGGTGTTTTTTGTTAATTATTCTAATTTACTGAGATAATGACTTTTGTGTTTTCATTGGCTGTAAGCCATAATCATCAACATTAACAGAAATAATCACTTGAAATAGATCCCTCTGTGTGTAATGACTCTATATAATAGATCCCTCTGTGTGTAATGACTCTATATAATAGATCCCTCTGTGTGTAATGACTCTATATAATAGAGCCCTCTGTGTGTAGTGACTCTATATAATAGATCGCTCTGTGTATAATGACTCTATATAATAGATCCCTCTGTGTGTAATGACTCTATATAATAGATCCCTCTGTGTGTAATGACTCTATATAATAGATCCCTCTGTGTGTAATTGACGCGCCCCCTGGGCCATATTCTTTAGGGGAATATCCGGAGCCGGATCAGATGGGAGTTGTAGTCTTCCGAGTGGCTGTGACCCGGTCCGTGCCCAGGGTGTCAAACTCAGTTGTATGTGGCAGTCCTACAGATGTTATTAAGTTCTTTATTGTCGACTACGCCACCCGTTGTATTGCGGTCACTATGGCCGCCGCTGCAGCAGGGTCCGCTGAGGCTGATGGTGTAGGTGCAGCTTTTGGTGGTATAACCCCCAACGGGTGGGGTATAGCCTCAGGGGGTCAGGTGCAGAGGATGGGGGTTGTGGTGGTGCGGCATAGATGTTAAAGGAAGACAGAGTCGGGTTGTGCAGTTTAGGGTATTTACTCACTGCTGATGTTCCGGTCACTCCAGCTTCAAGTGACCTCCCGAGCCGTGCTGCATCCACCAGGTCCTGGATCCAGCCAACCCCCAAGCGAGTCCGGAGCGTGACCCTGAGCTCTCCTTCTGTCCTTTCTCTGGCCGTCCCCACTATTGATCCACCCAGGTCCAGCTCCCTCGGGCCTTCTGTTGGGAGACCCTTGGCCTTGGGTTCCCTGACCCTCCACGTGGTATGCCTTCGGGGTGGATGTGGTGGGTGGCCGTGGCAGACGCTGCCCACGGCCTCCGGTCTCTGGCTAGGGTGTGTTTTTGCCCCCACCAGCTTGGGTTCCGGTACCCTAATGCCAACTCTTCACCCGCTGATGGACTTTGGGTTCTCAGAGTTCCTTTTCTGTTTCCCCCTCTGGGTCTTTCTTGCTTTCTCCTCTCTCTCTCTCTCTGGGACTGCTCTGCTCCTCTTCCTCTGACTTCTCTGCAAAGACTCACAGACTGACCCTGTTCTTTGATGGTGCCCACCTTATATCCACCCTCTATGTGTGAGCTCAGGTGACCAGCACCCAATGAGCTCCTATCTTTACCCAGGCTGCTCCCCCTATCTGCCCCTACACTACTTGGGATGTACCACCCCCCTCCCACTCCAGCCAGGAACAGACTCGGTCGTACCTGCACATTTCCAAGTGGGAGTACCGTCGGTCTGCTCCTCGGAAATGGGATGTGTGTAGTGCATGCAGCCTACCGAGCTCAGTTCCACACTCCATCCTTACCCGGGAGTGGAATATCACACCTCTGGGTTGAGGTGCAATACCCCTGTAGCAGCCGAATCCTCAGGGTGCTACATAATGACTCTATATAATAGATCCCTCTGTGTGTAATGACTCTATATAATAGATCCCTCTGTGTGTAATGACTCTATATAATAGAGCCCTCTGTGTGTAATGACTCTATATAATAGATCCCTCTGCGTGTAATGACTCTATATAATAGATCGCTCTGTGTGTAATGACTCTATATAATAGACCCCTCTGTGTGTAATGACTCTATATAATACATCGCTCTGCGTGTAATGACTCTATATAATAGATCCCTCTGTGTGTAATGACTCTATATAATAGATCCCTCTGTGTGTAATGACTGTATAATAGATCGCTCTGTGTGTAATGACTCTATATAATAGATCCCTCTGTGTGTAATGACTCTATATAATAGATTGCTCTGTGTATAATGACTCTATATAATAGATCCCTCTGTGTGTAATGACTCTATATAATAGATCCCTCTGTGTGTAATGACTCTATATAATAGATCCCTCTGTGTGTAATGACTCTATATAATAGATTGCTCTGCGTGTAATGACTCTATATAATAGATCCCTCTGTGTGTAATGACTCTATATAATAGATCCCTCTGTGTGTAATGACTCTATATAATAGATCACTCTGTGTGTAATGACTCTATATAATAGATCACTCTGTGTGTAATGACTCTATATAATAGATCCCTCTGTGTGTAATGACTCTATATAATAGATCCCTCTGTGTGTAATGACTCTATATAATAGATCCCTCTGTGTGTAATGACTCTATATAATAGAGCCCTCTGTGTGTAATGACTCTATATCATAGAATCATAGAATCATAGAATGGTAGAGTTGGAAGGGACCTCCTGGGTCATCTGGTCCAACCCCCTGCTCAAAGCAGGATTCACTAGATCATCTCAGACAGATGTCTGTCCAGCCTCTGTTTGAAGACGTCCATTGAAGGGGAACTCACCACCTCTCGTGGCAGCCTGTTCCACTCATTAATCACCCTAACTGTCAAAAAGTTTTTTCTAATATCTAATCTGTGTCTCCTCCCATTTAGTTTCATCCCATTGCTTCTAGTCTTTCCTTGTGCAAATGAGAATAAAGATGATCCTTCTACAATGTGACAGCCCTTGACATATTTGTAGACAGCTATTAAGTCTCCTCTCAGTCTTCTTTTTTGCAAGCTAAACATTCCCAAATCCTGCAACCGTTCCTCATATAATATAGCCCTCTGTGTGTAGTGACTCTATATAATAGATCACTCTGTGTGTAATGACTCTATATAATAGATCGCTCTGCGTGTAATGACTCTATATAATAGATCCCTCTGCGTGTAATGACTCTATATAATAGACCCCTCTGTGTGTAATGACTCTATATAATAGATCGCTCTGCATGTAATGACTCTATATAATAGATCCCTCTGCGTGTAATGACTCTATATAATAGATCGCTCTGTGTATAATGACTCTATATAATAGATCCCTCTGTGTGTAATGACTCTATATAATAGATCCCTCTGTGTGTAATGACTCTATATAATAGATCCCTCTGTGTGTAATGACTCTATATAATATAAGAGCTTCACTTTTTGTATTGAAGAACTGAAATAAATGAACTTTTTGATGATATTCTAATTTAGTGAGATGCAGCTGTATCTAATGATAGTTTTTTTTAAATAAAAATTTCAATATGAAAATAATGACGCACCCCTGGGCCTGTGTCGCGCAGCGTTGCGCACGCGGGAGCTTACCCGGAGCCGGATCTGTTGAGGGTTGTAGTCTCGTGGCGGTGATCCGGTCCGTGCCCAGGGAGTCAGACTAAGTGGCGCTGTATTAGCGGTAAATGTTGGACGACTACGCCACCCGTTGAGTACAGCTAAGGAGCTGCTGCTGCAGGGCAGACCGCTGAGGCCGGTGGTAGGATTGTGCAGCGTGATAGTATCACCCCCAACGGGAGGGGTATGGCCTCAGGGCAGCCGACGTGGATGATGGGGGTAGCAGGAACCACTCAGAGACGGTACGGTGTAGTTCAGGGTCTTTACTGGTGACAACGATAGACCCTCCCGGAGTACTGGCTAGCGATTGGGGCCTGGTCAGTCCTTGAGCAGATGGGATCTCCCCTGGCCAGGCGGAGTTGTAGGCCTCCCAAACTAACTGTACTCTTCTGGCTACCTTGCTAGAGGCGGGTATAAGTAGCCCACGTCCCTGAGTGTACCGTGTGGTGCTCACCCGTATGGCCGGTGACTCGGGGCCTTCTAGTAGCTTCCGCTCCACGACGGCGGTGCTGGTCCCATGCGTGTGACCGTGCCTTCGGGTTTCTTGGCCAGAGGACCTGAAATCCCCTGCCTGACGGATTCTGCTGCTGGGTAGGAGTTAGTCCCCACAGCCTCGGACTCCGGGTCCGGTAAGAAATCTTCTCAGTCAGGGCGAGCTCTGCAGCTGCCAGCCCCTGACTCCTTGTAACACTGCTCCCACAGAGCTCCTGTTGTTTCTTCCCATAGCTGCTTCTCTTCTCTGTCTCTACTTCTGGCATGGCCCAGGAGCTGGGCCCAGCCGGAGCCACAGCTCCCTGTCAGCCCTCCTGGCTGAACTCTCCCTCTGAAACTCCCTAACCCTGTCTCAGCCCCAGGTTTATATAGGGGAAGTTCTTCCCCTCCCAGGACTGGGCAGGAGGTGTGGCATGCATAGGATTCCTGACCAAGAGACCTCCCACCTGCTCTCAGGCATAACATTGCCGTTACTGTGGAAACCAGACCCCTGGGGTGCCACATTCCCCCCTAGTGAAATTTAGTACTCCGGGACTAAACATATTTTTAGAAAAACATAACAAGGTATAAACAATAATAATACAATAAGAAAAACACATAAAGATGGTTACGGCGTGTCCGCAACCGGGTGCAGTCTTTGAAGAAAAGCAAGGTGTCCATTTCACCAAAACAGGAAGACGTAACCAGGTAGGGGTCTGTCCTGCCCCGAGTCCTTAACAGTCTTTAGTCCGTCCTGGGTTACGCTCCAACCATGTACAAAGGATTCCCGGTAAATCCACCAAAGACTCCCATAAATTACTAGAAACACATAATTATTTACAGGATATGGCCGCTCTCAGTCCTCGGCCAGGTAGAGGGAAAGAACGACCGCTCTCAGTCCTCGGTCAGTGGGAATAAGGGATGGCTGCTCACAGTCCTCAGCCTGGTTTAAGATAGGGGCACATGGGGAACAATTCACTAATCCCAACGGGGACCATATTTTAATTAGCAGCAGTCGTTGTACCCTTACGGGTAACTATTTACAGCTCTTTATTCACGCTACTTCCCTTCAGTAGCTATGTCCTCTTTGTGCTCCCTCCTGAGGGTAGTCCTCAGACCCGTCCGGGTCCTCTTGGCTTTCCTCGTATTGGTAGTACTGCAGCTCCTCCTCGGTTAGCTGGGTTAGTATCTCTGCGACAGTCCTCCTCCCAGGTGGCCAGGACTTTACCTCCCTTTGGGCTGCCCCGGTTAATTGGGCCACCAGGATGCTCACTTTTTGCTCTTCTGTGAGGGGGTACACCTGGAAGAGGCTATCCAGCTTTTCTCTAAAGTCATTCAGGGTATGTGACTCCCCTGAGTACTGGGGTAGCCAGGCTGCCCCCGGGATATAGGGCATCGTGAAAGGCATGACCGCAGCAGCGGTGGCGCTGGCGGTGGCTGCGGCAGTGAAGCTCTCCTCCGTATCCGACATCCTTCTCCCCCCTAGTGGACCGTGGCCTACCTTGCGATGATCCTCTTCCGTAGGCCGCGGCTCCGCAGTGGATCGTCAGGGTTGAGGACCTTCCGTCGCGCTCCTGTGACGTCAGCGTCTGCTGGGCTCCTTCCAGGACCTTACGCGACGTCTGGACGTGAGGCGGGGTTTCAGTTCTCGCGCGCTTTTGGAGTCCACGCCCCTCTTCTTCCCGCGCGGCGTCTTCAAGATGGCGTCCAATGGCGGGAAAACTCCACGGAAGGCGGGAAGAAGGCTGAAAATGGCGCCGGATGGCGGGAATCTTCACCGATGGCGGGAAGGAAGCGGAAGATGGCGCCGGATGGCGGGAATCTTCACCACAGGTAAGTTTGAACAGTCTTTTTCAGGCACGCAGTACCCGGTGGTTGCGGGCACGAGATCCTGCCGACTACGCCAAAAGTTGACGCACCCCTGGGCCTGTGTCGCGCAGCGTTGCGCACGCGGGAGCTTACCCGGAGCCGGATCTGTTGAGGGTTGTAGTCTCGTGGCGGTGACCCGGTCCGTGCCCAGGGAGTCAGACTAAGTGGCGCTGTATTAGTGGTAAATGTTGGACGACTACGCCACCCGTTGAGTACAGCTAAGGAGCTGCTGCTGCAGGGCAGACCGCTGAGGCCGGTGGTAGGATTGTGCAGCGTGATAGTATCACCCCCAACGGGAGGGGTATGGCCTCAGGGCAGCCGACGTGGATGATGGGGGTAGCAGGAACCACTCAGAGACGGTACGGTGTAGTTCAGGGTCTTTACTGGTGACAACGATAGACCCTCCCGGAGTACTGGCTAGTGAACGGGGCCTGGTCAGTCCTTGAGCAGATGGGATCTCCCCTGGCCAGGCGGAGTTGTAGGCCTCCCAAACTAACTGTACTCTTCTGGCTACCTTGCTAGAGGCGGGTATAAGTAGCCCACGTCCCTGAGTGTACCGTGTGGTGCTCACCCGTATGGCCGGTGACTCGGGGCCTTCTAGTAGCTTCCGCTCCACGACGGCGGTGCTGGTCCCATGCGTGTGACCGTGCTTTCGGGTTTCTTGGCCAGAGGACCTGAAATCCCCTGCCTGACGGATTATGCTGCTGGGTAGGAGTTAGTCCCCACAGCCTCGGACTCCGGGTCCGGTAAGAAATCTTCTCAGTCAGGGCGAGCTCTGCAGCTGCCAGCCCCTGACTCTTTGTAACACTGCTCCCACAGAGCTCCTGTTGTTTCTTCCCATAGCTGCTTCTCTTCTCTGTCTCTACTTCTGGCATGGCCCAGGAGCTGGGCCCAGCCGGAGCCACAGCTCCCTGTCAGCCCTCCTGGCTGAACTCTCCCTCTGAAACTCCCTAACCCTGTCTCAGCCCCAGGTTTATATAGGGGAAGTTCTTCCCCTCCCAGGACTGGGCAGGAGGTGTGGCATGCATAGGATTCCTGACCAAGAGACCTCCCACCTGCTCTCAGACATAACATTGCTGTTACTGTGGAAACCAGACCCCTGGGGTGCCACAATAAACATTCACAATTATAAAAAATACATGTAACAAAAAACATGATTTAAACAATAGGTCATTTTCTGACAACTTTTAAAAGCAGTTTAAAACATAAAAAAAAAACTAATTAAACAAGCAAAGGGTATAGCCGCATCCACAAAAGAAGAAACTATTAAAATACTGTGGTGTCTATCACACATGATAAATGGCATTAAAAACAAAAACATTAAAATGTAACTATTGCTGCATTTTAACCTACAAAATGACTGCTTTAGTTTTTAAACTAATGCTCAGCAACAAAAAACAAGTCTCTAAACAAATCTATAATAAAAAGAGTTGGGTATCGCCGTAACCAGATTGACCCGTAGAATAATATTACCAGGCCATTTTGATTCCACAGTGAACTCTGTAAAAATGAAACCCAAGCAGCCATGTTTTTCCCCATTCTAACACTCAAATATTTTTTTTCGTTCACATTCAGTAGTTTATATGGAAATTTAAATGGCATCATATTAAACGACAAAAAGTCTCGCTAAAAACAAGCTTTTATTTTACTACAGTACAGACCAAAAGTTTGGACGCACCATCTCATTTAAAGATTTTTCTGTATTTTCCTGACTATGAAGATTGTACATTCACACTGAAGGCATCAAAACTATGAATTACCACATGTGGAATTATATACTTAACAAAAAAGTGTGAAACAACTGAAAATATGTCTTATATTCTAAGTTCTTCAAAGTAGCCACCTTTTGCTTTGATGACTGCTTTGCACACTCTTGGCATTCTCTTGATGAGCTTCAAGAGGTAGTCACCGGAAATGGTCTTCCCACAATCTTGAAGGAGTTCCCAGAGATGCTTAGCACTTGTTGGCCCTTTTGCCTTCACTCTGCGGTCCAGCTCACCCCAAACCATCTCGATTAGGTTCAGGTCTGGTGACTATGGAGGCCAGGTCATCTGGCGTAGCCCCCCATCACTCTCCTCCTTGGTCAAATAGCCATTACACAGCCTGGAGGTGTTTGGGGTCATTGTCCTGTTGAAAAATAAATGATGGTCCAACTAAACGCAAACCGGATGGAATAGCATGCCGCTGCAAGATGCTGTGGTAGCCATGCTGGTTCAGTATGCCTTCAATTTTGAATAAATCCCCAACAGTGTCACCAGCAAAGCCCCCCCACACCATCACACCTCCTCCTCCATGCTTCACGGTGGGAACCAGGCATGTAGAGTCCATCCGTTCACCTTTTCTGTGTCGCACAAAGACACGATGGTTGGAACCAAAGATCTCAAATTTGGACTGATCAGACCAAAGCACAGATTTCCACTGGTCTAATGTCCATTCCTTGTGTTCTTTAGCCCAAACAAGTCTCTTCTGCTTGTTGCCTGTCCTTAGCAGTGGTTTCCTGGCAGCTATTTTACCATGAAGGCCTGCTGCACAAAGTCTCCTCTTAACAGTTGTTGTAGAGATGTGTCTGCTGCTAGAACTCTGTGTGGCATTGACCTGGTCTCTAATCTGAGCTGCTGTTAACCTGCGATTTCTGAGGCTGGTGACTCGGATAAACTTATCCTCAGAAGCAGAGGTGACTCTTGGTCTTCCTTTCCTGGGGCGGTCCTCATGTGAGCCAGTTTCTTTGTAACGATTGATGGTTTTTGCAACTGCACTTGGGGACACTTTCAAAGTTTTCCCAATTTTTTGAACTGACTGACCTTCATTTCGTAAAGTAATGATGGTCGCTCGTTTTTTCTTTACTTAGAATTTGTATTATGGCAAGAAAAAAGCAGCTAACAGTCTATTCAGTAGGACTATCAGCTGTGTATCCACCAGACTTCTGCACAACACAACTGATGGTCCCAACCCCATTTATAAGGCAAGAAATCCCACTTATTAAACCTGACAGGGCACACCTGTGAAGTGAAAACCATTTCCGGTGACTACCTCTTGAAGCTCATCAAGAGAATGCCAAGAGTGTGCAAAGCAGTCATCAAAGCAAAAGGTGGCTACTTTGAAGAACCTAGAATATAAGACATATTTTCAGTTGTTTCACACTTTTTTGTTAAGTATATAATTCCACATGTGGTAATTCATAGTTTTGATGCCTTCAGTGTGAATGTACAATTTTCAAAGTCATGAAAATACAGAAAAATCTTTAAATGAGAAGGTGTGTCCAAACTTTTAGTCTGTACTGTATGTTGACAGAAAAGTAACGAAAAAGAAAACTTTCTTGAAAGTCAGGGGTGAAAAGCAGAAGATTTTTCCGGTGAAGTGAAAGTAAAGATTGGGAACAATATTACAACTGAAAATGTGACCGTCCTGAGAACGACATCCATCGCTGGGACTCCGCTCTTTCACCTTGGGGTCGGCTGTGGTTTTCCTTTAACTAGAAGAAGTCAGAAATCCCTGATGGAGCAGTCAGGACACAAAGTCCAAGGACCGACTCCATTCACAGGGACGCAGCGTGGTTAATATTAATACCATGAGAGGAAGCTTATCTTAAACATGTGCAGAATGAGTGCAAAATAAAACTGATAGCACAGAACGCTACAGAATAGTAACAGTGTATCACTGACGTAAATGGGATTTAAAGGGCCAGTGCGCACTGATAAAATTGCACCGTTTTGGATAAATAAAAGGCATTATTGACCCTTATTCCTTATGATGCAATCACACCCAAGAGCTGCATTCAAAATTCTGTTGATTTCTCTTGTACATGGGCTGTATTACAGAAATAACTACCCTGCATCTCATAATTCGGGCACAGACCTCATACACTTTATATATTTCTCTCTATACGATTTTAGCCAGTGAAACGTTGTAACGTTAAGTTTTCCTTTAAGTTGCTAAAAGCTTCTCTTGAGGAAGCGTAATTGCAGAGTGTGACATTCAGAGGAGGACAGCGGGGGTCACACGATGAACAGGTGCCCCCTGAAACGCAGCGGGAGAACAGGTGTATGGCGGAGGTCAACTGAGGCGAGGGGCACTCCAGATCTAATCACTAGAATACAGAAAGTCAAAGCTAAAAATACAGCAGCTCCTGTATATGTATCCATTCACATCTGTCTATGTATGGAATATTTATCTATTTATCTCATTTGTATCTTATATCTATTTGTCCCTCTCTGTCCATCTCTTATCATCTATCCCACATCTAATCTATGGCTGTCCCTGTTATCACAGGGAGTCAGTGAATAGGAATATTCTGCTTTCCCTGAGATCTTTCCACCCCTAAATATTTGATATAGTTTATAAGACAATCCCTCTGTGGATAAACAGCCGGGACTCCATACAGATACATTTTATGTGCACAGATACAGTGTATGACACCAATCTACCAGGACAGAGATTTATCTGCTGATGGATTTAGCTCACAAACTGTTTCTCAGACTGGATACAATTGTAACAAAGCCTCAGCTCTGAGAAGTGTTGGTGCGGTTTTGATGCGTTTTTTTTCCCCTTTGGCAAAACCTTCTATCTTGGCCAGAAACAAACATCGAAAAAGCAGGTTTTGCTGCGTTTTTCTGTGTTTTTTATCTGCATTTTTTTTTCAGTGTACATTGTCTCTTGTGCAGGCTGATAAAGTTTAGTGCATAAAAAAATAACCTGATTCAACTTCCTCAGGTTTTGGCAGCAAAACCTGATAGCTGCATTTTTTGCTGCATTTATGCAGCGTTTTTGCACTATCCAATGCTTTTTATGGGTGAAAACCGCTGCAAAACCGCTGAAAGAAGCGACATGTTACATTTTGAAAAAAAAAAACACAGCTCTTTGACAAAACAGTCAGGAAAAAAAAACTGTGTGCATGAGATTTCTGAAATCTCATAGACTTTGCTGGTTCTGTAAAACACAGCTGAAAATTTGCATAAAAAGTTGAAAAAAAAACACAAGGTGTGAACATAGCCTTAGGTCTGTAGGGGTTTTTAGACACATTCAGAGATTAATAGAAACGCAAAGTATATTAGATAGACTTTATTTCTATAAAACCCATACAAGAGGACAACTTGTTTGGGAGGAGATGTTGGGGGTGATGGTTTACATTCTTTCACGTAATTTCACCTTTAAATCTTGTTAATTATATCTCATCCGGATGATTCAGGAAACAATTAGGGACGTACAGGAAAAACTGGGTTACACAAGGATCCAACATGCCGGTGCCGGGCGCTCCTTCCATTATTCTGCATGGTTTCCACAACCCCCAGGGCCCCCAGAAAATCCTCAGCTGTTGTCAGGAATTTTGCTGAAGTAAAAGCTAAATTTAGTGCTTTTGAGTGTTTGTGTCCAAATTTGGGATCTCAGTGGCTGCAAGTGGTCAAGAAGTAAATCAGAGACTGCCTGAGGGGTTAATAAGGGGTTAATCAGTGGTTGAGATTTAACCCCAGTGACAGCTGGACGCAGGCAAACATCATTATTACAGATTCGCTAAAAGGAGAAGGCGTCTGTCACACGCAAAATGCAAATTAAATTACTTATCCCCTATAAAAATCCTATGAGCAGTTTACATTTTATTTTATATGAGGGAGGGCGCCTCGGTGCACCTTTGGGGTGGCCAACAGCTCAGTGCACCCTTGGCTACAATTTGCACATGTAGCACTTTACTTGATCTTGATTGACAGGACTCCGTTGCTCAGAGCGAGCGCTGCCTGAGCGCAATACGAGTTCCTTCGTGTGTAAATGGAGGAGCCCAGAAGCTCGCACAGTGTGTGGCAGCCGGCGCGCCCTGATCCCTAGATCTGCTCTTAGCCGCTTGCTCATTAAACTGCTGGAAGTATCAGTGTAGCAAGCGGCGGTCGCAGAAAAGAGCCATGGATAGAGCATGCCCGCACGCACACTGTGTCTGTGCCGCTGGGCTCCTCCAGTGTCAGTGGGCATACGGAAGAACGTGGATTGAGTTCAGGCAGCGCTCGCTCTGGGCAAGTGAGACCTGTCAATCAAGATCAAGGAAAGTGCTGGATCTGCAAATTGGAGGGTGTAAGTGTGGACCCTGGGGTGCACTGACGCGCCCTCATTAAAACGTGAAATAAAAGTAAATTTCTCTTTCACTAAAACACTAAATTGTATACTGCTTATATGATTTTTATAGGCTGAAGTTCCCTATATAAGTGATTATAGAGCACCTATCACCAGCCCGGGATGGGGTCTTTTTTATGAAATAACAGAGTGGGAAACCCCAGAATGATCATCATTCTAAATATCACCTATTAATAAAAGTGGTCAGAAGTTACCCTAAGGTACCCCGAAAGGGCGCAATTTTCTCGATCATCAGAGTTGTGAGATTCTGGTAAGCAGAATGGGATTTACAACCCCCCACAGTCTCCCCTCGCTGCGAAAGAGAGCGAGAAGTCCCTGTTTGCACTAACCAAGCGCTGCTGCAAACTTTACTGAGCTCCAATGATGCCACGGTTCAGCTTAGTAGAATAGGGGCTCGTTCACATGTCAGCTTTTCACATAGGTGTGTATCCATTCTTTTCACTGATTGCACTTGTATCTATGGTAGTCTGTGCAAAATCACAGAGACATGTTCCGTATTGATCCGAGTGTCGGATGTAAATCAGCAATGCAAGTCTATGGCTCAGTGAATAAATGTGACAGCACTCGGGTGCCATCCATCTGCTGTCTAATAGATAGGAGAAGGTGGAGAAACTTTTTTTTTTCCTCTAGAGTGAAAAACTGATCAAATTCTGCCCAAACGCAGATGAAAATCACTGATCAAATTTCATCTGTTTTTCTTGTCCATCAAAAAAAAGTAATTGATCCCCATTGAGGTGAGCGTCTTGGACTGTAGGCTTTTTATGCCTCCAAGTTGGACTCCTTCCCGTGGTGTTGTCACTGGAGCGGACCGACTCCCAGGAGACGTGACCTCACTTGTAAAGAGTTAAACTGGTGGAGCCACATGTCCAACATTCAGAAATCGTCCAAGAGCTTTTTCCCCTTCTTCATAGTTGACATTTTTTATTTAAGTCTGGTGGGATTAAATGTGCAGCCCCATATTCCTGCAGTGTATATAACCTTTACCACGCCGGGGCAGACACCTTGCAGATGTCATGTTTGCTCCACATTTCTATCGAAGGAGCTGCTCCAACCTGTACATCTTAATAATAATATTTTTTTTATTTTTATAGCGCCAACATATTCTGCAGCACTTTACAATTTTAGGTGGGACAATACAGAATAAGCATATCTCATATCAAAAGGAGTGAGGGTCCGGCTGCTCGCAAGCTTACAGTCTATGAGGAAATGGGGGAGACACAAAAGGTAGAATGTACATATATATTGTATAATGCAGCCTTGATATACTAAATAGGATAAATAATAATACATGGACTGGTCGCCTGCCAGTATGTGTGCAGTCCTGACCGAGGCTATTAAGTACATGGATGGTATGAACCTGAAAATGAAGAAGATTTTAATATGGGGGAAAACTGGGACAGACAGATAGCGTGTGTTGAGGTGATACGCCAGTCTAAAGAAATGGGTTTTTAGGGTCCACTTGAAACTGTGGGTATTGGGAATTAATCGAAATGTCCTGGGTAGTGCATTCCAAAGAATTGGCGCAGCACGTGAGAAATCTTGGAGACGGGAGTGGGAAGTTCGGATTATGGATCATTTTAGTTTTAGGTCATTAGCAGAACGGAGGGCACGTGTAGGGTGGTAGACTGAGACAAGGGAGGAGATGTAGGGGGGTACTGAATAGTCTCAGGCCTCAGAGTAAAAAGATCAGTAGAAAGGTCTTTGTACTGTCCCCTCATATACTTGTACATAGTAATAAGATCACCCCTAAGCCTTCTTTTTTCCACAGTAATTAACCCCAAGTGTAATAACCTGTCTTGGTATTGCAGACCCCCCCAGTCCTCTAATAACCTGTCTTGGTATTGCAGACCCCCCAGTCCTCTAATAACCTGTCTTGGTATTGCAGACCCCCCAGTCCTCTAATAACCTGTCTTGGTATTGCAGACCCCCCAGTCCTCTAATAACCTGTCTTGGTATTGCAGACCCCCCAGTCCTCTAATAACCTGTCTTGGTATTGCAGACCCCCGAGTCCTCTAATAACCTGTCTTGGTATTGCAGACCCCCCAGTCCTCTAATAACCTGTCTTGGTATTGCAGACCCCCCAGTCCTCTAATAACCTGTCTAGGTATTGCAGACCCCCCAGTCCTCTAATAACCTGTCTTGGTATTGCAGACCCCCCAGTCCTCTAATAACCTGTCTTGGTATTGTAGACCCCCCAGTCCTCTAATAACCTTGGTCGCTCTTCTCTGCACCCGCTCTAGTTCAGCTATGTCTTTCTTATACACCGGAGACCAGAACTGTACACAGTATTCCAACATCAATACTCAAGACCCCATAAATAAGATCACAGATCCCAAAATTCAGACCACAGATCAGACCCATTTTGGCACCTCGTTGGTCCTGAGCACAGCCCCATGCGATGTTGTGACCCATTGTCAAGACGTCATGTCTGGTGGTGCCTGGAGGATGGGTAAGTAATACAGACACTTACATTATGAATTAGACTTATAAGGAACTAATTATAGGAAAAAGTGGGTGGAGCATAACACAAGGGGTGGGGCATGACACCAGGGGTGGAGCATGACATCAGGGGTGGGGCATGACACCAGGGGTGGAGCATGACACCAGGGGCGGAGCATGACACCAGGGGTGGACCATGACACCAGGGGCGGAGCATAACACCAGGGGTGGAGCATGACACCAGGGGTGGGGCATGACACCAGGGGTGGAGCATGACACCAGGGGTGGAGCATGACATCAGGGGCGGGGCATGACACCAGGGGTGGAGCATGACACCAGGGGCGGAGCATGACACCAGGGGCGGAGCATGACACCAGGGGCGGAGCATGACACCAGGGGTGGACCATGACACCAGGGGCAGAGCATAACACCAGGGCTGGGACATGACACCAGGGGTGGGGCATGACACCAGGGGTGGAGCATGACACCAGGGGTGGAGCATGACATCAGGGGCGGGGCATGACACCAGGGGTGGAGCATGACACCAGGGGCGGAGCATGACACCAGGGGTGGACCATGACACCAGGGGTGGAGCATGACACCAGGGGTGGAGCATGACACCAGGGGCGGAGCATAACACCAGGGGTGGGACATGACACCAGGGGTGGAGCATGACACCAGGGGTGGAGCATGACACCAGGGGCGGAGCATGACACCAGGGGTGGACCATGACACCAGGGGCGGAGCATAACACCAGGGGTGGGACATGACACCAGGGGTGGGGCATGACACCAGGGGTGGAGCATGACACCAGGGGCGGAGCATAACACCAGGGGCGGGGCATGACACCAGGGGTGGGGCATGACACCAGGGGCAGGGCATGACACCAGGGGTGGGACATGACACCAGGGGTGGGGCATGACACCAGGGGTGGAGCATGACACCAGGGGCGGAGCATAACATCAGGGGCGGAGCATGACACCAGGGGTGGAGCATGACACCAGGGGCAGGGCATGACACCAGGGGCGGAGCATAACACCAGAATTCAGGCACCGCCCTCTTCTTGACACATGAAGAGGTTCTCCTATAAGTTTCTGTCATTTCCATTCATTCAGATGCAGTCACCATTACTGTGAGGACATTTCTCCATCAGTAGCTGGAACCTGCATGAATCCATCCTTTGTGGCCCCCAGCCATGTGTAGCTTTGTGGCCCCTTCTGCTCCCACCATCATCAGCGAGTATGGTGACCACAGATATCTGCTTTCTTCCTTCTTCCTTTCATCATAGTGATTTATATTGCCTCCGCGCTCCTCGGGGGCAGTCCCTTGGCAGTGATCAATCTACACCCACAAGTTTCCTTTAAGATTAGAGAAGAAACCTTATGGTTATTAAGTTCTGCTACATACATGCTTGACAGCTTATAGGAAAAACAAAAAAGCTAAATAATAGTATATAAAGTCTACAGGATGGTATATAATTATACAGTGCCATTGTATCAACCCACCGGTTAATCCAGAAAGTCTGATAATCCGGCATTGTAATATTGCCTTATTCTAGACTCTCTTGCCTTTACTAAAAATCTTCTGTAA
This sequence comes from Phyllobates terribilis, assembly GCF_046119375.1. Taxonomy (NCBI): domain Eukaryota; kingdom Metazoa; phylum Chordata; class Amphibia; order Anura; family Dendrobatidae; genus Phyllobates; species Phyllobates terribilis. Next base: position 180,012,103 of record NW_027362769.1, on the reverse strand, counting down.
CCTCTTTTATGATTATGAAATAATCCAAAATATCAGCTATTCTGCCATCTAGTAACCAACAAAATAAGAATTTTATTGTATTGTTGATGCTGTGGAATAACAGATTTTATACTGATCTGGCCCGGGTTCCCCGCATGGCACAGCAGGAGGTGGGGTTGGGGTGGGATACGTGGCGGATCCTCCTATCCCCCCACGATTATAAGGGCAGGTGGCTGAGAATTGTGTGAAGATCCCGCTCACTGGTCGGAGATCTGTAGGATCAGAATGTGCTCATGAGATCTTATCTAATTATAACCGGTCCCAAAATACCGTCTGCTGAGCGCTGCAGATTCCTCCGCACCGTGTCCTGGGTCCTCACTAACTGGATGTCTGTATGCAGCCGCCCAGTAACCAGAACCTGCTGCAGATGGATCACATGGCAGAAACACCGACCTCATCCCAGGCCGGACTGCAGGTTTCCTAAAGCTGGAGATACAGATGAGAGAGCTCCCAAATATACAAATACACACGAGGCTGCACCAAGCGTCAATGTCAGGGAGTCAGTCACTGCAAGACACATCCAGGCAGGCTGGGAGACCTGGGGTAAAAAGGATCAATTCTTATCTCCCTTATCAAATACTGTTGAGGAAAGGAAGGAGCAACCCACACATTAGATGGTCAGTCACTAATGATCCTAAGTGATAACCTGTATTATACTCCAGAGCTGCGCTCACTATTCTGCTGTTGCAGTCACTGTGTACATACATTACATTACTGATCCTGAGTTACACCCTGTATTATACTCCAGAGCTGCACTCAGTATTCTGCTGGTGCAGTCACTGTGTACATACATTACATTACTGATCCTGAGTTACATCCTGTATTATACTCCAGAGCTGCACTCACTATTCTGCTGGTGCAGTCACTGTGTACATACATTACATTACTGATCCTGAGTTACATCCTGTATTATACTCCAGAGCTGCACTCACTATTCTGCTGGTGGGGTCACTGTGTACATACATTACATTACTGATCCTGAGTTACATCCTGTATTATACCCCAGAGCTGCACTCACTATTCTGCTGGTGCAGTCACTGTGTACATACATTACATTACTGATCCTGAGTTACATCTTGTATTATACTCCTAAGCTGCACTCACTATTCTGCTGGTGCAGTCACCGTGTACATACATTACATTACTGATCCTGAGTTACATCCTGTATTATGCTCCAGAGCTGCACTCACTATTCTGCTGGTGCAGTCACTGTGTACATACATTACATTACTGATCCAGAGTTACATCCTGTATTATACTCCAGAGCTGCGCTCACTATTCTGCTGGTGCAGTTACTGTGTACATACATTACATTACTGATCCTGAGTTACCTCTTGTATTATACTCCAGAGCTGCACTCACTATTCTGCTGATGCAGTCACTGTGTACATACATTACATTACTGATCCTGAGTTACATCCTGTATTATACTCCAGAGCTGCACTCACTATTCTGCTGGTGCAGTCACTGTGTACATACATTACATTACTGATCCTGAGTTACATCCTGTATTATACTCCAGAGCTGCGCTCACTATTCTGCTGGTGCAGTCACTGTGTACATACATTACATTACTGATCCTGAGTTACCTCTTGTATTATACTCCAGAGCTGCACTCACTATTCTGCTGATGCAGTCACTGTGTACATACATTACATTACTGATCCTGAGTTACATCCTGTATTATACTCCAGAGCTGCACTCACTATTCTGCTGGTGCAGTCACTGTGTACATACATTACATTACTGATCCTGAGTTACATCCTGTATTATACTCCAGAGCTGCACTCACTATTCTGCTGGTGCAGTCACTGTGTACATACATTACATTACTGATCCTGAGTTACATCCTGTATTATACTCCAGAGCTGCACTCACTATTCTGCTGGTGCAGTCACTGTGTACATACATTACATTACTGATCCTGAGTTACATCCTGTATTATCCTCCAGAGCTGCACTCACTATTCTGCTGGTGCAGTCACTGTGTATATACATTACATTACTGATCCTGAGTTACATCCTGTATTATCCTCCAGAGCTGCTCTCACTATTCTGCTGGTGCAGTCACTGTGTACATACATTACATTACTGATCCTGAGTTACATCCTGTATTATACTCCAGAGCTGCACTCACTATTCTGCTGGTGCAGTCACTGTGTACATACATTACATTACTGATCCTGAGTTACATCCTGTATTATACTCCAGAGCTGCACTCACTATTCTGCTGGTGCAGTCACTGTGTACATACATTACATTACTGATCCTGAGTTACATCCTGTATTATACTCCAGAGCTGCGCTCACTATTCTGCTGGTGCAGTCACTGTGTACATACATTACATTACTGGTCCTGAGTTACCTCTTGTATTATACTCCAGAGCTGCACTCACTATTCTGCTGATGCAGTCACTGTGTACATACATTACATTACTGATCCTGAGTTACATCCTGTATTATACTCCAGAGCTGCACTCACTATTCTGCTGGTGCAGTCACTGTGTACATACATTACATTACTGACCCTGAGTTACATCCTGTATTATACTCCAGAGCTGCACTCACTATTCTGCTGGTGCAGTCACTGTGTACATACATTACATTACTGATCCTGAGTTACATCCTGTATTATCCTCCAGAGCTGCACTCACTATTCTGCTGGTGCAGTCCCTGTGTACATACATTACATTACTGATCCTGAGTTACCTCCTGTATTATACTTCAGAGCTGCACTCACTATTCTGCTGGTGCAGTCACTGTGTACATACATTACATTACTGATCCTGAGTTACATCCTGTATTATACTCCAGAGCTGCACTCACTATTCTGCTGGTGGAGTCACTGTGTACATACATTACATTACTTATCCTGAGTTACATCCTGTATTATACTCCAGAGCTGCACTCACTATTCTGCTGGTGCAGTCACTATGTACATACATTACATTACTGATCCTGAGTTACATCCTGTATTATACTCCAGAGCTGCACTCACTATTCTGCTGGTGCAGTCACTATGTACATACATTACATTACTTATCCTGAGTTACCTCCTGTATTATACTCCAGAGCTGCACTCACTATTCTGCTGGTGCAGTCACTGTGTACATACATTACATTACTGATCCTGGGTTACATTTTGTATTATACTCCAGAGCTGCGCTCACTGTATTGCTTTTGGTGTCTTTGTCCCTATGGCTGTGTCATTGCTGGAGATTTGTCCAATGTATCACATCCACGGAGCTCACACTTATATTACATACCTCCCTGTTATATCACACATACAATGGAGCTATGATGTAATGGGACTTACTCCTATGATCAACGTACAATAACCGGGTTTCACAATTTGGTCGTTCCTGATCTTGTATTTTATCCTTTTTACTTATTAATAGGAATTATTGAATGTAACAATTTGAAGTTGTCATAGCAACCAAACAGCTACAACTAGATACAATAATTAAAGTGCGCCACACCGATAACGCTCTCGGCTCATTGGCTGTTTTGCTTCCAGTTAACGTCTGGATGTTTGAAAAGAGACTAAAAATGATTTATTCTTATTCTCTCTCATCTCTAGATTTTTCCATTGTTGCCGAATCTGAGATTTTACAGAACAGGAGACCAAAGCGTCCAGTCCTGGAAAATAAACAGATGTAAAGAGTGAATGTATACCAGACAGAAGACCTTCACTGAGGGTCGAGGTCTCAGGATTGTAGAGATTCCTCCTTGTGGAGCATTATCCCTTTAAATTAGTAACTTTCATAATCGCTCTATCATCATACTGCACAATTTCACCAGCTTGGGAGGTGATAGTGGCCCCCTGACCTCTCGGGCCCCTGTGCGGTTGCCCAGGTTGCCCCAATGAAATATCCGTCCCTGGCTATATTACGGTCTGTCATTCAGGACTGTAGGAAAGTTGGGTGACTTTTCTTTTTGGAGTTTACATGTTGATTAAGAGCTAAAAAGCTAAGAAGGATTAAAATGGGATATTTAACGTTCCTAAACGTTTTGCATCAAGTTTACAACTTTCCATAGCAGAGAACTTCTTGAACTTGGATCTGGGTCCTCAAGGGACACAAAGGTCTCTCTGCCACATCCATGGTTGTGATGAAAGGCTAAAAACGCTGTGTGCACATGACCGAATTCAATCCAAAGTGCAACAATTTTCACATAAAGAACCCATGATGACGTCCTTCTGTACATTAAATATCATCCAGCTGGAATGTAGCGCCACCTAGTGGCCACATCATCAACTGGCCCAGCTGGTGTAAGGTCAATGTCACTTGCAAGGAATTTGATGGGTCTCTTGGTAAATCCATTTAGATTTAAAATATCTCTGTTTTTTTGGCTGTTGCAAAACTACAACTCCCAGCATGCCATGAGCTAGCAGCTTGTCTGATGTCAATAGCAGATCACTGCATTCCTCTAGGACTGGGGACAGCAGCTGTCGGGTCCCATGGTTCTCGTCAGGACATTTTCTTTCTGGCCTTGGTTTACATTCTCAGCGTCATTTGATTCATCGAGAGCCGTGAAAGTTTACGATTCCGAGATTAAATGTGAAGATCAAACAACCTATAGTGACAGCGCCGCGCCGGGCCTCAATGTATACAAGGGTCAGAACATTACCATATAGGCGCATGCTGCAGCGAGCACAGGCCGGGGCACGGTGCAAGAGAAATTATCTTTGCTGTCAAACATGATCCGGAGATTTATCCACAGTGTTATGAGATACATGAATTTATGAGCAGTGAACATCAGGGGAATTTTTGCAGGACTTTAATAAATGTGGCACCTTCTCTGTGTGCCACCATATCGCTAACTTATATGAATGGTGGTCGGCCCCAGTGACTTTCTGTACACGAGTGATAGATGCGTCAGTGTTCTCTAATGACTTTGTACATTAGCAATCCTGTGCATTGTGTATGCTTGTAATGTTATCTGCTGTCAGAAGATGGCACTGTGGCACAACAACCTATAAAACAGCTGCATTCAGGAAGTGAGTCACTGTGTGGCTCAGACCACATGGCAGGTGGCGAGCCCCCATACTGGGGATATGGTAGAGCCGAGCTCCTCAGGGAGCGACCACCAACCCCCGTACTGGGGATGTGGTGGAGCCGAGCTCCTCAGGGAGCGGCCCCCCATACTAGGGATGTGGTGGAGCCGAGCTCCTCAGGGAGCGCCCCCCACCCCGTACTGGGGGATGTGGTGGAGCCGAGCTCCTCAGGGAGCGCCCCCCACCCCGTACTGGGGGATGTGGTGGAGCCAAGCTCCTCAGGGAGCGCCCCCACCCCGTACTGGGGGATGTGGTGGAGCCAAGCTCCTCAGGGAGCGCCCCCCACCCCGTACTGGGGATCTGGTGGAGCCAAGCTCCTCAGGGAGCGGCCCCCACCCGGACTGGGGCTGTGGTGGAGCCAAGCTCCTCAGGGAGCGGCCCCCACCCGTACTGGGGATGTGGTGGAGCTCCTGTGCGATGCATCTGATGAGATGGTGAGTATGGTGCAATCAGACAGCAGACAAGAGACGCCGGCTGCAAAATATAAAATCTTTCTTAATCTTTGGAGGGTCTTTACGCAGTTTAACTTCTGGAGACCCTAAACCAGCAGGCATGTGTGTGATAAATGCAGAGTATGGGGGATTTGTGTGGTTAGACAATGAGGCTTCCGACCCTGGAGGACAGATGATGAGACCTAGAATTGTGCGGAGCGTGGAATGATAAAGGACAAGGGTCCTGGATGGCATCCAGCAGGCGAAGGGGCCGTGGTCCTGCACCAGCACCGAGGTTGTTAGTGGACATTGCGACGCAAGAAGCATTGTGGTGCAGTGGCTGTGAGTAATGCTAAGGTTTGTCCAAAATAAAGTCATGAGAAATACTTAGTACACCCTCTGACTTCTATGGTTTTACATAGGAGATTAAAAAAAAAATAAAACAAAAAAAAAAAAACACCTGGTCCATAAAAAGTCTTAATTGTGTAAATCCAACCTCAGGTGTCGAACAGATTAATGAACCGTTGTATTTACCAAAAACGAGGCCAAAATGCAGACGTGGTTTGTGAAAATTAAGTACACCCTTAGGCATTAAAATGGTAATTACAGCCAAGTGCTGCTAATGAAATGCCCCTGATTAATTGTATAAAAGCAGAAGATTTGGTTGGTTAGGATTGTGTTAACACATTCCTGTTTAGAAGCATTCAGCAATCAGCAAAAACATCAGCAATGATCTTCGAGAAGTAATTGTTGCTGTCCACCGCTCTTGGAAGGATTGTAAGGCCACTTACAGACAATCTACAGTCAGAAAGATTATTCACAAGTAGGAAACATTCAGGACGGCTGATAATCTTCCCAAGAGCGGACGTCCCAGAAAATTCAGACTGCAATGCTGAGAGATATTGCCAAAGTAAAAAAGAGCTACAGCTCAGACTCTAAAGGCCTCAGCATGCTCAAGTTTATAACAGTACAATTAAAAGAAAAGTCTAAACATTTCTGGCTGGTTTGGAAGGTTTGACCAAAGTAGAGATGTTAGGCCATAATTCCCTGCGCCACATCTGGTGAAGACTAAACCCAACATATCAGAAAAAAACCTGATACTAATGGTCCAGCATGGTGGAGGAGGGGATGATTTTGGCTCGTTTGTAGTCCACAAACTAATCAAGTGTCAAATGTGAGGACATCTATACAAAAGCTAAAGCTTGGCCAAAGCTATGATACCGAGTAATGACCCCAAGGAGCATATCTGCATCAGAATGGCTGAAGAACAAGACTCCGGCAATGGCAGAAAGTCCAGACCCCAATAGAAGTGCTGCGACGGGAGCGGTGCAGAGACAAATGCCCACAAACTGCAATGTACTGAGCCAACGTAGTGACACGAGCGGCCAAAATCCTCCAGAACGAGGGGCGAAAAACAGATAAAGTCACAGAAAACCATTACTTCATGCTAAAGCTACAATCTGCTGATCTGCGGGGTGTACTTAATTTATCACACACAGCTTCTGAATTCTGGCCTTAATAGACATGAAAAAAGAGACACAAAGACACAATAAAGACACTTAGTCTGTATATAACCAGAAGTCGGCATTTACTGCGCTTTGTGAAAAGTAAAACACTGGAGTTGTGGGAATGACGTTGGTGCGGTTTGGAGTTCATCATTTCTTCTGCAGAAAGTTCCCAACAACAACAAGCGGAGGAGCATTGTGACCCCAAAACATTGTAATGGGCAGGAGACCGCCTCTCTGCCCCCAATTACCACGAAATGGCCCATGTTACACAGCAGCGTCTGAGAATATACAGAATGTACACAGCAAATAAAGCAATAAATATTCCTCCTTGTATACAAATGTATCAATACTAAAATCATCATAAACCTACAGCAAATAACAGGAAAGGGGCAATGACAGCAGAGTGTCCAGGGTCAGCGGCAGCGGAGGACTGGGGCATCACTGCAGAGTGTCCAGGGTCAGCGGCAGCGAGGACTGGTGCATCACCGCAGCAGGTCCAGGGTCAGCAAGGACTGGGGCATCACCGCAGCAGGTCCAGGGTCAGCGGCAGCAAGAACTGGGGCAATCACCGCAGCAGGTCCAGGGTCAGCGGCAGCAAGGACTGGGGCAATCACCACAGCATGTGGAGGGTCAGCGGCAGCAAGGACTGGGGCAATCACCACAGCATGTGGAGGGTCAGCGGCAGCAAGGACTGGGGCATCACTGCAGAGTGTCCAGGGTCAGCGGCAGCAAGGACTGGGGCATCACCACAGCATGTGGAGGGTCAGCGGCAGTAAGGACTGGGGCAATCACCGCAGAGCGTCCAGGGCCAGCAGCAGTAAGGACTGGGGCAATCACCGCAGCGCGTGCAGGGTCAGCGGCAGCATTTTCCAACTCCAGGAAGTAGAAGAGATTTCCCCGACTCCGAGACGTCTCAGATTGTCCCCGGTCTCCAGAGGACTCAGCTCCTGAGATTATCAGATATTGGGGCGATCACAGAACAGCAAAAGGTTCACAGCAAATATTCACCAAGTGCAAAAAAACAGTGAGGGAAAAAAAGCTGCATAAAAAAACAGCAATTATACAAGAAGAATCAGACGTGAAGCCACGTGAATTCCAGAACTGCAGCCTCAAGGTGAGGAGGCCGAGCCCGACCACCACTGAGCACCATCAGGTTCATATATGTGAAGGTGGGATATCTGCAGAAAATGCTGATCTGGCCCCAGTCCTCGCTGCCTGATCATTCTGCACAGTGTCTGTATCAGGGTATAATTCCCCATGAATTGACAGGCAGCAATTAAAGTACTCAATATATAAAACAGAATCACTGAGATGATCAATCACAAAAAAGGAAAAAAAGGGGAATTAAATAGAACCGTTTAGATCCTGGACCAAAAATAATAAAAAAAAAATCTATATTGAACAAAGCAACATTATGGGAAGGGGCGAAGCAAAGCGGCAAGATCCGGTCACATATACAAGGCGCTGCGCAGGCGCCGGGGTACTAACCCGCTCCTACAGATGCAGCAGAGTCGTCTGGTACAGCCACTATAGTGTCAGCTGTAGATTACCACTTACGAAAAATAAAAAAGCAAAAAACAAAACAAAACATCCCAAATATTTATGGGACGGTGGTACACATGGAACTTTTTAAAAAGCCGCCAATGTTAAAAGCACAACAAATATCTGGGATTACCAAAGACGCACCCACAATGGCAGACAACAAAAAAAAAAAAAAATAGGCACAACAAAAGAATTTGGTACAAAACTCAAACAGCCAAGTTAATGTCCGCTACTTTATTAAATGCCATAGTCCTCCGTGTAAAATAAGAGGTGTATGCGCCCCCCAGTGTCAGCGAGGTCTGCGCTCACATGACATTATGTTCATCGCTGGTCCAAAATATTAAAGGCTGCAGCCAATCAGGGGCCACAGATTATGTTACGTGACTGGCAGCGTCGCTGGAATGGTGCAGGAGGAGAGTATGAGGATTTCTTATTTTTCTCGGAGGACTATGGTAATTAAGGAGGTTTTTCTTAGTGGTGGACAATCCTTATAAAACAGGAAAAACTAGAGAAAAAAATAGAGGCGTAAAACGCAAAAATTAATCAAACCCTAGGAATTATTACAAAGGGCACCGAAACTGCATGAACACAAATTCAGCACTGCTACATCAGTATCTCACTACTCTAGGAAAATATAATGCATATGCTCATGTCACAGCCAGAGCTGCATTCACAAAGCTGCCTTTTATTCCTGGCTTATCGTACAATGTCTGGGGTGAACACTACATCTGTTCCTTACAGTAGAGTATGTTCTGTATGGACAAACCATATTACCTTCTGGTCCAGGGTCTAATCTATGAGCTAGGAAATAGGCCAGCAGAATTGTGAGTGCTGCTCTGGAATTTTACGTAGAAGTAAAGGTTTTCCAGTTCTAATGGAATAAATCTTAATTGTAGAATGAGAAATTGGGTGTCTTTGGGTTTTTGTTCCTCAGCTTGATGTCAGTGAATGGAAACATTATCCAGAGACTGCACAGATCCAATACTGCAGAATTGTATCCAATGTGGAAAATCCTCAAGGCGGCGATCATCAATCTGAGAACAAACCCTCAGCTGTGAGAAGTTTTAGGCCGTACAGGTGTTCGATATAAAGAATGTTCTTATTCACTTGACAGCGAGCGGAGGACTCATACTTTGTTGCTATTTTTTCACCATTTACATTAGAAAGTTACAGAACATCTTCTCTTAATCATGAAGCCTGATCAGATTTTACGTATTGTATAAGTCTCCGCAGGGTTTATTAAAGTTGTGGTTTTACGAAATTATCGCAAGAGCAGTTTTGTCTTGTTGTGGCGGCACCGACACATTTCATGGTAAATGCAATAACTTGATTGCACAGTCTGAATAATCCCCAGCGCTGCAAACATAAGAGATTTAATATTAAAAGGCACCAGGGGCGAACACCAGGCGAAAAGGGCCCCCCCCTGCCGGACACCGCGGATCGCTGCACTCGCCATCTCCATCGTCCCACTAAAAATTAATGGAGTGAGGTGTGCACGCTCGACCGTCACTCCACGAGGAAGGGGCGCTCCAGAGCCCCATTTTTTTGGGATTCCTGGAGGCCTCTGCGGTCGGACCCCCAGGCATCAGGAAGTTCTCCCCCCATCCTATAGAGAAGTGCCGACTTCACATCCTTGGCTGCAAGGTGCCGAGTGCAAGCACAACAATCTCCAACTTCTAAGAAGGCGAGATGTCCACCTCTGAAAGGCACATATTATAGCCCGGAGACCCCCTCCCTCCTGTATGCCCCCCACCTCTGCGATCATACCAGCGTCCTTCTCATTGGTCGGTTGTGTACTGCATGGGAACGCAAGTATTGGGGCGGCAATGGACGACAGCACGAATGCTGCATCTGCTGAGCGCCTACATAAGAAACCCTTACCTACCACCCACGGGCTGCATTCAGCCCCCCTCACAGCCAGGCTGCCCCCATATTACCCCGAAGTCACTACTGACCACCAGCAGGACTAAATACAAATCCTCGGTCTATTCTGTCTGTTGTGGCTAGAAGAAATAAAAAAAAAAAAAAATTGGTGCAGGAAGGAATGTGGAGATACAGCACAAAAGGGGACATAGGACGGCAGCCATCTTTCCCCAATTCCTCATTCAAGGTGACACAAACTGGAGGACATTCAGCTTCTCAAGAAATAGAAATGGTTAACGGAAAACGTTCCCTCTTGTCACTGGGAAAAGCCCCTATTGGCAGAAATGCTTCAAACAGGACTGAAAATGGCAGAAGTTGCATAAAAATTTTGAAACTTTCCAAAAGTATTTTATGACAGTTTTCTAGTATAAAAGTTTTCGGAGCCTTTGATTCAATTTCTCACCATTCAAGGCTGTAGCTTGATTTTGCTGGATACAAGACTGATACATTGTAACAAACCATCAGCATAGGAGAACGATGAACGCTGCTAATGGTCAAAGGAGTTTGGTTCTCTTTTGGGGACATTTTTTAAGTGCATGAATTTGGGGCTAAAAATAATGTTTGTACCCTTTACCTTCTATTTAATTATTTTTTATGAGACCCAATTGCAAAAGTGATCTTTTTTTTAGCCTAAAATACATCCATAGTAAAAAAAAAAAAAAAAGAAGCAGAGTTTCCAAAGGCAAAGGTGCACAACCCCTTTAAGTCAAACGTCCAATAATAATGGCCCCAGATAAGATAGAAATGTAGCAAACCCTCAGCTGTATGAGGAGGATTAAAGATGTAGGGGAGGTTATAGCGTCTGTATATTTGGAAGTTGCAGAACTTTTCCTTATACTGGGGATTCAACTGTTAAAAATCTAATTTTGGGTAGAATCACAGTGAGATATTAAAACAAAATGTTCTGTGCAGGAATCTCGTGACCAGATGACGGAGAAGCGATGGGGCCCAATATCCAGGACGTGGGAGAACGCGCCCGGTTCATTTCCACCTTCGGGACGATTTCTCGTCTCCTCCGTACAGTACAAGGAAAGTGCAAGGCAGATTGGTGAATACGAGAACAAACGTCACAATCTCCTTCATATAAAAGCCTTAAAATATCTGAAGCCCAGATAAAATTAAAAAAAAAAAAAAAAAAAAAAAAAAGTAAAAAAATTCTCCTGATGGGAGTTGTAGTCCCCGATGGGCACAGCAGCTGGGGGCAGCAGGTCGGCCACGGTCCTTACTCACGGTCCGCGTAACATACATTGATGGCCCCCGCCGGGCACAGCAGTCCGTGAGTTTTTGGGAGAACACTTTGTGTCTTCGGTGAAGTCTTGATCTCAAATTTCTGGAGGAGCTGTAGGAAAAATGTCAGAGCGGCAGAAATTAGGGGTCTTTTTTACCTAATCAGTCTGAAATTCTACAACAATCATTTTATAATATATCAGATCTTCATTTTACCGATACAGAACCCCCGACCCTGAATGGTTATAGCATTAAAAGGGTATTCCCGGAATCCAAAATGTATCCCCTTCCATGGGATGCAATATAACTTATCACTAGGACCCCCAATAATCCTAGAATGGACTTCTGCAGAGCAGCATCTTGTATGGCACAGAAGTGAGTGCACGACCTCTGCTCCATTCCCCCCCCCCCCCCAAAAAAAAAAAAAGGCACCACCCAAAAAAAGAAAATCGCTGCATGATCACTCGGATTGCACTCAGCCAAGTTAATGAGTCTGTGGGAAACATCGGACTGCACTCTGATGACATCTGAGTGCAGTCTGATTTCTGCGTACTCACAGAATGGAGACGCTCCCCCCCCCCCCCTATCTTCTCCTCATCTGAGAGAATTGGATCACACTGTGCTCGCTTTATCAGAGCGTGTTTAGCATAATTGCCTCAATTCTGTTGGATGAGAGAATCTACGGCCGTATACACCTGCCCTAATAGTGGATCATTTTGCAATCAGGGAATACCTCTTTAAATGGTAAGATTCTGGTTTCCTGCAGACATTGCTAGGGAAAGCTCACTGAAGATTGGTATATAATATTTTGTGATCTCCCCCTGCTGGTGACTGGAAGAAGTGACGGGGCAATGTGATCTTTACGCATCATCTCAAAAACAATTGTAGTGATGCGCAGACGTGCTAGGGGTTATCCGAGCACAGAGTATTTTCAGCATGCTCACGTCGCCGCAGCTGCAGGTCTCACAGCTGTTAGACGCAGCGCATGCAGAGATTGCCTGTTTGTCAGGCAATCTCTGCATGTCTTGTTGCAGTCATACAGCTGCGAATCGTGCAGCCACAGCAACGTGAACATATTTTGCGAGCACGCTGAAGATACTCGGTTAGGACTCGAGTGTGCTCGGATAACACCTTATTCTTAGCATGTTCGCGCATTACTAATCAATTGTCTTAAAGATGATGACTGGTTTGAAGAAAAGTTTAAAAATTAGGGTCTTATGAACATGCACCAATCATGAGGGTCCGGCTGCCAAAGGAAAAAAAAAAAAACACAGACTTTGTTATGGAGAAAACCTTGAATGTCATTCACCATATTCCCTGCATGGCATCATTTAAAGCCCTGGCACCATTAACCCTTCAGACCACGGCACCATGCCAGGCTCAGTCCTCGGGTAATAAAGGCACCAGATAACGTACGCGGGGGCCAACATGCTGATGGTGTCCCATTCCCAGCACTGGCGGCCAGCAGGGTTACCTGTATCAGCGCCAGGTGAATCTCCAGCTCGGCCAGCCTCTTCCCAATGCAGCTGCGGATCCCGTAGCCAAAGGGAATGGAGCCAAAGTTCTCCACTCGGTCCAGGTGGCCGTGCCGCAACCAGCGGGCGGGCCGGAACTCTTCTGCCGCCGAGAAGTAGTCCTCGTCATAGGAGGTGGAATAATGGCAGAGCGCCAGCTGGGTCTGCAACACACAGGACAAGTCTGACTACAGAGAAGCACGAGAACTGCCCCGACGGGCAAAAAGAATATTCACTGGAGCGATAAGGGGTTCAGGTCACAAAGGTCAACCCCTGCAGACCGTCAACCCCTGCAGACAGTCAACCCCTGCAGACAGTCAACCCCTGCAGACAGTCAACCCCTGCAGACAGTCAACCCCTGCCGGATAATAAACTTCATGAAGATGTTGAGGGAATGAAACATGACCTGTGCTTGCTGTCAGGGAATGGAGGTTATCATATATATTATCACATATACCAGCACTCAGCTCGTCCTGTTATCAGCCAAAGACAGCTGTATCCAGTGCAGCCGCACAGATCTCTCTGGTGGTTTGTTACAGTGTATCAGTCCCAGAGGATTGTCCAGACCTTCTACAAAGAGCAGGACGCGCCAGGACCTCCAGTGCAGCAGGTCTGGACAATCCTCTGGGACGGATACATTGTATCACAGCTCCGGCTGTGTTCACACCTGGGTTTTTGCTCTATTTTATTAATGGATCAGGTTTCTCATGCTGCCTCCAGCTGTGATGTGAATAGAGCCCGGCAGGATTGTTCTATTCACTGACAGCAAACAAAACTCTTAAGAACTGAAGCAAAGTGACTTGTGGAGAGGATTCAGCTTCATTTACGGTAAAGTGGAAGAAGCCCTATTAGAATGCAGAGCGACACTCACTCCTTTAGGGATCAAATATCCCCCGATTACCAAGTCATCCTGGGTCACTCGGCCGTTCCCGGGTAAAACTGGAAATAATCTAATAAAAAAAATTAAAAAAAAAAAAAAAGTTACCAAACTTAAAAACAATAGACATCTTCTCCGGCACAATGTGAACATGTGGCTATATGGAGAGCGATTAGTGGCTACAACCAGACCATGTCTGACACTGCTTATCCCAAGGTGACACCATAAGATCCGCCAGTCCCCATAGACAATGCATAGTCAGCAGGATCCGCCAAGTAAAGTCTCAGACTATATGGAACAGGTGACCCTATAGATCCCAGGAACGAATGCAGAGACACATAGGTGCCCGGAGCTTAATGGAATGGACTGTATACAGGTAACGCACCTACACAACAATAGGTGAAGCCATGGCAACCCGTGTGGAAAAACCTCCATACTTTACACTGCAATGGAAACAAGTGTGTGGAAAAGTCTCTTTCCCCAGATGAAGCTACTTTAAGCAGCGATACGTAGGGGGCATATTTCCATTGACATCTCTATATGGCACCGCTTTAGGATCCCATATTTTCTGGTCTGAATTCCATTAGTAGTTGTGATATCTTCCCAGATTGCTTTTTCTTCTTTACCATTTATTACATTTGCACTTTATCGTTTTGTACTGTGATACACTCTTATCTTTGTATATGAACTTTCGGGGCCACTTCAGGCATTTCCCACAAATACATTTTAGGATATTATATTAGACCTATAAATGTCACCTGGTGCCCAACCCCTCACCTGAGCGTCTCCTTCAGCACGGCTCTGACTAGCGGCAGCCTGGGGACGTCCTCCGCGCTCGGCACCACGTCCTTTCCCAGGTTCTTCACTATCTCATTGTAGACTGATTGCTGGATCTGAGGGTTCTTGGCCAGTAGGAAGGTCGCCCAAGAAAGAGTAAAGGAGGTCTGAAGAACGAGGAGCAAAAAGGGGACAAGTGGATGAGAAACTGCACCTCCATGATCTGCCCTTCCCCCCCCCCGACACCATGGTGAAGAAACCCCCATTACCGTATCCACTCCTGCAAGAAGCATCTCGGTCATGTTGGCGTAGAGTTCCTCCAGAGACAGCTCCTTACTGATCAGTAGAGACGTCAGGAGACCCCCTTTAACTTCCTCCCCCTTCTGCAGCTGAGCTTCAATCTCCCGCAGCTTGTTATCCACATGAATTTGGCCTAGAGATTTAAAAAAAAAAAAAAAAAAAAAAAACCTGAAAAATAAATAAAAAACAGACGGATAATTAATGAAGATGTTCCGTTCTTACTAAATTTGAAGAGTCCATCCCAGGAGCGGCAGAACTCCTCCCAGGGTCGAGGGATGAACGGGCGCAGCCACTTTGGTATGGCTCCGGCGTACATGGTGGTCTTAAACATGCTGAACATCAGCTCCAGCGCTTCGATGTACTCCAGGGTCTGCTTGGGGACGTCGTTGTCCAGGCAGCCGAGCCGGCACTCGTACAATATGGTGGCCACAGCTGGAGGAGCAGAGCGCAGGGAAATCAGGACATTAACAAAGAACAATTACAAAAGTTTTTTGGAAATCGAAAGAGTTTCTAATCTTCTAGGAGGAGGTGCGAGGTCATGGAGGATCTACCTTCCATGGAATACTTGAAGTAAAGGTCATTGACGTTGGTCACAGTTTCTCCATCATCTTCTTGAGAACGAAGGAATCGGATCCTCTTGATCAAAGAAACGACAACTTCATTTACTCCCCCGGAATAAACAACCACGTCTCTAGGCCGTAGGATTTTCTGACGGAGAACACTCCGCATAGCGAGCCACTTCTTACCTTCCCTGCAGAGACAAACGTTGAAAATAATGAGTAACACAGCGTTGTGCAAAAGTCTTAGGCAGATTAGGAAAACCTGCTGCAGAGTCAGAAGATTCCAGAAATAGAAGAATAGTATAATATTATATATTATTATTATTTAGCAAAATGCAAAGTGAAATGAAAAATGTGAAATTTAAGTCCCATCAGTATCTGGTGACCGCCCGTCGCCTCCCGTCATCAGTATCTGGTGACCGCCCGTCGCCTGTATGAGGCTTGTGCGGATGCTTCTGTCTCTCCATGTGATCCCAGACAGATGGGATGATGTGAGATCAGGGCTCAGTGGAGCCGGATCATCATCACCTCCAGGACTCCTCGTTCTTCATGCCTCGATGTTTGGGGTCGTTATGTTTTCCTGTGTACTTGAGGCTCTAGACCTCGTTTTCATGTAGGAGGTTTGTATTTTGGCTGCAATTATCCCATGAAGACGACTTCTGGCCAGACTTCTCTAAAAAAGTAAAAGTATGTGGCTGTTCCCAATGGCTGCTGCCAGTTCTGAGCTGATGGCACTGCTAGAATCTACAGATATTAGAGGAAAGTTACATTATGCGTCTTTCATCTGCGGCACTAAGTTTCCTGGGCCGACCACCAAGTCTATGGTCCTCAATGTTAACCATTTCTTGGAGCTTTTTTTTTTTTTTTTTTTTGAAAAAGTTTGAACAGCATGTCGTGAAACTCCAGTCTGCCGGGAAATCTTTGCCTGGGAGAGACCTGGCTGATGCAGTATAACTACCCGGTGTGTCATTGCTGTGCTCAGTCTTGTCATGGTTTATGTCCTGTGACATGAAGCTATATTTCACAACCTCACCTTTATTAGCAAAGTTTGGCTGCTCCACACCCAGTTTACAACTTCCTACACAGCTGTTCCTGTTTCAGTTAATGACTAATTCAACCTACATTTTAAATGAAATGATTATCACCACCTGTTAGAATTGGTTACTCATACACCTGACTATAATCCTACAAAAACCCTGACTGTACAAGAGACAAGGAGGCGGCGGGCGGTCACCAGACACTGATGATGGAGGGAATCTCCTGTATATAATTCTATATGTGCAGCTGGTATAACCTGGGCATCTCCTGTATATAATTGTATATGTACAGCTGGTATAACCTGGGCATCTCCTGTATATAATTCTATATGTACAGCTGGCATAACCTGGGCATCTCCTGTATATAATTCTATATATACAGCTGGTATAACCTGGGCATCTCCTGTATATAATTCTATATATACAGCTGGAATAACCTGGGTACCTCCTGTATATAATTATATATATACAGCTGGTATAACCTGGGCATCTCCTGTATATAATTATATATGTACAGCTGGCATAACCTGGGCATCTCCTGTATATAATTATATATATACAGCTGGTATAACCTGGACATCTCCTGTATATAATTATATATGTACAGCTGGCATAACCTGGGCATCTCCTGTATATAATTATATATATACAGCTGGTATAACCTGGGCATCTCCTGTATATAATTACATATATACAGCTGGTATAACCTGGGCATCTCCTGTGTATAATTGCTACTCACGCAGATATGAGACCGGTCGATCGTCCCCTCAGGTCCCGGTACTCCTGCCAGGACTCCATGTTCGCCCTCTGGGGGGCGTCTCTCTCAGCTCGTAGAACCTGAGCCACCATGTCTCTGTCCGCTATCGATACCACAAACTGGGGACCAAAGTGCGACTTGAAGATTCGGCCGTATTCCCGGATGTGCTTTTGCTGGAGGTGGAGGGAGGATGTGATGAATATTTGGTCTGTGACATTTTTCGCATTCATTTCCAGCAGATAAAACGTCATCCCATTCGCCCCTTCACATAACTCACATTTTAAATCCCCCCCCCCACTCCTCCCCCATCTCCATTACGTCTTATCAGAAATTATTTTCATATAGATCAGGAGAAACTGCAGGTTGTAGTTTGTGCAGCAGCAGGTCAGTGTGCAGACCCCCGCAGGGTGGGATCTCCCATCATCTATAGGAAACAGCGCAGAAGTGAAAAGTGACATCAGCCGGACACACAGACAACTCTGCTACATCACAGGAGCAATACAGTTCCTGAAAATTGCAACCAAAAGGTGCCGGGCCCATGCATCCCGCAGGCAACACCCCAGAAAACCAAGGTCAGAGATTACTTCTATCTTGGATGTTTAACAAGATAAGGCTTCCAAAATGCAAAAAATAATACACTGCTCAAAAAAATATAAAAGGGAACACTTAAACAACAGAATATGACTCCAAGTAAATGAAACTTCTGTGAAATCAAACTGTCCACTTAAGAAGCAACACTGATTGACAATCAATCTCACATGCTGTTGTGCAAATGGAATAGACAATAGATGGAAATTATTGGCAATTATCAAGACCCCCTCAATAAAGGAGTGGTTCTGCAGGTGGGGACCACAGACCACATCTCAGTACCAATGCTTTCTGGCTGATGTTTTGATCACTTTTTAATGTTGGTTGTGCTTTCACACTCGTGGTAGCATGAGACGGACTCTACAACCCACAGAAGTTGCTCAGGTAGTGCAGCTCATCCAGGATGGCACATCAATGCGAGCGGTGGCAAGAAGGTTTTCTGTGTCTGTCAGCACAGTGTCCAGAGGCTGGAGGTGCTACCAGGAGACAGGCCAGTACACCAGGAGATGTGGAGGGGGCCGTAGGAGGGCAACAACCCAGCAGCAGGACCGCTACCTCCGCCTTTGTGCAAGGAGGAACAGGAGGAGCACTGCCAGAGCCCTGCAAAATGACCTCCAGCAGGCCACAAATGTGCATGTGTCTGCACAAACGGTTAGAAACCGACTCCATGAGGGTGGTATGAGGGCCCGACGTCCACAGGTGGGGGTTGTGCTCACAGCCCAACACCGTGCAGGACGCTTGGCATTTGCTACAGAACAGCAGGATTGGCAAAGTTGCCACTGGCGCCCTGTGCTCTTCACAGATGAAAGCAGGTTCACACTGAGCACATGTGACAGACGTGACAGAGTCTGGAGACGCCGTGGAGAGCGATCTGCTGCCTGCAACCTCCTTCAGCATGACCGGTTTGGCAGTGGGTCCGTAATGGTGTGGGGTGGCATTTCTTTGGAGGGCCGCACAGCCCTCCATGTGCTCGCCAGAGGTAGCCTGACTGCCATTAGGTACCGAGATGAGATCCTCAGACCCCTTGTGAGACCATATGCTGGTGCGGTTGGCCCTGGGTTCCTCCTAATGCAGGACAATGCCAGACCTCATGTGGCTGGAGTGTGTCAGCAGTTCCTGTAAGATGAAGGCATTGAAGCTATGGACTGGCCGCCCGTTCCCCAGACCTGAATCCGATTGAGCACATCTGGGACATCGTGTCTCGCTCCATCCACCAACGTCACGTTGCACCACAGACTGTCCAGGAGTTGGCGGATGCTTTAGTCCAGGTCTGGGAGGAGATCCCACAGGAGACCATCCGCAACCTCATCAGGAGCATGCCCAGGCGTTGTAGGGAGGTCATACAGGCACGTGGAGGCCATACACAATACTCAGCCTCATCAGGAGCATGCCCAGGCGTTGTAGGGAGGTCATACAGGCACGTGGAGGCCACACACAATACTCAGCCTCATCAGGAGCATGCCCAGGCGTTGTAGGGAGGTCATACAGGCACGTGGAGGCCACACACAATACTCAGCCTCATCAGGAGCATGCCCAGGCGTTGTAGGGAGGTCATACAGGCACGTGGAGGCCACACACAATACTCAGCCTCATTGTGACTTGTTTTAAGGACATTACATCAGAGTTGGATCAGTCTGTAGTGTGTTTTTCCACTTTAATTTTGGGGGTGACTCCAAATCCAGGCCTCCATTGGTTAATAAATGTGATTTCCATTGATGATTTTTGTGTGATTTTGTTGTCAGCACATTCAGCTTTATACAGAACAAAGGATTCAATGAGAAGATTTCATTCATTCAGATCTAGGAGGGGGGATTTCAGTGTTCACTTTATTTTTTTGAGCAGTGTATTATAGAGAATCTATGGGGTATTGTCAAGAGGAAGATGAGAGACCCCAGAGCCAACAATGCAGACGAGCTGAAGGCTGCTATCAAAGCCACCTGGGCTTCCATAACCCCTCAGCAGCCACAGGCTGATCCCTCCATGCCACAGGCTGATCCCTCCATGCCACAGGCTGATCCCCTCCATGCCACAGGCTGATCCCCTCCATGCCACAGGCTGATCCCCTCCATGCCACAGGCTGATCCCCTCCATGCCACAGGCTGATCCCCTCCATGCCACATTGCCGCATTGATGCAGTAATTGATGCACAAGGAGCCGACCAAGTATTGAGGCATTTACTGAACAGACATTTCGGATTTTAAAATCATTTTTCAAGCTGTTATAAGATATTGTAATTTACTGAGATGACTTTAGTGTTTTCATTGGCTGTTAGGCTATGCGCCCACGTAGCAGATTTGATGCAGAGCGTTTTTGCCTCTCTGGCAGAAAAAAAAGCATGCAGATTTACATGCGTTTTTTCAAGCAGTTTGCCAAGAGATTTTAGCATCACTTGGAAAGTGCTTGACAAGTTGGTCACAATATATAAATCCATGGAACCGGCAACCGGCATGGATTTATAATGTGTGAACAACTGATGCTTTAAATGCAGCATCTATAGTAGTCTCCTCTTCATCCCGGGTACCACACGCACCGCGATTACGCTGCAAATTCGCGGCCATTGAATTTAATTGAAACACAGCAAATCCACATATACCTGCGGGTTTGCTGCATTTCAATGTTCCTCAATGGCCGCGAATTTGCAGCGTAATCGCGGTAGAAATGGTCATGCTGCATTTTGCAACGCAATGCGAATTCGGCGCACAAATTAGCGCATCATGTGCACAGCACGTCCGAATTCACATTGCTTTGCATGATAGACTGTTTTACAAGCGTTTTCGCGGCCGTAAGAACAGTACAAAAATGCTACGTGGGCACTTAGCCATAATCATCAACATTAACAGAAATAAAACACGTGAAATAGATCACTCTGTTTGAAACTCCTTATATAAACCAGGGGAGGAGTCCTGAGGAGATAATTTGCATATTCCCACTGCATTTTGGGGTAAGTGAAGAGTCTCCGCGAGCTCAAAGAACACTGGATTTTGGCTGTTGGAGCTGAAAAGAGGACATCGGTAAACCAGGGGAGGAGTCCTGAGGAGATAATTTGCATATTCCCACTGCATTTTGGGGCAAGTGAAGAGTCTCCGCGAGCTCAAAGAACACTGGATTTTGGCTGTTGGAGCTGAAAACAGGACATCGGTAAACCAGGGGAGGAGTCCTGAGGAGATAATTTGCATATTCCCACTGCATTTTGGGGTAAGTGAAGAGTCTCCGCGAGCTCAAAGAACACTGGATTTTGGCTGTTGGAGCTGAAAAGAGGACATCGGTAAACCGCGCGCCGGTAGGCGCGCGTATTTTGAAGCTTTTTTCACTGTTTTCAGAACATTAACAGTAAGAACATGGAAGAGTCCAGGAGCCATTTGGTGAGCTGCATATCCTGCTACATGTTCACAGACTTGCCAGTGGAAAAGCCAAACTTCACATGCCAGAAATGCAGCTTGTGTCCCTGTTGGAGGAAAAGTTGCGAAATCTAGAAGAGAGGTTAACTACCTTGAAAATCATTAAGGAAGGTGAAGAGTTCTTAGACAGAGCAGAATTATCTCTTCATGATTCAGAAAGAGAAGAAATTCGAACTGCACCTGACGAAACAGAGGAATGGAAGCCTGTGACCCACAGAAGCAGGAGGATCGAGAGGCAGTCAGCACCCATACTGCTCAGGAACCAGTACCAGGCTCTCACGCAGGAGAACCATGAAGAAATACAGCAAGATAAGACTTTGCCAGCAATGAATAACCTTGTAAGCCCTCAGAATCCTCCTGGATGGAGAAAGAAGAATGTTGTGAAGAAAAAACGGAGAGTGGTGGTCATGGGGGATTCCCTGCTAAGAGGAACAGAGGCCGCTATCTGCAGACCAGACATAACCTCAAGAGAAATGTGCTGTCTTCCAGGAGCAAAAATTAAAGATGTGTCTGACAGGATATCAAGACTCTTCAGACCTACAGATCACTACCCATTCCTGCTAATACATGTGGGGACAAATGACACCGCAAGAAAGGACCTGGAAACCATCTGCAGTGACTTTGAAGACTTAGGCAAGAAAGTGAAAGAATTGGGAGCGCAGGTGGTCTTCTCATCCATCCTCCCAGTGGATGGCCATGGAACAATGAGGTGGAATAAGATTCTACAGGTGAACAACTGGCTACGTCGATGGTGCCGTCAACAAGGATTTGGATTTCTGGATCACGGAATGAATTACCTATACGATGGACTACTTGCTAGAGATGGGGTGCACCTTACGAAGACTGGAAAACATGTATTTGGAAGTCGCCTTGCTACACTCATCAGAAGAGCTTTAAACTAGAACAATGTGGGAAGGGAAGCAAAAGGCCAGAAAAAGCCATACAGCTGACAAATACTATTGAGATCTCTGCTACTGGAAGTGGAAAGGAAGAACAAAGACAAAACAATTTAAATAATAAAAATATGGGAGGAAGAGAAACCAATCACAAACTAAAATGTTTTTATACAAATGCACAAAGCATGGGCAACAAACAAGGAGAATTGGAACTACTAATGCAGGAAAAGGAATATGATGTCATTGGAATCACTGAAACTTGGTGGGACGATACACATGATTGGAATAAAAGGCTAAAAGGATACAACTTATTTGCAAGAAACAGACTTGATAAACGAGGAGGAGGTGTTGCATTGTATGTTAGAAAAGCGAATATCTGCACAGAGATTGAAGCTTCAGAGACTGGGAGTTCTGTGGAAACTGTTTGGGTAAGAATACAAGGAGAGAACAACGGAAAGGACACCATTGTAGGCATTTACTACAGGCCACCTGGGCAAGCTGAAGATATGGATGAACTCTTAATGTATCAAATGACCAAGTTCTCCAAAAAATATGACGTAGTGGTCATGGGAGATTTCAACTATCCAGACATTTGTTGGGAATCTCTCTCAAGTAAAACTAACAGGTCAAGCAAATTCTTATCGTCTCTTGCTGACAACTTTATCTTCCAAAAGGTAGGGGAGAAAACAAGGGGATCTGCTACTTTGGATCTAATCCTTATAAACAGGGAGGAAATGGTTGAGGAGGTAAAGGTGGCTGGGACCCTAGGAGGCAGCGATCATGCTATTATAGAATTTTGGATAACTAGAGGAGGAAGACATGTGAAGACTCAGACTTCAAGGTTAGATTTTAGAAAGGCAGATTTTAAGAGACTCAGAAAGAGAATAGGAGGGATCCAATGGCTGGATGTCCTTAAGGACAAAAATGTCCAGGAAGGATGGGAAATTTTTAAAAATGAGATTCTCAAAGCACAATCGTTAACAATCCCGAAAAGTAGGAAGAATGGGAAGCATTTAAGGAAACCAGGATGGATGAACACAGAACTTAAACACATGCTAAAAAGAAAGAAAGAAATGTTTATCAAATGGAAAGAGGGAGGCATATCTAAAGAAGATTATAATGCAGTCTGCAGATCCTGCAGGGCACGTATCAGGTTAGCTAAAGCTGACAATGAATTAAGGCTTGCAAGAGATGTCAAAAGCAATAAAAAAGGATTTTGGGGATATGTCAAAAGTAAAAGAAAAGTCAAAGATGCTATAGGATTTTTACAGGATGAAAATGGAGAAATGGTAAGAGAGGATGTTGAGAAGGCCGAACTTTTTAATTCCTATTTTGCATCTGTTTTCTCTCAGAAAGAAAATGTAACATCAACTGATCTTCACTGTCCTTTTAAAGGAATAGAGGAATCCAAGTTATCTGTAAACAGAAAGATTATGAGGGAATATTTAGCTAACATAAATGAGTTCAAGTCTCCAGGTCCAGATGAATTACACCCCAGAGTACTGAAGGAGATCGTAGAAGAAATTTTAGAACCACTCTCCATAATCTTTGAAAATTCTTGGAGAACAGGAGAAGTCCCAGAAGACTGGAGAAGAGCAAATGTTGTTCCTATCTTCAAAAAGGGTAAGAAGGTGGACCCAGGGAACTATAGGCCGGTGAGTCTGACTTCTATACCAGGAAAGATCTTTGAACAAATTATTAAACAACATGTATGTAAGTACCTGGATAAGAATGAAGTGATTAACCAGAGTCAGCATGGGTTTGTAACTAACAAGTCATGTCAGACTAACTTAATTTCCTTCTATGACAGAATCACTGACTGGGTGGATCAGGGAAATGCTGTAGATATAGTATATCTTGACTTCAGCAAAGCATTTGACAAAGTATCTCACACCATCCTTATTGAAAAAATGACCAAGTATGCAATGGACCAGGCAACTGTTAGGTGGATTCATAACTGGCTTAGTGATCGGACTCAAAGGGTGGTTGTAAATGGCTTCACATCCAGCTGGATGAATGTCTCAAGTGGGGTACCACAGGGCTCCGTCCTGGGACCTGTATTGTTCAACATCTTTATCAATGATTTAGATGAAGGAATTGAGGGTAAACTGATTAAATTTGCTGATGACACAAAGCTAGGAGGGATAGCTAATACTAGAGAAGAGAGAGAGAGGATTCAAAAAGACCTAAATAAACTGGAGCAGTGGGCAGCAACCAACAGAATGGTTTTTAGCAGGGAAAAATGCAAAGTACTACATCTGGGCAATAAAAATGAAAAAAGCATATACAGAATGGGAGGAATAGAGCTAAGCAACAGTACATGTGAAAAAGACTTAGGTATACTAATAGATCATAGACTGAACATGAGTCAACAGTGTGATGCAGCAGCAAAAAAGGCAAATACAATTCTGGGATGTATTAACAGAAGCATACAGTCTAGATCACGTGAAGTCATTATCGGTCTTTACTCCTCTTTGGTCAGACCTCATCTGGAATACTGTGTACAGTTTTGGGCACCACATTTTAAAAAAGACATAGACAAACTGGAGCAAGTTCAGAGAAGAGCGACCAGAATGGTGACTGGTCTGCAAACCATGTCCTATGAGGAACGGTTGCAGGATTTGGGAATGTTTAGCTTGCAAAAAAGAAGACTGAGAGGAGACTTAATAGCTGTCTACAAATATGTCAAGGGCTGTCACATTGTAGAAGGATCATCTTTATTCTCATTTGCACAAGGAAAGACTAGAAGCAATGGAATGAAACTAAATGGGAGGAGACACAGATTAGATATTAGAAAAAACTTTTTGACAGGGTGATTAATGAGTGGAACAGGCGGCCACGAGAGGTGGTGAGTTCCCCTTCAATGGACGTCTTCAAACAGAGGCTGGACAGACATCTGTCTGAGATGGTTTAGTGAATCCTGCTTTGAGCAGGGGGTTGGACCAGATGACCCAGGAGGTCCCTTCCAACTCTACCATTCTATGATTCTATGATTCTATATAGAGTCATTACACTTTTTGTATTGAAGAACTGAAATAAAATAACTTTTTGATAATATTCTAATTTAGTGAGAAGCACCTGTATATATATTTATTTCTGTATGATGAACCCTGAAGTTTAAAATTATCCGTGTCTAATGGAAGGGTTATTAGGTTTAGATTATTGCCAGCAGTTAATAGTAAACTTTCCCAGATTTGTCGCTGTATTTTTCTGATTTCTTGAATCTTAATTCCCTGTATGAATCTTGGTAGCAGGATGCAGTTCACACTTATGTCCACCAGGAGGAACCCTCAGTCTAGGTTAGGATCCATTCTGCAGCTCCACAGGTGTGAAAAGTCCAGGTGGGTAGGATGGATGGATGGGTGTGAAGGGGAACGTGGGATGGACAAGGAAAGTTATTTCTGTGGCAGTAATAGATTAGAGAACCACAGGCAAGCTGCTTTCTGGTTTGTGGACTCATTCTTTCCAAAGTTGAGGTCCCGCTCCACCTCCTCAGATGCAGAAACTGTGTCATTACAGGACTTAGTAAATCTTATTAAACTTCCCGCCCCCCAAAAAAAAAAAAGTTTGTTTTCTGGCCCCAACTATCTAACTTTACATGGGTAATGTCTGAATAGGAAAACAAACTAATTGGGGTGGAATATGAATTTTGAAAAGTTGTATTTTACCTAGAAATTACATCTGTCAGTGACTAGAACTAGGACTGCAGAGAAGGCGATGGGGATTGGGGGGTTAGCGTCAATGGGCACAGCGATGGCGAAATTTCACACTCCGTGCCTGGTACAGCAGGATACGAGCAGACGTCATATTGGGGTGGGAGGATTTGTCCGCACAACTGAAGAATTTAATTTGTCCATTTCGTGAGGGGAATTGTGAAGATATTTTAGCGAGGCAGCTGCTTGGCTCCCGGCCCAGGAAACTGAACACTAAATGCGAGAGCGCAGAAATCGAGTCATTCCTGAATATTTCAGTTCTTTCTCTCGGATCCCTGCAGAAAAACAACACACCGTCAGATATTAAAGCTGCACGAGGCGCAATGGAGGAGTCCTGCAAGTTTCTAAACGCACCTGGGGACCCATTTATTATTGTATTTGTGCTTTTTTTTTGGGCATTTTTAGGCTATGTTCACACATCATGTTTTTTTCTGCAGCAAAACCTCATCTATTGCCAGGAGATTGTTTAGGATGTTTCTTGCATTTTTGCTTATTTTTTGGTGCATTTTTTTTTTTTTTTGAATGTCCTTTACCTCTTATATGCATGTATATAAAGTTGTGAAAAAAAATCTCATTCTGGTTTTGGCACCAAAAACGCTGAAAAACCTGACACCTGTGTTTCTTCAGAGTTTTTTTTCTCCACCAATTACTTCCAATGGGTGAAAAAAAAACCACTTAAAAAAAGAATGCAAAAAACATGCAAAGCACAAAATCCTGAACAAAAAAAAAACAAAAAACATGATGTGTACATGAGATTTCTGGAATCTCAGACTTTGCTGGTACTGCAAAATGCAGCTGAAAATTGGCATAAAAAAAAAAAAAAAAACACGAGTCAAAAAAAGCTGAAAAGAAACTTGATGTGTGAACATAGTCTAAGTCTCTTTTTGCCTAATTAAGCTTTTGATTTGGACCATTTTTTAATGAGGGTTTTTTTTAATATTTTTATGTTTGTCTTGTTTTATCAATTGAGACATATTAAAACGTCGGAAAAATTAGCACAAGCGTACGCAAGCCCCCCAGAGGTGAATTTATGAAAACCTGGAATTGTTGCAGAGATTTTGCTACTTTTTAAAGGGAATGTGAAACTTTTTGTGCTTAAAAAGTTGCAAAAAAGATTAAGGAGTAAAGGTAGTTTTAATTTCAATTTCATGAATGAATAGTACAAATGAAATTAACAACTTTGTAACAGATCTCATTGCAGAAATCAGTCTCCTTCTCCTGGATTGATCCTTCACTCTCAATTCCAGGGTAAAAATCAGTATTTGGTGAAGCCGGACTTTCCCATTTCTGAGATAGAAGGTAATAGTTGGTGCTTTTAAAATTCTATAGAGAAGGGAGGAGCTAGAGGCCAACGCGAACCTTCAGCTGCAAGTTCTCCTGAAATGACAGTAAGGCCACGGCTCCACTATCAGTATTTGGTCAGTATTTTTCTCAGGAGTGGGAGCCAAAACCAGGAGTGGGTGATAAATGCAGAATTGGTGACTTGTTTCTATTCTACCTTTTCTCTGATTGTTCCTCACCTGGTTTTGGCTGCAGCTCCTGAGAAAAAAATACTAACCGAATACTGACCAAATACTGATAGTGGGGCCGTGGCCTAACACTAACTTTTTTTTTTACCATAAAGCTAAACTTTTAACTTTCCTGTTAGGAGAATTTGCAGTAGGATGTCTGTGTTGCCTGTAGCTCCGGTCTCCTCTCTCTTCATAGAATTTTATGAGAACCAACTGTCATCTCTCTCAGTAATGGGAATATCTGGATACATTATAAAGTTTCTTATTTTTTCGAGTATTATTGATTAATAAAGTGTAAATTAAAACAACAGTTACTCTTTAAAGACAAAGCATTTGTGTTAAGCAATAGTGAAACAACAAGCGCCACTTAGAACTTGTCACAATGAATAATAAAATAAGGGACTTAAAATGCAATAATGTTTCAGTTCCTGTGTGTTTCATTTCACCATTTTCAACACTGATTGTTGCGGTCAGTGAATAAAAACATTAATGTTTCCCCTCTGAGGTTGAAGACCTGAAGAGAAGCACAGATGACGGTCCTTACAAAGGTCTCTAGTCTGTGCGCCAAACAGCCTGATCCTACTGGTAAGAAGTATCTGATACATTGTAACAAGTTTTCGGAACAAGAAAGATTTCCGCTGCTTATTTTACACATCGCCTGGATACAATTGACCCAAACCCACAGCTGTGAGAAATATTAGGCTACATTGTCCCAGCAACCACCGCACCCATCATCCTGCTGTAATCTAGGATAATTCCAGGCAAGTCAGTGATGAATGTGCAGGTACAGACAGGAGGCAGCGATCAGGTTACTGCAGAGCGGAGACCAAACACCTGTTCATGAAATGGAGGAGAACAAAGAAGAAGAGCAGCAGCCACCTGCCAGGACAGCCAGAGATGGTGCACCGCTGAGAAGCGTATCTCAGCCCGCCACCTGGGATACTGCCTGTCAGGTATCTGAGCCCATCACATGTATTTAGACTTATCATAATCCATATACATCTCAGCCCACAGACATCAACTCATCATCCACCCCCTCCTGGGCATCTCAGCCTGCAGGTTGTTCCCACATCCCCTGTCCCATGTATCTCAGCCCACAGGCATCACCCCCTCTCCCCCCTGACACTGGCCCAGGGGCCATCTCAGCCCGCAGGCATCACCCCCTCTCCCCCCTGACACTGGCCCAGGGGCCATCTCAGCCCGCAGGCATCACCCCCTCTCCCCCCTGACACTGGCCCAGGGGCCATCTCAGCCCGCAGGCATCACCCCCTCTCCCCCCTGACACTGGCCCAGGGGCCATCTCAGCCCGCAGGCATCACCCCCTCTCCCCCCTGACACTGGCCCAGGGGCCATCTCAGCCCGCAGGCATCACCCCCTCTCCCCCCTGACACTGGCCCAGGGGCCATCTCAGCCCGCAGGCATCACCCCCTCTCCCCCCTGACACTGGCCCAGGGGCCATCTCAGCCCGCAGGCATCACCCCCTCTCCCCCCTGACACTGGCCCAGGGGCTCCTCATGCTGTTGCTGTTATGCAGCTCTGTAGTTACAATGTGTCACTCTCTGTATATAAACACTGAGCGGCCACGCCCACTTCCAGTACTTTGCACATGAATGGGCGGGGCCTGCTGACAGCACCCACTGAGGCCACGCCCCTAGTTGTATAACTGCAGCTCAGAGCACGTGGAGCAGGAGAGGAAAGGGTTAACTGCAACTTCATTACAAGTGTTAACCCCTGCCGCTCCAGAAACCCCCAGCACCTGACCCCTGCAGGCAAAAAAAAAACAAAAAAAAAAAATACATTAACCCCTGTAGCACTGACATCTGATGTTGCCCCAAATCCCTCCTCCCCAGGAAGAAGCAATAAAGACCCACAGAAAGAGCTGCTTGAGACATGGACCCCCAAAACCAGTCCACATCCAGCGAGCACCTCTATAATACAAAATGCCCCAATACTGCAACCCAGAAACAACGCATGAGCCCCCCAATAACATAGAACCCCCAGGACAGAGCCCCTCAGTATCCCCCAACAACATAGAACCCCCAGGACAGAGCCCCTCAGTATCCCCCAATAACATAGAACCCCCAGGACAGAGCCCCTCAGTATCCCCCAATAACATAGAACCCCCAGGACAGAGCCCCTCAGTATCCCCCAACAACATAGAACCCCCAGGACAGAGCCCCTCAGTATCCCCCAATAACATAGAACCCCCAGGACAGAGCCCCTCAGTATCCCCCAATAACATAGAACCCCCAGGACAGAGCCCCTCAGTATCCCCCAATAACATAGAATCTCCAAGGACAGAGGCCCCCCAATATCCTTTAATATGAAGCCCCCAGGACTGAAAGCTTCCCAATATACAGAGCCTCCTAGTATACCCCCAACAATATGCTCCCCCTCCAGAACAGAGCCCTCCCCCCCAACATACAGACCCCATCATTATCCCCCAACATCTTGAAGCCCCCCCACAGAGCCCCTCAGAGCAGAGCTCCCCCCAGCATACCCCAGTATACAGAGCCCCCCAGTATGCGGAGCCCCCGTACCTGGATCTCATGGATGCGGCTGAACCCGTCTCTCCAGAAGAGCTCCAGCAGGTTGGTGAGGGTGCGGGGTCCGGGCATCTCCTTCAGGCTTCTCCCCAGCGCCTCCCCCCTGCTCAGCCCCCTTCTCTCAGCGCCCCCAGCCTCCTGCCTGACCGCCTGCCCTGCAGCCCCCAGCCTGGGGGTCCTGTGCACCCCCCTCCTGCAGAGCCCCCAGAGCTCGGTGTGCAGCAGCAGCCGCCCCCCCAGCAGAGCCGCCATCCTCTGCTCTGTCCTCTGTCCTGTCCTCTGCTCGGCTGCAGACTGCCCGGGCATCAGTTTACACCATTATTAAAGCCTCCCTCCCCCCCATCCCAGGAGGAAGGGGGTGGTCACAGGGCTGCAATCAATGGCTTCTTCATGGAAGTTTCCCCATCATGGGGACCCTCTGCCCAGGACCTCCAGCATTAGCCCCTCTCAGCGGGCACACAACTTCTCAATCACCGCCGATTTCTTGCATTAACCCCTTGAATCCTGGGGACTTTCTGATTCTTTTCTCTGTTTTGTTTTATTATTTGTTACAATTTATATATTTTTTTTTTATATGAAAAAAAAAACCAAAATCTCCGGAAAGGAAAAATCCTGAAAGGGTTAATGTGTGACCTTCCTGTGTGTGGGGGTCCGGGACCCTGTGCTCATATTGTGTCCCATGTTATGTATACACTGAACATATCGTGATATCACATGAGGTTTCCTGACAGATCCCGGCTCCATTGACTACTATTGTAGATGGTATAAACCAGCGCAGTATATGGGGGCAGAACCGACCGACAATGTCTGCCGGAGTCAGCCATAAATATCTGTTTAATCTCTGTTCACCGCGGTGCTTGAAAGTTTCATGAATTCTTCAGAATTATTTATTTTATGCATAAATTTGTCATAAAACTACATCAAATGTATCACACATCTGAGAAGTGCTGGAATCGGACACATCTGAGAAATGGTGTAGAAATCTTATTCCAGTCAGGGACCGGAGTAAGATTCTGGGGTCGAAGCTCGTCAAGAATTAGATGAGTTGTGGCCTCACATCCCCCCATCCCTCCTCCGTCCAGCTCCAGCTCTGCCAGAATTGGTGGAACTGGGCACAACTGGTGTGAATATGACACTTATTTCTTCTTCTGGTGCGTTGCATGGCCTATAAGTCTCCTCACACTGGCATGTCAGGCATGTTAGTCTCCACGAGGAGAGACGTTATCCCTTATACCTTGTTCTCTGGATGCTCCAGAGCCTCAGTTATTATTTTTACTGAGGAAAATTATCCAATGTCACGTCTGTGAGTTGCAAAATATGTGACCCCTTAAGAGTAACAGATTGTTTGAAGATGACATTGATTTGTATCAATCGGGTGAGAATCAGGCGACCAGAACACGGATCTGTTAAAGTTTGATCTTCACAGCACGAAGTGTAACACGAGCGGAAGACAGGAGACGTCTGCGGAGTCCGAAGAAGAGAGGAGGCTGGAGAACGCTCCAGAAGCATCTGACCCGGGTCACACACACGTGTCCTCTCCGCAGGCTTCACGGATACAACACGCTCCCATTATAATCTATAGCGCTGTTCACATGTCTGTGTTTTCTCATAGATTGTGGTGCGGATCCGTGCAAAACTCACAGAGACGTGTCCGTTTCTCTATGGTATGATCTATCTATGTTTTTTCTACAGCACAGATGAAAAGGGTCAATACAAGTCCATGGGTCCATCAAGCACCGGGGATGGCAACCATGGGCAATCCGTGGGTGATCCATGGGCAATCCATGTGTGATCCATGGGCAATCCGTGTGTGATGCATGGGCAATCCGTGTGTGATGCATGGGCAATCCGTGTGTGATGCATGGGCAATCCGTGTGTGATCCATGGGCAATCCGTGTGTGATCCATGGGCAATCCGTGTGTGATCCATGGGCAATCCGTGTGTGATGCATGGGCAATCCGTGTGTGATCCATGGGAAATCCGTGTGTGATGCATGGGCAATCCGTGTGTGATCCATCGGAAATCCGTGTGTGATGCATGGGCAATCCGTGTGTGATCCATGGGTAATCCGTGTGTGATCAATGTACAATCCGTGTACAATCCGTGTGTGATCCATGGGCAATCCGTGTGTCATCCATGTACTGTACAATCCGTGTGTGATCCATGTACAATCCATGTATGATCCATGTACAATTCGTGTACAATCCGTGTGTGATCCATGTACAATCCGTGTATCATCCATGTACAATCCGTGTGTCATCCATGTACTGTACAATCCATGTGTCATCCATGTACAATCCGTGTGTCATTCATGTACAATCCATGTGTGATCCATGTACAATCCGTGTATGATCCATGTACAATCCATGTATGATCCATGTACAATCCGTGTACAATCCGTGTGTGATCCATGTACAATCCGTGTGTCATCCATGTACTGTACAATCCGTGTGTCATCCATGTACAATCCGTGGGTCATCCATGTACAATCCGTGTGTGATCAATGTACAGTCCGTGTGTCATCCATGTGCGGTCCGTATATAATATTGTAAATTGTAGACGCTTTGTCATTTATTTATCCATGCGTGAAAATCACTGATGACTGATGGTAAAAACTACGGACACACCAACCATGTACTTATGACACAGATCCAAACACTGGTGACACCGGTACCATTTTTTCATGTACATATTTAAACACAGATGTGTGAATGAGGCCTAAAGAATTTATACTCCACAGTCAGATAAATTGTGTACAAATGGAGGAAAACTCACAGCCATTATTACTCTCCCCAGGAGCGGCCGGCCATCAAAGATCAGTCCAAGGAAAAAGTGGATAATAGTCTGCGAGGTCACAAAGGAACCCAAGGTACCGGTAATCGCTAAGCAACTAAAGGCCTCTGTCCTAATAGAGCCCTTCAGGAGACACTGAACAGTGGCGCGCAGGGCAGGATTACAAGGAGAAAGCCGCTGCTCTCACCTTCCCCCCGAGAAGTCGGCCATCAAAGATCAGTCCAAGGGAAAAGTGGATAATAGTCTGCGAGGTCACAAAGGAACCCAAGGTAACCGCTAAGCAACTATAGGCCTGTGTCCTAATAATGTTTATGAGTTGATCAGGAGACACTGAACAATGGTGCGCAGGGCAGGATTACAAGGAGAAAGCCGCTGCTCTCCAAAAGTAACATTGCTGCCCGACTGCAGTTTGCTGAAGATCACATAGACAAGCCAGAAGGAGATGGGAACAATGTTTTTTGAACGGATGAGATTAAAATGGAGATTTTTTTGGTATAAATTAGAAGCTTTATGTTTAGAGAAAGAAAAACCGTGCAGTCAGTGTAAAAACCTGCTACATCTGTGACACTCAGTGGCGGTAGATCCAGGGTTTGTGGCTGTTTTGATGCATCGGGTCCAGGACGGCGGCCATCACTGATGGAACAGTGAATTCTGAATATACCACAAATTCTAACGGAAAATGTTCCATCGTCTGTGCATGAAGTGAAACTCAGGAGGACGGGGGCATGAAGCAAAACGACGACCCAAAGCCACGAGTCGTTCTACAAAAGAAACAAGAATAATAAAGGAGAAGCTCTGGGAAGTCACAGTCCGGACCTTAATCCTATAGAAATGGTGTGGAAGTGTCTGACGTGAGCAGATCATGGGGGAAACCACCAAAATCACAGGTGAAGCTGTTTTGTACAGAGGAAATTGGATTGTAAGGGGTGCACGTGGTGTGGGGTGCATGCACGTGTCCTTATTCAGCAAAGTGTCCTATTCGACAAGTGTCTCTGACAGTCATTTCAATGGCAACTGACTAACGTCCATCCATGTCTTCTATCTTCACACAGGTATACAATCTCTGCTTGCTGTTTCTGTCATCTGTGTGGCACCCCCCTACATCTCTTCCCTCATCTCTGTTTATCGGCCTACCCGTTTTCTACCCTCTGCAAGCGACTTTCGACTAACATCCGCACTAATCCGTACCTCCCACTCCCGGCTTCAAGACTTCTCCCGAGCTGCACCTATTCTCTGGAATGCTCTACCCCAAGAAATTAGGATGAACCACAATTTACACAGTTTTAGGCGCTCCCTAAAACACATCTGTTTAGGGCGGCCTATCACGTTCCCTAATCAAAGTCCTTTTATATTCTTAGAGCCCATTCCTTATTTCTCCAAACATAAGTCTCCACCCAACCAAACAGCACTAGATACTGGCTGGTGATAAGCTCATGCAGCCTCTATCTATCCCTCATCCCCTCAAGATGGCTGGACCATCCTTGTAAATAAGCCATTGTACTTTGTGTCACCCCCACCTCATTGTAGATTGTAAGCTCTTAGGAGCAGGGTCGTCATTATTTTTGCTGTAATTATTGTATTGTCTTTAGCTATGTTACTTATGACTGTTGTACATGAACCTGTGAATTGTTAAGCGCTGCGGAATATGTTGGCGCTATATAAATAAAGATTATTATTATTATTATTAGAGGAAAGGGCTAAAATTCCTCCATCCGATGTGCAGGAATAATCAGCAATTACCGGAGACGATTAGATGTCGTTATGCTGCACATCAGATGCCGAGACCAAAGTGGTCACTTACTTTTACCACTCACAGACGTGATATTGGGTCACTTGTATTTATTAAAATGGGAACTATAAATCCTATTAATGCCCCCAATATACAGGTATTTCTCACAAAATTAGAATATCATCAAAAAGTTAATTTGTTTCAGTTCTTCAATTCAAAAAGTGAAACTCCTATATTATATAGAGTCATTACACACAGAGGGATCTATTATATAGAGTCATTACACGCAGAGGGATCTATTATATAGAGTCATTACACGCAGAGAGATCTATGATATAGAGTCATTACACACAGAGGGATCTATTATATAGAGTCATTACACACAGAGGGATCTATGATATAGAGTCATTACACGCAGAGGGATCTATTATATAGAGTCATTACACGCAGAGGGATCTATTATATAGAGTCATTACACGCAGAGGGATCTATTCTATAGAGTCATTACACGCAGAGGGATCTATTCTATAGAGTCATTACACACAGAGGGATCTATTCTATAGAGTCATTACACGCAGAGGGATCTATTCTATAGAGTCATTACACGCAGAGGGATCTATTATATAGAGTCATTACACGCAGAGGGATCTATTATATAGAGTCATTACACACAGAGGGATCTATTATATAGAGTCATTACACACAGAGGAATCTATTCTATAGAGTCATTACACACAGAGGGATCTATTCTATAGAGTCATTACACGCAGAGGGATCTATTCTATAGAATCATTACACGCAGAGGGATCTATTCTATAGAGTCATTACACGCAGAAGGATCTATTATATAGAGTCATTACACGCAGAGGGATCTATTATATAGAGTCATTACACACAGAGGGATCTATTATATAGAGTCATTACACACAGAGTGATCTATTATATAGAGTCATTACACACAGAGTGAATCATTATATAGAGTCATT
Organism: Phyllobates terribilis; assembly: GCF_046119375.1. NCBI lineage: Eukaryota > Metazoa > Chordata > Amphibia > Anura > Dendrobatidae > Phyllobates > Phyllobates terribilis. The sequence goes on along the minus strand of NW_027362769.1, from coordinate 179,976,397 downwards.
ACACGCAGAGGGATCTATTATATAGAGTCATTACACACAGAGTGATCTATTATATAGAGTCATTACACACAGAGTGAATCATTATATAGAGTCATTACACGCAGAGGGATCTATTATATAGAGTCATTACACACAGAGGGATCTATTATATAGAGTAATTACACACAGAGGGATCTATTATATACAGTCACTACACACAGAGGGATCTATTACATAGAGTCATTACACACAGAGTGATCTATTATATAGAGTCATTACACACAGAGGGATCAATTATATAGAGTAATTACACACAGAGGGATCTATTATATAGAGTCATTACACACAGAGGGATCTATTATATAGAGTCATTACAAACAGAGGGATCTATTTCATGTGTTTATTTCTGTTAATGTTGATGATTATGGCTTACAGCCAATGAAAACACAAAAGTCATTATCTCAGTAAATTAGAATTATTAGCAAAAAAACACCTGCAAAGGCTTCCTAAGCGTTTAAAAAGGTCCCTTAGTCTGTTTCAGTAGGCTCCACAATCATGGGAAAGACTGCTGACTTGACAGATGTCCAGAAGGCAGTCATTGACACTCCACAAGGTCCCAGAGTCTGGAGGAAGAGTGGAGAGGCCACAATCCAAGCTGCTGGAGGTCTAGTGTGAAGTCTCCACAATCAGGGATGGTTTGGGGGGCCATGTCATCTGCTGGTGTAGGTCCACTGTGTTTTATCAAGACCAATGTCAGCGCAGCCGTCTACCAGGACATGTTACAGCACTTCATGCTTCCCTCTGCCGACAAGCTTTATGGAGATGGAAATGTCATTCTCCAGCAGGACTTGGCCCCTGTCCACACGGCCAAAAGTACCAATACCTGGTTTACACACAACAGTATCACTGTGCTTGATTGGCAGCAAACTCGCCTGACCTTAACCCCATAGAGAATCTATTATAGAGAATCTATGGGGTATTGTCAAGAGGAAGATGAGAGACCCCAGACCCCACAATGCAGACGAGCTGAAGGCTGCTATCAAAGCCACCTGGGCTTCCATAACCCCTCAGCAGCCACAGGCTGATCCCTCCATGCCACAGGCTGATCCCTCCATGCCACAGGCTGATCCCTCCATGCCACATTGCCGCATTGATGCAGTAATTGATGCACAAGGAGCCGACCAAGTATTGAGGCATTTACTGAACAGACATTTCAGATTTTAAAATCATTTTTCAAGCTGTTCTAAAGTATTCTAATTTACTGAGATAATGACTTTTGTGTTTTCATTGGCTGTAAGCCATAATCATCAACATTAACAGAAATAAACACGTGAAATAGATCCCTCTGTGTGTAATGACTCTATATAGTAGATCCCTCTGTGTGTAATGACTCTATATAATAGATCCCTCTGTGTGTAATGACTCTATATAATAGATCCCTCTGTGTGTAAAGACTCTATATAATAGACCCCTCTGTGTGTAATGACTCTATATAATAGATCCCTCTGTGTGTAATGACTCTATATAATAGATCACTCTGTGTGTAATGACTCTATATAATAGACCCCTCTGTGTGTAATGACTCTATATAATAGATCCCTCTGTGTGTAATGACTCTATATAATAGATCCCTCTGTGTGTAATGACTCTATATAATAGATCACTCTGTGTGTAATGACTAAATATAATAGACCCCTCTGTGTGTAATGACTCTATATAATAGATCCCTCTGTGTGTAATGACTCTATATAATAGATCCCTCTGTGTGTAATGACTCTATATAATAGATCGCTCTGTGTGTAATGACTCTATATAGCAGATCCCTCTGTGTGTGTAATGACTCTATATAATAGATCCCTCTGTGTGTAATGACTCTATATAATAGATCCCTCTGTGTGTAATGACTCTATATAATAGATCCCTCTGTGTGTAATGACTCTATATAATAGATCCCTCTGTGTGTAATGACTCTATATAATAGATCCCTCTGTGTGTAATGACTCTTTATAATAGATCGCTCTGTGTGTAATGACTCTATATAATAGATCCCTCTGTGTGTAATGACTCTATATAATAGATCCCTCTGCGTGTAATGACTCTATATAATAGATCACTCTGTGTGTAATGACTCTATATAATAGACCCCTCTGTGTGTAATGACTCTATATAATAGATCGCTCTGTGTGTAATGACTCTATATAATAGATCCCTCTGTGTGTAATGACTCTATATAATAGATCCCTCTGTGTGTAATGACTCTATATAATAGATCCCTCTGTGTGTAATGACTCTATATAATAGACCCCTCTGTGTGTAATGACTCTATAGAATAGACCCCTCTGTGTGTAATGACTCTATATAATAGATCACTCTGTGTGTAATGACTCTATATAATAGATCCCTCTGCGTGTAATGACTCTATATAATAGATCCCCCTGTATGTAATGACTCTATATGATAGATCCCTCTGTGTGTAATGACTCTATATAATAGACCCCTCTGTGTGTAATGACTCTATATAATAGATCCCTCTGTGTGTAATGACTCTATATAATAGATCCCTCTGTGTGTAATGACTCTATATAATAGATCCCTCTGTGTGTAATGACTCTATATAATAGATCCCTCTGTGTCTAATGACTCTATATAATAGATCCCTCTGCGTGTAATGACTCTATATAATAGATCCCCCTGTATGTAATGACTCTATATGATAGATCCCTCTGTGTGTAATGACTCTATATAATAGACCCCTCTGTGTGTAATGACTCTATATAATAGATCCCTCTGTGTGTAATGACTCTATATAATAGATCCCTCTGTGTGTAATGACTCTATATAATAGATCCCTCTGTGTGTAATGACTCTATATAATAGATCCCTCTGTGTCTAATGACTCTATATAATAGATCCCTCTGTGTGTAATGACTCTATATAATAGACCCCTCTGTGTGTAATGACTCTATATAATAGATCCCTCTGCGTGTAATGACTCTATATAATAGATCGTTCTGTGTGTAATGACTCTATATAATAGATCCCTCTGTGTGTAATGACTCTATATAATAGATCGCTCTGTGTGTAATGACTCTATATAATAGATCCCTCTGTGTATAATGACTCTATAGAATAGATCCCTCTGTGTGTAATGACTCTATAGAATAGACCCCTCTGTGTGTAATGACTCTATATAATAGATCCCTCTGTGTGTAATGACTCTATATAATAGATCCCTCTGTGTGTAATGACTCTATAGAATAGATCCCTCTGTGTGTAATGACTCTATATAATAGATCCCTCTGTGTGTAATGACTCTATAGAATAGATCCCTCTGTGTGTAATGACTCTATACAATAGATCCCTCTGTGTGTAATGACTCTATAGAATAGATCCCTCTGTGTGTAATGACTCTATATAATAGATCCCTCTGTGTGCAATGACTCTATATAATAGACCCCTCTGTGTGTAATGACTCTATATAATAGACCCCTCTGTGTGTAATGACTCTATATAATAGACCCCTCTGTGTGTAATGACTCTATATAATAGACCCCTCTGTGTGTAATGACTCTATATAATAGATCCCTCTGTGTAATGACTCTATATAATAGATCCCTCTGTATGTAACGACTCTATATAATAGATCCCTCTGTTTGTAATGACTCTATATAATAGATCCCTCTGTGTGTAATGACTCTATATAATAGATCCCTCTGTGTGTAATGACTCTATATAATAGATCCCTCTGTGTGTAATGACTCTATATAATAGATCCCTCTGTGTGTAATGACTCTATATAATAGATCCCTCTGTGTGTAATGACTATATAATAGATTCCTCTGTGTAATGACTCTATATAATAGATCCCTCTGTGTGTAATGACTCTATATAATAGATCCCTCTGTGTGTAGTGACTCTATATAATAGATCGCTCTGTGTGTAATAACTCGATATAATAGATCCCTCTGTGTGTAATGACTCTATATAATAGATCCCTCTGTGTGTAATGACTATATAATAGATCCCTGTGCGTGTAATGACTCTATATAATAGATCCCTCTGCGTGTAATGACTATATAATAGATCTCTCTGCGTGTAATGACTCTATATAATAGATCCCTCTGCGTGTAATGACTCTATATAATAGATCCCTCTGCGTGTAATGACTCTATATAATAGATCCCTCTGTGTGTAATTACTCTGTATAATAGATCCCTCTGCGTGTAATGACTCTATGTAATAGATCCCTCTGTGTAATGACTCTATATAATAGATCCCTCTGTGTGTAATGGCTCTATATAATAGATCCCTCTGCGTGTAATGACTCTATATAATAGATCCCTCTGCGTGTAATGACTCTATGTAATAGATCCCTCTGTGTAATGACTCTATATAATAGATCCCTCTGTGTGTAATGGCTCTATATAATAGATCCCTCTGTGTGTAATGACTCTATATAATAGACCCCTCTGTGTGTAATGACTCTATATAATAGATCCCTCTGTGTGTAATGACTCTATATAATAGATCCCTCTGTGTGTAATGACTCTATATAATAGATCCCTCTGTTTGTAATGACTCTATATAATAGATCCCTCTGTGTGTAATGACTCTATATAATAGATCCCTCTGTGTGTGTAATGACTATATAATAGATCCCTCTGTGTAATGACTCTATATAATAGATCACTCTGCGTGTAATGACTCTATATAATAGATCCCTCTGTGTGTAGTGACTCTATATAATAGATCGCTCTGTGTGTAATGACTCTATATAATAGATCCCTCTGTGTGTAATGACTCTATATAATAGACCCCTCTGTGTGTAATGACTCTATATAATAGATCCCTCTGTGTGTAATGACTCTATATAATAGATCCCTCTGTGTGTAATGACTCTATATAATAGATCCCTCTGTGTGTAATGACTCTATATAATAGATCGCTCTGTGTGTAATGACTCTATATAATAGATCCCTCTGTGTGTAATGACTCTATATAATAGATCCCTCTGTGTGTAATGACTCTATATAATAGATCCCTCTGTGTGTAATGACTTTATATAATAGATCACTCTCTGTGCAATGACTCTATATAATAGATCGCTCTGTGTGTAATGACTTTATATAATAGATCCCTCTGTGTGTAATGACTCTATATAATAGATCCCTCTGTGTGTAATGACTCTATATAATAGATTCCTCTGTGTGTAATGACTCTATATAATAGATCCTTCTGTGTGTAATGACTGTATATAATAGATCGCTCTGTGTGTAATGACTCTATGTAATAGATCCCTCTGTGTGTAATGACTCTATATAATAGACCCCTCTGTATGTAATGACTCTATATAATAGATCCCTCTGTTTGTAGTGACTCTATATAATAGATCCCTCTGTGTGTAATGACTCTATATAATAGATCCCTCTGTGTGTAATGGCTCTATATAATAGATCCCTCTGTGTGTAATGACTCTATATAATAGACCCCTCTGTGTGTAATGACTCTATATAATAGATCCCTCTGTGTGTAATGACTCTATATAATAGATCCCTCTGTGTGTAATGACTCTATATAATAGATCCCTCTGTTTGTAATGACTCTATATAATAGATCCCTCTGTGTGTAATGACTCTATATAATAGATCCCTCTGTGTGTGTAATGACTATATAATAGATCCCTCTGTGTAATGACTCTATATAATAGATCACTCTGCGTGTAATGACTCTATATAATAGATCCCTCTGTGTGTAGTGACTCTATATAATAGATCGCTCTGTGTGTAATGACTCTATATAATAGATCCCTCTGTGTGTAATGACTCTATATAATAGACCCCTCTGTGTGTAATGACTCTATATAATAGATCCCTCTGTGTGTAATGACTCTATATAATAGATCCCTCTGTGTGTAATGACTCTATATAATAGATCCCTCTGTGTGTAATGACTCTATATAATAGATCCCTCTGTTTGTAATGACTCTATATAATAGATCCCTCTGTGTGTAATGACTCTATATAATAGATCCCTCTGTGTGTGTAATGACTATATAATAGATCCCTCTGTGTAATGACTCTATATAATAGATCACTCTGCGTGTAATGACTCTATATAATAGATCCCTCTGTGTGTAGTGACTCTATATAATAGATCGCTCTGTGTGTAATGACTCTATATAATAGATCCCTCTGTGTGTAATGACTCTATATAATAGACCCCTCTGTGTGTAATGACTCTATATAATAGATCCCTCTGTGTGTAATGACTCTATATAATAGATCCCTCTGTGTGTAATGACTCTATATAATAGATCCCTCTGTGTGTAATGACTCTATATAATAGATCGCTCTGTGTGTAATGACTCTATATAATAGATCCCTCTGTGTGTAATGACTCTATATAATAGATCCCTCTGTGTGTAATGACTCTATATAATAGATCCCTCTGTGTGTAATGACTTTATATAATATATCACTCTCTGTGCAATGACTCTATATAATAGATCGCTCTGTGTGTAATGACTTTATATAATAGATCCCTCTGTGTGTAGTGACTCTATATAATAGATCGCTCTGTGTGTAATGACTCTATATAATAGATCCCTCTGTGTGTAATGACTCTATATAATAGACCCCTCTGTGTGTAATGACTCTATATAATAGATCCCTCTGTGTGTAATGACTCTATATAATACATCCCTCTGTTTGTAATGACTCTATATAATAGATCCCTCTGTGTGTAATGACTCTATATAATAGATCCCTCTGTGTGTGTAATGACTATATAATAGATCCCTCTGTGTAATGACTCTATATAATAGATCACTCTGCGTGTAATGACTCTATATAATAGATCCCTCTGTGTGTAGTGACTCTATATAATAGATCCCTCTGTGTGTAATGACTCTATATAATAGATTCCTCTGTGTGTAATGAATCTATATAATAGATCCTTCTGTGTGTAATGACTGTATATAATAGATCGCTCTGTGTGTAATGACTCTATGTAATAGATCCCTCTGTGTGTAATGACTCTATATAATAGACCCCTCTGTGTGTAATGACTCTATATAATAGATCCCTCTGTTTGTAATGACTCTATATAATAGATCCCTCTGTGTGTAATGACTCTATATAATAGATCCCTCTGTGTGTAATGGCTCTATATAATAGATCCCTCTGCGTGTAATGGCTCTATATAATAGATCCCTCTGCGTGTAATGACTCTATATAATAGATCCCTCTGTGTGTAATGACTCTATATAATAGATCCCTCTGTGTGTAATGACTATATGTAATAGATCCCTCTGTGTGTAATGACTCTATATAATAGACCCCTCTGTGTGTAATGACTCTATATAATGGATCCCTCTGTGTGTAATGACTCTATATAATAGATCCCTCTGTGTGTAATGACTCTATATAATAGATCACTCTGTTTGTAATGACTCTATATAATAGATCTCTCTGTGTGTAATGACTCTATATAATAGATCCCTCTGTGTGTGTAATGACTATATAATAGATCCCTCTGTGTAATGACTCTATATAATAGATCCCTCTGTGTGTAGTGACTCTATATAATAGATCCCTCTGTTTGTAGTGACTCTATATAATAGATCCCTCTGTGTGTAATGACTATATGTAATAGGTCCCTCTGTGTGTAATGACTCTATATAATAGACCCCTCTGTGTGTAATGACTCTATATAATGGATCCCTCTGTGTGTAATGACTCTATATAATAGATCCCTCTGTGTGTAATGACTCTATATAATAGATCCCTCTGTTTGTAATGACTCTATATAATGGATCCCTCTGTGTGTAATGACTCTATGTAATAGATCCCTCTGTGTGTAATGACTCTATATAATAGACCCCTCTGTGTGTAATGACTCTATATAATAGATCCCTCTGTTTGTAGTGACTCTATATAATAGATCCCTCTGTGTGTAATGACTATATGTAATAGATCCCTCTGTGTGTAATGACTCTATATAATAGACCCCTCTGTGTGTAATGACTCTATATAATGGATCCCTCTGTGTGTAATGACTCTATATAATAGATCCCTCTGTGTGTAATGACTCTATATAATAGATCCCTCTGTTTGTAATGACTCTATATAATAGATCTCTCTGTGTGTAATGACTCTATATAATAGATCCCTCTGTGTGTGTAATGACTATATAATAGATCCCTCTGTGTAATGACTCTATATAATAGATCCCTCTGTGTGTAGTGACTCTATATAATAGATCGCTCTGTGTGTAATGGCTCTATATAATAGATCCCTCTGTGTGTAATGACTCTATATAATAGACCCCTCTGTGTGTAATGACTCTATATAATAGATCCCTCTGTGTGTAATGACTCTATATAATAGATCCCTCTGTGTGTAATGACTCTATATAATAGATCCCTCTGTGTGTAATGGCTCTATATAATAGATCCCTCTGCGTGTAATGGCTCTATATAATAGATCCATCTGCGTGTAATGACTCTATATAATAGATCCCTCTGTGTGTAATGACTCTATATAATAGATCCCTCTGTGTGTAATGACTATATGTAATAGATCCCTCTGTGTGTAATGACTCTATATAATAGACCCCTCTGTGTGTAATGACTCTATATAATAGATCCCTCTGTGTGTAATGACTCTATATAATAGATCCCTCTGTGTGTAATGACTATATGTAATAGATCCCTCTGTGTGTAATGACTCTATATAATAGACCCCTCTGTGTGTAATGACTCTATATAATAGATCCCTCTGTGTGTAATGACTCTATATAATAGATCCCTCTGTGTGTAATGACTCTATATAATAGATCCCTCTGTGTGTAATGACTCTATATAATAGATCGCTCTGTGTGTAATGACTCTATATAATAGATCCCTCTGTGTGTAATGACTCTATATAATAGATCCCTCTGTGTGTAATGACTCTATATAATAGATCCCTCTGTGTGTAATGACTTTATATAATAGATCACTCTCTGTGCAATGACTCTATATAATAGATCGCTCTGTGTGTAATGACTCTATATAATAGATCCCTCTGTGTGTAATGACTCTATATAATAGATCCCTCTGTGTGTAATGACTCTATATAATAGATTCCTCTGTGTGTAATGACTCTATATAATAGATCCCTCTGTGTGTAATGACTGTATATAATAGATCGCTCTGTGTGTAATGACTCTATGTAATAGATCCCTCTGTGTGTAATGACTCTATATAATAGACCCCTCTGTGTGTAATGACTCTATATAATAGATCCCTCTGTTTGTAGTGACTCTATATAATAGATCCCTCTGTGTGTAATGACTCTATATAATAGATCCCTCTGTGTGTAATGGCTCTATATAATAGATCCCTCTGCGTGTAATGGCTCTATATAATAGATCCCTCTGCGTGTAATGACTCTATATAATAGATCCCTCTGTGTGTCATGACTCTATATAATAGATCCCTCTGTGTGTAATGACTATATGTAATAGATCCCTCTGTGTGTAATGACTCTATATAATAGACCCCTCTGTGTGTAATGACTCTATATAATGGATCCCTCTGTGTGTAATGACTCTATATAATAGATCCCTCTGTGTGTAATGACTCTATATAATAGATCCCTCTGTTTGTAATGACTCTATATAATAGATCTCTCTGTGTGTAATGACTCTATATAATAGATCCCTCTGTGTGTGTAATGACTATATAATAGATCCCTCTGTGTAATGACTCTATATAATAGATCCCTCTGTGTGTAGTGACTCTATATAATAGATCGCTCTGTGTGTAATGACTCTATATAATAGATCCCTCTGTGTGTAATGACTCTATATAATAGACCCCTCTGTGTGTAATGACTCTATATAATAGATCCCTCTGTGTGTAATGACTCTATATAATAGATCCCTCTGTGTGTAATGACTCTATATAATAGATCGCTCTGTGTGTAATGACTCTATATAATAGATCCCTCTGTGTGTAATGACTCTATATAATAGATCCCTCTGTGTGTAATGACTCTATATAATAGATTCCTCTTTGTGTAATAACTCTATATAATAGATCCCTCTGTGTGTAATGACTGTATATAATAGATCGCTCTGCGTATAATGACTCTATATAATAGATCCCTCTGCGTGTAATGACTCTATATAATAGATCCCTCTGCGTGTAATGACTCTATATAATAGATCCCTCTGCGTGTAATGACTCTATATAATAGATCCCTCTGCGTGTAATGACTCTATATAATAGATCCCTCTGCGTGTAATGACTCTATATAATAGATCGCTCTGTGTGTAATGACTCTATGTAATAGAACCCTCTGTGTGTAATGACTCTATATAATAGATCCCTCTGCGTGTAATGACTCTATATAATAGATCACTCTGTGTGTAATGACTCTATATAATAGATCCCTCTGCGTGTAATGACTCTATATAATAGATCCCTCTGTGTGTAATGCCTCTATATAATAGATCACTCTGTGTGTAATGACTCTATATAATAGATCCCCCTGTGTGTAATGACTCTATATAATAGATCGCTCTCTGTGTAATGACTCTATATAATAGAACCCTCTGTGTGTAATGACTCTATATAATAGATCCCTCTGTGTGTAATGACTCTATATAATAGATCCCTCTGCGTGTAATGACTCTATATAATAGATCGCTCTGTGTGTAATGACTCTATATAATAGATCCCTCTGTGTGTAATGACTCTATATAATAGATCACTCTGTGTGTAATGACTCTATATAATAGATCCCTCTGTGTGTAATGACTCTATATAATAGATCCCTCTGTGTGTAATGACTCTATATAATAGATCCCTCTGTGTGTAATGACTCTATATAATAGATCCCTCTGTGTGTAATGACTATATAATAGATCACTCTGCGTGTAATGACTCTATATAATAGATCCCTCTGTGTGTAATGACTCTATATAATAGATCACTCTGTGTGTAATGACTCTATATAATATATCCCTCTGCGTGTAATGACTCTATATAATAGATCCCTCTGTGTGTAATGACTCTATATAATAGATCACTCTGTGTGTAATGACTCTATATAATAGATCCCTCTGTGTGTAGTGTCTCTATATAATAGATCCCTCGGTGTGTAATGACTCTATATAATAGATCCCTCGGTGTGTAATGACTCTATATAATAGATCCCTCGGTGTGTAATGACTCTATATAATAGATCTCTCTGTGTGTAATGACTCTATATAATAGATCCCTCTGTGTGTAATGACTCTATATAATAGATCCCTCTGTGTGTAATGACTCTATATAATAGATCCCTCTGTGTGTAATGACTCTATATAATAGATACCTCTGTGTGTAATGACTCTATATAATAGATCCCTCTGTGTGTAATGACTCTATATAATAGATCCCTCTGTGTGTAATGACTCTATATAATAGATCACTCTGTGTGTAATGACTCTATATAATAGATCCCTCTGTGTGTAATTACTCTATATAATAGATCCCTCTGTGTGTAATGACTCTATATAATAGATCACTCTGTGTGTAATGACTCTATATAATAGGTCCCTCTGTGTGTATCGACTCTATATAATAGATCCCTCTGTGTGTAATGACTCTATATAATAGATCCCTCTGTGTAATGACTCTATAATAGATCACTCTGTGTAATGACTCTATATAATAGAGCCCTCTGTGTGTAATGACTCTATATAATATATCCCTCTGTGTGTGTAATGACTATATAATAGATCCCTCTGTGTAATGACTCTATATAACAGATCCCTCTGTGTGTAATGACTCTATATAATAGATCGCTCTGTGTGTAATGACTCTATATAATAGATCCCTCTGTGTGTAATGACTCTATATAATAGATCCCTCTGTGTGTAATGACTCTATATAATAGATCCCTCTGTGTGTAATGGCTCTATATAATAGATCCCTCTGCGTGTAATGACTCTATATAATAGATCCCTCTGCGTGTAATGACTCTATATAATAGATCCCTCTGTGTGTAATGTGTAGCGTCGGCGTCCCTGCCCTCTGCTAGGCAGGGACGCTGTTCCCCTCACCTCCCTGCTCCGTGCCCGGCGTCCTCCACCCGCTCTGCTGGCAGCGGGCGCTTCTTCCCGGCCACTGTGCTTAGGGCGCGCGCGCGCGCTCCCTCCCTCTTAAAGGGGCCGCGCGCGCCGTCCTAAGGAGTCCCCGGCCAATGGCCGGAGGACTTCACCATATATAAGGCACCTCCTCCAAAATGGAGGTGCCCGAGCAATGTTGTTGCACTGTTCACTACTCTGCTTCAGCCCTCAGGTCCCGTTGCCAGTTACCTGCCTGATTCCTGCCAGAGTCCTGCCAGTTTACTGTCTGTTTCCTGCCTGATATTCCTGCTACCTGCTTGCTAGCCTGAGGTCCGACGGTCTGCCTTCCAACTCTTGTCAGTCTGTCTAAGGACCAGCTTGCCCGCTCACCTGGGAGCGCACATCTGCTACCTGCCTGCTAGCCTTCCTGGAGGCTCCGCCGTCACGTGCTGTGACCACCTGCCTGTCCAGTGACTCTTGCCCGCTCACCTGGGAGCGCTCATCTGCTACCTGCCTGCTTGCCTAACTGGAGGCTCCGCCGTCACGTGCTGTGACCACCTGCTATTCCAGAGACTCCTGCCCGCTCACCTGGGAGCGCTCCTCCGCTACCTGCCTGCTTGCCTACCTGGAGGCTCCGCCGTCACGTGCTGTGACCACCTGCTATTCCAGAGACTCTTGCCCGCTCACCTGGGAGCGCTCATCTGCTACCTGTCTGTTGATCTTCCTGGAGGCTCCGCTGTCACATGCTGTGACCACCCGATTATCCAGAGACTCTCGCCTGCTCACCTGGGAGCTCACGTCTATCATCTGCCGCCACAGGTCGTACCAATCCTTTACCCAGAGACTGCCCCGGTCACTTGCCGTGACCTCCTGCCCGCTCATCCAGAGACTGCCCCGGTCACTTGCCGTGACCTCCTGCCCGTTCTTCCAGAGACTGCCCCGGTCACTTGCCGTGACCTCCTGTCCGTTCATTCAGAGACTGTCCCAGTCACCTGCTGTGACTGCCTGCCCGTCTACCCTGGTCGCCACCCGCTCCCTTACAAGGACCGCCCCCTTGTATAGTAGCTCAGAGGTTCCGCCTCCCAGACCCGTTACAGTTTGCTCGGGCCATGGAACCCGGTGGCCCCCAAGCTCCCTCGCTCTCGGACCTCTGTCATGAACTGTCCCGTCAGAGGTCCCAACAGGAGTCCATCCTGGGTCACCTGCGGAATGTCAATTCTCGCCTGAACACTCTGACTGCTCCACCAGCAACCACCGCCAGTGCCATGACTCGCAACCCGGCAGCTCCGCTGCCCACCAATACCATGGTATCCTACCCCGGACCCCGGCTTTCTGCACCTCCTCGCTTCGGAGGCGACTCCGCCCAGGCTCGGGGCTTCATAAATCAGTGCACCCTGCACTTTGAACTCCTGTCCCACCAGTTTAACTCCGACCGGGCCAAAATTGCCTTCATCATGTCCCATCTCACCGGGGAGGCCCTGGCCTGGCTAAATCCTCTATGGGAGAGAGGAGACCCCCTGGTGTCCGACTTGCCTGCCTTTCTCATGGCTTTCCGGAAAATCTTCGACGAACCCGGACGGAAGACCTCATCCGCATCATCTCTGCTACGTCTCCGTCAGGGAAGTCTCACCGTGGGCCAATATGCCATACGGTTCCGTACCCTTGCCTCGGAGCTGGCCTGGGATAACGACGCTCTGGTATCCGTCTTCTGGGAGGGTCTGTCCGGCCGTATTAAAGATGAACTTGCCGGTCGGGACATTCCTACCACTCTCGATGACCTAATAACTCTTGCCACCCGGATTGACCTACGGTTCCAGGAGCGTGCCAAAGAGGTCACCCGTGAGAGGAGGTTTCCACGTCTAGCTCCTACTTTTCAGAAATCCGTCTCTCCCCAGGTACACTCTCCTGAGCCTATGCAAGTCGACCAGACCAAGATGGTCAAAACCCGTCAGGACTTACACCGTGCTGAAGGGAGCTGCTTCTACTGTGGCAGTAAGGAGCACCGGATCCGTACCTGCCCGGAGAGGTCGGGAAACGCCTGTGTCTAGGTTCGCTCAGAGAGGTCAACCTAGACAAGAATAAATCCTCTCCATCTCTGCTACTGTCAGTCTCTATTATCTGCGGGGAGAATCGTTATTTCGAATTAGCCCAACTTGACTCTGGAGCGGCCGGGAATCTTATCTCACAGTCCCTGGTAGAGAAATACCGCATTCCCACCAAACCACTGGCTGTACCATTATCTGTCGCTGCTGTGGATGGGGGCCTCTTACCACGTCCCATCCAACTCATCACCGAATCCGTAACTCTGCAGGTGGGAATGCTGCATTCTGAGAGCATCTCTTTTCATGTTCTGCCTGGACTCTCTCACGCCCTCTTACTAGGTCTACCTTGGCTCCAGAGACATGCACCCGTGCTTGACTGGCAGACCGGAGAAGTCCTTCGCTGGGGACAGGACTGTCATAAGACTTGTTTGGTTCCTGTTCATCCCGTCCGTCCTTCTCCTACCCCAACTAATCTACCTGGACTTCCGATTCCCTATTGGTCATTTGCTGATGTCTTTAATAAAAAGGAGGCAGAGACATTACCCCCTCATAGACCATACGACTGTCCTATCGACCTGTTACCCGGTACTACTCCTCCCCGTGGGCGTATTTACCCATTGTCCGCTGCTGAGACCCGGTCGATGTCCGAATATATTGAGGAGAATTTGGCCAGGGGATTCATCCGGAAATCTACCTCCCCGGCGGGAGCAGGCTTCTTCTTCGTAAAAAAGAAGGACGGCTCTCTCTGTCCCTGTATAGACTATAGAGGCCTTAACCAGATCACGGTGAAGAATAAGTACCCCCTTCCGCTCATTCCAGAATTATTTGATCGCCTGAGGGGGGCTAGAGTGTTCACCAAACTGGACCTCCGTGGGGCGTACAACCTGGTCCGTATCCGTCAAGGGGATGAATGGAAGACTGCATTCAACACCCGGGACGGCCACTATGAATATCTGGTAATGCCCTTTGGTCTCTGTAACGCTCCTGCCGTCTTTCAAGAGTTGGTCAATGACATCTTCCGGGACCTTCTCTACTCCTGCGTTGTGGTGTACCTGGACGACATCTTGGTCTTCTCTCCGGATCTCCAGACTCATCGGAGGGACGTTCATCAGGTCCTGCTCAGGCTCAGGCAGAACCACCTCTTCGCTAAATATGAGAAGTGCCTCTTTGAGCAGACCTCGCTTCCGGTTTTGGGCTACATTATTTCTCAGACTTGCCTACGAATGGATCCAGAGAAACTGTCTGCCATCGAGAAATGGCCCCGACCGGAGGGGTTGAAGGCCATTCAGCGGTTCCTGGGCTTCGCCAACTACTACCGCCTCTTCATACCGCACTTCTCTTCCCGGACTGCCCCAATTTCCGCGCTCACCCGTAAGGGTACTAATCCCAAAGAGTGGCCGCCCGAAGCAGAGGAGGCCTTTCTTTCCTTAAAACAGGCCTTCTCTTCCGCCCCGGTGCTGCATCGTCCGGACGGCAACAAGCAGTTCTTTCTGGAGGTTGACGCCTCCTCCTCTGGAGCCGGAGCTGTACTTACTCAAAAATCTTCTTCCGGGAGGATGGTAACTTGCGGCTTCTTCTCCAAACTCTTCTCCTCTTCTGAGCGCAATTATTCCATAGGAGACCGAGAGTTATTGGCCATCAAGCTGGCATTGGAGGAGTGGCGTTACCTACTCGAGGGGGCTCTTCATCCAGTAATAATTTACACTGACCACAAGAACTTGGCTTATCTCCAGCATGCCCAGAGACTTAATCCGCGCCAAGCCCGGTGGTCCTTGTTTTTTGCTCGCTTTGATTTTGTTCTACATTTTCGCCCGGCTGACAAGAACATCAAAGCAGACGCCTTGTCCCGATCCTTTCTGGTATCTGATCTCGAGGAAGAACCTAAACATATCATCGATCCCGCCAGAGTAATGCAGGTGGCTCCCGTGAGTCTAAATCGTCTTCCTCCCGGTAAGACGTTCGTATCGGTACCTGATCGGGAGAAGATCCTACACTGGGGTCATTCGTCTAAACTAGCTGGCCACGCCGGTCAGAAAAAGACCCTCCAGCTTATTTCCCGGCACTACTGGTGGCCTAACCTGCGCAAGGATGTAATAGACTTTGTTTCTGCCTGTGTGTCCTGTGCCCGCAACAAAGTTCCGAGACACCTGCCAGCCGGTCGCCTTCTTCCTCTGCCAGTACCTGCTGCCCCCTGGCAGCATATAGCGATTGACTTCATAACTGATCTTCCCATCTCTGCCGGTTGTACGGTCATTTGGGTGGTCGCTGACCGCTTTTCCAAGATGGCTCACTTCATTCCCCTGCCAGGCCTCCCGTCTGCACCCGAGCTGGCTAAAGACTTTATCCGCCACATCTTCCGTCTTCATGGCCTGCCCCTCCACATCGTGTCGGATCGTGGGGTACAGTTCACTTCTCGTTTCTGGAGAGCCACTTGTAAATTGCTAGACGTCACCCTGGACTTCTCCTCCGCTTACCACCCACAGTCTAATGGTCAAGTGGAGTGGATCAATCAGATCCTGACCTGTTACCTCCGGCACTTCGTTAATGCCCACCATTCTGACTGGGTGGATCTCCTGCCATGGGCCGAATTCTCGTACAACAATCACGAGAGCGAATCTTCCTCCAAATCCCCGTTTTTTGTAGTCTTCGGTCAGCATCCTCGGATCCCGTTTCCCGTCTCCACCTCGGTGGACAATCCGGCTGCGGAATCTCTTCTTAACAAATTTTCCTCCACATGGGAGAGTACCCGGTCCGCACTCCTTCTGTCATCCGAGCGTATGAAAAGACATGCTGACAAAAAACGTCTGGATCCTCCTCAATTCCGTCCAGGGGATAAGGTCTGGCTCTCATCCAAGTATGTCCGGCTCAAGATTCCTTCCTATAAGTTAGGGCCTCGGTTCATCGGTCCTCTGGAGGTCATCAGTCAGATCAACCCGGTGGCCTATAAATTGAAACTCCCGGCCAACTTACGGATCCCTAACTCGTTCCATGTATCTCTCCTCAAACCTGTGGTACTTAACTCTTTTTCCAAGTCTACAGGTACGCCTCCTGCTCCGGTTTCCGCTGAAAACGAATTTGAGGTAGAGAACATTCTGGCCACCAAAAGGGTAAGAGGGAAGACCTTTTTTCTAGTAGATTGGAAGGGGTTTGGTCCTGAAGAGAGAACGTGGGAGCCCCGGGAGAACATCCATGCCCCTCTCAACCTTGCTAAATTTCTGTCTGGCCTAAAAAAGGGGGGGCCTAAAGGGGGGGGTACTGTAGCGTCGGCGTCCCTGCCCTCTGCTAGGCAGGGACGCTGTTCCCCTCACCTCTCTGCTCCGAGCCCGGCGTCCTCCACCCGCTCTGCTGGCAGCGCGCGCTCCTTCCCGGCCACTGTGCTTAGGGCGCGCGCGCGCGCGCTCCCTCCCTCTTAAAGGGGCCGCGCGCGCCGTCCTAAGGAGTCCCCGGCCAATGGCCGGAGGACTTCACCATATATAAGGCACCTCCTCCAAAATGGAGGTGCCCGAGCAATGTTGTTGCACTGTTCACTACTCTGCTTCAGCCCTCAGGTCCCGTTGCCAGTTACCTGCCTGATTCCTGCCAGAGTCCTGCCAGTTTACTGTCTGTTTCCTGCCTGATATTCCTGCTACCTGCTTGCTAGCCTGAGGTCCGACGGTCTGCCTTCCTACTCCTGTCAGTCTGTCTATGGACCAGCTTGCCCGCTCACCTGGGAGCGCACATCTGCTACCTGCCTGCTAGCCTTCCTGGAGGCTCCGCCGTCACGTGCTGTGACCACCTGCTATTCCAGAGACTCCTGCCCGCTCACCTGGGAGCGCTCATCTGTTACCTGCCTGCTTGCCTACCTGGAGGCTCCGCCGTCACGTGCTGTGACCACCTGCTATTCCAGAGACTCTTGCCCGCTCACCTGGGAGCGCTCATCTGCTACCTGTCTGTTGATCTTCCTGGAGGCTCCGCCGTCACATGCTGTGACCACCCGATTATCCAGAGACTCTCGCCTGCTCACCTGGGAGCTCACGTCTATCATCTGCCGCCACAGGTCGTACCAATCCTTTACCCAGAGACTGCCCCGGTCACTTGCCGTGACCTCCTGCACGCTCATCCAGAGACTGCCCCGGTCACTTGCCGTGACCTCCTGCCCGCTCATCCAGAGACTGCCCCGGTCACTTGCCGTGACCTCCTGCCCGTTCATCCAGAGACTGCCCCGGTCACTTGCCGTGACCTCCTGCCCGTTCTTCCAGAGACTGCCCCGGTCACTTGCCGTGACCTCCTGTCCGTTCATTCAGATACTGTCCCAGTCACCTGCTGTGACTGCCTGCCCGTCTACCCTGGTCGCCACCCGCTCCCTTACAAGGACCGCCCCCTTGTATAGTAGCTCAGAGGTTCCGCCTCCCAGACCCGTTACATAATGACTCTATATAATAGATCCCTCTGTGTGTAATGACTCTATGTAATAGATCCCTCTGTGTGTAATGACTCTATATAATAGACCCCTCTGTGTGTAATGACTCTATATAATAGATCCCTCTGTGTGTAATGACTCTATATAATAGATCCCTCTGTGTGTAATGACTATATAATAGATCCCTCTGTTTGTAATGACTCTATATAATAGATCCCTCTGTGTGTAATGACTCTATATAATAGATCCCTCTGTGTGTTTAATGACTATATAATAGATCCCTCTGTGTAATGACTCTATATAATAGATCCCTCTGTGTGTAGTGACTCTATATAATAGATCGCTCTGTGTGTAATGACTCTATATAATAGATCCCTCTGTGTGTAATGACTCTATATAATAGACCCCTCTGTGTGTAATGACTCTATATAATATATCCCTCTGTGTGTAATGACTTTATATAATAGATCGCTCTGTGTGTAATGACTCTATATAATAGATCCCTCTGTGTGTAATGACTCTATATAATAGATCACTCTGTGTGTAATGACTCTATATAATAGATCCCTCTGCGTGTAATGACTCTATATAATAGATCCCTCTGTGTGTAATGACTCTATATAATAGATCACTCTGTGTGTAATGACTATATAATAGATCCCTCTGTGTGTAATGTCTCTATATAATAGATCCCTCGGTGTGTAATGACTGTATATAATAGATCCCTCGGTGTGTAATGACTCTATATAATAGATCCCTCGGTGTGTAATGACTCTATATAATAGATCCCTCTGTGTGTAATGACTCTATATAATAGATCCCTCTGTGTGTAATGACTCTATATAATAGATCCCTCTGTGTGTAATGACTCTATATAATAGATACCTCTGTGTGTAATGACTCTATATAATAGATCCCTCTGTGTGTAATGACTCTATATAATAGATCCCTCTGTGTGTAATGACTCTATATAATAGATCACTCTGTGTGTAATGACTCTATATAATAGATCCCTCTGTGTGTAATTACTCTATATAATAGATCCCTCTGTGTGTAATGACTCTATATAATAGATCACTCTGTGTGTAATGACTCTATATAATAGGTCCCTCTGTGTGTAATGACTCTATATAATAGATCCCTCTGTGTGTAATGTCTCTATATAATAGATCCCTCTGTGTAATGACTCTATAATAGATCACTCTGTGTAATGACTCTATATAATAGAGCCCTCTGTGTGTAATGACTCTGTATAATAGATCCCTCTGTGTGTGTAATGACTATATAATAGATCCCTCTGTGTAATGACTCTATATAACAGATCCCTCTGTGTGTAATGACTCTATATAATAGATCCCTCTGTGTGTAATGACTCTATATAACAGATCCCTCTGTGTGTAATGACTCTATATAATAGATCCCTCTGTGTGTAATGACTCTATATAATAGATCCCTCTGTGTGTAGTGACTCTATATAATAGATAGCTCTGTGTGTAATGATTCTATATAATAGATCGCTCTGTGTGTAATGACTCTATATAATAGATCCCTCTGTGTGTAATGACTCTATATAATAGATCCCTCTGTGTGTAATGACTCTATATAATAGATCCCTCTGTGTGTAATGACTCTATATAATAGATCCCTCTGTGTGTAATGACTTTATATAATAGATCCCTCTCTGTGTAATGACTATATAATAGATCGCTCTGTGTGTAATGACTCTATATAATAGATCCCTCTGTGTGTAATGACTGTATATAATAGATTGCTCTGCGTGTAATCACTCTGTATAATAGATCCCTCTGCGTGTAATGAGTGTATATAATAGATCCCTCTGCGTGTAATGACTCTATATAATAGATCCCTCTGCATGTAATGACTCTATATAATAGATCCCTCTGCGTGAAATTACTCTATATAATAGATCCCTCTGCGTGTAATGAGTCTATATAATAGATCCCTCTGCGTGTAATGACTCTATATAATAGATCCCTCTGCATGTAATGAGTCTATATAATAGATCCCTCTGCGTGTAATGACTCTATATAATAGTTCCCTCTGTTTGTAATGACTCTATATAATAGATCCCTCTGAGTGTAATGACTCTATATAATAGATCCCTCTGTGTGTAATGACTCTATATAATAGATCCCTCTGTGTGTAATGACTCTATATAATAGATCCCTCTGTGTGTAATGACTCTATATAATAGATCCCTCTGTGTGTAATGACTCTGTATAATAGATCCCTGTGTGTGTAATGACTCTATATAATAGATCCCTCTGTGTGTAATGACTCTTTATAATAGATCCCTCTGTGTGTAATTACTCTATATAATAGATCCCTCTGTGTGTAATGACTCTTTATAATAGATCCCTCTGTGTGTAATGACTCTATATAATAGATCCCTCTGTGTGTAATGACTCTATATAATAGATCCCTCTGTGTAATGACTCTATAATAGATCACTCTGTGTGTAATGACTCTATATAATAGATCACTCTGTGTGTTATGACTCTATATAATAGATCCCTCTGTGTGTGTAATGACTCTATAATAGATCCCTCTGTGTGTTATGGCTCTATATAACAGATCCCTCTGTGTGTAATGACTCTATATAATAGATCCCTCTGTGTGTAATGACTCTATATAACAGATCCCTCTGTGTGTAATGACTCTATATAATAGATCCCTCTGTGTGTAATGACTCTATATAATAGATCCCTCTGTGTGTAGTGGCTCTATATAATAGATCCCTCTGTGTGTAATGACTCTGTATAATAGATCCCTCTGTGTGTAGTGACTCTATATAATAGATCGCTCTGTGTGTAATGACTCTCTATAATAGATCCCTCTGTGTGTTATGACTCTATATAACAGATCCCTCTGTGTGTAATGACTCTATATAATAGATCCCTCTGTGTAATGACTCTATATAACAGATCCCTCTGTGTGTAATGACTGTATATAATAGATCCCTCTGTGTGTAGTGACTCTATATAATAGATCCCTCTGTGTGTAATGACTTTATATAATAGATCCCTCTCTGTGTAATGACTCTATATAATAGATCGCTCTGTGTGTAATGACTCTATATAATAGATCCCTCTGCGTCTAATGACTCTATATAATAGATCCCTCTGCGTGTAATGACTCTATATAATAGATCCCTCTGTGTGTAATGACTGTATATAATAGATCCCTCTGCGTGTAATGACTCTATATAATAGATCCCTCTGCATGTAATTACTCTTTATAATAGATCCCTCTGCGTGTAATGACTCTATATAATAGATCCCTCTGCGTGTAATGACTCTATATAATAGATACCTCTGTGTGTAATGACTCTATATAATAGATCGCTCTGTGTGTAATGACTCTATATAATAGATCGCTCTGTGTGTAATGACTCTATATAATAGATCCCTCTGTGTGTAAAGACTCTATATAATAGATCCCTCTGTGTGCAGTGACTCTATATAATAGATCCCTCTGTGTGCAATGACTCTATATAATAGATCCCTCTGTGTGTAATGACTCTATATAATAGATCTCTCTGTGTGTAATGACTCTATATAATAGATCCCTCTGTGTGTAATGACTCTATATAATAAATCCCTCTGCGTGTAATGACTCTATATAATAGATTCATCTGCGTGTAATGACTCTATATAATAGATCCCTCTGTGTGTAATGACTCTATATAATAGATCCCTCTGTGTGTAATGACTCTATATAATAGATCCCTCTGTGTGTAATGACTTTATATAATAGATCCCTCTCTGTGTAATGACTATATAATAGATCGCTCTGTGTGTAATGACTCTATATAATAGATCCCTCTGTGTGTAATGACTGTATATAATAGATTGCTCTGCGTGTAATCACTCTGTATAATAGATCCCTCTGCGTGTAATGAGTGTATATAATAGATCCCTCTGCGTGTAATGACTCTATATAATAGATCCCTCTGCATGTAATGACTCTATATAATAGATCCCTCTGCGTGAAATTACTCTATATAATAGATCCCTCTGCGTGTAATGACTCTATATAATAGATCCCTCTGCGTGTAATGACTCTATATAATAGATCCCTCTGCATGTAATGAGTCTATATAATAGATCCCTCTGCGTGTAATGACTCTATATAATAGTTCCCTCTGTTTGTAATGACTCTATATAATAGATCCCTCTGAGTGTAATGACTCTATATAATAGATCCCTCTGTGTGTAATGACTCTATATAATAGATCCCTCTGTGTGTAATGACTCTATATAATAGATCCCTCTGTGTGTAATGACTCTATATAATAGATCCCTCTGTGTGTAATGACTCTGTATAATAGATCCCTGTGTGTGTAATGACTCTATATAATAGATCCCTCTGTGTGTAATGACTCTTTATAATAGATCCCTCTGTGTGTAATTACTCTATATAATAGATCCCTCTGTGTGTAATGACTCTTTATAATAGATCCCTCTGTGTGTAATGACTCTATATAATAGATCCCTCTGTGTGTAATGACTCTATATAATAGATCCCTCTGTGTAATGACTCTATAATAGATCACTCTGTGTGTAATGACTCTATATAATAGATCACTCTGTGTGTTATGACTCTATATAATAGATCCCTCTGTGTGTGTAATGACTCTATAATAGATCCCTCTGTGTGTTATGGCTCTATATAACAGATCCCTCTGTGTGTAATGACTCTATATAATAGATCCCTCTGTGTGTAATGACTCTATATAACAGATCCCTCTGTGTGTAATGACTCTATATAATAGATCCCTCTGTGTGTAATGACTCTATATAATAGATCCCTCTGTGTGTAGTGGCTCTATATAATAGATCCCTCTGTGTGTAATGACTCTGTATAATAGATCCCTCTGTGTGTAGTGACTCTATATAATAGATCGCTCTGTGTGTAATGACTCTCTATAATAGATCCCTCTGTGTGTTATGACTCTATATAACAGATCCCTCTGTGTGTAATGACTCTATATAATAGATCCCTCTGTGTAATGACTCTATATAACAGATCCCTCTGTGTGTAATGACTGTATATAATAGATCCCTCTGTGTGTAGTGACTCTATATAATAGATCCCTCTGTGTGTAATGACTTTATATAATAGATCCCTCTCTGTGTAATGACTCTATATAATAGATCGCTCTGTGTGTAATGACTCTATATAATAGATCCCTCTGCGTCTAATGACTCTATATAATAGATCCCTCTGCGTGTAATGACTCTATATAATAGATCCCTCTGTGTGTAATGACTGTATATAATAGATCCCTCTGCGTGTAATGACTCTATATAATAGATCCCTCTGCATGTAATTACTCTTTATAATAGATCCCTCTGCGTGTAATGACTCTATATAATAGATCCCTCTGCGTGTAATGACTCTATATAATAGATACCTCTGTGTGTAATGACTCTATATAATAGATCGCTCTGTGTGTAATGACTCTATATAATAGATCGCTCTGTGTGTAATGACTCTATATAATAGATCCCTCTGTGTGTAAAGACTCTATATAATAGATCCCTCTGTGTGCAGTGACTCTATATAATAGATCCCTCTGTGTGCAATGACTCTATATAATAGATCCCTCTGTGTGTAATGACTCTATATAATAGATCTCTCTGTGTGTAATGACTCTATATAATAGATCCCTCTGTGTGTAATGACTCTATATAATAAATCCCTCTGCGTGTAATGACTCTATATAATAGATTCATCTGCGTGTAATGACTCTATATAATAGATCCCTCTGTGTGTAATGACTCTATATAATAGATCCCTCTGCGTGTAATGACTCTATATAATAGATCCCTCTGCGTGTAATGACTCTATATAATAGATCCCTCTGTGTGTAATGACTCTATATAATAGATCCCTCTGCGTGTAATGACTCTATATAATAGATCCCTCTGTGTGTAATGACTCTATATAATAGATCCCTCTGTGTGTAATGACTCTATACAATAGATCCCTCTGTGTGTAATGACTCTATATAATAGATCCCTCTGTGTGTAATGACTCTATATAATAGATCGCTCTGTGTGTAATGACTCTATATAATAGATCCCTCTGTGTGTAATGACTCTATACAATAGATCCCTCTGTGTGTAATGACTCTATATAATAGATCCCTCTGTGTGTAATGACTCTTTATAATAGATCCATCTGTGTGTAATTACTCTATATAATAGATCCCTCTGTGTGTAATGACTCTTTATAATAGATCCCTCTGTGTGTAATGACTCTATATAATA
Source organism: Phyllobates terribilis (assembly GCF_046119375.1). NCBI lineage: Eukaryota > Metazoa > Chordata > Amphibia > Anura > Dendrobatidae > Phyllobates > Phyllobates terribilis. Next base: position 179,951,582 of record NW_027362769.1, on the reverse strand, counting down.
GATCCCTCTGTGTGTAATGACTCTATATAATAGATCCCTCTGTGTAATGACTCTATAATAGATCACTCTGTGTGTAATGACTCTATATAATAGATCACTCTGTGTGTTATGACTCTATATAATAGATCCCTCTGTGTGTGTAATGACTCTATAATAGATCCCTCTGTGTGTTATGGCTCTATATAACAGATCCCTCTGTGTGTAATGACTCTATATAATAGATCCCTCTGTGTGTAATGACTCTATATAACAGATCCCTCTGTGTGTAATGACTCTATATAATAGATCCCTCTGTGTGTAATGACTCTATATAATAGATCCCTCTGTGTGTAGTGGCTCTATATAATAGATCCCTCTGTGTGTAATGACTCTGTATAATAGATCCCTCTGTGTGTAGTGACTCTATATAATAGATCGCTCTGTGTGTAATGACTCTCTATAATAGATCCCTCTGTGTGTTATGACTCTATATAACAGATCCCTCTGTGTGTAATGACTCTATATAATAGATCCCTCTGTGTAATGACTCTATATAACAGATCCCTCTGTGTGTAATGACTGTATATAATAGATCCCTCTGTGTGTAGTGACTCTATATAATAGATCCCTCTGTGTGTAATGACTTTATATAATAGATCCCTCTCTGTGTAATGACTCTATATAATAGATCGCTCTGTGTGTAATGACTCTATATAATAGATCCCTCTGCGTCTAATGACTCTATATAATAGATCCCTCTGCGTGTAATGACTCTATATAATAGATCCCTCTGTGTGTAATGACTGTATATAATAGATCCCTCTGCGTGTAATGACTCTATATAATAGATCCCTCTGCGTGTAATTACTCTTTATAATAGATCCCTCTGCGTGTAATGACTCTATATAATAGATCCCTCTGCGTGTAATGACTCTATATAATAGATCCCTCTGTGTGTAATGACTCTATATAATAGATCGCTCTGTGTGTAATGACTCTATATAATAGATCGCTCTGTGTGTAATGACTCTATATAATAGATCCCTCTGTGTGTAAAGACTCTATATAATAGATCCCTCTGTGTGCAGTGACTCTATATAATAGATCCCTCTGTGTGCAATGACTCTATATAATAGATCCCTCTGTGTGTAATGACTCTATATAATAGATCTCTCTGTGTGTAATGACTCTATATAATAGATCCCTCTGTGTGTAATGACTCTATATAATAGATCCCTCTGTGTGTAATGACTCTATATAATAGATTCATCTGCGTGTAATGACTCTATATAATAGATCCCTCTGTGTGTAATGACTCTATATAATAGATCCCTCTGCGTGTAATGACTCTATATAATAGATCCCTCTGCGTGTAATGACTCTATATAATAGATCCCTCTGCGTGTAATGACTCTATATAATAGATCCCTCTGCGTGTAATGACTCTATATAATAGATCCCTCTGCATGTAATTACTCTTTATAATAGATCCCTCTGCGTGTAATGACTCTATATAATAGATCCCTCTGCGTGTAATGACTCTATATAATAGATCCCTCTGTGTGTAATGACTCTATATAATAGATCCCTCTGCGTGTAATGACTCTATATAATAGATCCCTCTGTGTGTAATGACTCTATATAATAGATCGCTCTGTGTGTAATGACTCTATATAATAGATCGCTCTGTGTGTAATGACTCTATATAATAGATCCCTCTGTGTGTAAAGACTCTATATAATAGATCCCTCTGTGTGCAGTGACTCTATATAATAGATCCCTCTGTGTGCAATGACTCTATATAATAGATCCCTCTGTGTGTAATGACTCTATATAATAGATCTCTCTGTGTGTAATGACTCTATATAATAGATCCCTCTGTGTGTAATGACTCTATATAATAGATCCCTCTGTGTGTAATGACTCTATATAATAGATTCATCTGCGTGTAATGACTCTATATAATAGATCCCTCTGTGTGTAATGACTCTATATAATAGATCCCTCTGCGTGTAATGACTCTATATAATAGATCCCTCTGCGTGTAATGACTCTATATAATAGATCCCTCTGCGTGTAATGACTCTATATAATAGATCCCTCTGCGTGTAATGACTCTATATAATAGATCCCTCTGTGTGTAATGACTCTATATAATAGATCCCTCTGTGTGTAATGACTCTATACAATAGATCCCTCTGTGTGTAATGACTCTATATAATAGATCCCTCTGTGTGTAATGACTCTATATAATAGATCGCTCTGTGTGTAATGACTCTATATAATAGATCCCTCTGTGTGTAATGACTCTATATAATAGATCCCTCTGTGTGTAATGACTCTATATAATAGATCCCTCTGCGTCTAATGACTCTATATAATAGATCCCTCTGCGTGTAATGACTCTATATAATAGATCGCTCTGTGTGTAATGACTCTATATAATACAACCCTCTGTGTGTAATGACTCTATATAATAGATCCCTCTGTGTGTAATGACTCTATATAATAGATCCCTCTGCGTGTAATGACTCTATATAATACATCCCTCTGCATGTAATGAGACTATATAATAGATCCCTCTGTGTGTAATGACTCTATATAATAGTTCCCTCTGTGTGTAATGACTCTATATAATAGATCCCTCTGCATGTAATTAGTCTATATAATAGATCCCTCTGCGTGTAGTGACTCTATATAATAGTTCCCTCTGTGTGTAATGACTCTATATAATAGATCCCTCTGTGTGTAATGACTCTATTTAATAGATCCCTCTGTGTGTAATGACTCTATATAATAGATCCCTCTGTGTGTAATGACTCTATATAATAGATCCCTCTGTGTGTAATGACTCTATATAATAGATCCCTCTGTGTGTAATGACTCTATATAATAGATCCCTCTGTGTGTAATGACTCTTTATAATAGATCCCTCTGTGTGTAATGACTCTATATAATAGATCCCTCTGTGTGTAATGACTCTTTATAATAGATCCCTCTGTGTGTAATGACTCTATATAATAGATCCCTCTGTGTGTAATGACTCTATATAATAGATCCCTCTGTGTAATGACTCTACAATAGATCACTCTGTGTGTAATGACTCTATATAATAGATCCCTCTGTGTGTTATGACTCTATATAATAGATCCCTCTGTGTGTGTAATGACTCTATAATAGATCCCTCTGTGTGTTATGACTCTATATAACAGATCCCTCTGTGTGTAATGACTCTATATAATAGATCCCTCTGTGTGTAATGACTCTATATAACAGATCCCTCTGTGTGTAATGACTCTATATAATAGATCACTCTGTGTGTTATGACTCTATATAATAGATCCCTCTGTGTGTTATGACTCTATATAATAGATCCCTCTGTGTGTTATGACTCTATATAACAGATCCCTCTGTGTGTAATGACTCTATATAATAGATCCCTCTGTGTGTAATGACTCTATATAACAGATCCCTCTGTGTGTAATGACTCTATATAATAGATCCCTCTGTGTGTTATGACTCTATATAACAGATCCCTCTGTGTGTTATGACTCTATATAATAGATCCCTCTGTGTGTAATGACTCTATATAATAGATCCCTCTGTGTGTAGTGACTCTATATAATAGATCCCTCTGTGTGTAATGACTCTATATAATAGATCCCTCTGTGTGTAGTGACTCTATATAATAGATCGCTCTGTGTGTAATGACTCTCTATAATAGATCCCTCTGTGTGTTATGACTCTATATAACAGATCCCTCTGTGTGTAATTACTCTATATAATAGATCCCTCTGTGTGTAATGACTCTATATAACAGATCCCTCTGTGTGTAATGACTATATATAATAGATCCCTCTGTGTGTAGTGACTCTATATAATAGATCCCTCTGTGTGTAATGACTTTATATAATAGATCCCTCTCTGTGTAATGACTCTATATAATAGATCGCTCTGTGTGTAATGACTCTATATAATAGATCCCTCTGTGTGTAATGACTGTATATAATAGATCCCTCTGCGTGTAATGACTCTATATAATAGATCCCTCTGCGTGTAATTACTCTTTATAATAGATCCCTCTGCGTGTAATGACTCTATATAATAGATCCCTCTGCGTGTAATGACTCTATATAATAGATCCCTCTGTGTGTAATGACTCTATATAATAGATCGCTCTGTGTGTAATGACTCTATATAATAGATCGCTCTGTGTGTAATGACTCTATATAATAGATCCCTCTGTGTGTAAAGACTCTATATAATAGATCCCTCTGTGTGCAGTGACTCTATATAATATATCCCTCTGTGTGCAATGACTCTATATAATAGATCCCTCTGTGTGCAATGACTCTATATAATAGATCCCTCTGTGTGTAATGACTCTATATAATAGATCCCTCTGTGTGTAATGACTCTATATAATAGAGCCCTCTGTGTGTAATGACTCTATATAATAGATCCCTCTGTGTGTAATGACTCTATATAATAGATCCCTCTGTGTGTAATGGCTCTATATAATAGATCCATCTGCGTGTAATGACTCTATATAATAGATCCCTCTGCGTGCAATGACTCTATATAATAGATCCCTCTGCGTGTAATGACTCTATATAATAGATCCCTCTGCATGTAATGACTCTATATAATAGATCCCTCTGTGTGTAATGACTCTATATAATAGATCCCTCTGTGTGTAATGACTCTATACAATAGATCCCTCTGTGTGTAATGACTCTATATAATAGATCGCTCTGTGTGTAATGACTCTATATAATAGATCCCTCTTTGTGAAATGACTCTATATAATAGATCGCTCTGCGTGTAATGACTCTATATAATAGATTCCTCTGTGTGTAATGACTCTATATAATAGATCCCTCTGTGTGTAATGACTCTATATAATAGATCCCTCTGTGTGTAATGACTCTATATAATAGACCGCTCTGTGTGTAATGACTCTATATAATAGATCCCTCTGTGTGTAATGACTCTATATAATAGATCCTTCTGCGTGTAATGACTCTATATAATTCATCCCTCTGCATGTAATGACTCTATATAATAGATCCCTCTGCGTGTAATGACTCTATATAATAGATCCCTCTGCGTGTAATGACTCTATATAATAGATCCCTCTGCGTGTAATGACTCTATATAATAGAACCCTCTGTGTAATGACTCTATATAATAGATCCCTCTGCGTGTAATGACTCTATATAATAGATCCCTCCGTGTGTAATGACTCTATATAATAGATCACTCTGCGTGTAATGACTCTATATAATAGATCCCTATGTGTAATGACTCTATATAATAGATCCCTCTGCGTGTAATGACTCTATATAATAGATCACTCTGTGTGTAATGATTCTATATAATAGATCCCTCTGTGTGTAATGACTCTATATAATAGATCCCTCTTTGTGTAATGACTCTATATAATAGATCGCTATGCGTGTAATGACTCTATATAATAGATTCCTCTGTGTGTAATGACTCTGTATAATAGATCCCTCTGTGTGTAATGACTCTATATAATAGATCCCTCTGTGTGTAATGACTCTATATAATAGATCGCTCTGTGTGTATTGACTCTATATAATAGATCCCTCTGTGTGTAATGACTCTATATAATAGATCCTTCTGCGTGTAATGACTCTATATAATAGATCCCTCTGCGTGTAATGACTCTATATAATAGATCCCTCTGCGTGTAATGACTCTATATAATAGATCCCTCTGCGTGTAATGACTCTATATAATAGATCCCTCTGCGTGTAATGACTCTATATAATAGATACCTCTGTGTGTAATGACTCTATATAATAGATCGCTCTGTGTGTAATGACTCTATATAATAGATCGCTCTGTGTGTAATGACTCTATATAATAGATCCCTCTGTGTGTAAAGACTCTATATAATAGATCCCTCTGTGTGCAGTGACTCTATATAATAGATCCCTCTGTGTGCAATGACTCTATATAATAGATCCCTCTGTGTGTAATGACTCTATATAATAGATCTCTCTGTGTGTAATGACTCTATATAATAGATCCCTCTGTGTGTAATGACTCTATATAATAAATCCCTCTGCGTGTAATGACTCTATATAATAGATTCATCTGCGTGTAATGACTCTATATAATAGATCCCTCTGTGTGTAATGACTCTATATAATAGATCCCTCTGTGTGTAATGACTCTATATAATAGATCCCTCTGTGTGTAATGACTTTATATAATAGATCCCTCTCTGTGTAATGACTATATAATAGATCGCTCTGTGTGTAATGACTCTATATAATAGATCCCTCTGTGTGTAATGACTGTATATAATAGATTGCTCTGCGTGTAATCACTCTGTATAATAGATCCCTCTGCGTGTAATGAGTGTATATAATAGATCCCTCTGCGTGTAATGACTCTATATAATAGATCCCTCTGCATGTAATGACTCTATATAATAGATCCCTCTGCGTGAAATTACTCTATATAATAGATCCCTCTGCGTGTAATGACTCTATATAATAGATCCCTCTGCGTGTAATGACTCTATATAATAGATCCCTCTGCATGTAATGAGTCTATATAATAGATCCCTCTGCGTGTAATGACTCTATATAATAGTTCCCTCTGTTTGTAATGACTCTATATAATAGATCCCTCTGAGTGTAATGACTCTATATAATAGATCCCTCTGTGTGTAATGACTCTATATAATAGATCCCTCTGTGTGTAATGACTCTATATAATAGATCCCTCTGTGTGTAATGACTCTATATAATAGATCCCTCTGTGTGTAATGACTCTGTATAATAGATCCCTGTGTGTGTAATGACTCTATATAATAGATCCCTCTGTGTGTAATGACTCTTTATAATAGATCCCTCTGTGTGTAATTACTCTATATAATAGATCCCTCTGTGTGTAATGACTCTTTATAATAGATCCCTCTGTGTGTAATGACTCTATATAATAGATCCCTCTGTGTGTAATGACTCTATATAATAGATCCCTCTGTGTAATGACTCTATAATAGATCACTCTGTGTGTAATGACTCTATATAATAGATCACTCTGTGTGTTATGACTCTATATAATAGATCCCTCTGTGTGTGTAATGACTCTATAATAGATCCCTCTGTGTGTTATGGCTCTATATAACAGATCCCTCTGTGTGTAATGACTCTATATAATAGATCCCTCTGTGTGTAATGACTCTATATAACAGATCCCTCTGTGTGTAATGACTCTATATAATAGATCCCTCTGTGTGTAATGACTCTATATAATAGATCCCTCTGTGTGTAGTGGCTCTATATAATAGATCCCTCTGTGTGTAATGACTCTGTATAATAGATCCCTCTGTGTGTAGTGACTCTATATAATAGATCGCTCTGTGTGTAATGACTCTCTATAATAGATCCCTCTGTGTGTTATGACTCTATATAACAGATCCCTCTGTGTGTAATGACTCTATATAATAGATCCCTCTGTGTAATGACTCTATATAACAGATCCCTCTGTGTGTAATGACTGTATATAATAGATCCCTCTGTGTGTAGTGACTCTATATAATAGATCCCTCTGTGTGTAATGACTTTATATAATAGATCCCTCTCTGTGTAATGACTCTATATAATAGATCGCTCTGTGTGTAATGACTCTATATAATAGATCCCTCTGCGTCTAATGACTCTATATAATAGATCCCTCTGCGTGTAATGACTCTATATAATAGATCCCTCTGTGTGTAATGACTGTATATAATAGATCCCTCTGCGTGTAATGACTCTATATAATAGATCCCTCTGCATGTAATTACTCTTTATAATAGATCCCTCTGCGTGTAATGACTCTATATAATAGATCCCTCTGCGTGTAATGACTCTATATAATAGATACCTCTGTGTGTAATGACTCTATATAATAGATCGCTCTGTGTGTAATGACTCTATATAATAGATCGCTCTGTGTGTAATGACTCTATATAATAGATCCCTCTGTGTGTAAAGACTCTATATAATAGATCCCTCTGTGTGCAGTGACTCTATATAATAGATCCCTCTGTGTGCAATGACTCTATATAATAGATCCCTCTGTGTGTAATGACTCTATATAATAGATCTCTCTGTGTGTAATGACTCTATATAATAGATCCCTCTGTGTGTAATGACTCTATATAATAAATCCCTCTGCGTGTAATGACTCTATATAATAGATTCATCTGCGTGTAATGACTCTATATAATAGATCCCTCTGTGTGTAATGACTCTATATAATAGATCCCTCTGCGTGTAATGACTCTATATAATAGATCCCTCTGCGTGTAATGACTCTATATAATAGATCCCTCTGTGTGTAATGACTCTATATAATAGATCCCTCTGCGTGTAATGACTCTATATAATAGATCCCTCTGTGTGTAATGACTCTATATAATAGATCCCTCTGTGTGTAATGACTCTATACAATAGATCCCTCTGTGTGTAATGACTCTATATAATAGATCCCTCTGTGTGTAATGACTCTATATAATAGATCGCTCTGTGTGTAATGACTCTATATAATAGATCCCTCTGTGTGTAATGACTCTATACAATAGATCCCTCTGTGTGTAATGACTCTATATAATAGATCCCTCTGTGTGTAATGACTCTTTATAATAGATCCCTCTGTGTGTAATTACTCTATATAATAGATCCCTCTGTGTGTAATGACTCTTTATAATAGATCCCTCTGTGTGTAATGACTCTATATAATAGATCCCTCTGTGTGTAATGACTCTATATAATAGATCCCTCTGTGTAATGACTCTATAATAGATCACTCTGTGTGTAATGACTCTATATAATAGATCACTCTGTGTGTTATGACTCTATATAATAGATCCCTCTGTGTGTGTAATGACTCTATAATAGATCCCTCTGTGTGTTATGGCTCTATATAACAGATCCCTCTGTGTGTAATGACTCTATATAATAGATCCCTCTGTGTGTAATGACTCTATATAACAGATCCCTCTGTGTGTAATGACTCTATATAATAGATCCCTCTGTGTGTAATGACTCTATATAATAGATCCCTCTGTGTGTAGTGGCTCTATATAATAGATCCCTCTGTGTGTAATGACTCTGTATAATAGATCCCTCTGTGTGTAGTGACTCTATATAATAGATCGCTCTGTGTGTAATGACTCTCTATAATAGATCCCTCTGTGTATTATGACTCTATATAACAGATCCCTCTGTGTGTAATGACTCTATATAATAGATCCCTCTGTGTAATGACTCTATATAACAGATCCCTCTGTGTGTAATGACTGTATATAATAGATCCCTCTGTGTGTAGTGACTCTATATAATAGATCCCTCTGTGTGTAATGACTTTATATAATAGATCCCTCTCTGTGTAATGACTCTATATAATAGATCGCTCTGTGTGTAATGACTCTATATAATAGATCCCTCTGCGTCTAATGACTCTATATAATAGATCCCTCTGCGTGTAATGACTCTATATAATAGATCCCTCTGTGTGTAATGACTGTATATAATAGATCCCTCTGCGTGTAATGACTCTATATAATAGATCCCTCTGCGTGTAATTACTCTTTATAATAGATCCCTCTGCGTGTAATGACTCTATATAATAGATCCCTCTGCGTGTAATGACTCTATATAATAGATCCCTCTGTGTGTAATGACTCTATATAATAGATCGCTCTGTGTGTAATGACTCTATATAATAGATCGCTCTGTGTGTAATGACTCTATATAATAGATCCCTCTGTGTGTAAAGACTCTATATAATAGATCCCTCTGTGTGCAGTGACTCTATATAATAGATCCCTCTGTGTGCAATGACTCTATATAATAGATCCCTCTGTGTGTAATGACTCTATATAATAGATCTCTCTGTGTGTAATGACTCTATATAATAGATCCCTCTGTGTGTAATGACTCTATATAATAGATCCCTCTGTGTGTAATGACTCTATATAATAGATTCATCTGCGTGTAATGACTCTATATAATAGATCCCTCTGTGTGTAATGACTCTATATAATAGATCCCTCTGCGTGTAATGACTCTATATAATAGATCCCTCTGCGTGTAATGACTCTATATAATAGATCCCTCTGCGTGTAATGACTCTATATAATAGATCCCTCTGCGTGTAATGACTCTATATAATAGATCCCTCTGCATGTAATTACTCTTTATAATAGATCCCTCTGCGTGTAATGACTCTATATAATAGATCCCTCTGCGTGTAATGACTCTATATAATAGATCCCTCTGTGTGTAATGACTCTATATAATAGATCCCTCTGCGTGTAATGACTCTATATAATAGATCCCTCTGTGTGTAATGACTCTATATAATAGATCGCTCTGTGTGTAATGACTCTATATAATAGATCGCTCTGTGTGTAATGACTCTATATAATAGATCCCTCTGTGTGTAAAGACTCTATATAATAGATCCCTCTGTGTGCAGTGACTCTATATAATAGATCCCTCTGTGTGCAATGACTCTATATAATAGATCCCTCTGTGTGTAATGACTCTATATAATAGATCTCTCTGTGTGTAATGACTCTATATAATAGATCCCTCTGTGTGTAATGACTCTATATAATAGATCCCTCTGTGTGTAATGACTCTATATAATAGATTCATCTGCGTGTAATGACTCTATATAATAGATCCCTCTGTGTGTAATGACTCTATATAATAGATCCCTCTGCGTGTAATGACTCTATATAATAGATCCCTCTGCGTGTAATGACTCTATATAATAGATCCCTCTGCGTGTAATGACTCTATATAATAGATCCCTCTGCGTGTAATGACTCTATATAATAGATCCCTCTGTGTGTAATGACTCTATATAATAGATCCCTCTGTGTGTAATGACTCTATACAATAGATCCCTCTGTGTGTAATGACTCTATATAATAGATCCCTCTGTGTGTAATGACTCTATATAATAGATCGCTCTGTGTGTAATGACTCTATATAATAGATCCCTCTGTGTGTAATGACTCTATATAATAGATCCCTCTGTGTGTAATGACTCTATATAATAGATCCCTCTGCGTCTAATGACTCTATATAATAGATCCCTCTGCGTGTAATGACTCTATATAATAGATCGCTCTGTGTGTAATGACTCTATATAATACAACCCTCTGTGTGTAATGACTCTATATAATAGATCCCTCTGTGTGTAATGACTCTATATAATAGATCCCTCTGCGTGTAATGACTCTATATAATACATCCCTCTGCATGTAATGAGACTATATAATAGATCCCTCTGTGTGTAATGACTCTATATAATAGTTCCCTCTGTGTGTAATGACTCTATATAATAGATCCCTCTGCATGTAATTAGTCTATATAATAGATCCCTCTGCGTGTAGTGACTCTATATAATAGTTCCCTCTGTGTGTAATGACTCTATATAATAGATCCCTCTGTGTGTAATGACTCTATTTAATAGATCCCTCTGTGTGTAATGACTCTATATAATAGATCCCTCTGTGTGTAATGACTCTATATAATAGATCCCTCTGTGTGTAATGACTCTATATAATAGATCCCTCTGTGTGTAATGACTCTATATAATAGATCCCTCTGTGTGTAATGACTCTTTATAATAGATCCCTCTGTGTGTAATGACTCTATATAATAGATCCCTCTGTGTGTAATGACTCTTTATAATAGATCCCTCTGTGTGTAATGACTCTATATAATAGATCCCTCTGTGTGTAATGACTCTATATAATAGATCCCTCTGTGTAATGACTCTACAATAGATCACTCTGTGTGTAATGACTCTATAATAGATCCCTCTGTGTGTTATGACTCTATATAATAGATCCCTCTGTGTGTGTAATGACTCTATAATAGATCCCTCTGTGTGTTATGACTCTATATAACAGATCCCTCTGTGTGTAATGACTCTATATAATAGATCCCTCTGTGTGTAATGACTCTATATAACAGATCCCTCTGTGTGTAATGACTCTATATAATAGATCACTCTGTGTGTTATGACTCTATATAATAGATCCCTCTGTGTGTTATGACTCTATATAGTAGATCCCTCTGTGTGTTATGACTCTATATAACAGATCCCTCTGTGTGTAATGACTCTATATAATAGATCCCTCTGTGTGTAATGACTCTATATAACAGATCCCTCTGTGTGTAATGACTCTATATAATAGATCCCTCTGTGTGTTATGACTCTATATAACAGATCCCTCTGTGTGTTATGACTCTATATAATAGATCCCTCTGTGTGTAATGACTCTATATAATAGATCCCTCTGTGTGTAGTGACTCTATATAATAGATCCCTCTGTGTGTAATGACTCTATATAATAGATCCCTCTGTGTGTAGTGACTCTATATAATAGATCGCTCTGTGTGTAATGACTCTCTATAATAGATCCCTCTGTGTGTTATGACTCTATATAACAGATCCCTCTGTGTGTAATTACTCTATATAATAGATCCCTCTGTGTGTAATGACTCTATATAACAGATCCCTCTGTGTGTAATGACTATATATAATAGATCCCTCTGTGTGTAGTGACTCTATATAATAGATCCCTCTGTGTGTAATGACTTTATATAATAGATCCCTCTCTGTGTAATGACTCTATATAATGGATCGCTCTGTGTGTAATGACTCTATATAATAGATCCCTCTGTGTGTAATGACTGTATATAATAGATCGCTCTGTGTGTAATGACTCTATATAATAGATCGCTCTGTGTGTAATGACTCTATATAATAGATCCCTCTGTGTGTAATGACTCTATATAATAGATCGCTCTGTGTGTAATGACTCTATATAATAGATCCCTCTGTGTGTAAAGACTCTATATAATAGATCCCTCTGTGTGCAGTGACTCTATATAATATATCCCTCTGTGTGCAATGACTCTATATAATAGATCCCTCTGTGTGCAATGACTCTATATAATAGATCCCTCTGTGTGTAATGACTCTATATAATAGATCCCTCTGTGTGTAATGACTCTATATAATAGAGCCCTCTGTGTGTAATGACTCTATATAATAGATCCCTCTGTGTGTAATGACTCTATATAATAGATCCCTCTGTGTGTAATGGCTCTATATAATAGATCCATCTGCGTGTAATGACTCTATATAATAGATCCCTCTGCGTGCAATGACTCTATATAATAGATCCCTCTGCGTGTAATGACTCTATATAATAGATCCCTCTGCATGTAATGACTCTATATAATAGATCCCTCTGTGTGTAATGACTCTATATAATAGATCCCTCTGTGTGTAATGACTCTATACAATAGATCCCTCTGTGTGTAATGACTCTATATAATAGATCGCTCTGTGTGTAATGACTCTATATAATAGATCCCTCTTTGTGAAATGACTCTATATAATAGATCGCTCTGCGTGTAATGACTCTATATAATAGATTCCTCTGTGTGTAATGACTCTATATAATAGATCCCTCTGTGTGTAATGACTCTATATAATAGATCCCTCTGTGTGTAATGACTCTATATAATAGACCGCTCTGTGTGTAATGACTCTATATAATAGATCCCTCTGTGTGTAATGACTCTATATAATAGATCCTTCTGCGTGTAATGACTCTATATAATTCATCCCTCTGCATGTAATGACTCTATATAATAGATCCCTCTGCGTGTAATGACTCTATATAATAGATCCCTCTGCGTGTAATGACTCTATATAATAGATCCCTCTGCGTGTAATGACTCTATATAATAGAACCCTCTGTGTAATGACTCTATATAATAGATCCCTCTGCGTGTAATGACTCTATATAATAGATCCCTCCGTGTGTAATGACTCTATATAATAGATCACTCTGCGTGTAATGACTCTATATAATAGATCCCTATGTGTAATGACTCTATATAATAGATCCCTCTGCGTGTAATGACTCTATATAATAGATCACTCTGTGTGTAATGATTCTATATAATAGATCCCTCTGTGTGTAATGACTCTATATAATAGATCCCTCTTTGTGTAATGACTCTATATAATAGATCGCTATGCGTGTAATGACTCTATATAATAGATTCCTCTGTGTGTAATGACTCTATATAATAGATCCCTCTGTGTGTAATGACTCTATATAATAGATCCCTCTGTGTGTAATGACTCTATATAATAGATCGCTCTGTGTGTATTGACTCTATATAATAGATCCCTCTGTGTGTAATGACTCTATATAATAGATCCTTCTGCGTGTAATGACTCTATATAATAGATCCCTCTGCGTGTAATGACTCTATATAATAGATCCCTCTGCGTGTAATGACTCTATATAATAGATCCCTCTGCGTGTAATGACTCTATATAATAGATCCCTCCATGTGTAATGACTCTATATAATAGATCACTCTGCGTGTAATGACTCTATATAATAGATCCCTATGTGTAATGACTCTATATAATAGATCCCTCTGCGTGTAATGACTCTATATAATAGATCACTCTGTGTGTAATGATTCTATATAATAGATCCCTCTGTGTGTAATGACTCTATATAATAGATCCCTCTGTGTGTAATGACTCTATATAATAGATCCCTCTGCGTGTAATGACTCTATATAATAGAACGCTCTGTGTGTAATAACTCTATATAATAGAACCCTCTGTGTGTATTGACTCTATATAATAGATCCCTCTGTGTGTAATGACTCTATATAATAGATCCCTCTGTGTGTAATGACTCTATATAATAGATCCCTCTGTGTGTAATGACTCTATATAATAGATCCCTCTGTGTGTAATGACTCTATACAATAGATCCCTCTGTGTGTAATGACTCTATATAATAGATCCCTCTGTGTGTAATGACTCTATATAATAGATCGCTCTGTGTGTAATGACTCTATATAATAGATCCCTCTTTGTGTAATGACTCTATATAATAGATCGCTCTGCGTGTAATGACTCTATATAATAGATTCCTCTGTGTGTAATGACTCTATATAATCGATCCCTCTGTGTGTAATGACTCTATATAATAGATCCCTCTGTGTGTAATGACTCTATATAATAGATCGCTCTGTGTGTAATGACTCTATATAATAGATCCCTCTGTGTGTAATGACTCTATATAATAGATCCTTCTGCGTGTAATGACTCTATATAATAGATCCCTCTGCGTGTAATGACTCTATATAATAGATCCCTCTGCGTGTAATGACTGTATATAATAGATCCCTCTGCGTGTAATTACTCTTTATAATAGATCCCTCTGCGTGTAATGACTCTATATAATAGATCCCTCTGCGTGTAATGACTCTATATAATAGATCCCTCTGTGTGTAATGACTCTATATAATAGATCGCTCTGTGTGTAATGACTCTATATAATAGATCGCTCTGTGTGTAATGACTCTATATAATAGATCCCTCTGTGTGTAAAGACTCTATATAATAGATCCCTCTGTGTGCAGTGACTCTATATAATATATCCCTCTGTGTGCAATGACTCTATATAATAGATCCCTCTGTGTGTATTGACTCTATATAATAGATCCCTCTGTGTGTAATTACTCTATATAATAGATCCCTCTGTGTGTAATGACTCTATATAATAGAGCCCTCTGTGTGTAATGACTCTATATAATAGATCCCTCTGTGTGTAATGACTATATAATAGATCCCTCTGTGTGTAATGACTCTATATAATAGATCCATCTGCGTGTAATGACTCTATATAATAGATCCCTCTGCGTGCAATGACTCTATATAATAGATCCCTCTGCGTGTAATGACTCTATATAATAGATCCCTCTGCATGTAATTACTCTGTATAATAGATCCCTCTGTGTGTAATGACTCTATATAATAGATCCCTCTGTGTGTAATGACTCTATACAATAGATCCCTCTGTGTGTAATGACTCTATATAATAGATCCCTCTGTGTGTAATGACTCTATATAATAGATCGCTCTGTGTGTAATGACTCTATATAATAGATCCCTCTTTGTGTAATGACTCTATATAATAGATCGCTATGCGTGTAATGACTCTATATAATAGATTCCTCTGTGTGTAATGACTCTATATAATAGATCCCTCTGTGTGTAATGACTCTATATAATAGATCCCTCTGTGTGTAATGACTCTATATAATAGATCGCTCTGTGTGTATTGACTCTATATAATAGATCCCTCTGTGTGTAATGACTCTATATAATAGATCCTTCTGCGTGTAATGACTCTATATAATAGATCCCTCTGCGTGTAATGACTCTATATAATAGATCCCTCTGCGTGTAATGACTCTATATAATAGATCCCTCTGCGTGTAATGACTCTATATAATAGATCCCTCCATGTGTAATGACTCTATATAATAGATCACTCTGCGTGTAATGACTCTATATAATAGATCCCTATGTGTAATGACTCTATATAATAGATCCCTCTGCGTGTAATGACTCTATATAATAGATCACTCTGTGTGTAATGATTCTATATAATAGATCCCTCTGTGTGTAATGACTCTATATAATAGATCCCTCTGTGTGTAATGACTCTATATAATAGATCCCTCTGCGTGTAATGACTCTATATAATAGATCGCTCTGTGTGTAATAACTCTATATAATAGAACCCTCTGTGTGTATTGACTCTATATAATAGATCCCTCTGTGTGTAATGACTCTATATAATAGATCCCTCTGTGTGTAATGACTCTATATAATAGATCCCTCTGTGTGTAATGACTCTATATAATAGATCCCTCTGTGTGTAATGACTCTATACAATAGATCCCTCTGTGTGTAATGACTCTATATAATAGATCCCTCTGTGTGTAATGACTCTATATAATAGATCGCTCTGTGTGTAATGACTCTATATAATAGATCCCTCTTTGTGTAATGACTCTATATAATAGATCGCTCTGCGAGTAATGACTCTATATAATAGATTCCTCTGTGTGTAATGACTCTATATAATCGATCCCTCTGTGTGTAATGACTCTATATAATAGATCCCTCTGTGTGTAATGACTCTATATAATAGATCGCTCTGTGTGTAATGACTCTATATAATAGATCCCTCTGTGTGTAATGACTCTATATAATAGATCCTTCTGCGTGTAATGACTCTATATAATAGATCCCTCTGCGTGTAATGACTCTATATAATATATCCCTCTGCGTGTAATGACTGTATATAATAGATCCCTCTGCGTGTAATTACTCTTTATAATAGATCCCTCTGCGTGTAATGACTCTATATAATAGATCCCTCTGTGTGTAATGACTCTATATAATAGATCACTCTGTGTGTAATTACTCTATATAATAGATCCCTCTGTGTGTAATGACTCTATATAATAGATCCCTCTGCGTGTAATGACTCTATATAATAGATCCCTCTGCGTGTAATGACTATATAATAGATCCCTCTGTGTGTATTGACTATATAATAGATCCCTCTGCGTGTAATGACTGTATAATAGATCCCTCTGTGTGTAATGACTCTATATAATAGATCCCTCTGTGTGTAATGACTCTATATAATAGATCCCTCTGCGTGTAATGACTCTATATAATAGATCCCTATGTGTAATGACTCTATAATAGATCACTCTGTGTGTAATGACTCTATATAATAGATCCCTCTGTGTGTAATGTCTCTATATAATAGATCCCTCGGTGTGTAATGACTCTATATAATAGATCCCTCGGTGTGTAATGACTCTATATAATAGATCCCTCGGTGTGTAATTACTCTATATAATAGATCCCTCGGTGTGTAATGACTCTATATAATAGATCCCTCGGTGTGTAATGACTCTATATAATAGATCCCTCTGTGTGTAATGACTCTATATAATAGATCCCTCTGTGTGTAATGGCTCTATATAATAGATACCTCTGTGTGTAATGGCTCTATATAATAGATCCCTCTGTGTGTAATGACTCTATATAATAGATCCCTCTGTGTGTAATGACTCTATATAATAGATCACTCTGGGTGTATTGATTCTATATAATAGATCCCTCTGTGTGTAATGACTCTATATAATAGATCCCTCTGTTTGTAATGACTCTATATAATAGATCCCTCTTTGTGTAATGACTCTATATAATAGATCGCTCTGCGTGTAATGACTCTATATAATAGATTCCTCTGTGTGTAATGACTCTATATAATAGATCCCTCTGTGTGTAATGACTCTATATAATAGATCCCTCTGTGTGTAATGACTCTATATAATAGATCCCTCTGTGTGTAATGACTCTATATAATAGATCCCTCTGTGTGTAATGACTCTATATAATAGATCCTTCTGCGTGTAATGACTCTATATAATAGATCCCTCTGCGTGTAATGACTCTATATAATAGATCCCTCTGCGTGTAATGACTCTATATAATAGATCCCTCTGCGTGTAATGACTCTATATAATAGATCACTCTGCGTGTAATGACTCTATATAATAGATCCCTCTGTGTAATGACTCTATATAATAGATCCCTCTGCGTGTAATGACTCTATATAATAGATCCCTCCATGTGTAATGACTCTATATAATAGATCACTCTGCGTGTAATGACTCTATATAATAGATCCCTATGTGTAATGACTCTATATAATAGATCCCTCTGCGTGTAATGACTCTATATAATAGATCACTCTGTGTGTAATGATTCTATATAATAGATCCCTCTGTGTGTAATGACTCTATATAATAGATCCCTCTGTGTGTAATGACTCTATATAATAGATCCCTCTGCGTGTAATGACTCTATATAATGATCGCTCTGTGTGTAATAACTCTATATAATAGAACCCTCTGTGTGTATTGACTCTATATAATATATCCCTCTGTGTGTAATGACTCTATATAATAGATCCCTCTGTGTGTAATGACTCTATATAATAGATCCCTCTGTGTGTAATGACTCTATATAATAGATCCCTCTGTGTGTAATGACTCTACATAATAGATTCCTCTGTGTGTAATGACTCTATATAATAGATCCCTCTGTGTGTAATGACTCTATATAATAGATCCCTCTGTGTGTAATGACTCTATATAATAGACCGCTCTGTGTGTAATGACTCTATATAATAGATCCCTCTGTGTGTAATGACTCTATATAATAGATCCCTCTGTGTGTAATGACTCTATATAATAGATCCCTCTGTGTGTAATGACTCTATATAATAGACCGCTCTGTGTGTAATGACTCTATATAATAGATCCCTCTGTGTGTAATGACTCTATATAATAGATCCTTCTGCGTGTAATGACTCTATATAATAGATCCCTCTGCATGTAATGACTCTATATAATAGATCCCTCTGCGTGTAATGACTCTATATAATAGATCCCTCTGCGTGTAATGACTCTATATAATAGATCCCTCTGCGTGTAATGACTCTATATAATAGAACCCTCTGTGTAATGACTCTATATAATAGATCCCTCTGCGTGTAATGACTCTATATAATAGATCCCTCCGTGTGTAATGACTCTATATAATAGATCACTCTGCGTGTAATGACTCTATATAATAGATCCCTATGTGTAATGACTCTATATAATAGATCCCTCTGCGTGTAATGACTCTATATAATAGATCACTCTGTGTGTAATGATTCTATATAATAGATCCCTCTGTGTGTAATGACTCTATATAATAGATCCCTCTGTGTGTAATGACTCTATATAATAGATCCCTCCGCGTGTAATGACTCTATATAATAGATCGCTCTGTGTGTAATAACTCTATATAATAGAACCCTCTGTGTGTAATGACTCTATATAATAGATCCCTCTGTGTGTAATGACTCTATATAATAGATCCCTCTGTGTGTAATGACTCTATATAATAGATCCCTCTGTGTGTAATGACTCTATATAATAGATCCCTCTGTGTGTAATGACTCTATACAATAGATCCCTCTGTGTGTAATGACTCTATATAATAGATCCCTCTGTGTGTAATGACTCTATATAATAGATCGCTCTGTGTGTAATGACTCTATATAATAGATCCCTCTTTGTGTAATGACTCTATATAATAGATCGCTCTGCGTGTAATGACTCTATATAATAGATTCCTCTGTGTGTAATGACTCTATATAATCGATCCCTCTGTGTGTAATGACTCTATATAATAGATCCCTCTGTGTGTAATGACTCTATATAATAGATCCCTCTGTGTGTAATGACTCTATATAATAGATCCTTCTGCGTGTAATGACTCTATATAATAGATCCCTCTGCGTGTAATGACTCTATATAATATATCCCTCTGCGTGTAATGACTCTATATAATAGATCCCTCTGCGTGTAATGACTCTATATAATAGATCCCTCTGCGTGTAATGACTCTATATAATAGATCCCTCTGTGTAATGACTCTATATAATAGATCCCTCTGCGTGTAATGACTCTATATAATAGATCCCTCTGTGTGTAATGACTCTATATAATAGATCACTCTGCGTGTAATTACTCTATATAATAGATCCCTATGTGCAATGACTCTATATAATAGATCCCTCTGCGTGTAATGACTCTATATAATAGATCACTCTGTGTAATGATTCTATATAATAGATCCCTCTGTGTGTAATGACTCTATATAATAGATCCCTCTGTGTGTAATGACTCTATATAACAGATCCCTCTGTGTGTAATGACTATATATAATAGATCCCTCTGTGTGTAGTGACTCTATATAATAGATCCCTCTGTGTGTAATGACTTTATATAATAGATCCCTCTCTGTGTAATGACTCTATATAATAGATCGCTCTGTGTGTAATGACTCTATATAACAGATCCCTCTGTTTGTAATGACTGTATATAATAGATCCCTCTGCGTGTAATGACTGTATATAATAGATCCCTCTGCGTGTAATTACTCTTTATAATAGATCCCTCTGCGTGTAATGACTCTATATAATAGATCCCTCTGCGTGTAATGACTCTATATAATAGATCCCTCTGTGTGTAATGACTCTATATAATAGATCGCTCTGTGTGTAATGACTCTATATAATAGATCGCTCTGTGTGTAATGACTCTATATAATAGATCCCTCTGTGTGTAAAGACTCTATATAATAGATCCCTCTGTGTGCAGTGACTCTATATAATATATCCCTCTGTGTGCAATGACTCTATATAATAGATCCCTCTGTGTGTATTGACTCTATATAATAGATCCCTCTGTGTGTAATTACTCTATATAATAGATCCCTCTGTGTGTAATGACTCTATATAATAGAGCCCTCTGTGCGTAATGACTCTATATAATAGATCCCTCTGTGTGTAATGACTATATAATAGATCCCTCTGTGTGTAATGACTCTATATAATAGATCCATCTGCGTGTAATGACTCTATATAATAGATCCCTCTGCGTGCAATGACTCTATATAATAGATCCCTCTGCGTGTAATGACTCTATATAATAGATCCCTCTGCATGTAATTACTCTCTATAATAGATCCCTCTGTGTGTAATGACTCTATATAATAGATCCCTCTGTGTGTAATGACTCTATACAATAGATCCCTCTGTGTGTAATGACTCTATATAATAGATCCCTCTGTGTGTAATGACTCTATATAATAGATCGCTCTGTGTGTAATGACTCTATATAATAGATCCCTCTTTGTGTAATGACTCTATATAATAGATCGCTATGCGTGTAATGACTCTATATAATAGATTCCTCTGTGTGTAATGACTCTATATAATAGATCCCTCTGTGTGTAATGACTCTATATAATAGATCCCTCTGTGTGTAATGACTCTATATAATAGATCGCTCTGTGTGTATTGACTCTATATAATAGATCCCTCTGTGTGTAATGACTCTATATAATAGATCCTTCTGCGTGTAATGACTCTATATAATAGATCCCTCTGCGTGTAATGACTCTATATAATAGATCCCTCTGCGTGTAATGACTCTATATAATATATCCCTCTGCGTGTAATGACTCTATATAATAGATCCCTCTGCGTGTAATGACTCTATATAATAGATCCCTCTGTGTAATGACTCTATATAATAGATCCCTCTGCGTGTAATGACTCTATATAATAGATCCCTCCATGTGTAATGACTCTATATAATAGATCACTCTGCGTGTAATGACTCTATATAATAGATCCCTATGTGTAATGACTCTATATAATAGATCCCTCTGCGTGTAATGACTATATAATAGATCACTCTGTGTGTAATGATTCTATATAATAGATCCCTCTGTGTGTAATGACTCTATATAATAGATCCCTCTGTGTGTAATGACTCTATATAATAGATCCCTCTGCGTGTAATGACTCTATATAATAGATCGCTCTGTGTGTAATAACTCTATATAATAGAACCCTCTGTGTGTATTGACTCTATATAATAGATCCCTCTGTGTGTAATGACTCTATATAATAGATCCCTCTGTGTGTAATGACTCTATATAATAGATCCCTCTGTGTGTAATGACTCTATATAATAGATCCCTCTGTGTGTAATGACTCTATACAATAGATCCCTCTGTGTGTAATGACTCTATATAATAGATCCCTCTGTGTGTAATGACTCTATATAATAGATCGCTCTGTGTGTAATGACTCTATATAATAGATCCCTCTTTGTGTAATGACTCTATATAATAGATCGCTCTGCGTGTAATGACTCTATATAATAGATTCCTCTGTGTGTAATGACTCTATATAATCGATCCCTCTGTGTGTAATGACTCTATATAATAGATCCCTCTGTGTGTAATGACTCTATATAATAGATCGCTCTGTGTGTAATGACTCTATATAATAGATCCCTCTGTGTGTAATGACTCTATATAATAGATCCTTCTGCGTGTAATGACTCTATATAATAGATCCCTCTGCGTGTAATGACTCTATATAATATATCCCTCTGCGTGTAATGACTCTATATAATAGATCCCTCTGCGTGTAATGACTCTATATAATAGATCCCTCTGCGTGTAATGACTCTATATAATAGATCCCTCTGTGTAATGACTCTATATAATAGATCCCTCTGCGTGTAATGACTCTATATAATAGATCCCTCCGTGTGTAATGACTCTATATAATAGATCACTCTGCGTGTAATTACTCTATATAATAGATCCCTATGTGCAACGACTCTATATAATAGATCCCTCTGCGTGTAATGACTCTATATAATAGATCACTCTGTGTGTAATGATTCTATATAATAGATCCCTCTGTGTGTAATGACTCTATATAATAGATCTCTCTGTGTGTAATGACTCTATATAATAGATCCCTCTGTGTGTAATGACTCTATACAATAGATCCCTCTGTGTGTAATGACTCTATATAATAGATCCCTCTGTGTGTAATGACTCTATATAATAGATCGCTCTGTGTGTAATGACTCTATATAATAGATCCCTCTTTGTGTAATGACTCTATATAATAGATCGCTCTGCGTGTAATGACTCTATATAATAGATTCCTCTGTGTGTAATGACTCTATATAATCGATCCCTCTGTGTGTAATGACTCTATATAATAGATCCCTCTGTGTGTAATGACTCTATATAATAGATCCCTCTGTGTGTAATGACTCTATATAATAGATCCTTCTGCGTGTAATGACTCTATATAATAGATCCCTCTGCGTGTCATGACTCTATATAATATATCCCTCTGCGTGTAATGACTCTATATAATAGATCCCTCTGCGTGTAATGACTCTATATAATAGATCCCTCTGCGTGTAATGACTCTATATAATAGATCCCTCTGTGTAATGACTCTATATAATAGATCCCTCTGCGTGTAATGACTCTATATAATAGATCCCTCCGTGTGTAATGACTCTATATAATAGATCACTCTGTGTGTAATTACTCTATATAATAGATCCCTATGTGCAATGACTCTATATAATAGATCCCTCTGCGTGTAATGACTCTATATAATAGATCACTCTGTGTGTAATGATTCTATATAATAGATCCCTCTGTGTGTAATGACTCTATATAATAGATCCCTCTGTGTGTAATGACTCTATATAACAGATCCCTCTGTGTGTAATGACTATGTATAATAGATCCCTCTGTGTGTAGTGACTCTATATAATAGATCCCTCTGTGTGTAATGACTTTATATAATAGATCCCTCTCTGTGTAATGACTCTATATAATAGATCGCTCTGTGTGTAATGACTCTATATAATAGATCCCTCTGTGTGTAATGACTGTATATAATAGATCCCTCTGCGTGTAATGACTGTATATAATAGATCCCTCTGCGTGTAATTACTCTTTATAATAGATCCCTCTGCGTGTAATGACTCTATATAATAGATCCCTCTGCGTGTAATGACTCTATATAATAGATCCCTCTGTGTGTAATGACTCTATATAATAGATCGCTCTGTGTGTAATGACTCTATATAATAGATCGCTCTGTGTGTAATGACTCTATATAATAGATCCCTCTGTGTGTAAAGACTCTATATAATAGATCCCTCTGTGTGCAGTGACTCTATATAATATATCCCTCTGTGTGCAATGACTCTATATAATAGATCCCTCTGTGTGTATTGACTCTATATAATAGATCCCTCTGTGTGTAATTACTCTATATAATAGATCCCTCTGTGTGTAATGACTCTATATAATAGAGCCCTCTGTGTGTAATGACTCTATATAATAGATCCCTCTGTGTGTAATGACTATATAATAGATCCCTCTGTGTGTAATGACTCTATATAATAGATCCCTCTGCGTGTAATGACTCTATATAATAGATCCCTCTGCGTGCAATGACTCTATATAATAGATCCCTCTGCGTGTAATGACTCTATATAATAGATCCCTCTGCATGTAATTACTCTGTATAATAGATCCCTCTGTGTGTAATGACTCTATATAATAGATCCCTCTGTGTGTAATGACTCTATACAATAGATCCCTCTGTGTGTAATGACTCTATATAATAGATCCCTCTGTGTGTAATGACTCTATATAATAGATCGCTCTGTGTGTAATGACTCTATATAATAGATCCCTCTTTGTGTAATGACTCTATATAATAGATCGCTATGCGTGTAATGACTCTATATAATAGATTCCTCTGTGTGTAATGACTCTATATAATAGATCCCTCTGTGTGTAATGACTCTATATAATAGATCCCTCTGTGTGTAATGACTCTATATAATAGATCGCTCTGTGTGTATTGACTCTATATAATAGATCCCTCTGTGTGTAATGACTCTATATAATAGATCCTTCTGCGTGTAATGACTCTATATAATAGATCCCTCTGCGTGTAATGACTCTATATAATAGATCCCTCTGCGTGTAATGACTCTATATAATAGATCCCTCTGCGTGTAATGACTCTATATAATAGATCCCTCTGCGTGTAATGACTCTATATAATAGATCCCTCTGTGTAATGACTCTATATAATAGATCCCTCTGCGTGTAATGACTCTATATAATAGATCCCTCCATGTGTAATGACTCTATATAATAGATCACTCTGCGTGTAATGACTCTATATAATAGATCCCTATGTGTAATGACTCTATATAATAGATCCCTCTGCGTGTAATGACTATATAATAGATCACTCTGTGTGTAATGATTCTATATAATAGATCCCTCTGTGTGTAATGACTCTATATAATAGATCCCTCTGTGTGTAATGACTCTATATAATAGATCCCTCTGCGTGTAATGACTCTATATAATAGATCGCTCTGTGTGTAATAACTCTATATAATAGAACCCTCTGTGTGTATTGACTCTATATAATAGATCCCTCTGTGTGTAATGACTCTATATAATAGATCCCTCTGTGTGTAATGACTCTATATAATAGATCCCTCTGTGTGTAATGACTCTATATAATAGATCCCTCTGTGTGTAATGACTCTATACAATAGATCCCTCTGTGTGTAATGACTCTATATAATAGATCCCTCTGTGTGTAATGACTCTATATAATAGATCGCTCTGTGTGTAATGACTCTATATAATAGATCCCTCTTTGTGTAATGACTCTATATAATAGATCGCTCTGCGTGTAATGACTCTATGTAATAGATTCCTCTGTGTGTAATGACTCTATATAATCGATCCCTCTGTGTGTAATGACTCTATATAATAGATCGCTCTGTGTGTAATGACTCTATATAATAGATCCCTCTGTGTGTAATGACTCTATATAATAGATCCTTCTGCGTGTAATGACTCTATATAATAGATCCCTCTGCGTGTAATGACTCTATATAATATATCCCTCTGCGTGTAATGACTCTATATAATAGATCCCTCTGCGTGTAATGACTCTATATAATAGATCACTCTGCGTGTAATTACTCTATATAATAGATCCCTATGTGCAATGACTCTATATAATAGATCCCTCTGCGTGTAATGACTCTATATAATAGATCACTCTGTGTGTAATGACTCTATATAATAGATCACTCTGCGTGTAATTACTCTATATAATAGATCCCTATGTGCAATGACTCTATATAATAGATCCCTCTGCGTGTAATGACTCTATATAATAGATCACTCTGTGTGTAATGATTCTATATAATAGATCCCTCTGTGTGTAATGACTCTATATAATAGATCCCTCTGTGTGTAATGACTCTATAAAATAGATCCCTCTGCGTGTAATGACTCTATATAATAGATCGCTCTGTGTGTAATAACTCTATATAATAGAACCCTCTGTGTGTAATGACTCTATATAATAGATCCCTCTGTGTGTAATGACTCTATATAATAGATCCCTCTGTGTGTAATGACTCTATATAATAGATCCCTCTGTGTGTAATGACTCTATATAATAGATCCCTCTGTGTGTATTGACTATATAATAGATCCCTCTGCGTGTAATGACTCTGTATAATAGATCCCTCTGTGTGTAATGACTCTATATAATAGATCCCTCTGTGTGTAATGACTCTATATAATAGATCCCTCTGCGTGTAATGACTCTATATAATAGATCCCTATGTGTAATGACTCTATAATAGATCACTCTGTGTGTAATGACTCTATATAATAGATCCCTCTGTGTGTAATGTCTCTATATAATAGATCCCTCGGTGTGTAATGACTCTATATAATAGATCCCTCGGTGTGTAATGACTCTATATAATAGATCCCTCGGTGTGTAATGACTCTATATAATAGATCCCTCTGTGTGTAATGACTCTATATAATAGATCCCTCTGTGTGTAATGACTCTATATAATAGATCCCTCTGTGTGTAATGACTCTATATAATAGATCCCTCTGTGTGTAATGGCTCTATATAATAGATACCTCTGTGTGTAATGGCTCTATATAATAGATCCCTCTGTGTGTAATGACTCTATATAATAGATCACTCTGGGTGTATTGACTCTATATAATAGATCCCTCTGTTTGTAATGACTCTATATAATAGATCCCTCTGTGTGTAATGACTCTATGTAATAGATCCCTCTGTGTGTAATGACTCTATATAATAGATCCCTCTGTGTGTAATCACTCTATATAATAGATCCCTCTGTGTAATGACTCTATAATAGATCACTCTGTGTGTAATGACTCTATATAATAGAGGCCTCTGTGTGTAATGACTCTATATAATAGATCCCTCTGTGTGTGTAATGACTATATAATAGATCCCTCTGTGTGTAATGACTGTATATAATAGATCGCTCTGCGTGTAATGACTCTGTATAATAGATCCCTCTGCGTGTAATGAGTCTATATAATAGATCCCTCTGCGTGTAATGTCTCTATAAAATAGATCCCTCTGCATGTAATGACTCTATATAATAGATCCCTCTGCGTGTAATGACTCTATATAATAGATCCCTCTGCGTGTAATGAGTCTATATAATAGATCCCTCTGCATGTAATGACTCTATATAATAGATCCCTCTGCGTGTAATGAGTCTATATAATAGATCCCTCTGCATGTAATGACTCTATATAATAGTTCCCTCTGTGTGTAATGACTCTATATAATAGATCCCTCTGTGTGTAATGACTCTATATAATAGATCCCTCTGTGTGTAATGACTCTATATAATAGATCCCTCTGTGTGTAATGACTCTATATAATAGATCCCTCTGTGTGTAATGACTCTATATAATAGATCCCTCTGTGTGTAATGACTCTATATAATAGATCCCTCTGTGTGTAATGACTCTTTATAATAGATCCCTCTGTGTGTAATGACTCTATATAATAGATCCCTCTGTGTGTAATGACTTTATAATATATCCCTCTGTGTGTAATGACTCTATATAATAGATCCCTCTGTGTGTAATGACTATATAATAGATCCCTCTGTGTAATGACTCTATAATAGATCACTCTGTGTGTAATGACTCTATATAATAGATCCCTCTGTGTGTTATGACTCTATATAATAGATCCCTCTGTGTGTAATGACTCTATAATAGATCCCTCTGTGTGTTATGACTCTATATAACAGATCCCTCTGTGTGTAATGACTCTATATAATAGATCCCTCTGTGTGTAATGACTCTATATAACAGATCCCTCTGTGTGTAATGACTCTATATAATAGATCCCTCTGTGTGTAATGACTCTATATAATAGATCCCTCTGTGTGTAGTGACTCTATATAATAGATCCCTCTGTGTGTAATGACTCTATATAATAGATCCCTCTGTGTGTAGTGACTCTATATAATAGATCGCTCTGTGTGTAATGACTCTCTATAATAGATCCCTCTGTGTGTTATGACTCTATATAACAGATCCCTCTGTGTGTAATGACTCTATATAATAGATCCCTCTGTGTGTAATGACTCTATATAACAGATCCCTATGTGTGTAATGACTCTATATAATAGATCCCTCTGTGTGTAGTGACTCTATATAATAGATCCCTCTGTGTGTAATGACTTTATATAATAGATCCCTCTTTGTGTAATGACTCTATATAATAGATCCCTCTGTGTGTAATGACTCTATATAATAGATCCCTCTGTGTGTAGTGACTGTATATAATAGATCCCTCTGCGTGTAATGACTCTATATAATAGATCCCTCTGTGTGTAATGACTCTATACAATAGATCCCTCTGTGTGTAATGACTCTATATAATAGATCCCTCTGTGTGTAATGACTCTATATAATAGATCCCTCTGTGTGTAATGACTCTATATAATAGATCGCTCTGTGTGTATTGACTCTATATAATAGATCCCTCTGTGTGTAATGACTCTATATAATAGATCCTTCTGCGTGTAATGACTCTATATAATAGATCCCTCTGCGTGTAATGACTCTATATAATAGATCCCTCTGCGTGTAATGACTCTATATAATAGATCCCTCTGCGTGTAATGACTCTATATAATAGATCCCTCTGCGTGTAATGACTCTATATAATAGATCCCTCTGTGTAATGACTCTATATAATAGATCCCTCTGCGTGTAATGACTCTATATAATAGATCCCTCCATGTGTAATGACTCTATATAATAGATCACTCTGCGTGTAATGACTCTATATAATAGATCCCTATGTGTAATGACTCTATATAATAGATCCCTCTGCGTGTAATGACTATATAATAGATCACTCTGTGTGTAATGATTCTATATAATAGATCCCTCTGTGTGTAATGACTCTATATAATAGATCCCTCTGTGTGTAATGACTCTATATAATAGATCCCTCTGCGTGTAATGACTCTATATAATAGATCGCTCTGTGTGTAATAACTCTATATAATAGAACCCTCTGTGTGTATTGACTCTATATAATAGATCCCTCTGTGTGTAATGACTCTATATAATAGATCCCTCTGTGTGTAATGACTCTATATAATAGATCCCTCTGTGTGTAATGACTCTATATAATAGATCCCTCTGTGTGTAATGACTCTATACAATAGATCCCTCTGTGTGTAATTACTCTATATAATAGATCCCTCTGTGTGTAATGACTCTATATAATAGATCGCTCTGTGTGTAATGACTCTATATAATAGATCCCTCTTTGTGTAATGACTCTATATAATAGATCGCTCTGCGTGTAATGACTCTATATAATAGATTCCTCTGTGTGTAATGACTCTATATAATCGATCCCTCTGTGTGTAATGACTCTATATAATAGATCCCTCTGTGTGTAATGACTCTATATAATAGATCGCTCTGTGTGTAATGACTCTATATAATAGATCCCTCTGTGTGTAATGACTCTATATAATAGATCCTTCTGCGTGTAATGACTCTATATAATAGATCCCTCTGCGTGTAATGACTCTATATAATATATCCCTCTGCGTGTAATGACTCTATATAATAGATCCCTCTGCGTGTAATGACTCTATATAATAGATCCCTCTGCGTGTAATGACTCTATATAATAGATCCCTCTGTGTAATGACTCTATATAATAGATCCCTCTGCGTGTAATGACTCTATATAATAGATCCCTCCGTGTGTAATGACTCTATATAATAGATCACTCTGCGTGTAATTACTCTATATAATAGATCCCTATGTGCAATGACTCTATATAATAGATCCCTCTGCGTGTAATGACTCTATATAATAGATCACTCTGTGTGTAATGATTCTATATAATAGATCCCTCTGTGTGTAATGACTCTATATAATAGATCCCTCTGTGTGTAATGACTCTATAAAATAGATCCCTCTGCGTGTAATGACTCTATATAATAGATCGCTCTGTGTGTAATAACTCTATATAATAGAACCCTCTGTGTGTAATGACTCTATATAATAGATCCCTCTGTGTGTAATGACTCTATATAATAGATCCCTCTGTGTGTAATGACTCTATATAATAGATCCCTCTGTGTGTAATCACTCTATATAATAGATCCCTCTGTGTGTATTGACTATATAATAGATCCCTCTGCGTGTAATGACTCTGTATAATAGATCCCTCTGTGTGTAATGACTCTATATAATAGATCCCTCTGTGTGTAATGACTCTATATAATAGATCCCTCTGCGTGTAATGACTCTATATAATAGATCCCTATGTGTAATGACTCTATAATAGATCACTCTGTGTGTAATGACTCTATATAATAGATCCCTCTGTGTGTAATGTCTCTATATAATAGATCCCTCGGTGTGTAATGACTCTATATAATAGATCCCTCGGTGTGTAATGACTCTATATAATAGATCCCTCGGTGTGTAATGACTCTATATAATAGATCCCTCTGTGTGTAATGACTCTATATAATAGATCCCTCTGTGTGTAATGACTCTATATAATAGATCCCTCTGCGTGTAATGACTCTATATAATAGATCCCTCTGTGTGTAATGGCTCTATATAATAGATACCTCTGTGTGTAATGGCTCTATATAATAGATCCCTCTGTGTGTAATGACTCTATATAATAGATCACTCTGGGTGTATTGACTCTATATAATAGATCCCTCTGTTTGTAATGACTCTATATAATAGATCCCTCTGTGTGTAATGACTCTATGTAATAGATCCCTCTGTGTGTAATGACTCTATATAATAGATCCCTCTGTGTGTAATCACTCTATATAATAGATCCCTCTGTGTAATGACTCTATAATAGATCACTCTGTGTGTAATGACTCTATATAATAGAGGCCTCTGTGTGTAATGACTCTATATAATAGATCCCTCTGTGTGTGTAATGACTATATAATAGATCCCTCTGTGTGTAATGACTGTATATAATAGATCGCTCTGCGTGTAATGACTCTGTATAATAGATCCCTCTGCGTGTAATGAGTCTATATAATAGATCCCTCTGCGTGTAATGTCTCTATAAAATAGATCCCTCTGCATGTAATGACTCTATATAATAGATCCCTCTGCGTGTAATGACTCTATATAATAGATCCCTCTGCGTGTAATGAGTCTATATAATAGATCCCTCTGCATGTAATGACTCTATATAATAGATCCCTCTGCGTGTAATGAGTCTATATAATAGATCCCTCTGCATGTAATGACTCTATATAATAGTTCCCTCTGTGTGTAATGACTCTATATAATAGATCCCTCTGTGTGTAATGACTCTATATAATAGATCCCTCTGTGTGTAATGACTCTATATAATAGATCCCTCTGTGTGTAATGACTCTATATAATAGATCCCTCTGTGTGTAATGACTCTATATAATAGATCCCTCTGTGTGTAATGACTCTATATAATAGATCCCTCTGTGTGTAATGACTCTTTATAATAGATCCCTCTGTGTGTAATGACTCTATATAATAGATCCCTCTGTGTGTAATGACTTTATAATAGATCCCTCTGTGTGTAATGACTCTATATAATAGATCCCTCTGTGTGTAATGACTATATAATAGATCCCTCTGTGTAATGACTCTATAATAGATCACTCTGTGTGTAATGACTCTATATAATAGATCCCTCTGTGTGTTATGACTCTATATAATAGATCCCTCTGTGTGTAATGACTCTATAATAGATCCCTCTGTGTGTTATGACTCTATATAACAGATCCCTCTGTGTGTAATGACTCTATATAATAGATCCCTCTGTGTGTAATGACTCTATATAACAGATCCCTCTGTGTGTAATGACTCTATATAATAGATCCCTCTGTGTGTAATGACTCTATATAATAGATCCCTCTGTGTGTAGTGACTCTATATAATAGATCCCTCTGTGTGTAATGACTCTATATAATAGATCCCTCTGTGTGTAGTGACTCTATATAATAGATCGCTCTGTGTGTAATGACTCTCTATAATAGATCCCTCTGTGTGTTATGACTCTATATAACAGATCCCTCTGTGTGTAATGACTCTATATAATAGATCCCTCTGTGTGTAATGACTCTATATAACAGATCCCTATGTGTGTAATGACTCTATATAATAGATCCCTCTGTGTGTAGTGACTCTATATAATAGATCCCTCTGTGTGTAATGACTTTATATAATAGATCCCTCTTTGTGTAATGACTCTATATAATAGATCCCTCTGTGTGTAATGACTCTATATAATAGATCCCTCTGTGTGTAGTGACTGTATATAATAGATCCCTCTGCGTGTAATGACTCTATATAATAGATCCCTCTGTGTGTAATGACTCTATACAATAGATCCCTCTGTGTGTAATGACTCTATATAATAGATCCCTCTGCGTGTAATGACTCTATATAATAGATCGCTCTGCGTGTAATGACTCTATATAATAGATTCCTCTGTGTGTAATGACTCTATATAATAGATCCCTCTGCGTGTAATGACTCTATATAATAGATCCCTCTGCGTTTAATGACTCTATATAATAGATCCCTCTGCGTGTAATGACTCTATATAATAGATCCCTCTGCGTGTAATGTCTCTATATAATAGATCCCTCTGCATGTAATGACTCTATATAATAGATCCCTCTGCGTGTAATGACTCTATATAATAGATCCCTCTGCGTGTAATGACTCTATACAATAGATCCCTCTGCGTGTAATGACTCTTTATAATAGATCACTCTGTGTGTAATGACTCTATATAATAGATCGCTCTGCGTGTAATGACTCTATATAATAGATTCCTCTGTGTGTAATGACTCTATATAATAGATCCCTCTGTGTGTAATGACTCTATATAATAGATCGCTCTGCGTGTAATGACTCTATATAATAGATCTCTCTGTGTGTAATGACTCTATATAATAGATCCTTCTGTGTGTAATGACTCTATATAATAGATCCCTCTGTGTGTAATGACTCTATATAATAGATCCCTCTGTGTGTAATGACTCTATATAATAGATCCCTCTGTATGTAATGACTCTATATAATAGATCCCTCTGTGTGTAATGACTCTATATAATAGATCCCTCTGTGTGTAATGACTCTATGTAATAGATCCCTCTGATTGTAATGACTCTATATAATAGATCCCTCTGCGTGTAATGACTCTATATAATAGATCCCTCTGTGTGTAATGACTCTATATAATAGATCCCTCTGCGTGTAATGACTCTATATAATAGATCCCTCTGCGTGTGATGACTCTATATAATAGATCCCTCTGTGTGTGATGACTCTATATAATAGATCCCTCTATATGTAATGACTCTATATAATAGATCCCTCTGTGTGTAATGACTCTATACAATAGATCCCTCTGTGTGTTATGACTCTATATAATAGATCCCTCTGTCTGTGTAATGACTCTATAATAGATCCCTCTGTGTGTTATGACTCTATATAACAGATCCCTCTGTCATGAAAACAACACCCACTCTTGGGTCAGACCTTGCAGCTCTCTGGCGCCCCCTTATCCTGCTGGTCAAACACGGTATTGACAGAGGATAAGCACGGGTGCAGCTGCTCTCATTTATGTCGACTATTGCGGCACGTGATGTGACAGGACGTATATATACCACCAGTTCCTTCCAGGAATGTATATATACCTCCGACCAGCCACCCTCAAACCACAATATCACATAAATACTGGTATACTGCCACCACCGATCGCTTAACAGGTGGATCGGGTACCTGGTAGGTAACGTGAATTAGCGGGTGAGGAACGTGTTTGCTCGACATAGGACAAGAAGAAAGAAACTGGTAAATAATTAATGATTTACTCCCAAAAGGGGGGCAGTGTTTACAAAATATATACAAGATATTATAAAGGAGACAATTTACATGTATGCATCAACAGTTATTAAAATAAAAGGGATAAGTAATAGCAAAACCTGCTTCACAAGGTGATGGTCTCAGATTCTGTGGGGGGGACGGCTCCCCGGAAATTAGAGGTGATTCTTCTTACGCCGCGTGAAGTGCGTGCGTTCGACGTCCCTGAGAAGAATGACCTGAAAATGGCCGATTTGCTTTTTAGTAAGCAGCCAAAACTCTGGGGAACACCCCTTATTTACCTTACAAGGGGGGCTCGGCTTTGCGAGCCCACCCAGCTGCAGAAGACCTAACAGATCCTTCAGATTCCATATCTTGGTGTGGGGGGGTCCCACATCCAAGAGGGAGACATCATCTTGACCGTCACCAATATTCATGAAGATAGATATTAAATATGAAACCTCTATGACGCTCAGAAGCTCAGAATCCATTATCTCAGTTCCCGGTCATTCCTCAGTTATGCAAGTTATACTATTGTAATGGGAAAAAGGTAAGCATTCAAAAAACGTGGTTCCGATGTTTCTGTCAGACCTGTGCGTGATTAAAATTGGCATAAAACGTTTGTACAATTAAACAATGGGATTTTTTGGAGGGATTTTCCGGTTTGTACTAGCGCTTGCCCTGGACTGAGGTTTTATGGCGGGTCATAAAAATTCCTGGTTTGGGGAAAAGCAAAAGTGAGTTCTATGTCTTCACTTACAAACAGATAGGGGGTGGGTTTTTTTTTTTTCCTTTTTTAAAACATCTCTCATTTTTAAAAACTCGGGCAAAAATACCTTTTGCCTGACACCTCCCCCTTTTTGACTGCGCTATGGAGGTAGGACCTTCTGGTACTCCTCCAAGCGTATGTCTGGAGGCTCCCCTCGCCGGGACAACCCATCGGCATTGCCATGCTCGCTGCCCTTGCGGTGTTGAACAGTAAAGTCGTACTGCTGGAGGGTGAGGCTCCAGCGTAACAACCTTCCGTTGGCACCTGACATGGTGTGCAGCCAACTCAGGGGGTTGTGGTCAGTCACGACAGTGAAGGGGCGCCCGTACAAGTAAGGCTGTAAGCGGTTGAGGGCCCATACAATGGCCAGGCACTCCTTCTCTATGGTGGAATAGGCCACTTCCCTCGGCAGCAGTTTCCGGCTTAGGTACAACACGGGGTGTTCTTGGTTCCCCGAGTCGACCTGGCTGAGTACAGCACCGAGGCCAAATTCACTGGCGTCGGTCTGTACTAAGAGTGGCCGTGTGCCGTCGACCGCCTTTAGTACAGGAGAGCTGCTCAGGGCAGTCTTCAAAGCCCTAAAGGCCACCTCGCATTCATCCGTCCATTTGACGGAATGGGGTAGGCTCTTCCTGGTGAGGTCTGTCAAGGGCTTCGCAAGGCTACTATAGTCCTGCACAAAGCGTCTATAGTACCCTGCGGTGCCCAAGAAGGACTGCACCTGCTTCTTGGTCCTGGGGGTGGGCCAGGACACGATAGCGTCCACCTTCCCAGGCTCTGGCTTCAGAGTACCCCCACCTACCCGGTGCCCCAGGTAGTGGACCTC
The DNA here is from genome assembly GCF_046119375.1 of Phyllobates terribilis. NCBI lineage: Eukaryota > Metazoa > Chordata > Amphibia > Anura > Dendrobatidae > Phyllobates > Phyllobates terribilis. The sequence goes on along the minus strand of NW_027362769.1, from coordinate 179,915,307 downwards.
GTTCATGCCCATCTGGCACTTTCCCGGCTTGATGGTCAAGCCCGCCTGGTGAATGCGCCCGAGCACCTGCTGCAGATGCTCGAGGTGATCCTCCCAGGTGGGACTGAAGATGGCAATGTCATCCAGGTACGCTACTGCGTACCTCTCCAGTCCCTGGAGCAGGTGGTTGACCATTCGCTGGAACGTGGCAGGGGCATTTTTCATGCCGAAGGGCATGACCGTGGATTCATACAATCCGAAGGGGGTGATAAAGGCGGACTTCTCCTGAGCCCCGGGGCTCAAGGGAATCTGCCAATATCCCCGACTCAAATCCATAATGGAGAGATAGCTCGCGCTGGCTAACCGCTCCAGCAGCTCCTCAATGCGTGGCATTGGTTGTGCGTCAGAGGCGGTGATAGCGTTGAGCCCCCTGTAGTCCACACAGAACCGGGTGGTCCGGTCCTTCTTAGGCACCAGGACTACAGGTGAGGCCCACGCGCTCTTGGACCGCTTAATCACCCCCAACTGCAGCATCTCCTCGACCTCCTGGCGCATGACATGCTGCACCTCGTCGGAGATTCGATAGGCTGTCCGCCGGAGTGGGGCATGATTCCCGGTGTCCACTTCATGGACCGCCACTTCAGTCCTGCCAGGCAGGTTGGTGAACACTGCTTGGAAGGGTTTCAGCACTGCTTGCATCTGAGACCTCTGGTCTGCGGATAGCAAGTCGCTTAGCTCTACATCCTCTAGGGACCCGCTGGCCTTCGCTTGGGCGAGCATGTCCAAGAGGGGGTCATCCTCCCCATCCTCGGGCAGGTTGCAGACCGGTAGGACGCAGGTTCCACGTTCTTGATGAGCCTTCATCATATTAACGTGAAACGCCTTCCGCCTACCCCGCTCGTGGTCAAGTGTGATCACGTAGGTGACCGGGTTGAGCTGTTGGTGAATGACGTACGGGCCTTCCCAGGCCGCCTGAAGCTTGTCCTTTGGTACGGGGACCAGCACCCACACCTTCTGACCCACCTGGTAGGTCCGTTCTCGGGCGTTCTGGTCGTACCAATGCTTCTGGTCAGCCTGGGCTTGCGCCATGTTGTCATGCACCAACTGCGTCAAGGTCTGCATCTTGTCACGGAAGCGCATGACATACTCCACGATGGACACTCCTGGGGAGCTCGGCTCTTCTTCCCAGAATTCCCTTATCAACCCAAGGGGTCCTCGGACACGCCTGCCATACAGGAGCTCAAAGGGGGAGAACCCCGTCGAGGCCTGTGGAACCTCTCTGTAAGCAAATAGCAGGTGTGGGAGGTAACGCTCCCAGTCGCGACCCTGGGTCTCAACCAGCATTTTTAACATCTGTTTGAGGGTACCGTTGAATCGCTCACACAAACCATTGGTCTGTGGGTGATACGCACTCGATACCAGATGCTGCACCTGCATTTTCTTACATAGGGCCTCCATTAAGCGTGACATGAACTGAGTCCCCTGGTCGGTAAGCATCTCCCTGGGAAATCCTACTCGCGAAAAGATGGCCAAGAGGGCGTCCGCCACCTTATCCGCCCTAATTGAGGACAGGGCTACTGCCTCCGGATACCGGGTAGCATAGTCTACCACGGTAAGGATGAATCGTTTTCCAGAGCTGCTGGGTATGGCCAGTGGTCCCACAATGTCCACAGCAATCCTCTGGAAAGGCTCCTCTATCACTGGCAAAGAGATCAGGGGGGCTTTGGGGGCCGGCCCTGACTTTCCCACTCTTTGACACGTGGTACAGGAGCGACAGTAGTTCACCACATCTGTCCTCATTTTGGGCCAATAAAAGTGATGAGACAGCCGGGCCTTGGTTTTGCTAACCCCCAAGTGTCCAGCGAGTGGAATTTCATGGGCGATCCGCAACAACTCGTCCCTGAATTGGTAGGGGACGACCAGCTGTCTTTCCCTCAGCCACTCCTGTTGGGGTGTACAGGGAACTGTCTCCCGGTACAACCTCCCTTGGTCCCAGAATACCCTCTCCTTATCCGACTCGGAGGTGGGTTTCTCCGCGAGGCTCCTTAACGTCTCCAGACTATCATCTGAGTGCAGAGCTGCCTGAAACTCCTGGCTGGAGGAAGCCAGAAGTGAGGTTAAGGCCACGTCCTCACTGGGACCCTCTGGGACCGGCTCTGGGTCCATACCTGATTCAGTTATTCCTCTGTTCGAGGAGGGTCCAGAAGGCAGGGCGTTACTTGCATTCTGGGCACTCTGACTGCGGGTAACAGCGGCTATATAGGCCGTCTCCCCGGGGAATAACACCGTCTCATTAGCCTGAGAGGCCATGAGAACTACTTCTCCATCATCCTCCATTACCTCAGGCACAGTGCTACGTATGCGGCAGCTACCATCAGCCAGGTCACCTTCTGTTGTGACACTGGTCACTGGCACAGCACCACCTGCTTCATGGTCCTCGTGCCTCTCCCCATTACCCTTGGCACTGACATTTGCTCCTGCTAGGGGATCCTCAGCAACATCACCCCGCAGAGTGACATGGCTGAGTTCTCCTGCACCTTCCAATACAACAACATCATCATCATCATCATCATCATCACCATCATCATGTAAAGCATTGACATTCACATTATTAGCATTAACCTTACCAACCGTATCAGATCGGGGAGGGGTGTCAGGGACATAATAAGCAAACATCCTCCCCAAATCAGTTCCCAACAAAACATTTGCAGGTAGGTTTTTGGATACTCCCACTTCCTTCACCCCACTCCCCGCACCCCAATCAATAAAAACCCGGGCCATGGGCAAGGGGCATCGGACGCCCCCAATCCCAGTGACAGTCAGGGTCTTTCCTGGAATAAGCGCTTCAGGGGACACCAGTTCAGGTCGGATGAGGGTTCGTTCGGCCCCAGTGTCCTTGAGGCCTACAGTGAGAGTGTCCCCCACCCTGACAGACTGAAAGTTTTCACAGGCCCTCCCAACCGGCCCACCCACCAAAAGAACTGAAGCATTAGGCCCTGGGGCCTTGGATGGGGGGTTCTTCCTCTGCTTCTCTGGGCAAGTGGCGCTGAGATGACCAGTCTGGTTGCAGGAATAACACCTGCGGGCATCGGATGCAGGCAGGGCCTTGGCAACGGGAAAAAGGCCTCCGGAAGGTCGGCTGGCAGGGGCAGGGATGGTGGTTGATGGCTTACCCCCTTTCCAGCTGGCGACGACCGGCTTCCGCACCTCTGGTCTCCGGTTGGCCTCGTAGGTGTCTGCGATCTGCGCTGCTTTATTGGCATCAGGTGGCTCCCGATCCATCACGAACTGCCGTACCTCAGTCGGACACAGATGCAGGAACTGGTCTTTCACCATCAGGTCCTTTAGCTGCTCAAAGGTGGTCGCTGACAGTCCTTGGATCCACTGCTCAAAGTTGGTTCTGAGCCCGTCTAACACATCGCTGTAGGTGTCATGTGGTCCACGTTGGAGGGTTCTGAATTTTTTCCGGTAAACCTCCGGAGTCAGCTGGTACTTTTTTATCAGGGCCTGCTTGACGGCCCCATAGTCTCCATCCTGCTCTCGAGGGAGGGAAGCAAACACCTCTAAAGCTTTTCCTCGGAGCCCTGGAGTCAAATATCTTGCCCATTGGTCGATGGGCAGCTGATACTGCCTGCAGGCCTTTTCAAAGCCTCGCAGAAATGTGTCCAAGTCCCCATCCTTTTCCATCACAGGGAAGTGCTCAGGACGAGGTTTAAAGCAGCTGGCACTGTTGGACTCACGGGTCTGCGTAGAGGGCGACTCCTTCTGAATCCGGGCTAGCTCCAGCTGGTGTTGTCGGTCAGCTTGTCGCTCAGCAGCCTCTCGGTCAGCTTGTCGCTCAGCCCGCTCCTGGAATTTCAGGATCAGCTCCAGTCGTCCATCATGATTGTCTGTGGCGAGCTCCTCCAAGGCCATCTGCAGGTGGGGGTCCACACTACCCTGGTTGCGGGTATGGCTGGCAATCACCGGTTGGACCCCGGCAGCAACACCATCCGGGCCCTGGCTGGCCGCCCCCTCATCAGGGCTCTGCTGTCGGACGGGCTCTGCAGCACCTTGTAACAGTTCAGAAATCATTTGTTCTTTGCTTTTGCCGTGGGGGTCAATGCCTTTGGTTATACATATTCCAGTAAGAGTGTCCTTTTTCTGCTGGTGATACCAGGACTCCCCAACTACGACCATGATCACCAAAATAAAAATAGAAAAGAAAAAGCGAAGAAGGGTAGGGGTAACTGCTACACATACAGTATTGTCTCAGATCTAATAAACACTGAGTTCGATCTTCAAAACTTTTGTGCAAGTTTTTAGTGAGAGGAATGATTGCTCAAACCAGATCACTAATGTCCTATGATCCCACCGCTTGCCACCAATTTGTCATGAAAACAACACCCACTCTTGGGTCAGACCTTGCAGCTCTCTGGCGCCCCCTTATCCTGCTGGTCAAACACGGTATTGACAGAGGATAAGCACGGGTGCAGCTGCTCTCATTTATGTCGACTATTGCGGCACGTGATGTGACAGGACGTATATATACCACCAGTTCCTTCCAGGAATGTATATATACCTCCGACCAGCCACCCTCAAACCACAATATCACATAAATACTGGTATACTGCCACCACCGATCGCTTAACAGGTGGATCGGGTACCTGGTAGGTAACGTGAATTAGCGGGTGAGGAACGTGTTTGCTCGACATAGGACAAGAAGAAAGAAACTGGTAAATAATTAATGATTTACTCCCAAAAGGGGGGCAGTGTTTACAAAATATATACAAGATATTATAAAGGAGACAATTTACATGTATGCATCAACAGTTATTAAAATAAAAGGGATAAGTAATAGCAAAACCTGCTTCACAAGGTGATGGTCTCAGATTCTGTGGGGGGGACGGCTCCCCGGAAATTAGAGGTGATTCTTCTTACGCCGCGTGAAGTGCGTGCGTTCGACGTCCCTGAGAAGAATGACCTGAAAATGGCCGATTTGCTTTTTAGTAAGCAGCCAAAACTCTGGGGAACACCCCTTATTTACCTTACAAGGGGGGCTCGGCTTTGCGAGCCCACCCAGCTGCAGAAGACCTAACAGATCCTTCAGATTCCATATCTTGGTGTGGGGGGGTCCCACATCCAAGAGGGAGACATCATCTTGACCGTCACCAATATTCATGAAGATAGATATTAAATATGAAACCTCTATGACGCTCAGAAGCTCAGAATCCATTATCTCAGTTCCCGGTCATTCCTCAGTTATGCAAGTTATACTATTGTAATGGGAAAAAGGTAAGCATTCAAAAAACGTGGTTCCGATGTTTCTGTCAGACCTGTGCGTGATTAAAATTGGCATAAAACGTTTGTACAATTAAACAATGGGATTTTTTGGAGGGATTTTCCGGTTTGTACTAGCGCTTGCCCTGGACTGAGGTTTTATGGCGGGTCATAAAAATTCCTGGTTTGGGGAAAAGCAAAAGTGAGTTCTGTGTCTTCACTTACAAACAGATAGGGGGTGGGTTTTTTTTTTTTCCTTTTTTAAAACATCTCTCATTTTTAAAAACTCGGGCAAAAATACCTTTTGCCTGACACCCTCTGTGTGTAATGACTCTATATAATAGATCCCTCTGTGTGTAATGACTCTATATAACAGATCCCTCTGTGTGTAATGACTCTATATAATAGATCCCTCTGTGTGTAATGACTCTATATAATAGATCCCTTTGTGTGTAGTGACTCTATATAATAGATCCCTCTGTGTGTAATGACTCTATATAATAGATCCCTCTGTGTGTAGTGACTCTATATAATAGATCGCTCTGTGTGTAATGACTCTCTATAATAGATCCCTCTGTGTGTTATGACTCTATATAACAGATCCCTGTGTGTGTAATGACTCTATATAATAGATCCCTCTGTGTGTAATGACTCTATATAATAGATCCCTCTGTGTGTAATGACTATATATAATAGATCACTCTGTGTGTAATTACTCTATATAATAGATCCCTCTGTGTGTAATGACTCTATATAATAGATCCCTCTGCGTGTAATGACTCTATATAATAGGTCCCTCTGCGTGTAATGACTCTATATAATAGATCCCTCTGTGTGTATTGACTATATAATAGATCCCTCTGCGTGTAATGACTCTGTATAATAGATCCCTCTGTGTGTAATGACTCTATATAATAGATCCCTCTGTGTGTAATGACTCTATATAATAGATCCCTCTGCGTGTAATGACTCTATATAATAGATCCCTCTGTGTGTAATGACTATAATAGATCACTCTGTGTGTAATGACTCTATATAATAGATCCCTCTGTGTGTAATGTCTCTATATAATAGATCCCTCGGTGTGTAATGACTCTATATAATAGATCCCTCGGTGTGTAATGACTCTATATAATAGATCCCTCGGTGTGTAATGACTCTATATAATAGATCCCTCTGTGTGTAATGACTCTATATAATAGATCCCTCTGTGTGTAATGACTCTATATAATAGATCCCTCTGTGTGTAATGACTCTATATAATAGATCCCTCTGTGTGTAATGGCTCTATATAATAGATACCTCTGTGTGTAATGGCTCTATATAATAGATCCCTCTGTGTGTAATGACTCTATATAATAGATCCCTCTGTGTGTAATGACTCTATATAATAGATCACTCTGGGTGTATTGACTCTATATAATAGATCCCTCTGTTTGTAATGACTCTATATAATAGATCCCTCTGTGTGTAATGACTCTATGTAATAGATCCCTCTGTGTGTAATGACTCTATATAATAGATCCCTCTGTGTGTAATGACTCTATATAATAGATCCCTCTGTGTAATGACTCTATAATAGATCACTCTGTGTGTAATGACTCTATATAATAGAGGCCTCTGTGTGTAATGACTCTATATAATAGATCCCTCTGTGTGTGTAATGACTATATAATAGATCCCTCTGTGTGTAATGACTGTATATAATAGATCGCTCTGCGTGTAATGACTCTGTATAATAGATCCCTCTGCGTGTAATGAGTCTATATAATAGATCCCTCTGCGTGTAATGTCTCTATAAAATAGATCCCTCTGCATGTAATGACTCTATATAATAGATCCCTCTGCGTGTAATGACTCTATATAATAGATCCCTCTGCGTGTAATGAGTCTATATAATAGATCCCTCTGCGTGTAATGACTCTATATAATAGATCCCTCTGCGTGTAATGAGTCTATATAATAGATCCCTCTGCATGTAATGACTCTATATAATAGTTCCCTCTGTGTGTAATGACTCTATATAATAGATCCCTCTGTGTGTAATGACTCTATATAATAGATCCCTCTGTGTGTAATGACTCTATATAATAGATCCCTCTGTGTGTAATGACTCTATATAATAGATCCCTCTGTGTGTAATGACTCTATATAATAGATCCCTCTGTGTGTAATGACTCTATATAATAGATCCCTCTGTGTGTAATGACTCTTTATAATAGATCCCTCTGTGTGTAATGACTCTATATAATAGATCCCTCTGTGTGTAATGACTTTATAATAGATCCCTCTGTGTGTAATGACTCTATATAATAGATCCCTCTGTGTGTAATGACTATATAATAGATCCCTCTGTGTAATGACTCTATAATAGATCACTCTGTGTGTAATGACTCTATATAATAGATCCCTCTGTGTGTTATGACTCTATATAATAGATCCCTCTGTGTGTAATGACTCTATAATAGATCCCTCTGTGTGTTATGACTCTATATAACAGATCCCTCTGTGTGTAATGACTCTATATAATAGATCCCTCTGTGTGTAATGACTCTATATAACAGATCCCTCTGTGTGTAATGACTCTATATAATAGATCCCTCTGTGTGTAATGACTCTATATAATAGATCCCTCTGTGTGTAGTGACTCTATATAATAGATCCCTCTGTGTGTAATGACTCTATATAATAAATCCCTCTGTGTGTAGTGACTCTATATAATAGATCGCTCTGTGTGTAATGACTCTCTATAATAGATCCCTCTGTGTGTTATGACTCTATATAACAGATCCCTCTGTGTGTAATGACTCTATATAATAGATCCCTCTGTGTGTAATGACTCTATATAACAGATCCCTATGTGTGTAATGACTCTATATAATAGATCCCTCTGTGTGTAGTGACTCTATATAATAGATCCCTCTGTGTGTAATGACTTTATATAATAGATCCCTCTTTGTGTAATGACTCTATATAATAGATCCCTCTGTGTGTAATGACTCTATATAATAGATCCCTCTGTGTGTAGTGACTGTATATAATAGATCCCTCTGCGTGTAATGACTCTATATAATAGATCCCTCTGTGTGTAATGACTCTATACAATAGATCCCTCTGTGTGTAATGACTCTATATAATAGATCCCTCTGCGTGTAATGACTCTATATAATAGATCGCTCTGCGTGTAATGACTCTATATAATAGATTCCTCTGTGTGTAATGACTCTATATAATAGATCCCTCTGCGTGTAATGACTCTATATAATAGATCCCTCTGCGTTTAATGACTCTATATAATAGATCCCTCTGCGTGTAATGACTCTGTATAATAGATCCCTCTGCGTGTAATGTCTCTATATAATAGATCCCTCTGCGTGTAATGACTCTATATAATAGATCCCTCTGCGTGTAATGACTCTATATTATAGATCCCTCTGCGTGTAATGACTCTATACAATAGATCCCTCTGCGTGTAATGACTCTTTATAATAGATCACTCTGTGTGTAATGACTCTATATAATAGATCGCTCTGCGTGTAATGACTCTATATAATAGATTCCTCTGTGTGTAATGACTCTATATAATAGATCCCTCTGTGTGTAATGACTCTATATAATAGATCGCTCTGCGTGTAATGACTCTATATAATAGATCTCTCTGTGTGTAATGACTCTATATAATAGATCCTTCTGTGTGTAATGACTCTATATAATAGATCCCTCTGTGTGTAATGACTCTATATAATAGATCCCTCTGTGTGTAATGACTCTATATAATAGATCCCTCTGTATGTAATGACTCTATATAATAGATCCCTCTGTGTGTAATGACTCTATATAATAGATCCCTCTGTGTGTAATGACTCTATGTAATAGATCCCTCTGATTGTAATGACTCTATATAATAGATCCCTCTGCGTGTAATGACTCTATATAATAGATCCCTCTGTGTGTAATGACTCTATATAATAGATCCCTCTGCGTGTAATGACTCTATATAATAGATCCCTCTGCGTGTGATGACTCTATATAATAGATCCCTCTGTGTGTGATGACTCTATATAATAGATCCCTCTATATGTAATGACTCTATATAATAGATCCCTCTGTGTGTAATGACTCTATACAATAGATCCCTCTGTGTGTTATGACTCTATATAATAGATCCCTCTGCGTGTAATTACTCTTTATAATAGATCCCTCTGCGTGTAATGAATCTATATAATAGATCCCTCTGCGTGTAATGACTCTATATAATAGATCCCTCTGTGTGTAATGACTCTATATAATAGATCGCTCTGTGTGTAAAGACTCTATATAATAGATCCCTCTGTGTGCAGTGACTCTATATAATATATCCCTCTGTGTGTAATGACTCTATATAATAGATCCCTCTGTGTGTAATGACTCTATATAATAGATCCCTCTGTGTGTAATGACTCTATATAATAGATCCCTCTGTGTGTAATGACTCTATATAATAGAGCCCTCTGTGTGTAATGACTCTATATAATAGATCCCTCTGTGTGTTATGACTCTATATAATAGATCCCTCTGTGTGTAATGACTCTATATAATAGATCCATCTGCGTGTAATGACTCTATATAATAGATCCCTCTGCGTGCAATGACTCTATATAATAGATCCCTCTGCGTGTAATGACTCTATATAATAGATCCCTCTGCATGTAATGACTCTATATAATAGATCCCTCTGTGTGTAATGACTCTATATAATAGATCCCTCTGTGTGGAATGACTCTATACAATAGATCCCTCTGTGTGTAATGACTCTATATAATAGATCCCTCTGTGTGTAATGACTCTATATAATAGATCGCTCTGTGTGTAATGACTCTATATAATAGATCCCTCTTTGTGTAATGACTCTATATAATAGATCCCTCTGCGTGTAATGACTCTATATAATAGATCCCTCTGTGTAATGACTCTATATAATAGATCCCTCTGCGTGTAATGACTCTATATAATAGATCCCTCTGCTTGTAATGACTCTATATAATAGATCCCTCTGTGTGTAATGACTCTATATAATAGATCCCTCTGTGTGTTATGACTCTATATAATAGATCCCTCTGTGTGTGTAATGACTCTATAATAGATCCCTCTGTGTGTTATGACTCTATATAACAGATCCCTCTGTGTGTAATGACTCTATATAATAGATCGCTCTGTGTGTAATGACTCTATATAACAGATCCCTCTGTGTGTAATGACTCTATATAATAGATCCCTCTGTGTGTAATGACTCTATATAATAGATCCCTCTGTGTGTAGTGACTCTATATAATAGATCCCTCTGTGTGTAATGACTCTAATAGATCCCTCTGTGTGTAGTGACTCTATATAATAGATCGCTCTGTGTGTAATGACTCTCTATAATAGATCCCTCTGTGTGTTATGACTCTATATAACAGATCCCTCTGTGTGTAATGACTCTATATAATAGTTCCCTCTGTGTGTAATGACTCTATATAACAGATCCCTCTGTGTGTAATGACTATATATAATAGATCCCTCTGTGTGTAGTGACTCTATATAATAGATCCCTCTGTGTGTAATGACTTTATATAATAGATCCCTCTCTGTGTAATGACTCTATATAATAGATCGCTCTGTGTGTAATGACTCTATATAATAGATCCCTCTGTGTGTAATGACTGTATATAATAGATCCCTCTGCGTGTAATGACTCTATATAATAGATCCCTCTGCGTGTAATTACTCTTTATAATAGATCCCTCTGCGTGTAATGACTCTATATAATAGATCCCTCTGCGTGTAATGACTCTATATAATAGATCCCTCTGTGTGTAATGACTCTATATAATAGATCGCTCTGTGTGTAATGACTCTATATAATAGATCCCTCTGTGTGTAGTGACTCTATATAATAGATCCCTCTGTGTGTAATGACTCTAATAGATCCCTCTGTGTGTAGTGACTCTATATAATAGATCGCTCTGTGTGTAATGACTCTCTATAATAGATCCCTCTGTGTGTTATGACTCTATATAACAGATCCCTCTGTGTGTAATGACTCTATATAATAGTTCCCTCTGTGTGTAATGACTCTATATAACAGATCCCTCTGTGTGTAATGACTATATATAATAGATCCCTCTGTGTGTAGTGACTCTATATAATAGATCCCTCTGTGTGTAATGACTTTATATAATAGATCCCTCTCTGTGTAATGACTCTATATAATAGATCGCTCTGTGTGTAATGACTCTATATAATAGATCCCTCTGTGTGTAATGACTGTATATAATAGATCCCTCTACGTGTAATGACTCTATATAATAGATCCCTCTGCGTGTAATTACTCTTTATAATAGATCCCTCTGCGTGTAATGACTCTATATAATAGATCCCTCTGCGTGTAATGACTCTATATAATAGATCCCTCTGTGTGTAATGACTCTATATAATAGATCGCTCTGTGTGTAATGACTCTATATAATAGATCGCTCTGTGTGTAATGACTCTATATAATAGATCCCTCTGTGTGCAGTGACTCTATATAATAGATCGCTCTGTGTGTAATGACTCTATATAATAGATCCCTCTGTGTGTAATGACTGTATATAATAGATCCCTCTACGTGTAATGACTCTATATAATAGATCCCTCTGCGTGTAATTACTCTTTATAATAGATCCCTCTGCGTGTAATGACTCTATATAATAGATCCCTCTGCGTGTAATGACTCTATATAATAGATCCCTCTGTGTGTAATGACTCTATATAATAGATCGCTCTGTGTGTAATGACTCTATATAATAGATCGCTCTGTGTGTAATGACTCTATATAATAGATCCCTCTGTGTGTAATGACTCTATATAATAGATCCCTCTGTGTGTAATGACTTTATATAATAGATCCCTCTGTGTGTAATGACTCTATATAATAGAGCCCTCTGTGTGTAATGACTCTATATAATAGATCCCTCTGTGTGTAATGACTTGTCAGGCAAAAGGTATTTTTGCCCGAGTTTTTAAAAATGAGAGATGTTTTAAAAAAGGAAAAAAAAAAAACCCCACCCCCTATCTGTTTGTAAGTGAAGACATAGAACTCACTTTTGCTTTTCCCCAAACCAGGAATTTTTATGACCCGCCATAAAACCTCAGTCCAGGGCAAGCGCTAGTACAAACCGGAAAATCCCTCCAAAAAATCCCATTGTTTAATTGTACAAACGTTTTATGCCAATTTTAATCACGCACAGGTCTGACAGAAACATCGGAACCACGTTTTTTGAATGCTTACCTTTTTCCCATTACAATAGTATAACTTGCATAACTGAGGAATGACCGGGAACTGAGATAATGGATTCTGAGCTTCTGAGCGTCATAGAGGTTTCATATTTAATATCTATCTTCATGAATATTGGTGACGGTCAAGATGATGTCTCCCTCTTGGATGTGGGACCCCCCCACACCAAGATATGGAATCTGAGGGATCTTTTGGGTCTTCTGCAGCCTGGTGGGCTCGCAAAGCCGAGCCCCCCTTGTAAGGTAAATAAGGGGTGTTCCCCAGAGTTTTGGCTGCTTACTAAAAAGCAAATCGGCCATTTTCAGGTCATTCTTCTCAGGGACGTCGAACGCACGCACATCACGCGGCGTAAGAAGAATCACCTCTAATTTCCGGGGAGCCGTCCCTCCCACAGAATCTGAGACCATCACCTTGTGAAGCAGGTTTTGCTATTACTTATCCCTTTTATTTTAATAACTGTTTATGCATACATGTAAATTGTCTCCTTTATAATATCTTGTATATATTTTGTAAACACTGCCCACCTTTTGGGAGTAAATCATTAATTATTTACCAGTTTCTTTCTTCTTGTCCTATGTCGAGCAAACACGTTCCTCACCCGCTAATTCACGTTACCTACCAGGTACCCGATCCACCTGTTAAGCGATCGGTGGTGGCAGTATACCAGTATTTATGTGATATTGTGGTTTGAGGGTGGCTGGTCGGAGGTATATATACGTTCCTGGAAGGAACTGGTGGTATATATACGTCCTGTCACATCACGTGCCGCAATAGTCGACATAAATGAGAGCAGCTGCACCCGTGCTTATCCTCTGTCAATACCGTGTTTGACCAGCAGGATAAGGGGGCGCCAGAGAGCTGCAAGGTCTGACCCAAGAGTGGGTGTTGTTTTCGTGACAAATTGGTGGCAGGCGGTGGGATCATAGGACATTAGTGATCTGGTTTGAGCAATCATTCCTCTCACTAAAAACTTGCACAAAAGTTTTGAAGATCGAACTCAGTGTTTATTAGATCTGAGACAATACTGTATGTGTAGCAGTTACCCCTACCCTTCTTCGCTTTTTCTTTTCTATTTTTATTTTGGTGATCATGGTCGTAGTTGGGGAGTCCTGGTATCACCAGCAGAAAAAGGACACTCTTACTGGAATATGTATAACCAAAGGCATTGACCCCCACGGCAAAAGCAAAGAAGAAATGATTTCTGAACTGTTACAAGATGCTGCAGAGCCCGTCCGACAGCAGAGCCCTGATGAGGGGGCGGCCAGCCAGGGCCCGGATGGTGTTGCTGCCGGGGTCCAACCGGTGATTGCCAGCCATACCCGCAACCAGGGTAGTGTGGACCCCCACCTGCAGATGGCCTTGGAGGAGCTCGCCACAGACAATCATGATGGACGACTGGAGCTGATCCTGAAATTCCAGGAGCGGGCTGAGCGACAAGCCCAAGCTGACCGAGAGGCTGCTGAGCGACAAGCCCAAGCTGACCGAGAGGCTGCTGAGCGACAAGCTGACCGAGAGGCTGCTGAGCGACAAGCTGACCGACAACACCAGCTGGAGCTAGCCCGGATTCAGAAGGAGTCGCCCTCTACGCAGACCCGTGAGTCCAACAGTGCCAGCTGCTTTAAACCTCGTCCTGAGCACTTCCCTGTGATGGAAAAGGATGGGGACTTGGACACATTTCTGCGAGGCTTTGAAAAGGCCTGCAGGCAGTATCAGCTGCCCATGGACCAATGGGCAAGATATTTAACTCCAGGGCTCCGAGGAAAAGCTTTGGAGGTGTTTGCTTCCCTCCCTCGAGAGCAGGATGGAAACTATGAGGCCGTCAAGCAGGCCCTGATAAAAAAGTACCAGCTGACTCCGGAGGTTTACCGGAAAAAATTCAGAACCCTCCAACGTGGACCACAGGACACCTACCGTGATGTGGTAGACGGGCTCAGAATCAACTTTGAGCAGTGGATCCAAGGACTGTCAGCGACCACCTTTGAGCAGCTAAAGGACCTGATGGTGAAAGACCAGTTCCTGCATCTGTGTCCGACTGAGGTACGGCAGTTCGTGATGGATCGGGAGCCACCTGATGCCAATAAAGCAGCGCAGATCGCAGACACCTACGAGGCCAACCGGAGACCAGAGGTGCGGAAGCCGGTCGTCGCCAGCTGGAAAGGGGGTAAGCCATCAACCACCATCCCTGCCCCTGCCAGCCGACCTTCCGGAGACCTTTTTCCCGTTGCCAAGGCCCTGCCTGCATCCGATGCCCGCAGGTGTTATTCCTGCAACCAGACTGGTCATCTCAGCGCCACTTGCCCAGAGAAGCAGAGGAAGAACCCCCCATCCAAGGCCCCAGGGCCTAATGCTTCAGTTCTTTTGGTGGGTGGGCCGGTTGGGAGGGCCTGTGAAAACTTTCAGTCTGTCAGGGTGGGGGACACTCTCACTGTAGGCCTCAAGGACACTGGGGCCGAACGAACCCTCATCCGACCCGAACTGGTGTCCCCTGAAGCGCTTATTCCAGGAAAGACCCTGACTGTCACTGGGATTGGGGGCGTCCGATGCCCCTTGCCCATGGCCCGGGTTTTTATTGATTGGGGTGCGGGGAGTGGGGTGAAGGAAGTGGGAGTATCCAAAAACCTACCTGCAAATGTTTTGTTGGGAACTGATTTGGGGAGGATGTTTGCTTATTATGTCCCTGACACCCCTCCCCGATCTGATACGGTTGGTAAGGTTAATGCTAATAATGTGAATGTCAATGCTTTACATGATGATGGTGATGATGATGATGATGATGATGATGATGATGATGATGTTGTTGTATTGGAAGGTGCAGGAGAACTCAGCCATGTCACTCTGCGGGGTGATGTTGCTGAGGATCCCCTAGCAGGAGCAAATGTCAGTGCCAAGGGTAATGGGGAGAGGCACGAGGACCATGAAGCAGGTGGTGCTGTGCCAGTGACCAGTGTCACAACAGAAGGTGACCTGGCTGATGGTAGCTGCCGCATACGTAGCACTGTGCCTGAGGTAATGGAGGATGATGGAGAAGTAGTTCTCATGGCCTCTCAGGCTAATGAGACGGTGTTATTCCCCGGGGAGACGGCCTATATAGCCGCTGTTACCCGCAGTCAGAGTGCCCAGAATGCAAGTAACGCCCTGCCTTCTGGACCCTCCTCGGACAGAGGAATAACAGGATCAGGTATGGACCCAGAGCCGGTCCCAGAGGGTCCCAGTGAGGACGTGGCCTTAACCTCACTTCTGGCTTCCTCCAGCCAGGAGTTTCAGGCAGCTCTGCACTCAGATGCTAGCCTGGAGACGTTAAGGAGCCTCGCGGAGAAACCCACCTCCGAGTCGGATAAGGAGAGGGTATTCTGGGACCAAGGGAGGTTGTACCGGGAGACAGTTCCCTGTACACCCCAACAGGAGTGGCTGAGGGAAAGACAGCTGGTCGTCCCCTACCAATTCAGGGATGAGTTGTTGCGGATCGCCCATGAAATTCCACTCGCTGGACACTTGGGGGTCAGCAAAACCAAGGCCCGGCTGTCTCATCACTTTTATTGGCCCAAAATGAGGACAGATGTGGTGAACTACTGTCGATCCTGTACCACGTGTCAAAGAGTGGGAAAGTCAGGGCCGGCCCCCAAAGCCCCCCTGATCTCTTTGCCAGTGATAGAGGAGCCTTTCCAGAGGATTGCTGTGGACATTGTGGGACCACTGGCCATACCCAGCAGCTCTGGAAAACGATTCATCCTTACCGTGGTAGACTATGCTACCCGGTATCCGGAGGCAGTAGCCCTGTCCTCAATTAGGGCGGATAAGGTGGCGGACGCCCTCTTGGCCATCTTTTCGCGAGTAGGATTTCCCAGGGAGATGCTTACCGACCAGGGGACTCAGTTCATGTCACGCTTAATGGAGGCCCTATGTAAGAAAATGCAGGTGCAGCATCTGGTATCGAGTGCGTATCACCCACAGACCAATGGTTTGTGTGAGCGATTCAACGGTACCCTCAAACAGATGTTAAAAATGCTGGTTGAGACCCAGGGTCGCGACTGGGAGCGTTACCTCCCACACCTGCTATTTGCTTACAGAGAGGTTCCACAGGCCTCGACGGGGTTCTCCCCCTTTGAGCTCCTGTATGGCAGGCGTGTCCGAGGACCCCTTGGGTTGATAAGGGAATTCTGGGAAGAAGAGCCGAGCTCCCCAGGAGTGTCCATCGTGGAGTATGTCATGCGCTTCCGTGACAAGATGCAGACCTTGACGCAGTTGGTGCATGACAACATGGCGCAAGCCCAGGCTGACCAGAAGCATTGGTACGACCAGAACGCCCGAGAACGGACCTACCAGGTGGGTCAGAAGGTGTGGGTGCTGGTCCCCGTACCAAAGGACAAGCTTCAGGCGGCCTGGGAAGGCCCGTACGTCATTCACCAACAGCTCAACCCGGTCACCTACGTGATCACCCTTGACCACGAGCGGGGTAGGCGGAAGGCGTTTCACGTTAATATGATGAAGGCTCATCAAGAACGTGGAACCTGCGTCCTACCGGTCTGCAACCTGCCCGAGGATGGGGAGGATGACCCCCTCTTGGACATGCTCGCCCAAGCGAAGGCCAGCGGGTCCCTAGAGGATGTAGAGCTAAGCGACTTGCTATCCGCAGACCAGAGGTCTCAGATGCAAGCAGTGCTGAAACCCTTCCAAGCAGTGTTCACCAACCTGCCTGGCAGGACTGAAGTGGCGGTCCATGAAGTGGACACCGGGAATCATGCCCCACTCCGGCGGACAGCCTATCGAATCTCCGACGAGGTGCAGCATGTCATGCGCCAGGAGGTCGAGGAGATGCTGCAGTTGGGGGTGATTAAGCGGTCCAAGAGCGCGTGGGCCTCACCTGTAGTCCTGGTGCCTAAGAAGGACCGGACCACCCGGTTCTGTGTGGACTACAGGGGGCTCAACGCTATCACCGCCTCTGACGCACAACCAATGCCACGCATTGAGGAGCTGCTGGAGCGGTTAGCCAGCGCGAGCTATCTCTCCATTATGGATTTGAGTCGGGGATATTGGCAGATTCCCTTGAGCCCCGGGGCTCAGGAGAAGTCCGCCTTTATCACCCCCTTCGGATTGTATGAATCCACGGTCATGCCCTTCGGCATGAAAAATGCCCCTGCCACGTTCCAGCGAATGGTCAACCACCTGCTCCAGGGACTGGAGAGGTACGCAGTAGCGTACCTGGATGACATTGCCATCTTCAGTCCCACCTGGGAGGATCACCTCGAGCATCTGCAGCAGGTGCTCGGGCGAATTCACCAGGCGGGCTTGACCATCAAGCCGGGAAAGTGCCAGATGGGCATGAACGAGGTCCACTACCTGGGGCACCGGGTAGGTGGGGGTACTCTGAAGCCAGAGCCTGGGAAGGTGGACGCTATCGTGTCCTGGCCCACCCCCAGGACCAAGAAGCAGGTGCAGTCCTTCTTGGGCACCGCAGGGTACTATAGACGCTTTGTGCAGGACTATAGTAGCCTTGCGAAGCCCTTGACAGACCTCACCAGGAAGAGCCTACCCCATTCCGTCAAATGGACGGATGAATGCGAGGTGGCCTTTAGGGCTTTGAAGACTGCCCTGAGCAGCTCTCCTGTACTAAAGGCGGTCGACGGCACACGGCCACTCTTAGTACAGACCGACGCCAGTGAATTTGGCCTCGGTGCTGTACTCAGCCAGGTCGACTCGGGGAACCACGAACACCCCGTGTTGTACCTAAGCCGGAAACTGCTGCCGAGGGAAGTGGCCTATTCCACCATAGAGAAGGAGTGCCTGGCCATTGTATGGGCCCTCAACCGCTTACAGCCTTACTTGTACGGGCGCCCCTTCACTGTCGTGACTGACCACAACCCCCTGAGTTGGCTGCACACCATGTCAGGTGCCAACGGAAGGTTGTTACGCTGGAGCCTCACCCTCCAGCAGTACGACTTTACTGTTCAACACCGCAAGGGCAGCGAGCATGGCAATGCCGATGGGTTGTCCCGGCGAGGGGAGCCTCCAAACATACGCTTGGAGGAGTACCAGAAGGTCCTACCTCCATAGCGCAGTCAAAAAGGGGGAGGTGTCAGGCAAAAGGTATTTTTGCCCGAGTTTTTAAAAATGAGAGATGTTTTAAAAAAGGAAAAAAAAAAAACCCCACCCCCTATCTGTTTGTAAGTGAAGACATAGAACTCACTTTTGCTTTTCCCCAAACCAGGAATTTTTATGACCCGCCATAAAACCTCAGTCCAGGGCAAGCGCTAGTACAAACCGGAAAATCCCTCCAAAAAATCCCATTGTTTAATTGTACAAACGTTTTATGCCAATTTTAATCACGCACAGGTCTGACAGAAACATCGGAACCACGTTTTTTGAATGCTTACCTTTTTCCCATTACAATAGTATAACTTGCATAACTGAGGAATGACCGGGAACTGAGATAATGGATTCTGAGCTTCTGAGCGTCATAGAGGTTTCATATTTAATATCTATCTTCATGAATATTGGTGACGGTCAAGATGATGTCTCCCTCTTGGATGTGGGACCCCCCCACACCAAGATATGGAATCTGAGGGATCTTTTGGGTCTTCTGCAGCCTGGTGGGCTCGCAAAGCCGAGCCCCCCTTGTAAGGTAAATAAGGGGTGTTCCCCAGAGTTTTGGCTGCTTACTAAAAAGCAAATCGGCCATTTTCAGGTCATTCTTCTCAGGGACGTCGAACGCACGCACATCACGTGGCGTAAGAAGAATCACCTCTAATTTCCGGGGAGCCGTCCCTCCCACAGAATCTGAGACCATCACCTTGTGAAGCAGGTTTTGCTATTACTTATCCCTTTTATTTTAATAACTGTTTATGCATACATGTAAATTGTCTCCTTTATAATATCTTGTATATATTTTGTAAACACTGCCCACCTTTTGGGAGTAAATCATTAATTATTTACCAGTTTCTTTCTTCTTGTCCTATGTCGAGCAAACACGTTCCTCACCCGCTAATTCACGTTACCTACCAGGTACCCGATCCACCTGTTAAGCGATCGGTGGTGGCAGTATACCAGTATTTATGTGATATTGTGGTTTGAGGGTGGCTGGTCGGAGGTATATATACGTTCCTGGAAGGAACTGGTGGTATATATACATCCTGTCACATCACGTGCCGCAATAGTCGACATAAATGAGAGCAGCTGCACCCGTGCTTATCCTCTGTCAATACCGTGTTTGACCAGCAGGATAAGGGGGCGCCAGAGAGCTGCAAGGTCTGACCCAAGAGTGGGTGTTGTTTTCGTGACATGACTCTATATAATAGATCCCTCTGTGTGTAATGACTCGATATAATAGATCCATCTGCGTGTAATGACTCTATATAATAGATCCCTCTGCGTGCAATGACTCTATATAATAGATCCCTATGCGTGTAATGACTCTATATAATAGATCCCTCTGCATGTAATGACTCTATATAATAGATCCCTCTGTGTGTAATGACTCTATATAATAGATCCCTCTGTGTGTAATGACTCTATACAATAGATCCCTCTGTGTGTAATGACTCTATATAATAGATCCCTCTGTGTGTAATGACTCTATATAATAGATCGCTCTGTGTGTAATGACTCTATATAATAGATCCCTCTTTGTGTAATGACTCTATATAATAGATCGCTCTGCGTGTAATGACTCTATATAATAGATTCCTCTGTGTGTAATGACTCTATATAATAGATCCCTCTGTGTGTAATGACTCTATATAATAGATCCCTCTGTGTGTAATGACTCTATATAATAGATCGCTCTGTGTGTAATGACTCTATATAATAGATCCCTCTGTGTGTAATGACTCTATATAATAGATCATTCTGCGTGTAATGACTCTATATAATAGATCCCTCTGCGTGTAATTACTCTATATAATAGATCCCTCTGCGTGTAATGACTTTATATAATAGATCCCTCTGCGTGTAATGACTCTATATAATAGATCCCTCTGCGTGTAATGACTCTATATAATAGATCCCTCTGTGTAATGACTCTATATAATAGATCCCTCTGCGTGTAATGACTCTATATAATTAATCCCTCCGTGTGTAATGACTCTATATAATAGAACACTCTGCGTGTAATGCCTCTATCTAATAGATCCCTCTGTGTGTAACGACTCTATATAATAGATCCCTATGTGTAATGACTCTATATAATAGATCCCTCTGCGTGTAATGACTCTATATAATAGATCACTCTGTGTGTAATGATTCTATATAATAGATCCCTCTGTGTGTAATGACTCTAAATAATAGATCCCTCTGTGTGTAATGACTCTATATAATAGATCCCTCTGCGTGTAATGACTCTATATAATAGATCGCTCTGTGTGTAATAACTCTATATAATAGAACCCTCTGTGTGTAATTACTCTATATAATAGATCCCTCTGTGTGTAATGACTCTATATAATAGATCCCTCTGTGTGTAATGACTCTATATAATAGATCACTCTGTGTGTATTGACTCTATATAATAGATCCCTCTGTGTGTAATGACTCTATACTATAGATCCCTCTGTGTGTAATGACTCTATATAATAGATCACTCTGTGTGTAATGACTCTATATAATAGATCGCTCTGCGTGTAATGACTATATAATAGATCCCTCCATGTGTAATGACTCTATATAATAGATCACTCTGGGTGTAATGACTCTATATAATAGATCCCTATGTGTAATGACTCTATATAATAGATCGTTCTGCGTGTAATGACTCTATATAATAGATCACTCTGTGTGTAATGATTCTATATAATAGATCCCTTTGTGTGTAATGACTCTATATAATAGATCCCTCTGTGTGTAATGACTCTATATAATAGATCCCTCTGTGTGTAATGACTCTATATAATAGATCGCTCTGTGTGTAATGACTCTATATAATAGATCCCTCTTTGTGTAATGACTCTATATAATAGATCGCTCTGCGTGTAATGACTCTATATAATAGATTCCTCTGTGTGTAATGACTCTATATAATAGATCCCTCTGTGTGTAATGACTCTATACAATAGATCGCTCTGTGTGTAATGACTCTATATAATAGATCGCTCTGTGTGTAATGACTCTATATAATAGATCCCTCTGTGTGCAGTGACTCTATATAATAGATCCCTCTGTGTGCAATGACTCTATATAATAGATCCCTCTGTGTGTAATGACTCTTTATAATAGATCCCTCTGTGTGTAATGACTTTATATAATAGATCCCTCTGTGTGTAATGACTCTATATAATAGAGCCCTCTGTGTGTAATGACTCTATATAATAGATCCCTCTGTGTGTAATGACTCTATATAATAGATCCCTCTGTGTGTAATGACTCGATATAATAGATCCATCTGCGTGTAATGACTCTATATAATAGATCCCTCTGCGTGCAATGACTCTATATAATAGATCCCTATGCGTGTAATGACTCTATATAATAGATCCCTCTGCATGTAATGACTCTATATAATAGATCCCTCTGTGTGTAATGACTCTATATAATAGATCCCTCTGTGTGTAATGACTCTATACAATAGATCCCTCTGTGTGTAATGACTCTATATAATAGATCCCTCTGTGTGTAATGACTCTATATAATAGATCGCTCTGTGTGTAATGACTCTATATAATAGATCCCTCTTTGTGTAATGACTCTATATAATAGATCGCTCTGCGTGTAATGACTCTATATAATAGATTCCTCTGTGTGTAATGACTCTATATAATAGATCCCTCTGTGTGTAATGACTCTATATAATAGATCCCTCTGTGTGTAATGACTCTATATAATAGATCGCTCTGTGTGTAATGACTCTATATAATAGATCCCTCTGTGTGTAATGACTCTATATAATAGATCATTCTGCGTGTAATGACTCTATATAATAGATCCCTCTGCGTGTAATTACTCTATATAATAGATCCCTCTGCGTGTAATGACTTTATATAATAGATCCCTCTGCGTGTAATGACTCTATATAATAGATCCCTCTGCGTGTAATGACTCTATATAATAGATCCCTCTGTGTAATGACTCTATATAATAGATCCCTCTGCGTGTAATGACTCTATATAATTAATCCCTCCGTGTGTAATGACTCTATATAATAGAACACTCTGCGTGTAATGCCTCTATCTAATAGATCCCTCTGTGTGTAACGACTCTATATAATAGATCCCTATGTGTAATGACTCTATATAATAGATCCCTCTGCGTGTAATGACTCTATATAATAGATCACTCTGTGTGTAATGATTCTATATAATAGATCCCTCTGTGTGTAATGACTCTAAATAATAGATCCCTCTGTGTGTAATGACTCTATATAATAGATCCCTCTGCGTGTAATGACTCTATATAATAGATCGCTCTGTGTGTAATAACTCTATATAATAGAACCCTCTGTGTGTAATTACTCTATATAATAGATCCCTCTGTGTGTAATGACTCTATATAATAGATCCCTCTGTGTGTAATGACTCTATATAATAGATCACTCTGTGTGTATTGACTCTATATAATAGATCCCTCTGTGTGTAATGACTCTATACTATAGATCCCTCTGTGTGTAATGACTCTATATAATAGATCACTCTGTGTGTAATGACTCTATATAATAGATCGCTCTGCGTGTAATGACTATATAATAGATCCCTCCATGTGTAATGACTCTATATAATAGATCACTCTGGGTGTAATGACTCTATATAATAGATCCCTATGTGTAATGACTCTATATAATAGATCGTTCTGCGTGTAATGACTCTATATAATAGATCACTCTGTGTGTAATGATTCTATATAATAGATCCCTTTGTGTGTAATGACTCTATATAATAGATCCCTCTGTGTGTAATGACTCTATATAATAGATCCCTCTGTGTGTAATGACTCTATATAATAGATCGCTCTGTGTGTAATGACTCTATATAATAGATCCCTCTTTGTGTAATGACTCTATATAATAGATCGCTCTGCGTGTAATGACTCTATATAATAGATTCCTCTGTGTGTAATGACTCTATATAATAGATCCCTCTGTGTGTAATGACTCTATACAATAGATCGCTCTGTGTGTAATGACTCTATATAATAGATCGCTCTGTGTGTAATGACTCTATATAATAGATCCCTCTGTGTGCAGTGACTCTATATAATAGATCCCTCTGTGTGCAATGACTCTATATAATAGATCCCTCTGTGTGTAATGACTCTTTATAATAGATCCCTCTGTGTGTAATGACTTTATATAATAGATCCCTCTGTGTGTAATGACTCTATATAATAGAGCCCTCTGTGTGTAATGACTCTATATAATAGATCCCTCTGTGTGTAATGACTCTATATAATAGATCCCTCTGTGTGTAATGACTCGATATAATAGATCCATCTGCGTGTAATGACTCTATATAATAGATCCCTCTGCGTGCAATGACTCTATATAATAGATCCCTATGCGTGTAATGACTCTATATAATAGATCCCTCTGCATGTAATGACTCTATATAATAGATCCCTCTGTGTGTAATGACTCTATATAATAGATCCCTCTGTGTGTAATGACTCTATACAATAGATCCCTCTGTGTGTAATGACTCTATATAATAGATCCCTCTGTGTGTAATGACTCTATATAATAGATCGCTCTGTGTGTAATGACTCTATATAATAGATCCCTCTTTGTGTAATGACTCTATATAATAGATCGCTCTGCGTGTAATGACTCTATATAATAGATTCCTCTGTGTGTAATGACTCTATATAATAGATCCCTCTGTGTGTAATGACTCTATATAATAGATCCCTCTGTGTGTAATGACTCTATATAATAGATCGCTCTGTGTGTAATGACTCTATATAATAGATCCCTCTGTGTGTAATGACTCTATATAATAGATCCTTCTGCGTGTAATGACTCTATATAATATATCCCTCTGCGTGTAATTACTCTATATAATAGATCCCTCTGCGTGTAATGACTTTATATAATAGATCCCTCTGCGTGTAATGACTCTATATAATAGATCCCTCTGCGTGTAATGACTCTATATAATAGATCCCTCTGTGTAATGACTCTATATAATAGATCCCTCTGCGTGTAATGACTCTATATAATTAATCCCTCCGTGTGTAATGACTCTATATAATAGAACACTCTGCGTGTAATGCCTCTATCTAATAGATCCCTCTGTGTGTAACGACTCTATATAATAGATCCCTATGTGTAATGACTCTATATAATAGATCCCTCTGCGTGTAATGACTCTATATAATAGATCACTCTGTGTGTAATGATTCTATATAATAGATCCCTCTGTGTGTAATGACTCTAAATAATAGATCCCTCTGTGTGTAATGACTCTATATAATAGATCCCTCTGCGTGTAATGACTCTATATAATAGATCGCTCTGTGTGTAATAACTCTATATAATAGAACCCTCTGTGTGTAATGACTTTATATAATAGATCCCTCTGTGTGTAATGACTCTATATAATAGAGCCCTCTGTGTGTAATGACTCTATATAATAGATCCCTCTGTGTGTAATGACTCTATATAATAGATCCCTCTGTGTGTAATGACTCGATATAATAGATCCATCTGCGTGTAATGACTCTATATAATAGATCCCTCTGCGTGCAATGACTCTATATAATAGATCCCTATGCGTGTAATGACTCTATATAATAGATCCCTCTGCATGTAATGACTCTATATAATAGATCCCTCTGTGTGTAATGACTCTATATAATAGATCCCTCTGTGTGTAATGACTCTATACAATAGATCCCTCTGTGTGTAATGACTCTATATAATAGATCCCTCTGTGTGTAATGACTCTATATAATAGATCGCTCTGTGTGTAATGACTCTATATAATAGATCCCTCTTTGTGTAATGACTCTATATAATAGATCGCTCTGCGTGTAATGACTCTATATAATAGATTCCTCTGTGTGTAATGACTCTATATAATAGATCCCTCTGTGTGTAATGACTCTATATAATAGATCCCTCTGTGTGTAATGACTCTATATAATAGATCGCTCTGTGTGTAATGACTCTATATAATAGATCCCTCTGTGTGTAATGACTCTATATAATAGATCCTTCTGCGTGTAATGACTCTATATAATATATCCCTCTGCGTGTAATTACTCTATATAATAGATCCCTCTGCGTGTAATGACTTTATATAATAGATCCCTCTGCGTGTAATGACTCTATATAATAGATCCCTCTGCGTGTAATGACTCTATATAATAGATCCCTCTGTGTAATGACTCTATATAATAGATCCCTCTGCGTGTAATGACTCTATATAATTAATCCCTCCGTGTGTAATGACTCTATATAATAGAACACTCTGCGTGTAATGCCTCTATCTAATAGATCCCTCTGTGTGTAACGACTCTATATAATAGATCCCTATGTGTAATGACTCTATATAATAGATCCCTCTGCGTGTAATGACTCTATATAATAGATCACTCTGTGTGTAATGATTCTATATAATAGATCCCTCTGTGTGTAATGACTCTAAATAATAGATCCCTCTGTGTGTAATGACTCTATATAATAGATCCCTCTGCGTGTAATGACTCTATATAATAGATCGCTCTGTGTGTAATAACTCTATATAATAGAACCCTCTGTGTGTAATGACTCTATATAATAGATCCCTCTGTGTGTAATGACTCTATATAATAGATCCCTCGGTGTGTAATGACTCTATATAATAGATCACTCTGTGTGTATTGACTCTATATAATAGATCCCTCTGTGTGTAATGACTCTATACTATAGATCCCTCTGTGTGTAATGACTCGATATAATAGATCACTCTGTGTGTAATGACTCTATATAATAGATCGCTCTGCGTGTAATGACTATATAATAGATCCCTCCATGTGTAATGACTCTATATAATAGATCACTCTGGGTGTAATGACTCTATATAATAGATCCCTATGTGTAATGACTCTATATAATAGATCGTTCTGCGTGTAATGACTCTATATAATAGATCACTCTGTGTGTAATGATTCTATATAATAGATCCCTCTGTGTGTAATGACTTTATAATAGATCCCTCTGTGTGTAATGACTCTATATAATAGATCCCTCTGCGTGTAATGACTCTATATAATAGATCGCTCTGTGTGTAATAACTCTATATAATAGAACCCTCTGTGTGTATTGACTCTATATAATAGATCCCTCTGTGTGTAATGACTCTATATAATAGATCCCTCTGTGTGTAATGACTCTATATAATAGATCGCTCTGCGTGTAATGACTCTATATAATAGATTCCTCTGTGTGTAATGACTCTATATAATCGATCCCTCTGTGTGTAATGACTCTATATAATAGATCCCTCTGTGTGTAATGACTCTATATAATAGATCGCTCTGTGTATAATGACTCTATATAATAGATCCCTCTGTGTGTAATGACTCTATATAATAGATCCTTCTGCGTGTAATGACTCTATATAATAGATCCCTCTGCGTGTAATGACTCTATATAATATATCCCTCTGCGTGTAATGACTCTATATAATAGATCCCTCTGCGTGTAATGACTCTATATAATAGATCCCTCTGCGTGTAATGACTCTATATAATAGATCCCTCTGTGTAATGACTCTATATAATAGATCCCTCTGCGTGTAATGACTCTATATAATAGATCCCTCCGTGTGTAATGACTCTATATAATAGATCACTCTGCGTGTAATTACTCTATATAATAGATCCCTATGTGCAATGACTCTATATAATAGATCCCTCTGCGTGTAATGACTCTATATAATAGATCCCTCTGTGTGTAATGACTCTATAAAATAGATCCCTCTGCGTGTAATGACTCTATATAATAGATCGCTCTGTGTGTAATAACTCTATATAATAGAACCCTCTGTGTGTAATGACTCTATATAATAGATCCCTCTGTGTGTAATGACTCTATATAATAGATCCCTCTGTGTGTAATGACTCTATATAATAGATCCCTCTGTGTGTAATGACTCTATATAATAGATCACTCTGTGTGTAATTACTCTATATAATAGATCCCTCTGTGTGTAATGACTCTATATAATAGATCCCTCTGCGTGTAATGACTCTATATAATAGATCCCTCTGCGTGTAATGACTCTATATAATAGATCCCTCTGTGTGTATTGACTATATAATAGATCCCTCTGCGTGTAATGACTCTGTATAATAGATCCCTCTGTGTGTAATGACTCTATATAATAGATCCCTCTGTGTGTAATGACTCTATATAATAGATCCCTCTGCGTGTAATGACTCTATATAATAGATCCCTCTGTGTGTAATGACTCTATAATAGATCACTCTGTGTGTAATGACTCTATATAATAGATCCCTCTGTGTGTAATGTCTCTATATAATAGATCCCTCGGTGTGTAATGACTCTATAATAGATCCCTCGGTGTGTAATGACTCTATATAATAGATCCCTCGGTGTGTAATGACTCTATATAATAGATCCCTCTGTGTGTAATGACTCTATATAATAGATCCCTCTGTGTGTAATGACTGTATATAATAGATCCCTCTGTGTGTAATGACTCTATATAATAGATCCCTCTGTGTGTAATGGCTCTATATAATAGATACCTCTGTGTGTAATGGCTCTATATAATAGATCCCTCTGTGTGTAATGACTCTATATAATAGATCCCTCTGTGTGTAATGACTCTATATAATAGATCACTCTGGGTGTATTGACTCTATATAATAGATCCCTCTGTGTGTAATGACTCTATATAATAGATCCCTCTGTTTGTAATGACTCTATATAATAGATCCCTCTTTGTGTAATGACTCTATATAATAGATCGCTCTGCGTGTAATGACTCTATATAATAGATTCCTCTGTGTGTAATGACTCTATATAATAGATCCCTCTGTGTGTAATGACTCTATATAATAGATCCCTCTGTGTGTAATGACTCTATATAATAGATCCCTCTGTGTGTAATGACTCTATATAATAGATCCCTCTGTGTGTAATGACTCTATATAATAGATCCTTCTGCGTGTAATGACTCTATATAATAGATCCCTCTGCGTGTAATGACTCTATATAATAGATCCCTCTGCGTGTAATGACTCTATATAATAGATCCCTCTGCGTGTAATGACTCTATATAATAGATCACTCTGCGTGTAATGACTCTATATAATAGATCCCTCTGTGTAATGACTCTATATAATAGATCCCTCTGCGTGTAATGACTCTATATAATAGATCCCTCCATGTGTAATGACTCTATATAATAGATCACTCTGTGTGTAATGACTCTATATAATAGATCCCTATGTGTAATGACTCTATATAATAGATCCCTCTGCGTGTAATGACTCTATATAATAGATCACTCTGTGTGTAATGATTCTATATAATATATCCCTCTGTGTGTAATGACTCTATATAATAGATCCCTCTGTGTGTAATGACTCTATATAATAGATCCCTCTGCGTGTAATGACTCTATATAATGATCGCTCTGTGTGTAATAACTCTATATAATAGAACCCTCTGTGTGTATTTACTCTATATAATAGATCCCTCTGTGTGTAATGACTCTATATAATAGATCCCTCTGTGTGTAATGACTCTATATAATAGATCCCTCTGTGTGTAATGACTCTATATAATAGATCCCTCTGTGTGTAATGACTCTATACAATAGATCCCTCTGTGTGTAATGACTCTATATAATAGATCCCTCTGTGTGTAATGACTCTATATAATAGATCGCTCTGTGTGTAATGACTCTATATAATAGATCCCTCTTTGTGTAATGACTCTATATAATAGATCGCTCTGCGTGTAATGACTCTATATAATAGATTCCTCTGTGTGTAATGACTCTATATAATCGATCCCTCTGTGTGCAATGACTCTATATAATAGATCCCTCTGTGTGTAATGACTCTATATAATAGATCGCTCTGTGTGTAATGACTCTATATAATAGATCCCTCTGTGTGTAATGACTCTATATAATAGATCCTTCTGCGTGTAATGACTCTATATAATAGATCCCTCTGCGTGTAATGACTCTATATAATATATCCCTCTGCGTGTAATGACTCTATATAATAGATCCCTCTGCGTGTAATGACTCTATATAATAGATCCCTCTGCGTGTAATGACTCTATATAATAGATCCCTCTGTGTAATGACTCTATATAATAGATCCCTCTGCATGTAATGACTCTATATAATAGATCCCTCCGTGTGTAATGACTCTATATAATAGATCACTCTGCGTGTAATTACTCTATATAATAGATCCCTATGTGCAATGACTCTATATAATAGATCCCTCTGCGTGTAATGACTCTATATAATAGATCACTCTGTGTGTAATGATTCTATATAATAGATCCTTCTGTGTGTAATGACTCTATATAATAGATCCCTCTGTGTGTAATGACTCTATAAAATAGATCCCTCTGCGTGTAATGACTCTATATAATAGATCGCTCTGTGTGTAATAACTCTATATAATAGAACCCTCTGTGTGTAATGACTCTATATAATAGATCCCTCTGTGTGTAATGACTCTATATAATAGATCCCTCTGTGTGTAATGACTCTATATAATAGATCCCTCTGTGTGTAATGACTCTATATAATAGATCACTCTGTGTGTAATTACTCTATATAATAGATCCCTCTGTGTGTAATGACTCTATATAATAGATCCCTCTGCGTGTAATGACTCTATATAATAGATCCCTCTGCGTGTAATGACTCTATATAATAGATCCCTCTGTGTGTATTGACTATATAATAGATCCCTCTGCGTGTAATGACTCTGTATAATAGATCCCTCTGTGTGTAATGACTCTATATAATAGATCCCTCTGTGTGTAATGACTCTATATAATAGATCCCTCTGCGTGTAATGACTCTATATAATAGATCCCTCTGTGTGTAATGACTCTATAATCGATCACTCTGTGTGTAATGACTCTATATAATAGATCCCTCTTTGTGTAATGTCTCTATATAATAGATCCCTCGGTGTGTAATGACTCTATATAATAGATCCCTCGGTGTGTAATGACTCTATATAATAGATCCCTCGGTGTGTAATGACTCTATATAATAGATCCCTCTGTGTGTAATGACTCTATATAATAGATCCCTCTGTGTGTAATGACTCTATATAATAGATCCCTCTGTGTGTAATGACTCTATATAATAGAGCCCTCTGTGTGTAATGGCTCTATATAATAGATACCTCTGTGTGTAATGGCTCTATATAATAGATCCCTCTGTGTGTAATGACTCTATATAATAGATCCCTCTGTGTGTAATGACTCTATATAATAGATCACTCTGCGTGTATTGACTCTATATAATAGATCCCTCTGTGTGTAATGACTCTTTATAATAGATCCCTCTGTTTGTAATGACTCTATATAATAGATCCCTCTGTGTGTAATGACTCTATGTAATAGATCCCTCTGTGTGTAATGACTCTATATAATAGATCCCTCTGTGTGTAATGACTCTATATAATAGATCCCTCTGTGTAATGACTCTATAATAGATCACTCTGTGTGTAATGACTCTATATAATAGAGGCCTCTGTGTGTAATGACTCTATATAATAGATCCCTCTGTGTGTGTAATGACTATATAATAGATCCTTCTGTGTGTAATGACTGTATATAATAGATCGCTCTGCGTGTAATGACTCTGTATAATAGATCCCTCTGCGTGTAATGAGTCTATATAATAGATCCCTCTGCGTGTAATGACTCTATAAAATAGATCCCTCTGCATGTAATGACTCTATATAATAGATCCCTCTGCGTGTAATGACTCTATATAATAGATCCCTCTGCGTGTAATGAGTCTATATAATAGATCCCTCTGCGTGTAATGACTCTATATAATAGATCCCTCTGCGTCTAATGAGTCTATATAATAGATCCCTCTGCATGTAATGACTCTATATAATAGTTCCCTCTGTGTGTAATGACTCTATATAATAGATCCCTCTGTGTGTAATGACTCTATATAATAGATCCCTCTGTGTGTAATGACTCTATATAATAGATCCCTCTGTGTGTAATGACTCTATATAATAGATCCCTCTGTGTGTAATGACTCTATATAATAGATCCCTCTGTGTGTAATGACTCTATATAATAGATCCCTCTGTGTGTAATGACTCTTTATAATAGATCCCTCTGTGTGTAATGACTCTATATAATAGATCCCTCTGTGTGTAATGACTTTATAATAGATCCCTCTGTGTGTAATGACTCTATATAATAGATCCCTCTGTGTGTAATGACTATATAATAGATCCCTCTGTGTAATGACTCTATAATAGATCACTCTGTGTGTAATGACTCTATATAATAGATCCCTCTGTGTGTTATGACTCTATATAATAGATCCCTCTGTGTGTAATGACTCTATAATAGATCCCTCTGTGTGTTATGACTCTATATAACAGATCCCTCTGTGTGTAATGACTCTATATAATAGATCCCTCTGTGTGTAATGACTCTACATAACAGATCCCTCTGTGTGTAATGACTCTATATAATAGATCCCTCTGTGTGTAATGACTCTATATAATAGATCCCTCTGTGTGTAGTGACTCTATATAATAGATCCCTCTGTGTGTAATGACTCTATATAATAGATCCCTCTGTGTGTAGTGACTCTATATAATAGATCGCTCTGTGTGTAATGACTCTCTATAATAGATCCCTCTGTGTGTTATGACTCTATATAAAAGATCCCTCTGTGTGTAATGACTCTATATAATAGATCCCTCTGTGTGTAATGACTCTATATAACAGATCTCTATGTGTGTAATGACTCTATATAATAGATCCCTCTGTGTGTAGTGACTCTATATAATAGATCCCTCTGTGTGTAGTGACTGTATATAATAGATCCCTCTGCGTGTAATGACTCCATATAATAGATCCCTCTGTGTGTAATGACTCTATACAATAGATCCCTCTATGTGTAATGACTCTATATAATAGATCCCTCTGCGTGTAATGACTCTATATAATAGATCGCTCTGCGTGTAATGACTCTATATAATAGATTCCTCTGTGTGTAATGACTCTATATAATAGATCCCTCTGCATGTAATGACTCTATATAATAGATCCCTCTGCGTGTAATGACTCTATATAATAGATCCCTCTGCGTGTAATGACTCTATATAATAGATCCCTCTGCGTGTAATGTCTCTATATAATAGATCCCTCTGCGTGTAATGACTCTATATAATAGATCCCTCTGCGTGTAATGACTCTATATACTAGATCCCTCTGTGTGTAATGACTCTATATAATAGATCCCTCTGTGTGTAATGACTCTATATAACAGATCCCTCTGTGTGTAATGACTATATATAATAGATCCCTCTGTGTGTAGTGACTCTATATAATAGATCCCTCTGTGTGTAATGACTTTATATAATAGATCCCTCTCTGTGTAATGACTCTATATAATAGATCACTCTGTGTGTAATGACTCTATATAATAGATCCCTCTGTGTGTAATGACTGTATATAATAGATCCCTCTGCGTGTAATGACTCTATAAAATAGATCCCTCTGTGTGTAATTACTCTTTATAATAGATCCCTCTGCGTGTAATGACTCTATATAATAGATCCCTCTGCGTGTAATGACTCTATATAATAGATCCCTCTGTGTGTAATGACTCTATATAATAGATCGCTCTGTGTGTAATGACTCTATATAATAGATCGCTCTGTGTGTAATGACTCTATATAATAGATCCCTCTGTGTGTAAAGACTCTATATAATAGATCCCTCTGTGTGCAGTGACTCTATGTAATATATCCCTCTGTGTGCAATGACTCTATATAATAGATCCCTCTGTGTGTAATGACTCTATATAATAGATCCCTCTGTGTGTAATGACTCTATATAATAGATCCCTCTGTGTGTAATGACTCTATATAATAGAGCCCTCTGTGTGTAATGACTCTATATAATAGATCCCTCTGTGTGTAATGACTCTATATAATAGATCCCTCTGTGTGTAATGACTCTATATAATAGATCCATCTGCGTGTAATGACTCTATATAATAGATCCCTCTGCGTGTAATGACTCTATATAATAGATCCCTCTGCATGTAATGACTCTATATAATAGATCCCTCTGTGTGTAATGACTCTATATAATAGATCCCTCTGTGTGTAATGACTCTATACAATAGATCCCTCTGTGTGTAATGACTCTATATAATAGATCCCTCTGTGTGTAATGACTCTATATAATAGATCGCTCTGTGTGTAATGACTCTATATAATAGATCCCTCTTTGTGTAATGACTCTATATAATAGATCGCTCTGCGTGTAATGACTCTATATAATAGATTCCTCTGTGTGTAATGACTCTATATAATAGATCCCTCTGTGTGTAATGACTATATAATAGATCCCTCTGTGTGTAATGACTCTATATAATAGATCGCTCTGTGTGTAATGACTCTATATAATAGATCCTTCTGCGTGTAATGACTCTTTATAATAAATCCCTCTGCGTGTAATGACTCTATATAATAGATCCCTCTGCGTGTAATGACTCTATATAATAGATCCCTCTGCGTGTAATGACTCTATATAATAGATCCCTCTGCGTGTAATGACTCTATATAATAGATCCCTCTGTGTAATGACTCTATATAATAGATCCCTCTGCGTGTAATGACTCTATATAATAGATCCCTCTGCGTGTAATGACTCTATATAATAGATCCCTCTGTGTGTAATGACTCTATATAATAGATCCCTCTGTGTGTTATGACTCTATATAATAGATCCCTCTGTGTGTGTAATGACTCTATAATAGATCCCTCTGTGTGTTATGACTCTATATAACAGATCCCTCTGTGTGTAATGACTCTATATAATAGATCCCTCTGTGTGTAATGACTCTATATAACAGATCCCTCTGTGTGTAATGACTCTATATAATAGATCCCTCTGTGTGTAATGACTCTATATAATAGATCCCTCTGTGTGTAGTGACTCTATATAATAGATCCCTCTGTGTGTAATGACTCTATATAATAGATCCCTCTGTGTGTAGTGACTCTATATAATAGATCGCTCTGTGTGTAATGACTCTCTATAATAGATCCCTCTGTGTGTTATGACTCTATATAACAGATCCCTCTGTGTGTAATGACTCTATATAATAGTTCCCTCTGTGTGTAATGACTCTATATAACAGATCCCTCTGTGTGTAATGACTATATATAATAGATCCCTCTGTGTGTAGTGACTCTATATAATAGATCGCTCTGCGTGTAATGACTCTATATAATAGATTCCTCTGTTTGTAATGACTCTATATAATAGATCCCTCTGTGTGTAATGACTCTATATAATACATCCCTCTGTGTGTAATGACTCTATATAATAGATCGCTCTGTGTGTAATGACTCTATATAATAGATCCCTCTGCGTGTAATGACTCTATATAATAAATCCCTCTGCGTGTAATGACTCTATATAATAGATCCCTCTGCGTGTAATGACTCTATATAATAGATCCCTCTGCGTGTAATGACTCTATATAATAGATCCCTCTGCGTGTAATGACTCTATATAATAGATCCCTCTGTGTAATGACTCTATATAATAGATCCCTCTGCGTGTAATGACTCTATATAATAGATCCCTCTGCGTGTAATGACTCTATATAATAGATCCCTCTGTGTGTAATGACTCTATATAATAGATCCCTCTGTGTGTTATGACTCTATATAATAGATCCCTCTGTGTGTGTAATGACTCTATAATAGATCCCTCTGTGTGTTATGACTCTATATAACAGATCCCTCTGTGTGTAATGACTCTATATAATAGATCCCTCTGTGTGTAATGACTCTATATAACAGATCCCTCTGTGTGTAATGACTCTATATAATAGATCCCTCTGTGTGTAATGACTCTATATAATAGATCGCTCTGTGTGTAGTGACTCTATATAATAGATCCCTCTGTGTGTAATGACTCTATATAATAGATCCCTCTGTGTGTAGTGACTCTATATAATAGATCGCTCTGTGTGTAATGACTCTCTATAATAGATCCCTCTGTGTGTTATGACTCTATATAACAGATCCCTCTGTGTGTAATGACTCTATATAATAGTTCCCTCTGTGTGTAATGACTCTATATAACAGATCCCTCTGTGTGTAATGACTATATATAATAGATCCCTCTGTGTGTAATGACTCTATATAATAGTTCCCTCTGTGTGTAATGACTCTATATAACAGATCCCTCTGTGTGTAATGACTATATATAATAGATCCCTCTGTGTGTAGTGACTCTATATAATAGATCCCTCTGTGTGTAATGACTTTATATAATACATCCCTCTCTGTGTAATGACTCTATATAATAGATCCCTCTGTGTGTAATGACTGTATATAATAGATCCCTCTGCGTGTAATGACTCTATATAATAGATCCCTCTGCGTGTAATTACTCTTTATAATAGATCCCTCTGCGTGTAATGACTCTATATAATAGATCCCTCTGCGTGTAATGACTCTATATAATAGATCCCTCTGTGTGTAATGACTCTATATAATAGATCGCTCTGTGTGTAATGACTCTATATAATAGATCGCTCTGTGTGTAATGACTCTATATAATAGATCCCTCTGAGTGTAAAGACTCTATATAATAGATCCCTCTGTGTGCAGTGACTCTATATAATATATCCCTCTGTGTGTAATGACTCTATATAATAGATCCCTCTGTGTGTAATGACTCTATATAATAGATCCCTCTGTGTGTAATGACTCTATATAATAGATCCCTCTGTGTGTAATGACTCTATATAATAGAGCCCTCTGTGTGTAATGACTCTATATAATAGATCCCTCTGTGTGTAATGACTCTATATAATAGATCCCTCTGTGTGTAATGACTCTATATAATAGATCCATCTGCGTGTAATGACTCTATATAATAGATCCCTCTGCGTGCAATGACTCTATATAATAGATCCCTCTACGTGTAATGACTCTATATAATAGATCCCTCTGCATGTAATGACTCTATATAATAGATCCCTCTGTGTGTAATGACTCTATATAATAGATCCCTCTGTGTGTAATGACTCTATACAATAGATCCCTCTGTGTGTAATGACTCTATATAATAGATCCCTCTGTGTGTAATGACTCTATATAATAGATCGCTCTGTGTGTAATGACTCTATATAATAGATCCCTCTTTGTGTAATGACTCTATATAATAGATCCCTCTGCGTGTAATGACTCTATATAATAGATCCCTCTGTGTAATGACTCTATATAATAGATCCCTCTGCGTGTAATGACTCTATATAATAGATCCCTCTGCGTGTAATGACTCTATATAATAGATCCCTCTGTGTGTAATGACTCTATATAATAGATCCCTCTGTGTGTTATGACTCTATATAATAGATCCCTCTGTGTGTGTAATGACTCTATAATAGATCCCTCTGTGTGTCATGACTCTATATAACAGATCCCTCTGTGTGTAATGACTCTATATAATAGATCCCTCTGTGTGTAATGACTCTATATAACAGATCCCTCTGTGTGTAATGACTCTATATAATAGATCCCTCTGTGTGTAATGACTCTATATAATAGATCCCTCTGTGTGTAGTGACTCTATATAATTGATCCCTCTGTGTGTAATGACTCTAATAGATCCCTCTGTGTGTAGTGACTCTATATAATAGATCGCTCTGTGTGTAATGGCTCTCTATAATAGATCCCTCTGTGTGTTATGACTCTATATAACAGATCCCTCTGTGTGTAATGACTCTATATAATAGTTCCCTCTGTGTGTAATGACTCTATATAACAGATCCCTCTGTGTGTAATGACTATATATAATAGATCCCTCTGTGTGTAGTGACTCTATATAATAGATCCCTCTGTGTGTAAT
The DNA here is from genome assembly GCF_046119375.1 of Phyllobates terribilis. Taxonomy (NCBI): domain Eukaryota; kingdom Metazoa; phylum Chordata; class Amphibia; order Anura; family Dendrobatidae; genus Phyllobates; species Phyllobates terribilis. The sequence continues at coordinate 179,877,718 of NW_027362769.1, read as the reverse complement.
GACTTTATATAATAGATCCCTCTCTGTGTAATGACTCTATATAATAGATCGCTCTGTGTGTAATGACTCTATATAATAGATCCCTCTGTGTGTAATGACTGTATATAATAGATCCCTCTGCGTGTAATGACTCTATATCATAGATCCCTCTGCGTGTAATTACTCTTTATAATAGATCCCTCTGCGTGTAATGACTCTATATAATAGATCCCTCTGCGTGTAATGACTCTATATAATAGATCCCTCTGTGTGTAATGACTCTATATAATAGATCGCTCTGTGTGTAATGACTCTATATAATAGATTGCTCTGTGTGTAATGACTCTATATAATAGATCCCTCTGTGTGTAAAGACTCTATATAATAGATCCCTCTGTGTGCAGTGACTCTATATAATATATCCCTCTGTGTGCAATGACTCTATATAATAGATCCCTCTGTGTGTAATGACTCTATATAATAGATCCCTCTGTGTGTAATGACTCTATATAATAGATCCCTCTGTGTGTAATGACTCTATATAATAGAGCCCTCTGTGTGTAATGACTCTATATAATAGATCCCTCTGTGTGTAATGACTCCATATAATAGATCCCTCTGTGTGTAATGGCTCTATATAATAGATCCATCTGCGTGTAATGACTCTATATAATAGATCCCTCTGCTTGCAATGACTCTATATAATAGATCCCTCTGCGTGTAATGACTCTATATAATAGATCCCTCTGCATGTAATGACTCTATATAATAGATCCCTCTGTGTGTAATGACTCTATATAATAGATCCCTCTGCATGTAATGACTCTATATAATAGATCCCTCTGTGTGTAATGACTCTATATAATAGATCCCTCTGTGTGTAATGACTCTATACAATAGATCCCTCTGTGTTTAATGACTCTATATAATAGATCCCTCTGTGTGTAATGACTCTATATAATAGATCGCTCTGTGTGTAATGACTCTATATAATAGATCCCTCTTTGTGTAATGACTCTATATAATAGATCGCTCTGCGTGTAATGACTCTATATAATAGATTCCTCTGTGTGTAATGACTCTATATAATAGATCCCTCTGTGTGTAATGACTCTATATAATAGATCCCTCTGTGTGTAATGACTCTATATAATAGATCGCTCTGTGTGTAATGACTCTATATAATAGATCCCTCTGTGTGTAATGACTCTATATAATAGATCCTTCTGCGTGTAATGACTCTATATAATAGATCCCTCTGCGTGTAATTACTCTATATAATAGATCCCTCTGCGTGTAATGACTCTATATAATAGATCCCTCTGTGTGTAATGACTCTATATAATAGATCCCTCTGCGTGTAATGACTCTATATAATAGATCCCTCTGTGTAATGACTCTATGTAATAGATCCCTCTGCATGTTATGACTCTATATAATTAATCCCTCCGTGTGTAATGACTCTATATAATAGAACACTCTGCGTGTAATGCTTCTATCTAATAGATCCCTCTGTGTGTAACGACTCTATATAATAGATCCCTATGTGTAATGACTCTATATAATAGATCCCTCTGCGTGTAATGACTCTATATAATAGATCACTCTGTGTGTAATGATTCTATATAATAGATCCCTCTGTGTGTAATGACTCTAAATAATAGATCCCTCTGTGTGTAATGACTCTATATAATAGATCCCTCTGCGTGTAATGACTCTATATAATAGATCGCTCTGTGTGTAATAACTCTATATAATAGAACCCTCTGTGTGTAATGACTCTATATAATAGATCCCTCTGTGTGTAATGACTCTATATAATAGATCGCTCTGTGTGTAATGACTCTATATAATAGATCCCTCTGTGTGTAATGACTCTATATAATAGATCCTTCTGCGTGTAATGACTCTATATAATAGATCCCTCTGCGTGTAATTACTCTATATAATAGATCCCTCTGCGTGTAATGACTCTATATAATAGATCCCTCTGCGTGAATTGACTCTATATAATAGATCCCTCTGCGTGTAATGACTCTATATAATAGATCCCTCTGTGTAATGACTCTATATAATAGATCCCTCTGCGTGTTATGACTCTATATAATTAATCCCTCCGTGTGTAATGACTCTATATAATAGAACACTCTGCGTGTATTGCCTCTATCTAATAGATCCCTCTGTGTGTAACGACTCTATATAATAGATCCCTATGTGTAATGACTCTATATAATAGATCCCTCTGCGTGTAATGACTCTATATAATAGATCACTCTGTGTGTAATGATTCTATATAATAGATCCCTCTGTGTGTAATGACTCCAAATAATAGATCCCTCTGTGTGTAATGACTCTATATAATAGATCCCTCTGCGTGTAATGACTCTATATAATAGATCGCTCTGTGTGTAATAACTCTATATAATAGAACCCTCTGTGTGTAATGACTCTATATAATAGATCCCTCTGTGTGTAATGACTCTATATAATAGATCCCTCTGTGTGTAATGACTCTATATAATAGATCACTCTGTGTGTAATGACTCTATATAATAGATCCCTCTGTGTGTAATGACTCTATACAATAGATCCCTCTGTGTGTAATGACTCTATATAATAGATCACTCTGTGTGTAATGACTCTATATAATAGATCGCTCTGTGTGTAATGACTCTATATAATAGATCCCTCTTTGTGTAATGACTCTATATAATAGATCGCTCTGCGTGTAATGACTCTATATAATAGATTCCTCTGTGTGTAATGACTCTATATAATAGATCCCTCTGTGTGTAATGACTCTATATAATAGATCCCTCTGTGTGTAATGACTCTATATAATAGATCGCTCTGTGTGTAATGACTATATAATAGATCCCTCTGTGTGTAATGACTCTATATAATAGATCCTTCTGCGTGTAATGACTCAATATAATAGATCCCTCTGCGTGTAATGACTCTATATAATATATCCCTCTGTGTGTAATGACTCTATATAATAGATCCCTCTGCGTGTAATGACTCTATATAATAGATCCCTCTTCGTGTAATTACTCTATATAATAGATCCCTCTGTGTAATGACTCTATATAATAGATCCCTCTGCGTGTAATGACTCTATATAATAGATCCCTCCGTGTGTAATGACTCTATTTAATAGATCACTCTGCGTGTAATGACTCTATATAATAGATCCCTATGTGTAATGACTCTATATAATAGATCCCTCTGCGTGTAATGACTCTATATAATAGATCACTCTGTGTGTAATGATTCTATATAATAGATCCCTCTGTGTGTAATGACTCTATATAATAGATTCCTCTGTGTGTAATGACTCTATATAATAGATCCCTCTGCGTGTAATGACTCTATATAATAGATCCCTCTGTGTGTAATGACTCTATATAATAGATCCCTCTGTGTGTAATGACTCTATATAATAGATCACTCTGTGTGTAATTACTCTATATAATGGATCCCTCTGTGTGTAATGACTCTATATAATAGATCCCTCTGCGTGTAATGACTCTATATAATAGATCCCTCTGCGTGTAATGACTCTATATAATAGATCCCTCTGTGTGTATTGACTATATAATAGATCCCTCTGCGTGTAATGACTCTGTATAATAGATCCCTCTGTGTGTAATGACTCTATATAATAGATCCCTCTGCGTGCAATGACTCTATATAATAGATCCCTCTACGTGTAATGACTCTATATAATAGATCCCTCTGCATGTAATGACTCTATATAATAGATCCCTCTGTGTGTAATGACTCTATATAATAGATCCCTCTGTGTGTAATGACTCTATACCATAGATCCCTCTGTGTGTAATGACTCTATATAATAGATCCCTCTGTGTGTAATGACTCTATATAATAGATCGCTCTGTGTGTAATGACTCTATATAATAGATCCCTCTTTGTGTAATGACTCTATATAATAGATCGCTCTGTGTGTAATGACTCTATATAATAGATCCCTCTTTGTGTAATGACTCTATATAATAGATCCCTCTGTGTGTAATGACTCTATATAATAGATCCCTCTGTGTAATGACTCTATATAATAGATCCCTCTGCGTGTAATGACTCTATATAATAGATCCCTCTGCGTGTAATGACTCTATATAATAGATCCCTCTGTGTGTAATGACTCTATATAATAGATCCCTCTGTGTGTTATGACTCTATATAATAGATCCCTCTGTGTGTGTAATGACTCTATAATAGATCCCTCTGTGTGTTATGACTCTATATAACAGATCCCTCTGTGTGTAATGACTCTATATAATAGATCCCTCTGTGTGTAATGACTCTATATAACAGATCCCTCTGTGTGTAATGACTCTATATAATAGATCCCTCTGTGTGTAATGACTCTATATAATAGATCCCTCTGTGTGTAGTGACTCTATATAATTGATCCCTCTGTGTGTAATGACTCTAATAGATCCCTCTGTGTGTAGTGACTCTATATAATAGATCGCTCTGTGTGTAATGACTCTCTATAATAGATCCCTCTGTGTGTTATGACTCTATATAACAGATCCCTCTGTGTGTAATGACTCTATATAATAGTTCCCTCTGTGTGTAATGACTCTATATAACAGATCCCTCTGTGTGTAATGACTATATATAATAGATCCCTCTGTGTGTAGTGACTCTATATAATAGATCCCTCTGTGTGTAATGACTTTATATAATAGATCCCTCTCTGTGTAATGACTCTATATAATAGATCGCTCTGTGTGTAATGACTCTATATAATAGATCCCTCTGTGTGTAATGACTGTATATAATAGATCCCTCTGCGTGTAATGACTCTATATCATAGATCCCTCTGCGTGTAATTACTCTTTATAATAGATCCCTCTGCGTGTAATGACTCTATATAATAGATCCCTCTGCGTGTAATGACTCTATATAATAGATCCCTCTGTGTGTAATGACTCTATATAATAGATCGCTCTGTGTGTAATGACTCTATATAATAGATCGCTCTGTGTGTAATGACTCTATATAATAGATCCCTCTGTGTGTAAAGACTCTATATAATAGATCCCTCTGTGTGCAGTGACTCTATATAATATATCCCTCTGTGTGCAATGACTCTATATAATAGATCCCTCTGTGTGTAATGACTCTATATAATAGATCCCTCTGTGTGTAATGACTCTATATAATAGATCCCTCTGTGTGTAATGACTCTATATAATAGAGCCCTCTGTGTGTAATGACTCTATATAATAGATCCCTCTGTGTGTAATGACTCCATATAATAGATCCCTCTGTGTGTAATGGCTCTATATAATAGATCCATCTGCGTGTAATGACTCTATATAATAGATCCCTCTGCGTGCAATGACTCAATATAATAGATCCCTCTGCGTGTAATGACTCTATATAATAGATCCCTCTGCATGTAATGACTCTATATAATAGATCCCTCTGTGTGTAATGACTCTATATAATAGATCCCTCTGCATGTAATGACTCTATATAATAGATCCCTCTGTGTGTAATGACTCTATATAATAGATCCCTCTGTGTGTAATGACTCTATACAATAGATCCCTCTGTGTTTAATGACTCTATATAATAGATCCCTCTGTGTGTAATGACTCTATATAATAGATCGCTCTGTGTGTAATGACTCTATATAATAGATCCCTCTTTGTGTAATGACTCTATATAATAGATCGCTCTGCGTGTAATGACTCTATATAATAGATTCCTCTGTGTGTAATGACTCTATATAATAGATCCCTCTGTGTGTAATGACTCTATATAATAGATCCCTCTGTGTGTAATGACTCTATATAATAGATCGCTCTGTGTGTAATGACTCTATATAATAGATCCCTCTGTGTGTAATGACTCTATATAATAGATCCTTCTGCGTGTAATGACTCTATATAATAGATCCCTCTGCGTGTAATTACTCTATATAATAGATCCCTCTGCGTGTAATGACTCTATATAATAGATCCCTCTGTGTGTAATGACTCTATATAATAGATCCCTCTGCGTGTAATGACTCTATATAATAGATCCCTCTGTGTAATGACTCTATGTAATAGATCCCTCTGCGTGTTATGACTCTATATAATTAATCCCTCCGTGTGTAATGACTCTATATAATAGAACACTCTGCGTGTAATGCTTCTATCTAATAGATCCCTCTGTGTGTAACGACTCTATATAATAGATCCCTATGTGTAATGACTCTATATAATAGATCCCTCTGCGTGTAATGACTCTATATAATAGATCCCTCTGTGTGTAATGACTCTATATAATAGATCGCTCTGTGTGTAATGACTCTATATAATAGATCCCTCTTTGTGTAATGACTCTATATAATAGATCACTCTGTGTGTAATGATTCTATATAATAGATCCCTCTGTGTGTAATGACTCTAAATAATAGATCCCTCTGTGTGTAATGACTCTATATAATAGATCCCTCTGCGTGTAATGACTCTATATAATAGATCGCTCTGTGTGTAATGATTCTATATAATAGATCCCTCTGTGTGTAATGACTCTATATAATAGATCCCTCTGTGTGTAATGACTCTATATAATAGATCCCTCTGTGTGTTATGACTCTATATAATAGATCCCTCTGTGTGTGTAATGACTCTATAATAGATCCCTCTGTGTGTTATGACTCTATATAACAGATCCCTCTGTGTGTAATGACTCTATATAATAGATCCCTCTGTGTGTAATGACTCTATATAACAGATCCCTCTGTGTGTAATGACTCTATATAATAGATCCCTCTGTGTGTCATGACTCTATATAATAGATCCCTCTGTGTGTAGTGACTCTATATAATTGATCCCTCTGTGTGTAATGACTCTAATAGATCCCTCTGTGTGTAGTGACTCTATATAATAGATCGCTCTGTGTGTAATGACTCTCTATAATAGATCCCTCTGTGTGTTATGACTCTATATAACAGATCCCTCTGTGTGTAATGACTCTATATAATAGTTCCCTCTGTGTGTAATGACTCTATATAACAGATCCCTCTGTGTGTAATGACTCTATATAACAGATCCCTCTGTGTGTAATGACTATATATAATAGATCCCTCTGTGTGTAGTGACTCTATATAATAGATCCCTCTGTGTGTAATGACTTTATATAATAGATCCCTCTCTGTGTAATGACTCTATATAATAGATCGCTCTGTGTGTAATGACTCTATATAATAGATCCCTCTGTGTGTAATGACTGTATATAATAGATCCCTCTGCGTGTAATGACTCTATATCATAGATCCCTCTGCGTGTAATTACTCTTTATAATAGATCCCTCTGCGTGTAATGACTCTATATAATAGATCCCTCTGCGTGTAATGACTCTATATAATAGATCCCTCTGTGTGTAATGACTCTATATAATAGATCGCTCTGTGTGTAATGACTCTATATAATAGATCGCTCTGTGTGTAATGACTCTATATAATAGATCCCTCTGTGTGTAAAGACTCTATATAATAGATCCCTCTGTGTGCAGTGACTCTATATAATATATCCCTCTGTGTGCAATGACTCTATATAATAGATCCCTCTGTGTGTAATGACTCTATATAATAGATCCCTCTGTGTGTAATGACTCTATATAATAGATCCCTCTGTGTGTAATGACTCTATATAATAGAGCCCTCTGTGTGTAATGACTCTATATAATAGATCCCTCTGTGTGTAATGACTCCATATAATAGATCCCTCTGTGTGTAATGGCTCTATATAATAGATCCATCTGCGTGTAATGACTCTATATAATAGATCCCTCTGCGTGCAATGACTCTATATAATAGATCCCTCTGCGTGTAATGACTCTATATAATAGATCCCTCTGCATGTAATGACTCTATATAATAGATCCCTCTGTGTGTAATGACTCTATATAATAGATCCCTCTGCATGTAATGACTCTATATAATAGATCCCTCTGTGTGTAATGACTCTATATAATAGATCCCTCTGTGTGTAATGACTCTATACAATAGATCCCTCTGTGTTTAATGACTCTATATAATAGATCCCTCTGTGTGTAATGACTCTATATAATAGATCGCTCTGTGTGTAATGACTCTATATAATAGATCCCTCTTTGTGTAATGACTCTATATAATAGATCGCTCTGCGTGTAATGACTCTATATAATAGATTCCTCTGTGTGTAATGACTCTATATAATAGATCCCTCTGTGTGTAATGACTCTATATAATAGATCCCTCTGTGTGTAATAACTCTATATAATAGATCGCTCTGTGTGTAATGACTCTATATAATAGATCCCTCTGTGTGTAATGACTCTATATAATAGATCCTTCTGCGTGTAATGACTCTATATAATAGATCCCTCTGCGTGTAATTACTCTATATAATAGATCCCTCTGCGTGTAATGACTCTATATAATAGATCCCTCTGTGTGTAATGACTCTATATAATAGATCCCTCTGCGTGTAATGACTCTATATAATAGATCCCTCTGTGTAATGACTCTATGTAATAGATCCCTCTGCGTGTTATGACTCTATATAATTAATCCCTCCGTGTGTAATGACTCTATATAATAGAACACTCTGCGTGTAATGCTTCTATCTAATAGATCCCTCTGTGTGTAACGACTCTATATAATAGATCCCTATGTGTAATGACTCTATATAATAGATCCCTCTGCGTGTAATGACTCTATATAATAGATCACTCTGTGTGTAATGATTCTATATAATAGATCCCTCTGTGTGTAATGACTCTAAATAATAGATCCCTCTGTGTGTAATGACTCTATATAATAGATCCCTCTGCGTGTAATGACTCTATATAATAGATCGCTCTGTGTGTAATAACTATATAATAGAACCCTCTGTGTGTAATGACTCTATATAATAGATCCCTCTGTGTGTAATGACTCTATATAATAGATTCCTCTGTGTGTAATGACTCTATATAATAGATCACTCTGTGTGTAATGACTCTATATAATAGATCCCTCTGTGTGTAATGACTCTATACAATAGATCCCTCTGTGTGTAAAGACTCTATATAATAGATCCCTCTGTGTGCAGTGACTCTATATAATATATCCCTCTGTGTGCAATGACTCTATATAATAGATCCCTCTGTGTGTAATGACTCTATATAATAGATCCCTCTGTATGTAATGACTCTATATAATAGATCCCTCTGTGTGTAATGACTCTATATAATAGAGCCCTCTGTGTGTAATGACTCTATATAATAGATCCCTCTGTGTGTAATGACTCTATATAATAGATCCCTCTGTGTGTAATGACTCTATGTAATAGATCCATCTGCGTGTAATGACTCTATATAATAGATCCCTCTGCGTGCAATGACTCTATATAATAGATCCCTCTGCGTGTAATGACTCTATATAATAGATCCCTCTGCATGTAATGACTCTATATAATAGATCCCTCTGTGTGTAATGACTCTATGTAATAGATCCCTCTGTGTGTAATGACTCTATACAATAGATCCCTCTGTGTGTAATGACTCTATATAATAGATCCCTCTGTGTGTAATGACTCTATATAATAGATCGCTCTGTGTGTAATGACTCTATATAATAGATCCCTCTTTGTGTAATGACTCTATATAATAGATCGCTCTGCGTGTAATGACTCTATATAATAGATTCCTCTGTGTGTAATGACTCTATATAATAGATCCCTCTGTGTGTAATGACTCTATATAATAGATCCCTCTGTGTGTAATGACTCTATATAATAGATCGCTCTGTGTGTAATGACTCTATACAATAGATCCCTCTGTGTGTAATGACTCTATATAATAGATCCTTCTGCGTGTAATGACTCTATATAATAGATCCCTCTGCGTGTAATTACTCTGTATAATAGATCCCTCTGCGTGTAATGACTCTATATAATAGATCCCTCTGCGTGTAATGACTCTATATAATAGATCCCTCTGCGTGTAATGACTCTATATAATAGATCCCTCTGTGTAATGACTCTATATAATAGATCCCTCTGCGTGTTATGACTCTATATAATTAATCCCTCCGTGTGTAATGACTCTATATAATAGAACACTCTGCATGTAATGCCTCTATCTAATAGATCCCTCTGTGTGTAACGACTCTATATAATAGATCCCTATGTGTAATGACTCTATATAATAGATCCCTCTGCGTGTAATGACTCTATATAATAGATCACTCTGTGTGTAATGATTCTATATAATAGAACCCTCTGTGTGTAATGACTCCAAATAATAGATCCCTCTGTGTGTAATGACTCTATATAATAGATCCCTCTGCGTGTAATGACTCTATATAATAGATCTCTCTGTGTGTAATAACTCTATATAATAGAACCCTCTGTGTGTAATGACTCTATATAATAGATCCCTCTGTGTGTAATGACTCTATATAATAGATCCCTCTGTGTGTAATGACTCTATATAATAGATCACTCTGTGTGTAATGACTCTATATAATAGATCCCTCTGTGTGTAATGACTCTATACAATAGATCCCTCTGTGTGTAATGACTCTATATAATAGATCACTCTGTGTGTAATGACTCTATATAATAGATCGCTCTGTGTGTAATGACTCTATATAATAGATCCCTCTTTGTGTAATGACTCTATATAATAGATCGCTCTGCGTGTAATGACTCTATATAATAGATTCCTCTGTGTGTAATGACTCTATATAATAGATCCCTCTGTGTGTAATGACTCTATATAATAGATCCCTCTGTGTGTAATGACTCTATATAATAGATCGCTCTGTGTGTAATGACTATATAATAGATCCCTCTGTGTGTAATGACTCTATATAATAGATCCTTCTGCGTGTAATTACTCAATATAATAGATCCCTCTGCGTGTAATGACTCTATATAATATATCCCTCTGTGTGTAATGACTCTATATAATAGATCCCTCTGCGTGTAATGACTCTATATAATAGATCCCTCTTCGTGTAATTACTCTATATAATAGATCCCTCTGTGTAATGACTCTATATAATAGATCCCTCTGCGTGTAATGACTCTATATAATAGATCCCTCCGTGTGTAATGACTCTATTTAATAGATCACTCTGCGTGTAATGACTCTATATAATAGATCCCTATGTGTAATGACTCTATATAATAGATCCCTCTGCGTGTAATGACTCTATATAATAGATCACTCTGTGTGTAATGATTCTATATAATAGATCCCTCTGTGTGTAATGACTCTATATAATAGATTCCTCTGTGTGTAATGACTCTATATAATAGATCCCTCTGCGTGTAATGACTCTATATAATAGATCCCTCTGTGTGTAATGACTCTATATAATAGATCCCTCTGTGTGTAATGACTCTATATAATAGATCACTCTGTGTGTAATTACTCTATATAATGGATCCCTCTGTGTGTAATGACTCTATATAATAGATCCCTCTGCGTGTAATGACTCTATATAATAGATCCCTCTGCGTGTAATGACTCTATATAATAGATCCCTCTGTGTGTATTGACTATATAATAGATCCCTCTGCGTGTAATGACTCTGTATAATAGATCCCTCTGTGTGTAATGACTCTATATAATAGATCCCTCTGTGTGTAATGACTCTATATAATAGATCCCTCTGTGTGTAATGACTCTATATAATAGATCCCTCTGCGTGTAATGACTCTATATAATAGATCCCTCTGTGTGTAATGACTCTATATAATAGATCCCTCTGTGTGTAATGACTCTATATAATAGATCACTCTGTGTGTAATTACTCTATATAATAGATCCCTCTGTGTGTAATGACTCTATATAATAGATCCCTCTGCGTGTAATGACTCTATATAATAGATCCCTCTGCGTGTAATGACTCTATATAATAGATCCCTCTGTGTGTATTGACTATATAATAGATCCCTCTGCGTGTAATGACTCTGTATAATAGATCACTCTGTGTGTAATGACTCTATATAATAGATCCCTCTGTGTGTAATGACTCTTTATAATAGATCCCTCTGTGTGTATGACTCTATATAATAGATCACTCTGTGTGTAATGACTCTATATAATAGATCCCTCTGTGTGTAATGACTCTATACAATAGATCCCTCTGTGTGTAATGACTCTATATAATAGATCACTCTGTGTGTAATGACTCTATATAATAGATCGCTCTGTGTGTAATGACTCTATATAATAGATCCCTCTGTGTGTAATGACTCTATATAATAGATCGCTCTGCGTGTAATGACTCTATATAATAGATTCCTCTGTGTGTAATGACTCTATATAATAGATCCCTCTGTGTGTAATGACTCTATATAATAGATCCCTCTGTGTGTAATGACTCTATATAATAGATCGCTCTGTGTGTAATGACTATATAATAGATCCCTCTGTGTGTAATGACTCTATATAATAGATCCTTCTGCGTGTAATGACTCTATATAATAGATCCCTCTTCGTGTAATTACTCTATATAATAGATCCCTCTGCGTGTAATGACTCTATATAATAGATCCCTCTGCGTGTAATGACTCTATGTAATAGATCCCTCTGTGTGTAATGACTCTATATAATAGATCCCTCTGTGTGTAATAACTCTATATAATAGATCCCTCTGTGTGTAATGACTCTATATAATAGATCCCTCTGTGTGTAATGACTCTATATAATAGATCCCTCTGTGTGTAATGACTCTATATAATAGATCCCTCTGTGTGTAATGACTCTATATAATAGATCCCTCTGTGTGTAATGACTCTATATAATAGATCCCTCTGTGTGTAATGACTCTATATAATAGATCACTCTGTGTGTAATGACTCTATATAATAGATCCCTCTGTGTGTAATGACTCTATATAATAGATCCCTCTGTGTGTAATGACTCTATATAATAGATCCCTCTGTGTGTAATGACTCTATATAATAGATCCCTCTGTGTGTAATGACTCTATATAATAGATCCCTCTGCGTGTAATGACTCTATATAATAGATCCCTCTGCGTGTAATGACTTTATATAATAGATCCCTCTGCATGTAATGACTCTGTATAATAGATCCCTCTGTGTGTAATGACTCTATATAATAGATCCCTCTGTGTGTAATGACTCTATATAATAGATCCCTCTGTGTGTAATGACTCTATATAATAGATCCCTCTGTGTGTAATGACTCTATATAATAGATCCCTCTGTGTGTAATGACTCTATATAATAGATCGCTCTGCGTGTAATGACTCTATATAATAGATCCCTCTGTGTAATGACTCTATATAATAGATCGCTCTGCGTGTAATGACTCTATATAATAGATCCCTCTGTGTGTAATGACTCTATATAATAGATCCCTCTGTGTGTAATGACTCTATATAATAGATCCCTCTGTGTGTAATGACTCTATATAATAGATCCCTCTGCGTGTAATGACTCTATATAATAGATCCCTCTGTGTGTAATGACTCTATATAATAGATCCCTCTGTGTGTAATGACTCTATATAATAGATCACTCTGTGTGTAATGACTCTATATAATAGATCCCTCTGTGTGTAATGACTCTATATAATAGATCCCTCTGTGTGTAATGACTCTATATAATATATGAGTTTCACTTTTTGAATTGAAGAACTGAAACAAATGAACTTTTTGATGATATTCTAATCTTGTGAGAAGCACCTGGATGTAATTTATAAAATCACAACTCACGTTGTCACTTTGTATAATATTCCGTCCCCCTGGACACAATGGGGGCAGTGGTGGGTGACACGTTGTGACCTCGGCATCAGGATTGGAGAATTTGTGGTGTCTCTTTGGGTTCAGCTCAGGGTCGTATTTATGAAGTTGTCAGGCGGCCTCTGGACCTGGTGTTTTATGTCCGACTTAATGAAAACCTCTTAAATAGGAAACTTGCTGCAGCTGTTAAGACTTGATGAGAGTTGTAGTTCCACAACAACTGATGACCCCCGTGCACTACAGATGACCAATCATAAGTTATAAGAAAACAGTATTTCATCAACACAAGAGAAAAGAAAATCCTGTTGTTTGCGACTTGCATTTGGAACAGGAATCCAACAGAATTGTGGATGCAGCTCTGGATGTGATTGGAGTGTAGTACATCATCCTTTACCTTTCCTGACCCAATTGGAGCGCTGGACTGTGGGGAAATTGTGACAGTAATTATTTTACTGACTTTTAGCATTCCCGAGTATGCAGCAGGGGGAGAAATTGCATTTTCAATCAGAATATCCCTTTAACATTGTAAGCCCCCCAAGAGCAGGGTCCTCCTCCCTCTGTATCCGTCTATCATTGTTAGTTCTTTACTGTAAGTGATATCTGTATCTGGTATGTAACCCCTTATGTACAGCGCCATGGCATCAATGGAGCCATATAAATAAATAATAATAATAATACCATGTTTCACTAATCTATCATGAATTGTATACGCAGAGCTTGGCTAGCAGAATAAAAAGCAGAGCGCTGCATGCATTAATATTGTGTGTGCACATGAAACAATATAACTAGGGAAGGTTCCGAACCAGCGTTTGTATGCAGCTCTACATGCAGATTTGCATGTAGTATGAGATCTGCAGCATAATGCAGTACAGATACCGATACAGTAGATGTGATATCAGAAATCTCAACTGAAAGCAGCAGGAATTTTCCATCTAGACTGATTTTCGGTGCCGCTCAGCAGATCTCATGCAGGTAAATTCTGTGGATTTTTATTGCACATTTCCCCAACTTGCAAAGAAAAGGGTGAAGTCCACAGGAAATGCTGCAAAATCTGCAAGACAACCTGCCTGTTAACACACCGATGAGCTGCAAATGTGCTGCAAAGAATCAGAGGATCGGAAAATAAATATAGAAAGATGTTTCTCTAAATCAGACCTAATATTAATAATTCTGAACGCGTCTGCCCTGAGATGCATCAGATTGGACTGTTTTGGCCATAAAATCTATTCTTTTGTCTCAGGCTGTTAATGATTTCTCCTGTCATCCTATTGTGAATACTGTAATATAATGTCAGTTTAGTAAATATTTATTACTTTTATGAGAATAAACATCGAAATAAATTGTAGAGATCTCTGAGTGCAGAAGACCGGACGTTATAGATATCGCTGGGTGCCGAGGACCGGACATTGTAGATATCACTGGGTGCCGAGGACCGGACATTGTAGATATCACTGGGTGCCGAGGACCGGACATTGTAGATATCACTGGGTGCCGAGGACCGGACATTGTAGATATCGCTGGGCACCGAGGACCGGACATTGTAGATATCGCTGGGCACCGAGGACCGGACATTGTAGATATCGCTGGGCACCGAGGACCTGACATTGTAGATATCGCTGGGCGCCGAGGACCGCACATTGTAGATATCGCTGGGTGCCGAGGACCGGACATTGTAGATATCACTGGGTGCCGAGGACCGGACATTGTAGATATCGCTGGGTGCCGAGGACCGGACATTGTAGATATCGCTGGGTGCCGAGGACCGGACATTGTAGATATCACTGGGTGCCGAGGACCGGACATTGTAGATATCACTGGGTGCCGAGGACCGGACATTGTAGATATCACTGGGTGCCGAGGACCGGACATTGTAGATATCACTGGGTGCCGAGGACCGGACATTGTAGATATCGCTGGGCACCGAGGACCGGACATTGTAGATATCGCTGGGCACCGAGGACCGGACATTGTAGATATCGCTGGGCACCGAGGACCTGACATTGTAGATATCGCTGGGCGCCGAGGACCGGACATTGTAGATATCGCTGGGTGCCGAGGACCGGACATTGTAGATATCGCTGGGTGCCGAGGACCGGACATTGTAGATATTGCTGGGTGCCGAGGACCGGACATTGTAGATATTGCTGGGTGCCGAGGACCGGACATTGTAGATATTGCTGGGTGCCGAGGACCGGACATTGTAGATATCGCTGGGCACCGAGGACCGGACATTGTAGATATCGCTGGGCACCGAGGACCGGACATTGTAGATATCGCTGGGCACCGAGGACCTGACATTGTAGATATCGCTGGGCGCCGAGGACCGCACATTGTAGATATCGCTGGGTGCCGAG
The DNA here is from genome assembly GCF_046119375.1 of Phyllobates terribilis. Taxonomy (NCBI): domain Eukaryota; kingdom Metazoa; phylum Chordata; class Amphibia; order Anura; family Dendrobatidae; genus Phyllobates; species Phyllobates terribilis. The sequence continues at coordinate 179,861,608 of NW_027362769.1, read as the reverse complement.
GACCGGACATTGTAGATATCACTGGGTGCCGAGGACCGGACATTGTAGATATCGCTGGGTGCCGAGGACCGGACATTGTAGATATCGCTGGGTGCCGAGGACCGGACATTGTAGATATCACTGGGTGCCGAGGACCGGACATTGTAGATATCACTGGGTGCCGAGGACCGGACATTGTAGATATCACTGGGTGCCGAGGACCGGACATTGTAGATATCGCTGGGCACCGAGGACCGGACATTGTAGATATCGCTGGGCACCGAGGACCGGACATTGTAGATATCGCTGGGCACCGAGGACCTGACATTGTAGATATCGCTGGGCGCCGAGGACCGGACATTGTAGATATCGCTGGGTGCCGAGGACCGGACATTGTAGATATCGCTGGGTGCCGAGGACCGGACATTGTAGATATCGCTGGGCGCCGAGGACCGGACATTGTAGATAGCGGTACTGAGGAGCATCGACAACATGGAACGGAGTTTGCTGCTCACCGAGTAGACACTCAATGGGTCAACACTGGGGGTGGAGCTTAGTGGGGAAGCGCAGGCTGAACAGGCAGGGAGCTGGGTAACAGTTAGAAGGGATAGAGGGAAGAAGTATAGGAAGGCTGGTTCAGAACCGGCATTATTGGAGCACAACAGATCCTCTGACCGCCGGGGGAGTGTATGCTCCAGTAATGAGGGGGAGGGGGGAAGTGTAGGGCAGGCTAGACAGGTCCTGGTAGTGGGTGACTCTATTATTAGGGGGACAGACAGGGCAATCTGTCACAAAGACCGGGATCGCCGAACGGTGTGCTGCCTCCCTGGCGCTCGAGTCCGGCACATCGCGGATCGGGTTGACAGGTTACTGGGTGGGGCTGGCGAAGACCCAGCGGTCATGGTCCACATTGGCACCAATGACAAAGTGAGTGGTAGATGGAGGGTCCTTAAAAATGATTTCAGGGATCTAGGTAGGAAGCTTAGGGCAAGGACCTCCAAGGTAGTTTTCTCAGAAATACTACCAATCCCGCGAGCCACAGAGGAGCGCCAACGGGAGGTTAGGGAGGTGAATAAGTGGCTAAAGAGTTGGTGCAAGGCAGAAGGGTTTGGGTTCATGGAGAACTGGGCCGACTTCGCTGTTGGCTACAGGCTCTACTGTAGGGACGGGCTGCACCTCAATGGGGAGGGTGCAGCGGTGCTGGGGAAGAAGATGGCTAATAGGTTGGAGGAGTTTTTAAACTAGAGACGGGGGGGGGGGGGGAACCAAGGAAATAGGTGGGATGTGAGGCAAGCAAGGGGGAAGGGGAGAAGTGAATATAATGAGGGTGGAGAGGGGGGTGGGGATAGTACAGTTAGATCGTTAGAGAAGAATAGGATGCTAAATAACCCCAAAGTTTTATCTTGCATGCTGACCAACGCAAGAAGCCTGACCAATAAGGCGGATGAGCTGCGGGCGCTTATATCGGAGGAGAGGTATGACATCGTAGGTATAACAGAGACTTGGCTAGACGATAGCTACGACTGGGCGGTAAATTTAACAGATTATAGCTTATTTAGAAGGGACCGGAAACAGGGGAAGGGCGGAGGAGTCTGCTTATATGTAAGGTCACGTCTAAAGCCCAGACTAAGGGAAGATATAGGAGAGGGAGAAGAGGGGGTCGAGTCCATGTGGGTAGAGATAGAGGGGGCAAAAAATAATAATAAAATATTACTGGGGGTCTGCTATAAGCCACCTAATATAACAGAGGAGAATGAGAAACTGCTATTAGGACAAATAGACAAAGTAGCAAAACATAATGAGGTGATTGTAATGGGGGACTTCAACTACCCGGATATTGACTGGGAAACAGAAACCTGTAGATCGCAGAAAGGAAAAAGGTTCTTGACAAATATCAAGGATAATTATCTCTCCCAACTAGTGCAGGAACCAACGAGAGGGAAGGCCGTGTTGGACTTAATATTGACTAATAGGCCTGATAGAATAACTGAGGTACAGATAGGGGGGCACCTAGGTAATAGCGACCATAATATTATCGACTTCAAAATGCCCTTCAGTAGGGTTATCAATAAGGGAACAACAAAAACATTAAACTTTAGGAGGGCGAAGTTTGATCAGCTGAAAGAAAGCCTTCAACTTATAGACTGGGACAAAGTTCTTAATCAAGGAAATACGAATAGTAAATGGGAAACCTTCAAAAGAATTCTGAATACTCAGTGCGAGAGGTATATACCGTATGGGAATAAAAGGGCCAGAAATAAGAGGAAACCAATATGGTTGAACAAGAACGTAAAAGGGGCGTTAAATAGCAAAAAAGAGGCATTCAAGAGATTAAAACAGGAAAACAGTAAGGAGGCACTAATGTGTTACAAGGAAAAAACGAGAACCTGTAAAAAACAAATAAAAATAGCAAAGGAGGAAACAGAGAGACGTATTGCTAGGGAAAGTAGATCAAATCCCAAACTGTTCTTTACGTATATAAATAGTAAAAGGATTAAATCGAATAATATTGGACCGATAAAAAGTGATGAAGGCAAAATCATAGAGAAAGATGAGGATAAAGCTAATCTATTAAATAAATTTTTTTCGTCAACTTTCACAAAGGAAAAAGAACTAACAGGCGAAATGAGAAGTGACAAGCTTAATCCTCCACTAAGTATGACAAATCTAACCCAAGCTGGGGTACAGAAACGCCTCAGTAACATTAAAATAACCAAATCACCAGGACCTGATGGCATACACCCACGGGTACTAAGGGAACTAAGTCATGTGATAGACAGACCGTTATATCTTATATTTAAGGACTCTGTTGAGACTGGGTCTGTGCCACTTGATTGGCGACAGGCGAATGTAGTGCCAATATTCAAAAAGGGATCGAAAAGTGACGCCGGAAACTATCGGCCGGTGAGTCTGACGTCCGTTGTGGGCAAAATTTTTGAAGGCTTTATTAATGAGGCAATCATGGAGCATCTTGATGCTAATAATCTATTAACCCCGAACCAACACGGATTCATGAGGAATCGCTCCTGCCAAACAAACCTGATTGACTTCTACGAGGAGGTTAGTTCTCGAGTAGATCAGGGGGAACCAGTGGATGTCGTGTATCTCGACTTCTCAAAAGCGTTCGATAGCGTGCCACATAATAGGTTGGTATACAAAATGAGAATGATGGGGCTGGGGGAAAATGTCTGCAAGTGGGTAGCTAACTGGCTAAAGGATAGAAGGCAGAGGGTGGTTATAAATGGAATATACTCAGATTGGGTAAGCGTCACTAGTGGGGTACCACAGGGGTCTGTACTAGGCCCAATGTTATTTAATATCTTTATTAACGACATAGTCAACGGGATAAATAGTAAAATGTCAATATTTGCAGATGACACAAAGTTATGTAAAACAATTAATACAAAAGAGGACAGTGCAGACCTACAGAGGGATTTGGATAAGCTGGGTAGGTGGAGCATTAAATGGCAAATGAGGTTTAACGAGGAGAAATGTAAGGTCATACATATGGGAAGGAAAAATGGAAGTCACCAGTACTCACTGAATGGGAAATCATTGGGGAATTCAGAGATGGAGAAGGACTTGGGCATCTTGATTGATAGCAAACTAAATTGGAGTGCCCAAAGTCAGGCGGCTGCTGTAAGGGCAAACAGGGTAATGGGATGTATCAGAAGAGGTATAGCTGCAAAGGAGGAGAACATTGTTCTTCCACTGTACAAAGCTCTGGTCAGACCACACTTGGAATACTGTGCTCAGTTATGGGCCCCAATATATAGAAAGGATATAAATGAGCTTGAAAAGGTACAAAGGAGGGCAACAAAATTAATAAAGGGAATGGAGGGACTGCAATACCCAGAGAGGTTGGCAAAACTAGGACTATTCAGCCTGGAAAAGAGAAGGTTGAGGGGGGACATAATAAATGTGTACAAATATGTTAGGGGACAGTATAGAGATCTTGCCCGGGATTTGTTCAAAAGGAGGAATATTACGGTAAGAAGAGGGCATTCACTAAGACTGGAAGAGAAAAGGTTTCAGCACCAGCATAGGAAGGGGTTCTTTACGGTAAGAGCAGTGAGAATATGGAATTCACTGAGTGAGGAGACGGTAATGTCAGATTCACTACACCAGTTCAAGCGGGGACTGGATGCTTTTCTAGATACCAGGCAGATTTCAGCATATACTTAAAAATAAAATAAAATAGTAGGTTGATACAGGGATTTATTCTGACTGCTGGTTTCAGAGTCGGGAGGGAATTTTTCCTCAGGTGAAGATTGGCCAAATCATTTGGGGTTTTTGCCCTCCTCTGGATCAACTTTAGCAATTACAGAACTAACAGGTCGAACTTGATGGACGCAAGTCTTTATTCGGCTTTACTAACTATGTAACTATGTAACTATGTAGATATCGCTGGGTGCCGAGGACCGGACATTGTAGATATCGGTGGGCATCGAGGACCGGACATTGTAGATATCGCTGGGCGCCGAGGACCGGACATTATAGATATCGCTGGGCGCCGAGGACCGGACATTGTAGATATCGCTGGGCGCCGAGGACCGGACATTGTAGATATCACTGGGCGCCGAGGACCGGACATTGTAGATACCGCTGGGTGCGGAGGACCAGACATTGTAGATATCGCTGGGTGCCAAGGACCGAACATTATAGATATCGCTGGGCACCGAGGACCGGACATTGTAGATATCGCTGGGTGCGGAGGACCAGACGTTATAGATATCGCTGGGCACTGAGGACCGGACATTGTAGATATCGCTGGGCATCGAGGACCGGACATTGTAGATATCGCTGGGTGCCGAGGACCAGACATTGTAGATATCGCTGGGTGCCGAGGACCGGACATTGTAGATATCGCTGGGTGCCGAGGACCAGACATTGTAGATATCGCTGGGTGCCAAGGACCGAACATTATAGATATCGCTGGGCGCCGAGGACTGGACATTGTAGATATCACTGGGTGCCGAGGACCGGACATTGTAGATATCGCTGGGTGCCGAGGACCGGACATTGTAGATATCGCTGGGTGCCGAGGACCAGACGTTATAGATATCGCTGGGCACCGAGGACCGGACATTGTAGATATCACTGGGCGCCGAGGACCGGACATTGTATATATCGCTGGGTGCCGAGGACCGGACATTGTAGATATCGCTGGGTGCCGAGGACCTGACATTGTAGATATCGCTGGGTGCCGAGGACCAGACATTGTAGATATCGCTGGGTGCCGAGGACCGAACATTATAGATATCGCTGGTCGCCGAGGACCGGACATTGTAGATATCGCTGGGTGCCGAGGACCAGACATTGTAGCTATCGCCGGGTGCCGAGGACCGGACAATATAGATATCGCTGGGTGCAGAGGACCGGACATTGTAGATATCGCTGGGTGTCGAGGACCAGACATTGTAGATATCGCTGGGTGCCGAGGACCGGACATTGTAGATATCGCTGGGTGCCGAGGACCAGACGTTATAGATATCGCTGGGCGCGGAGGACCGGACATTGTAGATATCGCTGGGCACCGAGGACCGGACATTGTAGATATCGCTGGGCGCCGAGGACTGGACATTGTAGATATCGCTGGGTGCCGAGGACCAGACATTGTAGATATCGCTGGGTGCCGAGGACCGGACATTGTAGATATCGCTGGGTGCCAAGGACCGAACATTATAGATATCGCTGGGCACCGAGGACCGGACATTGTATATATCGCTGGGTGCCAAGGACCAGACGTTATAGATATCGCTGGGTGCCAAGGACCGAACATTATAGATATCGCTGGGTGCAGAGGACCGGACAATATAGATATCGCTGGGTGCAGAGGACCGGACAATATAGTTATCGCTGGGTGCCGAGGACCAGACATTGTAGATATCACTGGGTGCCGAGGACCGGACATTGTAGATATCACTGGGTGCCGAGGACCGGACATTGTAGATATCGCTGGGTGCCGAGGACCGGACATTGTAGATATCTCTGGGTGCCGAAGACCGGACATTGTAGATATTGCTGGGTGCCGAGGACCGGACATTGTAGATATTGCTGGGTGCCGAGGACCGAACATTGTAGATATTGCTGGGTGCCGAGGACCGGACATTGTAGATATTGCTGGGTGCCGAGGACCGGACATTGTAGATATTGCTGGGTGCCGAGGACCGGACATTGTAGATATTGCTGGGTGCCGAGGACCGGACATTGTAGATATTGCTGGGTGCCGAGGACCGAACATTGTAGATATCACTGGGTTCACCTTCCCCCTCCACAATCTTATTCCTCTCCCCTTCCAGCGCTGGCCTCGCTCTGTGTCATATTTTATTACGTTTTATTACATTACACAGCGGCCCCAGGACGGTTTCACCCCAGCGACAGGACCGAGCGTCACGCTTCTGCTCCGCGTTAGTCTTGTTTTTGTTCTGTCTACGTACATTTTCTATGGATGCAGGAGGTTCACTAGAATTTTTTTTTAAAAGGGTCCGATCACCAGTGATTTATCCGTCCAGGTTCATACAGTAATCAACCGTATTATGTTAATGAGAATTTAGATCACCATACAAGTCAGTGGAGTTTAGTTGCATGAACTGGATACATTCGAGGTTTAGAACGAGACAAACAAGAATGAAATGTGTCAGACAGGTCACTTCTAGAAGAAGAGTGACCACCGCAGGTCTAAAGGGGCATAAAGAGGCCTTAATATCAGAAGCTGTTTTCTGATATTTTCATTTTCAGTGTTTGTTTTAATGAATGGAAACATGTTTGTTTAGAATTGGTTTGTTACAATGTATGAGGATAAGACTGTAATTACACAAATCACAAAGACCTGCCACAAATCCTTAAGCAGATTTATTCCATTTAGTGAAATTTGCAGAGACAATTCGTCCATTTCCATCACAGATGGAGCTTCCTGGGGTTTGTTTGTTTTTCACGCTGAATGTGAATAAGGTTTGATAAATCTCACTGATGTCATTCTGAACTTTTGTTCTAAAACCAAACTTTTACAATGGTGACATGATGTGTGACTGCAGAAAACTAAAAAAAAGTTGCTAACCTGAAGTTCAGAATAGGAGAAAGATTTGCGCAGCTCCTGTGTTTAGCTCACAGAGGATTGTCACATTGTAACAAACTCCAACTGTGTCCATAGCATCGGATGAGACAACAATGTTCCCATTAAGATTCTTTAAAATGGCGCACGTTGGGTTTGTGATTTTTGTGCAAAATGTTCTTTCTTTTTTGTCTTTTACCTTCTGTCAGTCATTTTAAATAATCTGTTAAAAGCCTAATATTTGGGCAAAAAGTTCTGGCAAACAAAGTAAGTAATCAGTCCGGGAGGGGAGACAGGAGGACATTTGCTCAATTTTTTTTTTACTTTTTAAAAAGTTGCAATTGATGAATCAGCTGAAAATATATGGGTTGCAAAAACCCGCACCCACAATGGCGAAGAGAGAAAAAAAAACAGACGAAGAAATAGAAAATAGACTTCAAAATAGGCGCAACTTAAAAGAAGTTATTAGAAAGTTGCAGAACTTTTCACAGTGCAAAGATTAGACATAGTTGTTTTACTCTTCATTTTTGTACATTTTTGTTAAATGTCAGTGGAAAAACACAAAATGCAAATGAGACGCTGCAACTTATTTACGAGTTGGAAGGAATTGATGTAAGCGAGGATCTGCTCACTGTCGTCTGCGGGGAGTGGTCGGGGGTTCTGTGTTCTCTCCCAAACACAATTGTGATATCGCCTCTGGATAAACGACGGAATCAGGACATCTTACAGTCATCTCAGTGGTAAATCTGTAAATAATATTACTTTGCTGATCTTACACTAGTCACATCCAAAGCTGCATACATAGAAAGACTTAAAAATAAACAAAACCTAAAAGAGTATGGAGCAAAACAGAAAAATAAAGCAGCAGCAAAACAGGAAAAAGTAGAAGAAAAAATGATGCACAAATGCAAAATGAATGGGCCTACATCTCTGCTGCTGTGATTCTGTGGGGGCTTAGCAATGTGGCAGCTTTGGATGTGACTGGTGATACATGATGTAGCTCCTCAGCATTATACAGCAGGTGAAATAAGTATTGGACACGTCACCAATTTTCTAAGTAAATATATTTCTAAAGGTGCTATTAACATGAAATTCTCACAACCGATCCAATCCACACAGGAAAGAAATCACCAGAGATGTCCATAAATTATGTGTAATAATGAGAAATCACTCAGGGAAAAGTACTGAACACGTTACTGAAATGTAATAAATGCTTTGTACAAAAGCCTTTGTTGGCGATGAAGCTTCACGCCTTCTGTATGGAGAAACTAGTCGCAGGCATTGCTCAGGTGATTTTGGCCCATTCCTTCACACAAACACTCGTTACATCCTGAAGCTTCCGACGGCTCCTTCTATGATCTCTGAGCTTTAGTTCCTTCCATACATTTTCTATAGGATTCAGGTTCGGCCGTTCTAGTAGCCTTATTTTCTTTCTCTGAAACCAATTGAGATTTTCCTTTGCAGTGTGTTTGGGATCATTGTCTTGCTGAAATGTCCTCCCTCGTATCATCTTCATCATCCTGGTAGATCGCAGCAGATTTGTATCAGGAATGTCTTGGTACATTTGTCCATTCATCCTTCCGTCAGTGATATGCATTTTGCCAGTGCCGTGTGCTGAAAACCTGCCCTACACCATGATGTTCCCACCTCCACACTTCACTGTTGGTATGGTGTTTTTGGGGTGATAGGAAGTGCTTTTGGTCTCCAAACATGGTGTGTATTATAGCATCCAAAGAGTACAGTTTTGGTCTCATCTGACCAGACTATATTCTCCCAGTATTTCCCAGGCTTGTCTGAATGTTGCTGAGCAATCTGTAAACACGCTTGAACAGGCTTTTGGTTCAGCAATGGAGTCTTGTGTGGTGAGCGTACATACAGGCCATGGAGGTTGCGTGGTGAGCGTGCGTACTGGTCGCGGAGGCTGTGTGGTGAGCGTGCATACAGGCCGTGGAGGTTGCGTGGTGAGCGTGCATACTGGTCGCGGAGGCTGTGTGGTGAGCGTGCTTACAGGCCGTGGAGGTTGAGTGGTGAGCGTGCTTACAGGCCGTGGAAGTTGCGTGGCGAGCGTGCTTACAGGCCGTGGAAGTTGCGTGGTGAGCGTGCTTACAGGCCGTGGAGGTTGTGTGGTGAACGTGCATATAGGCCGTGGAGGTTGCGTGGTGAGCGTGCATACAGGCTGTGGAGGTTGCGTGGTGAGCGTGAATACAGACCTTGGAGGTTGCATGGAGAGCACGCATACAATACAGGCCATGGAGGTTGCGTGGTGAGCGTGCGTACAGGGCATGGAGGTTGCATGGTGAGCGTGCTTACAGGCCATGGAGGTTGCGTGGTGAGCATGCGTACAGGCCATGGAGGTTGCGTGGTGAGCATGCGTACAGGCCATGGAGGTTGAGTGAATTACTTATAGTTTTCTTTGGAACAATTGTACCTGCTGATTCCAGGTCTTTCTGCAGCTCTCCACAGTTGGTCCTTGGCTCCTGGACAACTCTTCTCATAATTCTTTTCACTCCTCTGTCTGAAATCTTGCGGGGAGCACCTGATCGTGGCCGGTTTATGGTGAAATGATGTTCTTTCCACTTTCGATTATTGCCCCAACAGCGCTCACTGGAACCTTCAGTAGTTTAGAACGTCTTCTGTAACCAATGTCATCAGTAAGTTTTGCAACAATAAGGTTGCAAAGGTCTTGAGACAGCTCACTGGTGTTACCCATCCTGAGATGTTTCTTATGTGGTATCTTTGTAAAGGCCATCAGTTGAACCAACTGATATTATTTATCACTAAAGCCACATTCAGTAATTGTAAGATAAAACCAGGAGTGGGTGATAAATACTGGAGTGGTGACGTGTTTCTATTATACTTTTCCTCTGATTGTTCCTCTCCTGGTTTTGGCTACAAATACTGATGTAAAATACTGACCCAATACTGATAGTGTGGCAATGTGGCAGGATTGCCTTCTAATTAATGATAGATCTCCGCCGGTGTCAGGACTCTCCACAGCTTTTCGCTCCTCTCTTTCTTCATGTGTTCAATACTTTTCCCTGTTACATTATTACACATAATTTACAGACATCTTTGGTGATTTCTTACCTGTGTTGATTGGATAATTGACATCTGGGGAGAATTTCATGACAATAGCAGCTTTACAAATAGATTTATTGGTGACGAGTTTAATACTTATTATTATTATTATTTGCTTTCTATAAGCCCAGGCTTCTTTCTGCACAGGCACAGCGCTTTCTTTCCTGAGCCCAATCCCACGAACACGACGGTCGTCCGGCTGCAGGACATTTGCTCCTGTTGTTTCTTATCCATCTGGGTCTGAATCGGATAAATGAGCAGCTGGGAAAAACCCGAGCGGGAAATGTCCTCATTTCTGGGGTGTGTGGATCATGCTGCCCCCGATCAGCGCAGGGATCAGCTCCTATTCAACCAGATGCAGACGAAACGTCAGCATGTTCTTCATGAGACTTGGCAGAGAACGGTGAAATACTTCTGTTATTTGTCATTCACGTCGCCCCGTCTGCCTGTGCTGCGGACACATCACAGATGAGGGGCATTGTACAGGATTCCAGGAACAGCACCACACCTGGCTGTAGGTAGTGTCTGGTATTGCAACCCCGAGCAGCAATACCATACACTACCTATGGACAGGTGTGGCGCTGTTTTTTTTTTTGGAAGAAATCAGTCATATTCTTCATGAAGTCACAAATGAATTGCAGTAAAATTGAAATTGTTACAACTTTGATGGTTCCCTAAAAAAAAAAAAAAAATAATAATTTGCACCAGGACTATTAGGAAATTTCCAGCTGGAAGTTGCACCATGATCGACACTTTGCAGGGATTTACGCTCTAGCTCAGTGGGGAATCTTCAGGGTCCAATGACGTCACAGCTGTAAATGCCACACATGCGAGGGGGTGTGCTGGAGTCGGGGGTCTTGCTGGGCGAGTACACAGGGGACATGTTTATTATCCTGCAGGTGGTCTCAGTGTTATGGCGACCGCTGTATAATTCTGTAATAAGGTGCAATGTGGCTCTGACTGTCAGCTATTGCTCCACGTTATCAACCATCAGATAATTAACAAGAACAGTCTCCTGTCATCGCCTTGTCAGATCATGGACGGGCTGCAGTGAGGGGCAGGAAGATGCAATGTATTGTTCTCAGTTATCAGCCGTCAGGTTTACGGTTACCGGCCCTTTAAATGCCCGATCTCTGAAGAACATCTAATCATTCGTTCTTATTCCAGTGGTGTCGGACGCCCGGACTATATTTTATCTTCTGTGTTCGAAAACAAACAAAAAAGAAAAAAAAATAGAATATGAGAAGCAGATGTGCGTCAGGCAGCGCGGATCCGGGGCGTCACTGAGACCGGGGCCGATAATCGGAAGTGTCGCCAGGCTGGCTCCGATAATATGGAAATGACCATATGGGCAGTGCCATCTCCGTTCACTCACGGCCTCGGGACAGGAACAAGTCACAGCAGAAAGAAGAGACGCAACAGGTCAAGTACTAGGTCTCAAGATCTGCTCTAGTCACAGCCAGAGCTGCAGTCACACTCCAGTATCCGGCCCTTTAAACATTCAATTTTCAGGCCGCTTTAATCATCGTAAAACAACAAAGGTTCTACTCGCATTTCAATATTGGTTTTCAAAATCTACGCTTACTTTCAGTGAATAGAAACAATCACATCTTTGCGCCATTTTTTCCCTAGGCATCGCCAGTTACAGGATTAGAACTTTCTGGGGTCCGGTCGTCTTGCTGTGAGCCCCTCTCGTACATGGAAATCAATCCTCATTGGGACATAAATGTGAAGTGCTCAGCAGTCACACCCTCCACTCACCTTCTACTGTTCTGTAGGTCAGTCCTTACTGCGCTTCTAGCATTCTATTCATGGACCAGGAGGCTCAGGATGAGCAGTTTAGTCTATTCTGTATGGATGTGGCTTTTAAAGGACACAGACTAATGATCGCCCGGACTCAGACCCAGTGAATCAAAACAGAAGAGCTGATACCAGAGAGCAACAGCAGAACTAAAGTCGCAATAAATTGAATCCTTTTATTGCAAGGAAGTAGAACAGTCAGACTTTATACACATCGTATAAAAAGAGTCGCCGGCAGCAGCTGCGCCCACGCCGGGCACCGCCGCCGCCAGACCGTGCCAATGTATCGCTACATTATAACCAGAAACACATGTTACAGGGCAGGAAGAAAACTCCTTTAAGATTCCTGCGAGGAACATTCATCACAGGAAAACGCTAAATAAATAGTTTATAAAAGGGAAAAAAAAAAATATTAGAAAAATAATAATTTGAGAGTGTCGCCTTCTGAGACCCGAGTGTCAGCGGCGCGCGTCACCGCTTCTTCCCACGGTCCCAGTGTGAACAGCGCCTCAGATCATCGGCAGAACGGCGGGCCTTCATTTACGGAAGCGCTTGAAGAGCGGGTGCACGTGTTTGTTGCTGGCGCCTTTGTTTCTAGGAGCCTGATATTCCATGTAGACTGTGTCGTCTGCCCCAGACATGGAGCTCATGGTGCCGAAACGCCGCGCCACCTGCAGAGAATGAAGGAGAATGTAAGGAGGGGGATGTGAATCATTTGTTGGGGGGGTCCGGTTTTTTTGGTGCATTTTGCAACATTTTTTTTTTTACTTTGACACATTTATTAACCCCTTCCTGCTGCAGCCCAATGCAGGTTTTTGTTTTTTTTTCACCCTCAACTTTTTAAGAGAGACATCACCACCCCCACCCCCCACCCCAAATATATCGATATATGAGGGCTTGGGGGGGTTCCCTTTACTGACAATATCCTGAAGAACGAAGAGAAAAAAAAAAAACAAACTTCAAGAGCTGTGATCTGGGAATTTTTTTTTTTTTTTTTTTGGGGTTCTGTGTTTCCAACATTTATTAGATGGTAAAAAATGACCCAGTGACGACTCTGCAGCGCTGTGCGGCTCCAGCGATATCAAACTTGCAGAGCGAGTGTTGGAAAACCCCCCACCCCCCCCCCAAAAAAAACAGAATGGTGTATTATAAAAAAAATAAATTATAAGAAAATATTTGGATTCATGGCCATTTTCTCTCTCTCAGATCTATGACACTTATTTATTTTAATATTTATTTTAATGTAAATATTTATTTTATTCCTTTATCTTTAAAGGGGAGAGATATATCTATATCTAGCTATCTATATATCTATCTCCCTTTAGGGACTTGAACCCCCGATCTTGTCCTGGACACCGCAGTTTATAGTGAAAGTGAAGTTCGCTGATGACGCTCGGCCACAGGCAAAAAAACACATTCACCAGCCCGTCGTATAATGTGACAGGTGCCGGTCTATCGGATATTCTGGACTATCAGACTCTTACGATTGGTATTTTACACTGGAAACGAGCGCCAGATTATCAGACGTTCCAGATTACAGCATACCAGATTTCACACTGGCCGGAGTGAGGATTTCCTACCGTCTCAGTCTGGGGGGGTGGCGTTTTTTTTTTTTTTTTTTTTTTTTTATTGTGGAGTTCCCCTTTAAGGCACAGGTGAAGATTACAAGGTAACGCTCTTGCTCAGTCTTGTACTTACGTGGGTGGATTTGGATCCAAACTCTCCGGCCACCACTTCCTCTTCGGCGTCGAGGTCGGAGGCAGCCAACACTTTCTGGAGGAGATGCTGCTGGTCCTCCTTGGTGGAGAAGCTCAGGTCCTCCTCCTCCATGCCGGCCAGCTTCGTGATCACCTGATTGAAAGGGGACAAGGAAATTAATTATGTAAATGAGCAGCAGGCCGCTATGAATATCTGATAGCCCCGCCTCCCTGCAGATGCCCCTCCTCCCTGCAGATGCCCCACCCTCAGAACAGTAAACTTGCAGTAGTTCCTTTATTTGGCCATTTGTCCCCCCCCCCGTTTATCCCGGTAGTGATGGAGGTGATGGGGTTCTCCCACTATAGCCCCCTCCCTGCTTCTTATCCTCCTGTCTGGATGATTCCATTAAATACATATACAAGAGTGGTGATTGCATCTTCTGTACAGCAGACTGCCTCTCAGTGCTGCACAGACTTGTTGCAGGATGCCTGCCTTCACCTTAAAGCTGTAGCCCTGATCCACCAGGAACCGCTGCCTCTTGGTGGAATAGGCCATTTCCTGAGTGTCCTGTGACACCAGAGAATAGAAGAAGGCGTTGTATTCCTCAGCAACCATTCCTGGAAAAAAAGAAAGGAAAGAAGTCACGTACAGGTGTAAAAGGGGCGTACGACCCGGGTAACGGGGATGTCACCTAGATGTCCTGGGTCAGGAAATCTGCAGGACAGAGAATCTCTCATCTGTATAAATACAGGAGGAACACATAATAAGCAAAGGGTTAAAAACCCACCCATACACACCTGACATTTCACACAGCTGAGTTTGTTACAATGTATCCAGTCCAGTCTATCCTGAGCTGTCAGAAGAACCAAGTCTTGGCAGTTTACTACAATGTATCAGTGCAGGTAAGGTGGATTGTCCAGACAGAGAGCGAGAGCGCGCCCGGCCATGAGAGCGGTCACAACATCAGACCAAAGCGGAAACTTGCAGGTTGTACAAACTTTACAGCAGAGTTTCTGAGAAAGTTGGGTGATGGCCGAGAACAGCTCAACACCCAGCTCTCCAGGACTCCTGACCGGCAAATCTAATCATGTACAGGAGCGACGGAAACAAGACAGCAAAACTAATCAAACACTGCCGATAAGGGCCCCAATAATACTACACGTATGAACAGTGACTGCACCAGCAGAATAGTGAGTGCAGCTCTGGAGTATAATACAGGAGGTAACTCAGGATCAGTAATGTAATGTATGTACACAGTGACTGCACCAGCAGAATAGTGAGTGCAGCTCTGGAGTATAATACAGGATGTAACTCAGGATCAGTAATGTAATGTATGTACACAGTGACTGCACCAGCAGAATAGTGAGTGCAGCTCTGGAGTATAATACAGGAGGTAACTCAGGATCAGTAATGTAATGTATGTACACAGTGACTGCACCAGCAGAATAGTGAGTGCAGCTCTGGAGTATAATACAGGATGTAACTTAGGATCAGTAATGTAATGTATGTACACAGTGACTGCACCAGCAGAATAGTGAGCGCAGCTCTGGAGTATAATACAGGAGGTAACTCAGGATCAGTAATGTAATGTATGTACACAGTGACTGCACCAGCAGAATAGTGAGTGCAGCTCTGGAGTATAATACAGGATGTAACTCAGGATCAGGAATGTAATGTATGTACACAGTGACTGCACCAGCAGAATAGTGAGTGCAGCTCTGGAGTATAATACAGGATGTAACTCAGGATCAGTAATGTAATGTATGTACACAGTGACTGCTCCAGCAGAATAGTGAGCGCAGCTCTGGAGTATAATACAGGATGTAACTCAGGATCAGTAATGTAATGTATGTACACAGTGACTGCTCCAGCAGAATAGTGAGTGCAGCTCTGGAGTATAATACAGGATGTAACTCAGGATCAGTAATGTAATGTATGTACACAGTGACTGCACCAGCAGAATAGTGAGTGCAGCTCTGGAGTATAATACAGGAGGTAACTCAGGATCAGTAATGTAATGTATGTACACAGTGACTGCACCAGCAGAATAGTGAGCGCAGCTCTGGGGTATAATACAGGATGTCACTCAGGATCAGTAATGTAATGTATGTACACAGTGACTGCACCAGCAGAATAGTGAGTGCAGCTCTGGAGTATAATACAGGATGTGACTCAGGATCAGTAATGTATGTACACAGTGACTGCACCAGCAGAATAGTGAGTGCAGCTCTGGAGTATAATACAGGATGTGACTCAGGATCAGTAATGTATGTACACAGTGGTATCTCTGTAGATTTGTACTGTACGTCTCTTGTGCTGGTATAAGGTGGACATGCATTTATCGGATTGAATAAAATAAGGTTACAACGCTGCAAATATTCACACCTAGAATAATTCTGCACATGAAATAAATCTGACTGATGGAGATATTGGGGGTGTGTGCCCCTCCATTGCTGGTGTCCCTGGTACAGATCTATACAGTTATATTGTTGCCCTTGCAGTACTGGATCTGGGGCTCGGGTACAGTTTATTGCAGGGTCTTATTTGCTCCATAGTCCATTTTCCTGTGGATCTTCCCGATTATTAGAGAACATCTGAACCTTGCGAGTCCCATGTGAAGGAGCAGCCGCCGATATCCAGGAAAGTATTAAATACAGCGCAGATATCGGCCGACCGTAACTACACGGACAGATTTTTACCTTTTTTTGCTCTCAGGACACGGCCCAGACGCTGCGCCTCCTGCCTGCGGGACCCTCCGTGTGAGGAGATCTGGATCAGCACATTGGCTTCAGGTAAATCGAAGGAAGTGTCACCGACCTGCCGAACACAAACTCACTAAGTATTCAGCTGCCCCACAAGGAATAGAAGGGGTTTCGCAATTTACTTCATTATGGAACACTCCATGGCTTCCAAATCTATATCATCTGGTGGGATTTGGCTCCTGGGGCGCCAAGGGTTTAAACAGACTTAAGTGCTGATCGGTGATGTGATTAAGGAATTCCCACAGCTGCAAAACGAATAGGAGTTACCTCCCTCTGAATTCTATAAATGCTTACAATTTAGGCACGTATATGGGGCGGAAGGCATTATTCTGGAAGTGGGGGGTACCCCGAAACTCAATAATACAGAGAATAGCTAATCTACACCGTTCTCGTGGACGGACCTCATTACTTTATAACAGAAGATGCGATCAAAAGAGAAATGGGAGAGTGTAATGGGACCATAGAGGAAAATCACTGGTCAGATATACTGGAAAGAGTCCCACAGCTGTCTTTAAGTGAATCCCATCTATATGTGATACACCGGGTATACAGGACACCTCAATTCTTATTTAACATAGGATTTCGTTCAAGTCCCCACTGTCCTAGATACAAAACTATCACAGCAGATATGCTTCATATGATGTGGAACTGTCCTAACCTGGTGTCCTTCCGGAAGAGTGTTGTAGCAATGATTAACAGGGTTTATTCAATGGACGTAGAGCTTTCACCATTAGTATGTGACTATTGAGGAGTCCGGCAAAATTGCGGCGACAAATATGTTATATATGGCAAGAAAACTGATGGCCCAAAAATGTATCGCAGATCAGGAGCCTATGATAATCAGAATTTATTAAGTTAACTGGATAGTAAATTTGAATAAGGCATATACCTAAAAAGAGATGTGATCTCTAAATTTGACAAGATATGGGTGGATTGATGGCTCTGGTTAGACATCTAGGGAACGGAGGAGATTTCGCCTCGCCTTGCTTTGAGTTACGTTTATACGATGCCTCAAATTAAACTTCTTTGAAAATTAATAAAAATGTTATTAGTGCTTCCACAAGTTATATGTAATTGGATTGACTATTGTTACTATGTTCAAATATTTGTTCATCTAATTATCCTGGTTTTGCAGAGCCAAGATGTATAAATAACTCCTGTTTAATGCTTCTTAAGGTTGGGGGGGGTGGAGAACGGTGTTTCTCCAATGTTTGCCTGGTTGTTTTGTTTGTTTTTTTTATTTATTTTTACCTTTGTGAAAATCTTTATAAAAATTAATAAAAATATATAATAATATAATATATAATAAATAATAACATATAATAATCTAATATATAATAAATAATATAATAAATAATATATATCTGCCCCAGAATCCAGAAAAAGAGAGTTTAGTTTTATGGGAATAGTTTTAGTATTGTTTGCAGTCAGTGAATAGAACCTAAAATCCATCATTATTATCCGTGCTTTGCTTGTTACTGAATAGCGGGGGGAGTATCCCCAGTAGGGCTGCTGCAGAGCGGGTCAGGAAACATATGACCGATCCTCAGACCTCCTGAGCGAATCCTGCTCACACATGACTTGTAAGAGATGTAAGGAAACACCATAACGAGCTTTGCAGCTTTTCTTTACATCCAGAGGCTAAAACCTATGTTCCAGTTACTGACAGCAAGCAGAGATCTTGAGAATGGTGACAAATGTCAGCAAAGGCCGATTGGAAAGCTGCAGATACTTCATTTGCCTTCTCACCTTTGATATAAAGATGGTGTTGATTTTTGGATTGTGCTTAAAGTTTTGAAGAATTTGCATCCTCTCCCCCTGTGAGGTCGGGCCATAGATGTACGGTCTGGGAAAAAAAAAAAAAAAAAAGTTAATGTTACTGTAGCCTTAAATCACTGTTTTGCCATAGGATTCTGAAAGACAATAGTCACATCCAGAGCTGCACTGACAAAGCACGATGTCACAGAGCGCAGATAAAGCTCAACACCTGCAGATCCTGCGCACAGGTTTAGACCCGACCTGAGCAGGAAAACTTATGGTTCCAACATTTAGCTGGAAAAAGTTTTGAAAAACAAAAGTTTTGAAAACTGTTTTGACAGGAAGAGGCCGAGCAGGTATAAGGGGTCATATAAGGGGTCGCACCCCAGGATGTAGGGAGGTGACATGTAATAACGGTGGCGGCTCCGAGTTCATTCCTTGCTCGCTCACACGGAACAGTGAACACGTCTAGTAACATTCCTCCAGCAGCGCTGCCGCTAATCTCTTTTCAGGCCAATTTGAGAAAGATTAAAGGATTCTTCCCAGAAATAAAAAAAAAACACAACAGATCTGTCTGGATTGAGGATCAGCGTTCACAAAGTGTAGTATAATAATAACGCAGCACAACATTGGGTCGTGCATTGGCGCGGCGCCCGAGGTGCCACATCTGTGGTCGCAGTCTGTCTGGTCGCTTGTAACCACTTGTCAGAAACCGATACATTTCTGGACTTAACTGGAAACAATGTATCATTGAGGCGACAGACGACAAGTGACGACCAGATGGTTTGTAAGCATTCGATCCTCTCTCGTGGGGAGTATGTAGCCGCCGGGCAGGAGACGTCTCACCGGTTACATTATCTGGGTTATTCCTGACGTCGCCCAGCAGCCATATTGTAAGGAATGAAAGAGAAAAATCTAAACCTGATGGATTTTTAGTTGCAAATCACAAGTGACGGTACCGGTATAGAGTTCAGTGTAACATTAGTGGACAGAGAACCATTTGTTTTATATTCAATTTTCAGGGTTATTTCAATGGAACTAGTAATCGGAACAGGTGAGGTGGGTGTATGCACAGCTACACTGCTCAGTACTGCTGAATAGTGTCCTCCATGCTGCTGCTCTATAATACGTGGTTTAGGTCTCCTAGCGTTGTATTCACTGCTACACTGCTCAGTACTGCTGAATAGTGTCCTCCATGCTGCTGCTCTATAATACGTGGTTTAGGTCTCCTAGCGTTGTATTCACTGCTACACTGCTCAGTACTGCTGAATAATGTCCTCCATGCTGCTGCTCTATAATACGTGGTTTAGGTCTCCTAGCGTTGTATTCACAGCTACACTGCTCAGTACTGCTGAATAGTGTCCTCCATGCTGCTACTCTATAATACGTGGTTTAGGTCTCCTAGCGTTGTATTCACTGCTACACTGCTCAGTACTGCTGAATAATGTCCTCCATGCTGCTGCTCTATAATACGTGGTTTAGGTCTCCTAGCGTTGTATTCACTGCTACACTGCTCAGTACTGCTGAATAGTGTCCTCCATGCTGCTGCTCTATAATACGTGGTTTAGGTCTCCTAGCGTATTCACAGCTACACTGCTCAGTACTGCTGAATAGTGTCCTCCATGCTGCTGCTCTATAATACGTGGTTTAGGTCTCCTAGCGTTGTATTCACTGCTACACTGCTCAGTACTGCTGAATAGTGTCCTCCATGCTGCTGCTCTATAATACGTGGTTTAGGTCTCCTAGCGTTGTATTCACAGCTACACTGCTCAGTACTGCTGAATAGTGTCCTCCATGCTGCTGCTCTATAATACGTGGTTTAGGTCTCCTAGCGTATTCACTGCTACACTGCTGAATAATGTCCTCCATGCTGCTGCTCTATAATACGTGGTTTAGGTCTCCTAGCGTTGTATTCACAGCTACACTGCTGAATAGTGTCCTCCATGCTGCTGCTCTATAATACGTGGTTTAGGTCTCCTAGCGTTGTATTCACAGCTACACTGCTCAGTACTGCTGAATAGTGTCCTCCATGCTGCTGCTCTATAATACGTGGTTTAGGTCTCCTAGCGTTGTATTCACAGCTACACTGCTCAGTACTGCTGAATAATGTCCTCCATGCTGCTGCTCTATAATACGTGGTTTAGGTCTCCTAGCGTTGTATTCACAGCTACACTGCTCAGTACTGCTGAATAGTGTCCTCCATGCTGCTGCTCTATAATACGTGGTTTAGGTCTCCTAGCGTTGTATTCACAGCTACACTGCTGAATAGTGTCCTCCATGCTGCTGCTCTATAATACGTGGTTTAGGTCTCCTAGCGTTGTATTCACTGCTACACTGCTCAGTACTGCTGAATAGTGTCCTCCATGCTGCTGCTCTATAATACGTGGTTTAGGTCTCCTAGCGTTGTATTCACTGCTACACTGCTCAGTACTGCTGAATAATGTCCTCCATGCTGCTGCTCTATAATACGTGGTTTAGGTCTCCTAGCGTTGTATTCACAGCTACACTGCTCAGTACTGCTGAATAGTGTCCTCCATGCTGCTACTCTATAATACGTGGTTTAGGTCTCCTAGCGTTGTATTCACTGCTACACTGCTCAGTACTGCTGAATAGTGTCCTCCATGCTGCTGCTCTATAATACGTGGTTTAGGTCTCCTAGCGTTGTATTCACTGCTACACTGCTCAGTACTGCTGAATAATGTCCTCCATGCTGCTGCTCTATAATACGTGGTTTAGGTCTCCTAGCGTTGTATTCACTGCTACACTGCTGAATAATGTCCTCCATGCTGCTGCTCTATAATACGTGGTTTAGGTCTCCTAGCGTTGTATTCACTGCTACACTGCTGAATAATGTCCTCCATGCTGCTGCTCTATAATACGTGGTTTAGGTCTCCTAGCGTTGTATTCACTGCTACACTGCTCAGTACTGCTGAATAGTGTCCTCCATGCTGCTGCTCTATAATACGTGGTTTAGGTCTCCTAGCGTTGTATTCACAGCTACACTGCTCAGTACTGCTGAATAGTGTCCTCCATGCTGCTGCTCTATAATACGTGGTTTAGGTCTCCTAGCGTTGTATTCACTGCTACACTGCTCAGTACTGCTGAATAATGTCCTCCATGCTGCTGCTCTATAATACGTGGTTTAGGTCTCCTAGCGTTGTATTCACAGCTACACTGCTGAATAGTGTCCTCCATGCTGCTGCTCTATAATACGTGGTTTAGGTCTCCTAGCGTTGTATTCACTGCTACACTGCTCAGTACTGCTGAATAGTGTCCTCCATGCTGCTTCTCTATAATACGTGGTTTAGGTCTCCTAGCGTTGTATTCACAGCTACACTGCTCAGTACTGCTGAATAGTGTCCTCCATGCTGCTGCTCTATAATACGTGGTTTAGGTCTCCTAGCGTTGTATTCACAGCTACACTGCTCAGTACTGCTGAATAATGTCCTCCATGCTGCTGCTCTATAATACGTGGTTTAGGTCTCCTAGCGTTGTATTCACAGCTACACTGCTCAGTACTGCTGAATAGTGTCCTCCATGCTGCTGCTCTATAATACGTGGTTTAGGTCTCCTAGCGTTGTATTCACAGCTACACTGCTCAGTACTGCTGAATAGTGTCCTCCATGCTGCTGCTCTATAATACGTGGTTTAGGTCTCCTAGCGTTGTATTCACAGCTACACTGCTGAATAGTGTCCTCCATGCTGCTGCTCTATAATACGTGGTTTAGGTCTCCTAGCGTTGTATTCACTGCTACACTGCTCAGTACTGCTGAATAGTGTCCTCCATGCTGCTGCTCTATAATACGTGGTTTAGGTCTCCTAGCGTTGTATTCACTGCTACACTGCTCAGTACTGCTGAATAATGTCCTCCATGCTGCTGCTCTATAATACGTGGTTTAGGTCTCCTAGCGTTGTATTCACTGCTACACTGCTGAATAATGTCCTCCATGCTGCTGCTCTATAATACGTGGTTTAGGTCTCCTAGCGTTGTATTTACTGCTACACTGCTCAGTACTGCTGAATAATGTCCTCCATGCTGCTGCTCTATAATACGTGGTTTAGGTCTCCTAGCGTTGTATTCACTGCTACACTGCTCTGTACTGCTGAATAATGTCCTCCATGCTGCTGCTCTATAATACGTGGTTTAGGTCTCCTAGCGTTGTATTCACTGCTACACTGCTCAGTACTGCGGAATAGTGTCCTCCATGCTGCTGCTCTATAATACGTGGTTTAGGTCTCCTAGCGTTGTATTCACTGCTACACTGCTCAGTACTGCTGAATAATGTCCTCCATGCTGCTGCTCTATAATACGTGGTTTAGGTCTCCTAGCGTTGTATTCACTGCTACACTGCTCAGTACTGCTGAATAGTGTCCTCCATGCTGCTGCTCTATAATACGTGGTTTAGGTCTCCTAGCGTTGTATTCACTGCTACACTGCTCAGTACTGCTGAATAATGTCCTCCATGCTGCTGCTCTATAATACGTGGTTTAGGTCTCCTAGCGTTGTATTCACAGCTACACTGCTGAATAGTGTCCTCCATGCTGCTGCTCTATAATACGTGGTTTAGGTCTCCTAGCGTTGTATTCACTGCTACACTGCTCAGTACTGCTGAATAGTGTCCTCCATGCTGCTGCTCTATAATACGTGGTTTAGGTCTCCTAGCGTTGTATTCACAGCTACACTGCTCAATACTGCTGAATAATGTCCTCCATGCTGCTGCTCTATAATACGTGGTTTAGGTCTCCTAGCGTTGTATTCACAGCTACACTGCTCAGTACTGCTGAATAGTGTCCTCCATGCTGCTGCTCTATAATACGTGGTTTAGGTCTCCTAGCGTTGTATTCACAGCTACACTGCTCAGTACTGCTGAATAGTGTCCTCCATGCTGCTGCTCTATAATACGTGGTTTAGGTCTCCTAGCGTTGTATTCACAGCTACACTGCTCAGTACTGCTGAATAGTGTCCTCCATGCTGCTGCTCTATAATACGTGGTTTAGGTCTCCTAGCGTTGTATTCACAGCTACACTGCTCAGTACTGCTGAATAGTGTCCTCCATGCTGCTGCTCTATAATACGTGGTTTAGGTCTCCTAGCGTTGTATTCACAGCTACACTGCTCAGTACTAATGTAACGTTCTCCTTGCTGCTGCTTTTTTTTTGTAAGTGTTTATCTCAGCACAGTGCTGGATTCTCAGCTACACTGCTGAATAATGTCCTCCATGCTGATACTGCTGCTTTTGATTATGTGATACCTAGAGAGAAGAGAGCAGGAATCCCTCATGTCTGTGCACTGTGTATGGGAGACTCCATAGTTAGTCTTCACCCACTAGCTCAGACACAACTGAAAATTAGAGACAGAACCTGCAGAGGGAAAACTGGTGCAAAACACAAGTCATATAAAGGCCAGAAGTCGTATTTTCCTCATGTACATACACAAGCAGTCGCCTGTTTTGACAGGTTCATAGAAGCTGAAATTTTCCCACCGCTGGAAGTCTGAAGTCAAAAACGCCCCAGTCGTCCATCCTCTGCTAAAAAGTAAAAAATACCCAACAACCCCTGCGTCGAGCTTGCGGGGGGGCCGGCGGCTCATTGTCATGCAGGGCCACTTACTTGTTGAGCCTGATGGCGTACTCCTTCAGCGCAAACACATTGTCCGCGAACACAATGATCTTGTCATTCCGCCGCTCATGGAACTTAATCAGGAACTGGCAGGCTCGGAATTTATTTGGGTTCATGGTGTATAACAGGATCCGTTTCTTTGTCTTGATGGCGACGTATTCTCTGTAGAACTCGGGGGACATGGGGCACCAGACCTGAGGGACAAAGGCAGGAGAGGAGGAAGCAGGCGGCCAATATGGAGGCCGGGGCTGTATTCTGAACACGCAGCTCGATTGTCTGGTGAGAGGAAGAAGCTGAATAGACCCCCGAAGGTGAAAGCCTCAATACGAGCCGCGGGGCACAAGGGGGGCTCACCACGGCAACAGCCTCCTCCGGCCGTCGGGAAGAAAAGAAGACGTCTTAATCAGCTCTGAGGCTTTCATGAAATTAGCTGAAGAAAAAACAACAAACGACGAAGACGAGGAGAAAAGCGACAAACAGCAGAGAGTCTGCAGGAGGGACGAGGAAGGAGTTATGGGGGCGAAAGCACTTAAGAAGTCAGGAAAAGTGTCAGGACATGTCTCACAGCTCGTCGTAGTGTTATAGTGGCGGGATGGCCACTCGCTGTGATAATGGTACGGGCAGACATTGTGGGGCGCTCGGTCCCCGGACTCTGGATGCACTCAGCAGGTCCATGATGAATTGGGCTGAGTACCCCCTAACATATCCCCCTGCCCCCTTACCTCCGCGCACTGCACCTTTGCGATGTAGCCGTTGTTCTGCAGCTCCATCCAGTTGGCTTCGTACAACTTTGGCCCAATCAGAAAATTCAGATCAACTATTTTGTCGTCCTCTCGGACCAGGGTGGCGGTGAGGCCGAGCTTACAGTGCGCCTGGACGATGGTCAGGACGCGGCGGAACATCTTTGCTGCAAGAGATAAGGAGCAGATGCAAATGGTTATAGAAGAAGTCTAATCATAAAGCTGAGAGAACGTGCAAACTTATCAGACATTACTCTCTAGTCACATCCAAAGCTGCGTAGTTAAGGTCAAGTTTCAATCTCCCTGCTGCCCTCTGCTGGATCGATGTCAATGTACAGGAATGGGCCTGCAGTGCACAGTGGAAGCTCACCCTGACTGACATCCTTTATTACCGCAGCTTTGGATGTAACTGGAGTAAAAAAAAAACCTCTCTCCTGTACCTGGGATGGTATGCACCTCGTCCAGGATCATCAGACCCCACTCCTGACTTTTCAGCCACTCCATCACCCGCTCTGCTTCCCACGACCTCTTGGTTGTGTGCCCCAGCATGGAGTAGGTGCTGATGGCGATGGAGCACCCGATGGGCTTGTCCTTGGCGTCGGAGGTGAAGCGACAGATCTGGCTGTCGTCAATGGTCGACCACATCTTAAACTGCGCTTTCCACTGCTCCACCGACACGGCGGAGTTACCCAGCACGAGGCACCTCTTCCGCACGGTGCAGGCGGCGGTGACACCGACCAGAGACTTCCCGGCACCTGCAGATAGAAACGATCTCATCAAGAACATTGATCACCAGGCTCGGCCGCAGCTAAGAAACAGGACAAAGAAAAAGTTTGATAGAAAGTTTCCCGACTTTGTATTCAGCCATCAGGATCTCCGTTGTCAGTGAATGAAAACCTGTTTACATCAGCACAACGCAAACCCAACAACAACACCATACTGCTGAGGGTTTGTTACAACTGCATCCAATCCTCAGTCATCTAAACATCCCAGACTGGAAGACTTTACCTGCACCGATACCTTGTAACAAACCATCAAGGCAAGGGGATACATTGTTGGATACAATTGTAACAAATCCTCAGCTGTGAAGTATTGGGCTATACAGTACCACACATTTTGATTGATATGTTACATTGTTGCGACCGAGATCTTACACAGATCCTGAGGAATTGGGTTAAACAAGCCTAAACAATTACATAAATATTGGGACCCCTCGTGGAATAGGCAGCTGGAGACCCCGGATATTGCACTGACCACCTATGATCCATTGGCTTCTGTTCTGCTGCAAAGTACTGATATATGGCGCCCTCTGCTGGCAGCTCCCCTCCACTGTCGTAAATTACTGATCACTGGAGCCCCCTGCTGGCAGCTCCCCTCCACTGCCACAAATTACTGATCAATGGCACCCTCTGCTGGCAGCTTCCCTCCACTGCCACAAATTACTGATCAATGGCACCCTCTGCTGACAGCTCCCCCAACTGCAGAAAATTACTGATCACTGGAGCCCCCTGCTGGCAGCTCCCCTCCACTGCCGTAAATTACTGATCAATGGCGCCCTCTGCTGGCAGCTTCCCTCCACTGCCACAAATTACTGATCAATGGCACCCTCTGCTGGCAGCTTCCCTCCACTGCCACAAATTACTGATCAATGGCACCCTCTGCTGACAGCTCCCCCAACTGCAGAAAATTACTGATGACTGGAGCCCCCTGCTGGCAGCTCCCCTCCACTGCCGTAAATTACTGATCAATGGCGCCCTCTGTTGGCAGCTTCCCTCCACTGCCACAAATTACTGATCAATGGCACCCTCTGCTGACAGCTCCCCCAACTGCAGCAAATTACTGATCAATGGCGCCCTCTGCTGACAGCTCCCCCAACTGCAGAAAATTACTGATCACTGGAGCCCCCTGCTGGCAGCTCCCCTCCACTGCCGTAAATTACTGATCAATGGCGCCCTCTGCTGGCAGCTTCCCTCCACTGCCACAAATTACTGATCAATGGCACCCTCTGCTGACAGCTCCCCCAACTGCAGCAAATTACTGATCAATGGCACCCTCTGCTGACAGCTCCCCCAACTGCAGCAAATTACTGATCAATGGCGCCCTCTGCTGACAGCTCCCCCAACTGCAGCAAATTACTGATCAATGGCGCCATCTGCTGACAGGTCCAGCTTGTTGCTTCCCCCCTCTCACCGACCTGTTCTCAAAAGGGCAGAGGGATTTTCTCAGAAATTAAATTTGGATGATTGCCGAGCACTGACCCGCATGGACCCTGAGCATTGGGGGCAGACACCAATGTGAATGGGGCAGCGTTGGAGCAATGCCCGCTCTCTGCACCAGTTTTCTGAATCCCCCTTTACTTTGTACGGGCCCCACCACATAGAACACCACTGATGAAAGCTGAACCAACAAGGACCCTCACCGCAGGGGAGCACGATCACCCCGGAGCGGGCGCGGCCGTTGCCGAACATCTTGCGCAGGCTCCTCTCCTGGTAGGGGCGCAGGACGGCGGTGGGCTTCAGGTCAATGTTGATGTCCGGGTTCATGGTGTCATTCCTGAAGTCGTACTCTGCCAGCAGCGGGTACTCCAGGTGGATGCATTGCTTCTGGAGAACCTCAATCATTTCCTGAAAAAGACACCACAACCGCCATTACTGGACAGGAGGATGGGGACGGCGAGGATGGGGACGGCGAGGATGGGGACGGCGAGGATGGGGACGGCGAGGATGGGGACGGCGAGGATTCCTTACAGCCGGCCCCTTTATGCCAATGCCCCTACATTTACTTTGCATCAACTTTCACAAGATTTCTGCTTTTTGCTGCCAATGTGGGATTCCACCATCATCATCAAATCTATCGTCCGTCTGCAGAGGGAGGTAAATCCGAAGTCTAGAGGCGACTCATCGCGCTCCCAGAAACAACGAGGATACGAACGGTTTTACCTGTTTAACCTCGAACGAGACAGTCTGTGTCTCCTCTTCCTCCTCTTCTTCTTTGTCCATCTGTTCGTAAAACTCAAACAGGTCGGCCGGGACGTCGGTCTTATTCTGCGTCTCCGGGACCTGGGAAGTGGAAGGGCCCCCGGCCGGATCCGTCGTCTTGGAGATCTGGGAATAAATGTGTCTTATGAAGCTGCGTCATCTTTGTGGTCGTCGGCATAATATACTGCATTTGGAAACTTCTCTCCATGAAATGATTCCAGCTAAACCTGCACCAATGTGAATGAGAAGAGCTGCAGGGTAAAGCACGAGGGAGGAAGTCTCTGAGGATACATGAGGGAGGGTAGAATATCTTACTCTTCCCTGCACCTTTCCATATGTGCAGGGACATATGTCTGGATGAGGGGCAGGTGTGGATCTCAGCCCCCACCCCTATTTCTTCTAGAAGTTTCATAAAGTTATTGGTTTTGTACAGCACGGACGACAAGCATCGCCCGCGGCAGACGGGTTCACAGTATACAACTCTGCTACCAGTCAGTGAATGGACGTACAGCAGATTTGCTGGTAAAGGTCTCGGTGATCAGCTCTGTCTCCTCTCCCTCCTCATTCCTCAGTCTGCAGCCGCGGACGACTTTGTCTTTAAGGAGATCCTGGATGACGTCGGGGTGCGTGCTCTCCACGAAGTATCTGCAGGTCAAAGGATCACATTTAGGCCACGTGGAGACGCTGCATGTTCATCCCACAGACGTCCACCCCGAATTATGTGAACGCAATCTGCTGCGCTTATTGCAACTGGTTTTTCTATGAGTTTCTGATGCAAAGGTGAGTATTTTTTACATGCAAGTGTGATTTTTTTATGCATTTTTCAAGCCTTCTAGGACCATGTTCCCACACAGCATAAATGATGCGGGTTTATTTGGGCAGAATAGCCACCGCTCTTACAGTTCAAAGCAAAGTGTATGTGATTTCATGAAAACTCCGGCCACCGTGCGTTCACAGACGCTGAGGAACTGCGCGATTATCGGGGCATTTCTTTTCTCTCCATGGTTTTCTATAAGGAGCCCGAGAAGAAACTTGTAATTATGCAGTCGTGTGCTAAGTGTCGAATCGTATCGTCAGCGCACAGAAAAAAATAGGTATAAAAAAAGCCGCCTCCAATCTGTAATCGCTTCTGTAAATACTCAACGACGTCTGAACTAAAATGCAGCGAAAAAAAAAGGGAAATGCAAAAGATAAGTCGCAACTATTGGCGTGAACAAAGGCGCAAATTGTGCAGAGAAAACACCAAAGAGGCGGCTCTGCAGAATCTTTAAAAACGCCGCCGTTAGGAGCCGTCGTGGAATCACATCCACTTTGCTTAACTGTTAAATGCAGCTCAGGACGTGTTCACACACCGCATTTTTGCTGCATTTTTTTTTTTTTTTTTTTTTTGCATCATCAGGAAAATGAAGCAGCTAACCTTTATTAAAACATGTATCTGATGCTTTTTTCGGTGGCATGGCTTCATTGGTCTGAATGAGGAAAAAAAAAAGAGGAGTAAGGGTGTGTTCACACGTGGAGTTTTGGTGAGTTTTCCGACAATTCCTTCAGCGTTTTTCACCCATTCAAATGGAAGAAAATAAAGCAAATAAAAACGAAGCAAAAATGCATGTATAGTACGCACAGTGTTTTACTACTATAGTTGGATGAACTGACATGCTACGGTAAAGAAACAAGAAATGTACGGAGTGAATGACACTTTAGAAATCTCATTTATTTTGCGGCTACTGGAAAACGCTGCTTTTCCTGCCGCTAAAACAGATGGACATAACACTGTGTGAACAAGACCAACGCCAAGCTGGAGAATAGGCCAGCACTAAATGTCAGTCGCAGGTTACCGGCCTCCTGCGTGTTACATTAAAGGCAAAAGAGACGAGCAGCTATAAAGGGGTCTGGCGGCCGCGCGGGGTCCGCACACACAGCGCGCCGACCCGCGCGGGCCTTGGGGTTAGATTGTATCTTACCTGTTATGCTTCAGAACCAGCTTGACTTTCCCGTAGCTGACCGTGCAGAGCTGCAGGCGAGAAACACTGACATTAGAAACCAAACCCACTGGGCAGCAGTTAGAGGGTCGCTGCCATTTCTACCAAGTCCTTACTTGTCTCGGAGACCCCCCTCCCCCCCATCAGTGCTAAAACTAAGGAACCAACAGTGAATATAAACGCCTCCTGACTACGTTCATCTACCACAAGTGCACAGCTCAAAACAAAAACCTCCTGACACTGTAACGAGGTCTGCAGCCGTGGCACAGCAGTATTTCAGCCTCTGGATATGCACAGAAGATTGTGACCCTTTATTATAATTTTATATTCATTTATACACATACGTTTCATCTTTTTAGAGCACAAGTAACCTGGATCAATCAATGCTCTTAATTATAGGGGTCCTGAAGTTTTCAGGGTGGTCTCCTAGTGGTCCTCCTCCGATAAGTCTATGCTTACAGAGCATGAAAAGTTATCCATTGACCTCCGTGACATCGCGGAGGGCAGAGTTATATGGATCAGTACGAAGGGGGGAAGCATTTATCATCAGATTGTCCTCGAGCACCTGCCGGACCCCCGTCCCGAACGCTCACCTTGATGAACTGCACGATCCCCTCGGGGACGCCGGTTTTGCTCAGCTTCTGTAAATACTCAATGATGTCTGAGGTCTGCAGCCCGACACTGACGGCAGCGTACAGGGAGTAGGCGGTGAGCTTGTACTCGTGGACGTGCACCGGGCGGCAGACGGGCTCCGAGATGGCGACAAGGAAGTCCTGGGCGTATTTATAGACCGGAGAAAAGGCTTCTAAGAAGATGTGTCCGTCCGGGGCCTGGAGCAATCAGATAAATCCCGATGATCACCTGGTGATTCCTTCACAAATCCCAAACTTAGAATCCTAAAGTCTACAGTAATAACATGATTTAAAGGGGATTTCCCAAAATTAAAGGGAGTGTCAGCACGAAAATACAGTTTAAACTACTTACACAGTCTCACCAGGGTCTTAGCCCCTAAGCAGTGGACCCTCAGTAGCACCGAGACCGCAGGGGCCCAGCACGCACAGGCACGGTGTCAGTGTGGCTGATGCAGGCAGGAGGGGGGTATGACCACTCATGCGTACGGTCACTGTATGTGAGTGTCTGTTTGGTGGAACGGAGCACCAGGGAGCCCTCATTTACATATGAAAGAAAACTTTTTTTTATAACTAAAGAAGTGAAATTTATACGGCAGAGATGATTTTATAGAGGCCAAACCCCGAAAGGAGTGTATAAGTAGTTTACATTGATGTTTGGGGGAGACATGTTCCCACCATGAGGATTTGGTGTTTGATGTTAGAGATTTTCTGCACCTTTCAGCCATATTCTGTCACTTGCACTTTTTTTCATTGTATTTTTGATGCTACGGTTTTGTCTCTTTTTCAATGTCAAGTTTTAAATAAAGCAGTTTTACTTTTGACACGTCATGGTATTTGGCCAAAACTTCACTGACGGTCATTTGCGGATTACGTGCACTTTTTACCTGCAGATTCTCTGTGTTTATTGCAAGTTTATGGGGAGAATCTGTATAAATACCCGCAAGAGCGATTCACGCGTTCTTTTCAAACATGCAACGCAGGAACGCTTACACAGCGTAAAAAAAAAATAGCTCAGTGGCAGGAAATTTCTATTGGTCTCATCCACTTTGCTGGAGCTGTAAAAAGCTCGGGTTTTATTGCACCAAAGTCACTAAAATCTCATAGTGGGACCTTAACTTAAATCAGCATTTCCAACCGGGATGGAGCAATGCCCAGGGTGCCATGCAGGAGAGCAGCCCAGGGTGCCACGCAGGAGCGCAGCCCATGGCTGCTTGCAGCACCACTAATTTATTCAATTGCCCTTTCGTCTATAAAATGCAGATACACCAGAAGGAAGCGGCCGCGCTGCAGGAAGACGTCACCGGCCTCCTGTTTTGCGCCATCATGTCGTCTCCAAGATATAATGATATCATGGAGTTTTCATGGTCAGTCAGGAGAAGACGCAGAACACCGGCTGCATGGGAGCCCTCCCATGTGAGGAGAGGTTTTCTGTTTCATTTCAGGTGGGCACATATTTTTTTATATTAAAGAGGCGCAATATATGTCTGTTCATTTGTAAGAATTATTCAGTAATTTATTTTTCTTTTTTCACCTTTATACACCAAGTCGTACTAGACGAGGACCTGGATAAGACCCAATTACCACATTCAATCACATTTTGCAATATTTATGAGAAGTGGCCGCGGAACAGACCGGGCACTGCTGATCAATAGGGTAATGTGCAGGCAGAAGCCCACCTGTCTACTTTATAGCCGGACCCCCAGACACCTACCACCCAGAGTGGACGTGACGTGTGGTCGCCCTTCAGGGGCATTTCCGATCTGTAATCTTTGGCGTTATACTCGTCCAGTTTGATGCTGGCCTCGTCCACTTGCTTTCCAGCCGCAGAGGGCACAGCTTCCTGGTCATTAGAGGGCGCAGCGTCATCGTCATCTTCCTCCTCTTCATCATAGTGACGTTTCTTGGATTTTTTCTTATCTGTAATGAGGATAAATACAAAGGGTTAATATCGCTGGCATCGCTGTGATGGACACTAGAGAAAGCTGCACATAGAGCCGACGCCATCCGGACATGAGGACTGGACAGACCCAGGTCACCGCAGGGACTGGAAAATCACAGATGGCAGCTCGTTCATGGGTGGTGGCTCCAGGAAGGAAATTTCCAGGAAGAATAACAGAGGGTGGCACAATACACAAGTGATATACAAGGAAGAATACACAGGCGGGACATCAGAAAGGGAACAAATATTCTGGGGACCCCACAACCTTTTATCACCTAGGTTCAGTCTGGAGCAGGACGACAAGTTGGGAACGTCACCCTCAACTCCACTTACTAAAACAGTGCAGGCATCTAACCAAGGGGACAGCACAGGCTCGGACCCCCGCAGTGCAGAGCCACAGCCGGACATGGGGCAGATATCAGCACAGGCCCGGACCCCCTTCAGTGCAGAGCCACAGCCGGACATGGGGCAGATAACAGCACAGTACCCCCGCAGTGCAGAGCCGCAGCCGGACATGGGGCAGATATCAGCACAGGCCTGGACCCCCGCAGTGCAGAGCCACAGCTGAAGCAGGACACGGGGCAGAGATCAGCACAGGCCCGGGCCCCCGCAGGCAGAGCCACAGCCGGACATGGGGCAGAGCTCAGCACAGGCTCGGAACCCTGCAGTGCAGAGCCACAGCCGGACATGGGGCAGATATCAGCACAGGCCCGGAACCCCGCAGTGCATAGCCACAGCCGGACATGGGGCAGATAACAGCACAGTACCCCCGCAGTGCATAGCCACAGCCGAAGCCGGACACGGGGCAGAGATCAGCACAGGCCCGGGCCCCCGCAGTGCAGAGCAACAGCCGGACATAGAATCATAGAATGGTAGAGTTGGAAGGGACCTCCTGGGTCATCTGGTCCAACCCCCTGCTCAAAGCAGGATTCACTAGATCATCTCAGACAGATGTCTGTCCAGCCTCTGTTTGAAGACTTCCATTGAAGGCGAACTCACCACCTCTCGTGGCCGCCTGTTCCACTCATTAATCACCCTAACTGTCAAAAAGTTTTTTCTAATATCTAATCTGTGTCTCCTCCCATTTAGTTTCATCCCATTGCTTCTAGTCTTTCCTTGTGCAAATGAGAATAAAGATGATCCTTCTACAGTGTGACAGCCCTTGAGATATTTGTAGACAGCTATTAAGTCTCCTCTCAGTCTTCTTTTTTGCACGCTAAACATTCCCAAATCCTGTAACCGTTCCTCATAGCACATGCTTTGCAGACCGGTCACCATTCTGGTCGCTCTTTTCTGAACTTGCTCCAGTTTGTCGATGTCTTTTTTAAAATGTGGTGCCCAAAACTGTACACAGTATTCCAGATGAGGTCTGACCAAAGAGGAGTAAAGACCGATAATGACTTCACGTGATCTAGACTGTATGCTTCTGTTAATACATCCCAGAATTGTATTTGCCTTTTTTGCTGCTGCATCACACTGTTGACTCATGTTCAGTCTATGATCTATTAGTATACCTAAGTCTTTTTCACATGTACTGTTGCTTAGTTCTACTCCTCCCATTCTGTAGATGCTTTTTTCATTTTTATTGCCCAGATGTAGTACTTTGCATTTTTCCCTGTTAAAAACCACTGTTAGCTGCTGCCCACTGCTCCAGTTTATTTAGGTCTTTTTGAAGCCTCTCTCTCTCTTCTCTAGTATTAGCTATCCCTCCTAGCTTTGTGTCATCAGCAAATTTAATCAGTTTACCCTCAATTCCTTCATCTAAATCATTGATAAAGATGTTGAACAATACAGGTCCCAGGACAAAGCCCTGTGGTACCCCACTTGAGACATTCATCCAACTGGATGTGAAGCCATTTACGACCACTCTTTGAGTCCGATCACTAAGCCAGTTATGAATCCACCTAACAGTTGCCTTGTCCATTCTATACTTGGTCATTTTTTCAATAAGGATGGTGTGAGATACTTTGTCAAATGCTTTGCTGAAGTCAAGATATACTATATCTACAGCATTTCCCTGATCCACCCAGTCAGTGATTCTGTCATAGAAGGAAATTAAGTTAGTCTGACATGACTTGTTAGTTACAAACCCATGCTGACTCTGGTTAATCACTTCATTCTTATCCATGTACTTACATACATGTTGTTTAATAATTTGTTCAAAGATCTTTCCTGGTATAGAAGTCAGACTCACCGGCCTATAGTTCCCTGGGTCCACCTTCTTACCCTTTTTGAAGATAGGAACAACATTTGCTCTTCTCCAGTCTTCTGGGACTTCTCCTGTTCTCCAAGAATTTTCAAAGATTATGGAGAGTGGTTCTAAAATTTCTTCTACGATCTCCTTCAGTACTCTGGGGTGTAATTCATCTGGCACTGGAGACTTGAACTCATTTATGTTAGCTAAATATCCCCTCACAATCTGTTTACAGATAAAGGAATAGAAGAATCCAGGTTAATAGGACAGAAGATCAGTTGATGTTACATTTTCTTTGAGAGAAAACTGATGCAAAATAGGAATTAAAAAGTTCGGCTTTCTCAACATCCTTTCTTACCATTTCACCATTTTCATCCTGTAAAAATCCTATAGCATCTTTGACTTTTCTTTTACTTTTGACATACCCCCAAAATCCTTTTTTATTGATTTTGACATCTCTTGCAAGCCTTAATTCATTGTCAGCTTTAGCTAACCTGATACGTGCCCTGCAGGTTCTGCAGACTGCATTATAATCTTCTTTAGATATGCCTCCCTCTTTCAATTTGATAAACACATGCTAAAAAGAAAGCAAGAAATGTTTAAGTTCTGTGTTCATCCATCCTGGTTTCCTTAAATGCTTCCCATTCTTCCTACTTTTCGGGATTGTTAACGATTGTGCTTTGAGAATCTCATTTTTAAAAATTTCCCATCCTTCCTGGACATTTTTGTCCTTAAGGACATCCAGCCATTGGATCCCTCCTATTCTCTTTATGAGTCTCTTAAAATCTGCCTTTCTAAAATCTAACCTTGAAGTTTGAGTCTTCACATGTCTTCCACCTCTAGTTATCCAAAATTCTATAATACATGATCGCTTCCTCCTAGTGTCCCAGACACTTTTACCTCCTCAACCATTTTATCCCTGTTTATAAGGATTAGATCCAAAGTAGCAGATCCCCTTGTTTTCTCCCCTACCGTTTGGAAGATAAAGTTGTTGGCAAGAGAGGATAAGAATTTGTTTGACCTGTTAGCTTTACTTGAGAGAATCCCAACAAATGTCTGGATAGTTGAAATCTCCCATGACCACTAAGTCATATTTTTTGGAGAACTTGGTCATTTGATACATAAAGAGTTCATCCATATCTTCAGCTTGCCCAGGTGGCCTGTAGTAAATGCCTACAATGGTGTCCTTTCTGTTGTTCTCTCCTTGTATTCTTACCCAAACAGTTTCCACAGAACTCACAGTCTCTGAAGCTTCAATCTCTGTGCAGATATTCGCTTTTCTAACATAAAAAGCGACACCTCCTCCTCGTTTATCAAGTCTGTTTCTTGCAAATAAGTTGTATCCTTTTAGCCTTTTATTCCAATCATGTGTATCGTCCCACCAAGTTTCAGTGATTCCAATGACATCATATTCCTTTTCCTGCATTAGTAGTTCCAATTCTCCTTGTTTGTTGCCCATGCTTTGCGCATTTGTATAAAAACATTTTAGTTTGTGATTGGTTTCTCTTCGTCCCATATTTTTATTATTTAGCTTTTTTTTGTCTTTGTTCTTTCTGTCCACTTCCAGTAGCAGAGATCTCAATAGTATTTGTCAGCTGTATGGCTTTTTCTGGCCTTTTGCTTCCCTTCCCACATTGTTCTAGTTTAAAGCTCTCCTGATGAGTGCAGCAAGGCGACTTCCAAATACATGTTTTCCAGTCTTCGTAAGGTGCACCCCACCTCTAGCAAGTAGTCCATCGTATAGGTAATTCATTCCGTGATCCAGAAATCCAAATCCTTGTTGACGGCACCAAAAACATGGGGCAGATATCAGCACAGGACCCCCGCAGTGCAGAGCCACAGGAGGACATGGGGCAGAGAACAGCACAGACGCCCGCAGTGCGGAGCCACAGCCGGACACAGGGAAGAGATCAGCACAGGCTCGGACCCCCGCAGTGCAGAGCCACAGCCGGACATGGGGCAGATATCAGCACAGGACCCCCGCAGTGCAGAGCCACAGCCGGACACAGGGAAGATATCAGCACAGGACCCCCGCAGTGCAGAGCCACAGCCGGACACAGGGAAGAGATCAGCACAGGCCCGGGCCCCCGCAGTGCAGAGCCACAGCCAGACATGGGGCAGCTATCAGCACAGGCTCGAACCCCCACAGTGCGGAGCCACAGCCGGACACAGGGCAGAGATCAGCACAGGACCCCCGCAGTGCGGAGCCACAGCCGGACAAGGGGCAGAGATCAGCACAGGACCCCCGCAGTGCAGAGCCACAGCCGGACAAGGGGCAGAGATCAGCACAGGACCCCCGCAGTGCAGAGCCACAGCCGGACAAGGGGCAGAGATCAGCACAGGACCCCCGCAGTGCAGAGCCACAGCCGGACAAGGGGCAGAGATCAGCACAGGACCCCCGCAGTGCAGAGCCACAGCCGGACAAGGGGCAGAGATCAGCACAGGACCCCCGCAGTGCAGAGCCACAGCCGGACAAGGGGCAGAGATCAGCACAGGACCCCCGCAGTGCAGAGCCACAGCCGGACAAGGGGCAGAGATCAGCACAGGACCCCCGCAGTGCAGAGCCACAGCCGGACAAGGGGCAGAGATCAGCACAGGACCCCCGCAGTGCAGAGCCACAGCCGGACAAGGGGCAGAGATCAGCACAGGACCCCCGCAGTGCAGAGCCACAGCCGGACAAGGGGCAGAGATCAGCACAGGACCCCCGCAGTGCAGAGCCACAGCCGGACAAGGGGCAGAGATCAGCACAGGACCCCCGCAGTGCAGAGCCACAGCCGGACAAGGGGCAGAGATCAGCACAGGACTCCCGCAGTGCAGAGACACAGCCGGACAAGGGGCAGAGATCAGCACAGGACCCCCACAGTGCAGAGCCACAGCCGGACACGGGGCAGAGATCAGCACAGGCCTGGACCCCCACAGTGCGGAGCCACAGGCGGACACGGGGCAGAGATCAGCACAGGACCCCCGCAGTGCAGAGCCACAGCCGGACATGGGGCAGAGATCAGCACAGGACCCCAGCAGTGCCATAGCCGGACACGGGGCAGATATCAGCACAGGACCCCTGCAGTGCAGAGCCACAGCCGGACAAGGGGCAGATATCAGCACAGGACACCAGCAGTGCCATAGCCAGACACGGGGCAGATATCAGCACAGGACCCCCGCAGTGCAGAGCCACAGCCGGACAAGGGGGTAAATATCAGCACAGGACCCCCGCAGTGCAGAGCCACAGCCGGACATGGGGCAGATATCAGCACAGGACTCCCGCAGTGCAGAGCCACAGCCGGACAAGGGGGTAAATATCAGCACAGGACCCCCGCAGTGCAGAGCCACAGCCGGACAAGGGGGTAAATATCAGCACAGGACCCCCGCAGTGCAGAGCCACAGCCGGACATGGGGCAGATATCAGCACAGGACCCCCGCAGTGCAGAGCCACAGCCGGACATGGGGCAGATATCAGCACAGGACCCCCGCAGTGCAGAGCCACAGCCGGACATGGGGCAGATATCAGCACAGCAGACAGGGCAGTGGAGAACCACAGGTCTCAGCGACACCATGATAAGAGAACCACAACTCCCAGCATCATTAACCCCAGTCTCTACAGTGTGATGAGAAGACTACAACTCTCAACATTCCTCTTCTGGCTATGGTGTAATGGGAAAACTACAACTCCCAGCATTCCTTATGTGTCAACATTGCGGCACTACAGCCCCCAGCAGGTAGACTTCCCTAGACCAGCTGTGCGGCCGCCGCTGATAGGAGCTGCAGTCCCGGGATTCCGCCCCGCAGTCTCCTACCTCGGTCCGCTCGGTCCTTCTTGCCCATTCCGCTGCCGCACTCAGGTCTCCGCCGCCGCCGGGGGTGAGAGAAAACTAGGAACTGCGGCCGCTGACAACAGAAGCTCCACAGCAGCAGCAGACCCCGCCCCCTGCAGAGGACTGGCCAATAACACCGCACAGCGGAAGAACACCGGAAACACTTTCGACTTCCGGCAAATCGACCAATTGGCATACGGGGCGTGGCTAGACAAGCTTGTGATTGGAAGCTTGCCCGTGTTGTTACAACGTTGGGGTCTGAGGAGATTGAACTGCGCATGCTCCTCATCCCTTGACTGAGTGACTGCTCACAGGGTCTTGTTATGCGGTTGTTATGGTGACGTTACAGCCCCCGCTCCCGGCCCGACATCAGCTATTAAACAAAATGCACCTAACCTGGAGCAGCGCCACAGCGGACGGGTGGCTGTGAGGAGTAGTGCATGAAAGATGTCAGGCTTTTTCTTTCTAGCAGTATAGTGCACGAGGCGGAGAAGGCATTCAGACTATGGAAACCTACAGAGAACTACAGCTGCGTCTCACTAAATTAGAATATCAAAAAGTTAATTTACTCCAGTTCTTCAATACAAAAAGTGAAACTCCTATATTATATAGAGTCATTACACACAGAGGGATCTATTATATAGAGTCATTACACACAGAGGGATCTATTATATAGAGTCATTACACACAGAGGGATCTATTATATAGAGTCATTACACACAGAGGGATCTATTATATAGAGTCATTACACACAGAGGGATCTATTATATAGAGACATTACACACAGAGGGATCTATTATATAGAGTCATTACACACAGAGGGATCTATTATATAGAGTCATTACACACAGAGGGATCTATTATATAGAGTCATTACACACAGAGGGATCTATTATATAGTCATTACACGCAGAGGGATCTATTATATAGTCATTACACGCAGAGGGATCTATTATATAGAGTCATTACACACAGAGGGATCTATTATATAGAGTCATTACACGCAGAGGGATCTATTATATAGAGTCATTACACATAGAGGGATCTATTATATAGAGTCATTACACGCAGAGGGATCTATTAGAGTCATTACACGCAGAGGGATCTATTATATAGAGTCATTACACACAGAGGGATCTATTATATAGAGTCATTACACACAGAGGGATCTATTATATAGAGTCATTACACAC
Source organism: Phyllobates terribilis (assembly GCF_046119375.1). Classification (NCBI taxonomy): domain Eukaryota; kingdom Metazoa; phylum Chordata; class Amphibia; order Anura; family Dendrobatidae; genus Phyllobates; species Phyllobates terribilis. The sequence continues at coordinate 179,822,394 of NW_027362769.1, read as the reverse complement.
AGAGCGATCTATTATATAGAGTCATTACACGCACAGGGATCTATTATATAGTCATTACACACAGAGGGATCTATTATATAGAGTCATTACACACAGAGGGATCTATTTCACGTGTTTATTTCTGTTAATGTTGATGATTATGGCTTACAGTCAATGAAAACACAGTCATTATCTCAGTAAATTAGAATAGCAAAAAACACCTGCAAAGGCTTCCTAAGCTTTAAAAAGGTCCCTTAGTCTGTTTCAGTAGGCTCCACAATCATGGGGAAAACTGCTGACTTGACAGATGTCCAGAAGGCAGTCATTGACACTCCACAAGGTCCCAGAGTCTGGAGGAAGAGTGGAGAGGCCACAATCCAAGCTGCTGGAGGTCTAGTGTGAAGTCTCCACAATCAGTGATGGTTTGGGGGGCCATGTCATCTGCTGGTGTAGGTCCACTGTGTTTTATCAAGACCAAAGTCAGCGCCGCCGTCTACCAGGACATCATCCAGTGAGTGTTGGGGTTATTGTGTCTCCAAAAAAACCAAGACCCTGCACCTGTATATAGTGTGCCCATTATGGTCAGCTATCCCCTAATCTACAATGAAGACAGCCGCACTCATACATGGCCACCTTCTCACCTAAGCTACTCCTTTCTAAAGTTCCAGACAGGTTAGGAGACCCCCATTATAATATCTTATAGGGGTTCTAGAGATGCCATGACTCACAATTAGTAGTTACTCACCTGTGCTTCAGTCTCTCACTTTAGTGTTGGAAATACAGGTGAGCAGACACCAAATGACCTTGTCTAGGTCCGGATGGTTGGGGGACACACACATGCATCATAGGACATATCTTGGCCCCCGTAGCCACAAGCCAGTTGTATTCCCCCTTGCATAGTATATTGGATAATCTCCTTGACAGCAGATTAAAGGACATTTTCTGCAGACTTGTGTTGTGTGTGAGGGTCTGCATCACCCCCATGGTACCCAAATATCCTTACAAGTCCCAGATGGTCAGAATCCCCCCCCCATGACCACTGCTGTCCACACATTGAGGAGGATAAAACCAAATTTATTTAATGCTATAAACACAATTGGACAGGAGGTGCCTGCATGTCAGATTTCTAATTCTTAAGATATCGATTCAGACAAGCCATTTAATCAAGTGCAACCATTCCATCGGGAGTATAAAAGAAAAGTCATAAAAAAAGTCATCAAAACAAACTAGTGTTGGATCCAGCCTCAAACACGCGATACAATATGTATTCAAGTCCATTATGTTTCTTTACTATGACGGCTCACTTAAGTGTTGCTGGCACAGCGGCGAGCACCTCGCTGCCCTGCCACACGGGGCGCTATTCACCCCAGAGTCTACTGGGAAGGACAGTGTGGTCGCTCAGGATATAAGGGGTCTCATTAATGCCAGCGGCCGCCCCTGTGCCAGCAATGTTATAATAAGCTTCAGTACATAATAAAAAGTACAGTATAAGAACACCCAGAAGCGATTAAGTAGCTTGGTATATTAAAATCTCCAAGTTTGACAAGCACAGACAGTAGTACATCGCACAGACGCGTTCACACACGCACACACACACACACATCTGCAGCTGGTCGCAGTTTCACAATCAATGTATCAATTAAAATAAAATCTTAAAAAAAATGTGCAAAAAACATTTACAGACTATTAAAAAAATGCTGTACAGTAAGATATATTTATATAGCTATATATACTATGTATAGTGCCCAACCGCAGGCGCGGTCATAACTGTATAACGGCGGACAGGACGCCGTGTGGACGTCCGACATTATCGGGATGGGATCCGGGGATCTCTAGGTAAAGCTTAGGCATTGGATAATGAAACGTTCGCAGCTCTAATAAGTTCTGTTTCCATGGATCAGATTTCTAATGGCCTCTCGGATTGCTGTCAGTGAATGGACACAACGGGGAAGATTGTTTACTTAGATACTTTGCATCACATTCATGATGTGTTTTAGATGCACAATAAAAGGGGCATCAGAAATGGGGGCACGGTCTGCCAGCAAAATAAACATTACTTAAATTACGACACATTGAGCAAAAATGTGATGACCATTACCAAATATAAGAGCCGCCAACACTGTGATGAAAACTTGGAACAGACAGTATAACAACGTGCCAAATGTATCATCCGGAATGAGACAATAATCAATATGGCCTCCGCTGCCGCATGCGTCCCCCGCAGCTGCCGTACAGATAATGGTCTCCGCTGCCACATGCGTCCCCCGCAGCTGCCGTACAGATAATGGCCTCCGCTGTCGCATGCGTTCCCCCCCCCAGCTGCCATACAGATAATGGCCTCCGCTGCCGCATGCGTCCCCGTCCCCCCCAGCTGCCATACAGATAATGGCCTCCGCTGCAGCATGCGTCCCCCCCCCCCAGCTGCCATACAGATAATGGCCTCCGCTGCCGCATGCGCCCCCCCCCCCCCAGCTACCATACAGATACACCCCCAACCCACAGGTATCTACAGCAATGAGTATCTCATCAGTCTTCACTTTGATACGTTTGCTTCTCTACACAGATGCACTCCTCGTGTCTGGAGGGGGCTCCTTATATCTCCAGATCGCATGCTGCTTCCATAAAAAATGTGGCGACTGTAGGGTCAGAGGTGAACGTTAGACTGAACGAAAATATGCAAGATGGAAATGGGTGAAATACTGCACGAAAGAGGGAAGACACCAACGAAACTGGAGAAAGACTGGTGCAACGCCAGTCATAGATTAAAGAGGGTGTCCTATGATTTAGAGGGAGTCGTCTATCACCCCAAAAATGCAAATTCATCAACTTAAACATTTATATAGAGACCCTAGCCTCCATAAAACTCATATCAGTAATATACTGCTTAGTGTTGTAGTTAAATTAATTTTTAATCCATATGTAAATTCAGATACATCGGTGCACCCTAGTTGGGATCCATGGCTCCGTGCCCCCCTTGGTGTTGGGGTCCATGGCTCCGTGCCCCCCTTGGTGTTGGGGTCCATGGCTCCGAGACCCCCTTGGTGTTGGGGTCCATGGCTCCGAGACCCCCTTGGTGTTGGGGTCCATGGCTCCGAGACCCCCTTGTTGATGGGGTCCATGGCTCGGTGCCACCTTGTTGATGTGGTCCATGGCTCGGTGCCCCCCTTGTTGATGTGGTCCATGGCTCGGTGCCCCCCTTGTTGATGTGGTCCATGGCTCGGTGCCCCCCTTGTTGATGTGGTCCATGGCTCGGTGCCCCCCTTGTTGATGTGGTCCATGGCTCGGTGCCCCCCTTGTTGATGTGGTCCATGGCTCGGTGCCCCCCTTGTTGATGTGGTCCATGGCTCGGTGCCCCCCTTGTTGATGTGGTCCATGGCTCGGTGCCCCCCTTGTTGATGTGGTCCATGGCTCGGTGCCCCCCTTGTTGATGTGGTCCATGGCTCGGTGCCACCTTGTTGATGTGGTCCATGGCTCGGTGCCACCTTGTTGAGGTGGTCCATGGCTCGGTTCACATTGACATCCTCTGATTTGCATTTCCAGCAGTATCCCGGATGTTGATTGACAGCATTCACACTTTCACAGCGGGCGCTCACTGAAATCTCTCTTCCTTGGCATATGCACTGATACCAGAGGAGCCCACAGTGTCGGGAGCGGACGCGCACTCCGTGTGGACGCGCTCTGATCTCCGGCTCATCTCTGAAGCCGCTCGCCCCACTTCCAGGTGTAGTGAGGGGGAAATCCACAGACTGGCAGGAGCCAGAGATCACAGCATGCTCGCACCCACACCAACAATGTTAGCACGTCACTGGGCTCCTACAGTGTCAGTGCGAATGCAATTAGAGTTTAGGGAGCGCTTGATTTGAGAATTTATCTGCAACTACAAATCTATGGAACTTGTTTAAGTAGCTCAATGCGCATTTTTGGGGTGGCCGACTGTAAATAGGATATTCACTGTACAGATAAGAAATAAGCAATATTCCCCATGTACATATAGTATAGCAGCATAGTGGAGGACACACATGCTCAGCCACCCACCCCTCTGCCAGGTCTCTGCACAGTAATTGCCTTCTACCTGCCCTGCAATAACGCTGAGAAGACGCCATCTGCAGGCGGGTAACATGGAAGCAATCAGCTGCCAGAGGGTGGAGGAGACATCCTCTTCACACCACACTACTGCCATAGATTAGTAATCGTATCAAATGTGAAGCAAAAATTATATATGTAAAAAAAAAAAAAAGAATGGATGCTAGAGACTCTGCTATGTATGGTAAAACAGCTACAAGGCTTCCGCCTATCAAGACTTTTTGTGTGAACCTTTTTAGCATTCTCAAATTAGTGAGGGCTTAATATTCTTACCCATAGGGGGCAGTATTGTGATAGCGCACAGGAGCAAGCTCGAGGACAAGCACGGCATGAAGTGACGAGGCTCTCACCATGAAAGGCAGAGCTTCTATGGATTGTGACTGGACTTGCACCGCGCCCTGGACCCTCAAAGTTTCTTAGTCTGAACTATAAAAATTATTCTTCAGTTTAGGTTCCTGTCCAGCTACTACTACTCCGCTCAGGCACTAAGGGTGGGAACAGCTGATTGTAGAGGTGCTCACAAAATACATTCCCGTGGCCCCTAACTTCCTGCATGTACAATGGTTTCCATAGTTTATCAGCCGTCATCCCTCAATCACCGCGTGCAGTCTCAAGTTTAGTATGGCGGCCACTGCACGGTGACATGAGAAAACACACGCACGTCCCCGCCCCTGCACTGCGCGGGGGGAGTCGGCGGCATGTCCCCGCCCCTGCACTGCGCGGGGGGGGAGTCGGCGGCACGTCCCCGCCCCTGCACTGCGCGGGGGGAGTCGGCGGCACGTCCCCGCCCCTGCACTGCGCGGGGGGAGTCGGCGGCACGTCCCCGCCCCTGCACTGCGCGGGGGGAGTCGGCGGCACGTCCCCGCCCCTGCACTGCGCGGGGGAGTCGGCGGCACGTCCCCGCCCCTGCACTGCGCGGGGGGAGTCGGCGGCACGTCCCCGCCCCTGCACTGCGCGGGGGGAGTCGGCGGCACATCCCCGCCCCTGCACTGCGCGGGGGAGTCGGCGGCACGTCCCCGCCCCTGCACTGCGCAGGGGGAGTCGGCGGCACGTCCCCGCCCCTGCACTGCGCGGGGGGAGTCGGCGGCATGGATCTTGGGAGGGGAAACACAATCTATGTGATCCTGGACATACTGTGTAACGCCAACTGAGCTGGGGAAAACAACCCAGTAAGCCCCTTTAGAATTAGAGTGTGAAACACCCACTGAGCCGCTACCTGTGGTGACTGGAGACCCCCTCTCACTATAAGCCCTCCATTTTGTGAGTACCTAGCAAATTTGGGAAAGTCATGGATCACACGACGCCCTGATTGCAGCTCAGACTGGAGTCAGACGCTCGGCCTTTAGTGGCTGCAGCTCCCGTCCACAGTTCAGCTGACCTGTAAGACGTGGCAGCTGTAGTGCGGGGGGCACCCGAGGGTCCGGTGGTGTTTAATAAAATATGGCTGCAAGTAACTCCTGTAATATCACATCCACTGGGGGACGGGGAGGAAATCAAGGCTTCTCAGGAGAACAGCAGAACTCCACAGAAGACGGGGAGGGGAAGAAAGTAATCCTGGTCCATACATGACAAATCTTTGGCATTTAAAGGTTAAAAAACAAATAAAATACATAAAAACGGCATATATCGTAAAATCCAAGAGTTTGGTCAGGACCGACAGGAAACCAAAGCATAAGAAAGGATAATGGAAACTTCTGCAACCCTCCACATCTCTGCTTGCTGTCAGAAAATGGGAGAAGTCTAGAGTTGAGCAAAATGATTCGCAAGATCCTGGTCCAGCGCCCACATCGGCAGTCCGTGGCCACCAAACTGTAGCCCTGCAAGAATCCTACCTGCCCGAGCTACTGGCTCCACTGCAGATAAGTAGATCTGGTGTGACACGGGCATGACGTCGTACCGGGACCACTAATCAGGACGCAGGCGCTAGGAGCAGGTTCACAGGGTTATACAGACTGATGTCAGGTCTTCCAAATCTTTCTGCTCAACTCTAGAACATTCTTGCACCTTCAATTTCCACAGCTGTGGGTTTGCAGCCGTTGCAACCCATATTAGCAGCAGCATATATGTCTGTGCAGGTGAAAATCATCAGCCTGGGGTTCATAGACTTACGCTGAAACCGCACTGTCTGCACCACATGCAGCTATAAGCAGACCACACACAAATTGTCTAATGAGAATGTCTCCATTCCCTGACAGCAAGAACGCGACAATGGTGAGGACGGAACACAGTATATTCTACAAATACAGATATGATCAAATCATGATTAAGCTTCATTTACGTAATACCCCTTTTCATTTACACAGCGGTGATCCTGCCCTGGAAAAAGGAGGGCAACACTCCACCGCCAAGAGTCCATACGCCCCGAGAGCGGCAGGAGCGCACACACAGCCGAGCGGCAGGAACGCACACACCGCCGAGCGTCCATACACCCCGAGAGAGGCAGGAGCGCACACACCGCCGAGCGTCCATACACCCCGAGAGCGGCAGGAGCACACACACAGCCGAGCGTCCAAACACCCCGAGAGCGGCAAAAGCGCACACACCGCCGATTGGCAGGAGCGCACACACCGCCGAGCGTCCATACACTCCGAGAAAGGCAGGAGCGCACACACCGCCGAGCGTCCATACACCCGAAGAGCGGCAGGAGCGCACACACTGCCGAGGGTGCATTCACCCCGAGAGCGGCAGGACCGCGCACACAGCCGAGAATCCATAAACCCCGAGAGCGGCAGGACCGCGCACACAGCCGGGTGTCCATACACCCCGAGAGCGGCAGGACAGCGCACACAGCCGAGTGTCCATACACCCCGAGAGCGGCAGGACCGTGCACACAGCCGAGTGTCCATACACCCCGAGAGCGGCAGGACCGCACACCGCCGAGCGTCCATTCACCCCGAGAGCGGCAGGAGCGCGCACACCGCCGAGCGTCCATTCACCCCGAGAGCGGCAGGAGCGCGCACACCGCCGAGCATCCATTCACCCCGAGAGCGGCAGGAGCGCGCACACCGCCGAGCGTCCATACACCCCGAGAGCGGCAGGAGCGCACACACCGCCGCGCGTCCATTCACCCCGAGAGCGGAAGGAGCGCGCACACCGCCGAGCGTCCATTCACCCCGAGAGCTGCAGGAGCGCGCACACAGCCGAGCGTCCATACACCCCGAGAGCGGCAGGAGCGCGCACACAGCCGAGTGTCCATACACCCCGAGAGCGGCAGGACCGTGCACACAGCCGAGTGTCCATACACCCCGAGAGCGGCAGGACCGCACACCGCCGAGCGTCCATTCACCCCGAGAGCGGCAGGAGCGCGCACACCGCCGAGCGTCCATTCACCCCGAGAGCGGCAGGAGCGCGCACACCGCCGAGCGTCCATTCACCCCGAGAGCGGCAGGAGCGCGCACACCGCCGAGCGTCCATACACCCCGAGAGCGGCAGGAGCGCACACACCGCCGCGCGTCCATTCACCCCGAGAGCGGAAGGAGCGCGCACACCGCCGAGCGTCCATTCACCCCGAGAGCTGCAGGAGCGCGCACACAGCCGAGCGTCCATACACCCCGAGAGCGGCAGGAGCGCGCACACCGCCGAGCGTCCATACACCCCGAGAGCGGCAGGAGCGCGCACGGCCGATCGTCCATACACCCCGAGAGCGGCAGGAGCGCACACACCGCCGCGCGTCCATTCACCCCGAGAGCGGAAGGAGCGCGCACACCGCCGCGCGTCCATTCACCCCGAGAGCGGCAGGAGCGCGCACACCGCCGAGCGTCCATTCACCCCGAGAGCGGCAGGAGCGCGCACACCGCCGAGCGTCCATTCACCCCGAGAGCGGCAGGAGCGCGCACACCGCCGAGCGTCCATTCACCCCGAGAGCGGCAGGAGCGCGCACACCGCCGAGCGTTCAAACACCCGAAGAGCGGCAGGAGCGCGCACACAGCCGAGCGTCCATACACCCCGAGAGCGGCAGGAGCGCGCACGGCCGATCGTCCATACACCCCGAGAGCGGCAGGAGCGCACACACCGCCGCGCGTCCATTCACCCCGAGAGCGGAAGGAGCGCGCACACCGCCGCGCATCCATTCACCCCGAGAGCGGCAGGAGCGCACACACAGCCGAGCGTCCAAACACCGGGAGAGCGGCAGGAGTGTACACACCGCCGAGCGTCCATACCCCCCCCGAGAGCGGCAGGAGAGCACACACAGCCGAGCGTCCATACACCCCGAGAGCGGCAGGAGGGCACACACAGCCGAGCGTCCATACACCCCCAGAGCGGCAGGAGCGCACACACAGCCGAGCGTCCATTCACCCCGAGAGCGGCAGGAGAGCGCACACCGCCGAGCGTCCATTCACCCCGAGAGCGGCAGGAGCGCGCACACCGCCGAGCGTCCATTCACCCCGAGAGCGGCAGGAGCGCGCACACAGCCGAGCGTCCATACACCCCCAGAGCGGTAGGAGCGCACACACAGCCGAGCGTCCATACACCCCCAGAGCGGCAGGAGCGCACACACAGCCGAGCGTCCATACACCCCGAGAGCGGCAGGAGCGTACAGACAGGAATAGACATTTGGCACTTTCTGCACACACGCAGCCCAAGATCACCTCCCTGTGCACCGCCGCACACACGTACCCTCTTGTACATACATGTTCATACACATGCACTTAACACAACCCCCGATGAGGATACAAAACACAACCACAGACATGAGATAAAGGCACTGCGCACGACCAAGACGGTCAATAATGGCTTCTGAGACAAACCCGCAGCCGCACCCACAGTAATGAACGGTGAACGTGGTAGCGAGACCCGCACCGATGTGCCAACGTGACCAACAGCATTTCTAAGGGGCGAATAAAGAAAAAATACATGTATGGCGTTCCTCACAAATTGCAGTTATAAGGCAAGAGAATAAATGCTCAAGAGTAAAACGCACCCTGGGATTATGGCTTCTGAAGAGCTCAAGACGTCTCGTTAGGAGTCAGATTGCCAAACCGGCAAGGACTATCAGTGCGGCTGAAGACGGTGGGAGGGCTAGTAAGGAGGATGGGGCCCCCCCAATATACGAGATAGGAAAGAACTGCGCAGCCCCCGCACCGCCCGGGAGCACTGCATGGGATACACAGGGGAAGGGCTCCATAAGGTCACAGTCTGGCTTCGGATTGAGTTCGCTATTGTTTTTTTATGGACTGATCAACTGGACCAAGTGAGCCCCCTTTTACCAAGGGATGCCCAAACTGGACAAACCCCTTAAAACCAGCTTCTGGCCACATCCTCCGAATAACCATATGCAATGTAGATGGCAATCAGGGCTGCACCGGCATCACGGCTCTAATCCCCATATATACCAGATGTTGGGGCACGTGGGCGCCAGCGTTTCCCCCAGATGTGGAGAGCTGCAGATGGCAGACCACTGATACACGGATGGATTTAGGCACTTTGGGAAGTGCGACACTGCTCCATTCAACGCCGCTGTGCAGGATAAAAATGTGACGATGAAGCAACGCTAAAAATATTAAGTGCCCTTACCTCTCCGGAGCCGACCATCCCCCCCCTCTCCTGATCCAAATATCCCTGCAATGTGTCATCACTTTAACATATCCAAGTACCCCGTTAGAGGGACCTGTGACTCTCGCTGCGGCCCTCCTTCAGCACCTGTGAGCGCAGTGACAGCCGCAGTTTGACAATTCATTAAATTAGACGAAGAAAAAAAAAAGTTTCAAAAAGTGAAGCCCTCTAATGTGCGGCCACGGGGCCATTACCTGCCTGAGAAGAATACTGAACCCTGTACGACAGGCGAAACCTGCACCGATTGCGGGGAGGCTGCCCAGCCCACGACCCTGGGGGCATCTAGGATTGATTGGCAGCGCGTCAGGGTTGCTCAAAAGCACAACTAAAAACACGTGATGAAAGACACTCGGCCGCCATGACGGCGTCCTCAGGACAGAGAAGGAGTCCACAATCCGGCAACCAGTTATTCAAGTTTCATTCAGACTAGTAGCCATCGCACCCTACACCTCTGGCGATCGTCTGCAGACTGCGCTGTCCCTGGAATTGTGCCATTAAAGCAAAGGGACTGCAAGTAGGAATCATATCAATGACAAAAAAAAAATAATCTAGCTTAAATGGAAACCATCAGCAAGAATTGTCCTAATAACTTTTGGGGGCGGTGATCACACTTACTACAGAGATGCCCCAAATCAAGCAAGTGTCATGTACCAGGGGTAAACGCCGCGCTTCGGAGCATTCATGCCTTAGGTGATTATATATGAACACCTTGCTGATGGGTTCCTACATGTACGTATGACATCAACCGGACAGACAACATAAAACACTTAATGAAAAATTGAAAAGCAGCCGTGATCCCCAGCAGTGCCGACCCATGGGGCACGTTATAAAGCTGCCACGTGCCGGACGGCCGTCACACACGTCACACTTCTCCTTGGTACCAGAAGGTTCCGTCTCTGCCGGACGGGAAGGAAAATCTTATAAAGTGCTTCCCACTGGAGTAACGGGCTGTACCGTGGGGAAAAACCATACAATGGCCAAGTGGAGAAATCCACATCCGTCACTAGACCATAAACATCCGGCCTCGGAGGAATCATCGAGAGGAATCGCAGGATCTCTCTTGTCGTTCTGCGGAGGCTTCTAAAGTGCCAGCAGCTTTGGAAGGAAGGAAGGAAGGAAGGAAAGCGGCAAAAGGAAGAGCGGAGCCGCTAGTGACACTGCGAGAACGTGTGCCGGAGGAGGTCCTCAGCCGACGGCCGCAGCTTAGCCTCCACAAAAATCCTTTTCAAGAAGTCCCGTGTGTGGTCCGAAACATTTGCTGGCAACTGTGGGTTGGTGGTTTGGGTGGCGATTTTAAAAATGGCAGCCATGGCCTCAAACTCTGCCCACGGGGGCTTCTCCGTCAGCATCTCCACGACTGTACAACCAACACTCCTGAGAGAGAGAAGTAATAAATAAAAGAACTGTGGGACTATAATACAAAGCAGAATAGTGAGTGCAGCTCTGGAGTATAATACAGGATGTAACTCCGGATCAGTAATGTAATGTATGTACACAGTGACTGCACCAGCAGAATAGTGAGTGCAGCTCTGGGGTATAATACAGGATGTAACTCAGGATCAGTAATGTAATGTATGTACACAGTGACTGCACCAGCAGAATAGTGAGTGCAGCTCTGGAGTATAATACAGGAGGTAACTCCGGATCAGTAATGTAATGTATGTACACAGTGACTGCACCAGCAGAATAGTGAGTGCAGCTCTGGAGTATAATACAGGATGTAAATCAGGTTCAGTACAGGATCAGTAATGTATGTACACAGTGACTGCACCAGCAGAATAGTGAGTGCAGCTCTGGAGTATAATACAGGATGTGACTCAGGATCAGTAATGTAATGTATGTACACAGTGACTGCACCAGCAGAATAGTGAGTGCAGCTCTGGAGTATAATACAGGATGTAACTCAGGATCAGTACAGGATCAGTAATGTATGTACACAGTGACTGCACCAGCAGAATAGTGAGTGCAGCTCTGGAGTATAATACAGGATGTGACTCAGGATCAGTAATGTAATGTATGTACACAGTGACTGCACCAGCAGAATAGTGAGTGCAGCTCTGGAGTATAATACAGGATGTGACTCAGGATCAGTACAGCTCAGGTCAGAATATGAAGTTGTCACTCACCATATATCTGCTTTTCTGCCATAACCTTCTCCACTGATGACTTCTGGGCTCATCCAGTAAGGAGTGCCAGTTACAGACTTCATCCCAGTACCGGATAGGCAGATGGTCTGAAGGCGTTTGCTGGCACCAAAGTCCCCCAGTTTGACATTGCCTGAAGAGTCTCTCAGTATATTGGCTCCTGGAGGATGAACACAAGCCCATATTATCAGAGGGGCTCTCAGGATCTCACAACTTTACAAAATAAAAAAAAAAAAATAAAATATAAAGCTAAAAAGTGAATGCAGCGCGATCTGATGGTCATTATCGGGGATCAGACACATGAGCCCTCGCTGGGCATGGCCCCGTATTGGTGATCAGCCGCTCGGCGCTCAATGCTCTGATCAATATGTAATTGTGGTCTCTCCCAGAGCACAGAACCCACCTTTAATATCTCTATGTACAATCATGTTACTGTGCAAATAGTGGACTCCCTCCAGGATCTGGCGGGTGTATTTCCGGGTCACAAACTCTGTAAGCGCTCCATACGCCTTAAGTTGGTCCTTTATAGATCCCTAAGAAGAAGAAGAAATCCAGTGTTATATTTTCTGACCTTGGCTCCCTTGTGTCCTGGACTTACACCGACACTCACCCCTGGCATGTACTCCATGAATATGGAGAGCGTCTTCTCCAGGGAATCTCTCAAGCAGCCATAATACTGAACAATGCGCTCGTGAAGGAGGTTCTTCAGCAGCTGAATCTCGCACTCCAGCGCATTCACTTCCTGGGAAATGTACAAATAAACTATAAAGGGATCCATTGTTTTTTACGACTGGATCTACTCTACAGACAGTTTATGTGCAGGCATAGATCCCGAGGCCTTACTCGCCTATTCTGCAGTTTTTATACAGAAAAAGTAAAAAGTGTGGTGTTTGTCAGACAGCACCCGGGCTGGTGAGAAGGAGGACATGTACATCAAAAGAAAACACGTACATTTCCTATATACAGCTCCTATACAGATCTGTGCGTATCCAAAGTTACAGACTACAAACATTGTGTAGTCTGATCCGGCAGTCATGCGCTTTTCACCCCCATCGGCCCTCATGACTGCATGGAGCATTGCCATAGCCTATAACCCCTGAAACACATTAGTCTGCATTGGAGCTGCAGACACAAAATAAGGAATTTTAAAAATAAATCTACATACAGGGATATCTACACACTTTAAAATTTTACATATAGTCAAGCAATAAAAATGGTTGCAGAAATACACAAAAGGTAAGTGCTGGTTTAAGCGCCCTTGGAAGTGCTAGCAGAAAGCGCGCGTCCATGTGCATCATATGTGGGACGTTACTGGTTACCTTACTGGTCTCTGGGCTGTCGGGATCAAACTGCACTTGTTTCACAGCCAGTTCCCTTCCAGTATCGGCATCGTAGCACAGGTACACCCGGCCGAATGCCCCTTGTCCTAAGAGTTTCCCAAGCCTCCAGTTTGACGGGGCACGTGGCGCTAAAACAACATACAAATCAATTGATTCCTGACCCTGAGATAAAGAAGAAGACGACGACGACGTGCTCATCCTGACCGGCTAATCAAGGTGTCTCTACTGCTGCTACACAACTACAACATCCAAGAGTTTCCATTTCTGAATGCTGGGAGCCCCCGGCACTTACATCGGCTGGGGGGACTGATGTCCATCACTGTGAGGGTGGGGTTGTCTATGTCGCTGCCCCTCCTCCGCAGTCGGCTGTCCTCGTACTCCGGGGTGAAGACGCTGCTGCCGCTGCTGGTGCTCAGAGAGTGATCGGTGGGGCTGAAGCTGACCGGAGAGCGGAAGCTGTTCCCCTGGGTTCTTCGGGCTCTTGGAAAAGTTTTTCGACCTAGAATTAAGCAGAAGATTACCGATTCTAAGTTTGTGTCTATCCAAACTCTCAGGGGTTTTTCTAGGCATGTTTCAGTGTTGCTGCGACAAGGATTTCAGGTGACAGCAGCAGTTTTATTAGTCCGTTAAGTCTCATCTTAAAGAGGACCAGTCACTTGCTAAAAAAAAAAGTCTGAGTGAAATACCAGCGATCCCGATTCTGCTGCGTTGCTCCATTGCAGACATTTGTTGCTTTGGAGCACAGTATGGGAAATCTCTGCTTTTAGTGCAACTGGGTGTTTCCACGTGCTTCTCTGGGGGTGTCGCGCTCCTTCACCCCTGCCTCCCAGACGCAGCCAACCTCAGTCCGGCAGCTGACCTAACGCACTCAGAAGCCGCCGACCTGTGATCTGGGAGGGAAGACAAAGTGCAGCCCCCCACCCCAGAGACGACTCGGAAAAGAGGCCAAGTTGTCCTGCAAAGCAGAGATTTCACATACTGCGCTCCAAAGCAACAAATGTGAATATTTCTGCAATGGAGTGACGCAGAGCAAAAAGGAAAAGAGCAGCAGAATCAGGGGAGCTCGGGGATTTAAAAAGATATTTAAATCAATTTTTTGGAGTAAGTGACAGGTCGTCTTTAACGCCATCCACACAAGGTCCCCTATGACGTGTCAGACATTACACTGGGGTTATTTCCACTCACCATCGCTGTAATCCTGATGTAGGTATGAGATGTGGTATCTCCGGGGGTATGTGCCACCTTTTCCGAATTTCTCAAACACTGGAATGTCGTATTCTGAAACGGGCAACAAAACAGATAAACAATGGAAACAAAATGTGGACAGGAGAAGTTCTATAATGAGAAGATACTTCCCAGAACGTGATCAGTATCCACAGTGAGATGTGAAGGTACTGCTAGAAAGATAGGAATACTTGGCAAATTTTTTATTTTTTATTTTTTTAATTTGTCCACACGCCCAAATCCTTCTCAAAAAACTTCAGTTTATGCTACAGCAGGACATCATACCGCTACACGAGCAAATAAACTAATACAATAATTTATACATTAGAAGTCCTGAGCATCAGCGCCTGATGCAGCGCTCAGAAAAAGATAAAAAAAATCCCATTCACGTCTGTGTAAAGACGCCGCTCGCTGTACACACGTTCAGGCTTTTGAGCATCTTTTAAAATCGCTTAGGTTGTGTGCGTACGATCAGTATTTGCTTGCAGAAATTTCTGCAGCGCTTCTGCATCTCTCGGTAGCATAAACGCTGCGGAAATGCCACGCGTTTTTGATGCTTTTTTTCCCCAATGCATTGTATAGGAAAAACGTTGGCAAATCCGCCCAAAAAACGGACATGCTGCATATTTAAAAAAAAAAAAAAAAAAAAAAACCCTCTGGAAAACTGTAGTCCAAAAGATGCCACAAACATGCTGGGAATACACCCAAGAAACCACCGAGTGTCAAAAATGTTGAGAAAACGCGCTCAGGAAATAATTAAGAAATACTAACATAAGACACTTTACAAAACACCAGAAAAAAAAAATTAGCACTTCCTAAAAGAGTCTTCAAACTTGAAAACCAGATGTTATTGGCTGCCTGAAAATAAAAGTCAGCGGACGCGCTCACACAGTTTCACAATTTTAAGTTTGGGGTTTTCTTTTTCTTTTTTCTTTGAGGTGGTGAAAAAAAAAAACCAAACAAACCAATGCGTCTTCTAGTGGCAAATGCTGCTTCTTCTTTGGAGACTTTTTTGGAGGAGTTTTTTTTGTTTCCTGGAACAGCTTTAAGAGTTTTTGAAGAGTTTTTTTCCATTATCTTTTGCAGTCTTTTGATTGGATTCCATCAGGAGTCGCTTAAAAGAAGAAGTGACAAGCACTCGTTTCTCACCCAGAAATGTGTTTTACAATAGAAAATTGTTAGGAAGAGTCAAACTTTTTTTTTTTTTTTTTTTGGAGTAATTTTTTAGGTATCTTTTGGATCAGTTCTAAAAGACTCAGTGTGTACAGAGCCTTACATTGAAACCTGCAGATTTCCACTCAGCAAAATATTAACCCGACCTTCTGTGTCCAATCATATGAGAAGTATTACAGTCAGTCAGTGCAAAGTGCATCAGTAGAGCAGAGGACGCGGGCGGGCGAACCTCACCTGAAAACTCCTGGTAGTTATCTGGGTAGCTCTGAGCTCTCGGCATTCTGGACTTGTGAAAACTTTCTCTGAGGAGAGAAGATAAAAGCGACTCATCACCATCCAGGGAACGACACGGGGACAGTAATGACAGTTACAAAGGAAGGAAATGGGAGTTTAGCAAAGGAAAAACAAATCTGCAGATTTTTGGCATGTAGCAGATTTAACAAAATAAATAAAATGAAAACATAAAAAAAAGTTTAAAAATTTACAGAAAAAAAAAAAATCCATAGTTTGAGATTGAAAGTGTGAAAGTCGAGGCAATGCTGCTCCTCTTCTGTAGATTCTCAGAAAGTTTCTGCCACTTAGAATTATACCCCAAGACTCTATTAAGACGACTTACCCGTCTAAAGGGCTATCCAGTGATGGACAGCTCCCGGAGCCAGAGTTCTCCGGACTGCTGAGAGACAGAGGGTCCAGCATCTACAGGGCAAGAACACACAATATTGGGCAATAAGCAGAAATGCATCTGAACGAAGCTTCAGCCCTGCGCAGTCTAAAAATGGCCTCTAGCAAAGTCTCCGGTCTGAGCCCTTGTGCTGGCCGCAGCAGAGCCCTGTAAGGTCTGCAGCTCCACAGGAGGGCGCTGAGGGTCCTACGAGCTCTGCCGTACGCAGGCATCCTCCCCTATAAGCAACGCTTTCTTACACCTCTGCTCACAAAATCTCCATGTAATCCGAGGCATGAGAAGGTGCAGTAAAGGCTTTATGTACCTATATGGCAACCTCCATAAAGAGCGGTAATATGGCCGAGTGCATGAGCCCCAAAGTGTCCCTCCACTTGTTCAATATGCTGGATATTGTGGTTCATTTTGATTACCCCTCCCTCCAATCGATTAGCAAGGAAGTCTGTTCGATTGGCCTATGAAGAAGACTGGGGGGCTGTCAATGGATTACTTCATTATGGCAGCTGGGTCCTGCTGAAGGACGTCTCTGCCATGATTGTAATCCTATTAACTTCCCCATATACAAATTCTGAGGTATTGCAGTATATTAGTACAAAACCATCAAATGCAGATTCACAAAGCCTAGGGAGAAAAAGTATTGAAATTGCAAAAAAAAAATTAAATAAAAACTGCTTTTTTTTTTTTTTTTTTTTACCAGAAATGGTTCCACTAAAAACGACAGTCAACCATGCAAAAAAAGTTTTCTCTGGGATTGAAGGAAAAAGGCACATCCACAAATCTCATTAAAAAAAAAATGTACTTTATTAATTTTCCATGTAGAATAAAAAAAGATTAGAAAAAAAAATAAAAACATTATGCAAAAAAAACAGCAGCTCCACCGAAAGGAAAAAAAAACAGATAGCTATGGGTTTGCAGAAAATAGCGCCATGAGTCAAGATACCAGGTCATTTTTAGTGCAAGCGAAACGCTGTAAAAACTGAATCCAAAAACCAAAAAGACAATGGTGGAATTGTGTTTTTTTTTTTTTTTTTTTTTTAGGAAAAAAGGAAAGTTGTCCCGGTGACCAGGCGTGAGCCCCATGCATATGGCGGTAGATATTAGACGGGCGCCTTGGCGTGCAGCCGTGTCTCTCCCTACTGATGACAGGATGGAGGGACACCGACCTTGCAGGAGGATTGTGAAGGGTCTTACCTGGTCCATGCTCTCGGGAATGAACTCCCCCTCGCTGTTGATGCTGGTGAAGGATCCGTTTCGGACGCCTTGGTGCAGCTCATCTGGAATGTATCCGGGAGGAGGAGAGCTCCTGTCTCTGGTGTGATTTCCTAGGAATAGTAATAATGGTCAGCACCAGCGACCGCTGCAGCTGCCAGGACAAGTGGCACCGCTCTCCTCCACCTACCGATGATGGGCAACCGGTCTTTTGTCTCGGTCCCCTTAAACACAGCGTTATCCAGATCTTCCAGGGACGGCATGTGCTCCTTATCACACACGTGGGAGGCCTGAAAAGCCCAAAACACCTCAGTCAGAAAGGGCCTGCATACCATCAGTTCCTGTCATACTGCAAGCCCTCAGATTAGAGTGGATCCCTGGGGGTCCCAGAAGACGGTCCAGTGATAAACCACGGTGTATATAGATATATAGATACGGGCATGTGCGGCCTCTCATCTGACTGAACGTGCTGGACCAGCAGAGAGCTGGGGTTGATATACACACAGACGTGTGCGCCCTCTCACCTGACTGTGGACATGTAGGACCAGCAGAGAGCTGGGGTTGATATACACACAGGCGTGTGCAGCCTCTCACCTGACTGTGGACATGTAGGACCAGCAGAGAGCTGGGGTTGATATACACCATGTGCGGCCTCTCACCTGACTGTGGACATGTAGGACCAGCAGAGAGCTGGGGTTGATATACACCATGTGCGGCCTCTCACCTGACTGTGGACATGTAGGACCAGCAGAGAGCTGGGGTTGATATACACCGTGTGTGGCCTCTCACGTCACTGTGGACATGTAGGACCAGCAGAGAGCTGGGGTTGATATACACACAGGCGTGTGCGGCCTCTCACCTGACTGTGGACATGTAGGACCAGCAGAGAGCTGGGGTTGATATACACACAGGCGTGTGCAGCCTTTCACCTGACTGTGGACATGTAGGACCAGCAGAGAGCTGGGGTTGATATACACCGTGTGCAGCCTCTCACCTGACTGTGGACATGTAGGACCAGCAGAGAGCTGGGGTTGATATACACCGTGTGCGGCCTCTCACCTGACTGTGGACATGTAGGACCAGCAGAGAGCTGGGGTTGATATACAACGTGTGCGGCCTCTCACCTGACTGTGGACATGTAGGACCAGCAGAGAGCTGGGGTTGATATACACCGTGTGCAGCCTCTCACCTGACTGTGGACATGTAGGACCAGCAGAGAGCTGGTGTTGATATACATCGTGTGCGGCCTCTCACCTGACTGTGGACATGTAGGACCAGCAGAGAGCTGGGGTTGATATACAACGTGTGCGGCCTCTCACCTGACTGTGGACATGTAGGACCAGCAGAGAGCTGGGGTTGATATACACCGTGTGCGGCCTCTCACCTGACTGTGGACATGTAGGACCAGCAGAGAGCTGGGGTTGATATACATCGTGTGCGGCCTCTCACCTGACTGTGGACATGTAGGACCAGCAGAGAGCTGGGGTTGATATACACCGTGTGCGGCCTCTCACGTGACTGTGGACATGTAGGACCAGCAGAGAGCTGGGGTTGATATACACCGTGTGCGGCCTCTCACCTGACTGTGGACATGTAGGACCAGCAGAGAGCTGGGGTTGATATACACACAGGCGTGTGCGGCCTCTCACCTGACTGTGGACATGTAGGACCAGCAGAGAGCTGGGGTTGATATACATCGTGTGCGGCCTCTCACCTGACTGTGGACATGTAGGACCAGCAGAGAGCTGGGGTTGATATACATCGTGTGCGGCCTCTCACCTGACTGTGGACATGTAGGACAGGCAGGGAGCTGGGGTTGATATACATCGTGTGCAGCCTCTCACCTGACTGGACATGTAGGACCAGCAGAGAGCTGGGGTTGATATACACACAGACGTGTGCAGCCTCTCACCTGACTGTGGACATGTAGGACCAGCAGAGAGCTGGGGTTGATATACACACAGGCGTGTGCGGCCTCTCACCTGACTGTGGACATGTAGGACAGGCAGGGAGCTGGGGTTGATATAAACACAGACGTGTGCAGCCTCTCACCTGACTGTGGACATGTAGGACCAGCAGAGAGCTGGGGTTGATATACATCGTGTGCGGCCTCTCACCTGACTGTGGACATGTAGGACCAGCAGAGAGCTGGGGTTGATATACACCATGTGCGGCCTCTCACCTGACTGTGGACATGTAGGACCAGCAGAGAGCTGGGGTTGATATACACACAGGCGTGTGCAGCCTCTCACCTGACTGTGGACATGTAGGACAGTCAGGGAGCTGGGGTTGATATAAACACAGACGTGTGCAGCCTCTCACCTGACTGTGGACATGTAGGACCAGCAGAGAGCTGGGGTTGATATACACACAGGCGTGTGCGGCCTCTCACCTGACTGTGGACATGTAGGACAGTCAGGGAGCTGGGGTTGATATAAACACAGACGTGTGCAGCCTCTCACCTGACTGTGGACATGTAGGACCACCAGAGAGCTGGGGTTGATATACACACAGGCGTGTGCGGCCTCTCACCTGACTGTGGACATGTAGGACCAGCAGAGAGCTGGGGTTGATATACACACAGGCGTGTGCGGCCTCTCACCTGACTGTGGACATGTAGGACAGTCAGGGAGCTGGGGTTGATATAAACACAGACGTGTGCAGCCTCTCACCTGACTGTGGACATGTAGGACCAGCAGAGAGCTGGGGTTGATATACACACAGGCGTGTGCGGCCTCTCACCTGACTGTGGACATGTAGGACCAGCAGAGAGCTGGGGTTGATATACATCGTGTGCGGCCTCTCACCTGACTGTGGACATGTAGGACCAGCAGAGAGCTGGGGTTGATATACACCGTGTGCGGCCTCTCACCTGACTGTGGACATGTAGGACCAGCAGAGAGCTGGGGTTGATATACACCGTGTGTGGCCTCTCACATCACTGTGGACATGTAGGACCAGCAGAGAGCTGGGGTTGATATACACAGAGGCGTGTGCGGCCTCTCACCTGACTGTGGACATGTAGGACAGTCAGGGAGCTGGGGTTGATATAAACACAGACGTGTGCAGCCTCTCACCTGACTGTGGACATGTAGGACCAGCAGAGAGCTGGGGTTGATATACACACAGGCGTGTGCGGCCTCTCACCTGACTGTGGACATGTAGGACCAGCAGAGAGCTGGGGTTGATATACATCATGTGCGGCCTCTCACCTGACTGTGGACATGTAGGACCAGCAGAGAGCTGGGGTTGATATACACCGTGTGCGGCCTCTCACCTGACTGTGGACATGTAGGACCAGCAGAGAGCTGGGGTTGATATACATCGTGTGCGGCCTCTCACCTGACTGTGGACATGTAGGACCAGCAGGGAGCTGGGGTTGATATACACCGTGTGCGGCCTCTCACCTGACTGTGGACATGTAGGACCAGCAGAGAGCTGGGGTTGATATACACCGTGTGCGGCCTCTCACCTGACTGTGGACATGTAGGACCAGCAGAGAGCTGGGGTTGATATACACCGTGTGCGGCCTCTCACCTGACTGTGGACATGTAGGACCAGCAGAGAGCTGGGGTTGATATACATCGTGTGCGGCCTCTCACCTGACTGTGGACATGTAGGACCAGCAGAGAGCTGGGGTTGATATACACCGTGTGCGGCCTCTCACCTGACTGTGGACATGTAGGACCAGCAGAGAGCTGGGGTTGATATACATCGTGTGCGGCCTCTCACCTGACTGTGGACATGTAGGACCAGCAGGATCTTCAGGCTCTTCATGTGAGCGCTCCTGTCCAGCAGTTCCACTGCTTTGTCCAAATCGTCCTGGGTTTTCAGTGGGATCACCAGCTGTAGAGAAGGACACCTGGTTAGTCCTGCACAAGGCAAGATCCATGTTATTGCCGTCTTAACTGCAAACCCATCCTATTTAGGTATAAGTTAGCGATAGAAAGCGTGGGGTCCCCAGTGTACCCCTTATGTGAGCTTTAAAGAGCATCTCTGAAAAAATTACCTGGAAACTTGGGAACTACTTCCCTGCACTGATACACTGTAACAAACTATCAGGACAAGAGAGATTTGAGCCCAGAGGATAGTCTAGGCTGGATATAACTGTACCAAACCCTCAGCGGTGATGAATACTAGGCTAGGAAGGTTTCACACTCACTGACAGCAAACATCTTGGAGTAAAGGTTTAGGATGCTGCAGAGGTTCTCATACACTGGATTTAGGATAACGGCTTTACTTAACATTCTGCAGACATAAGACAAAGACTAAACCTCCTGGATCACGATGAGAGAAGTACTGGAGATGCTCCGATAAGAGATCTGTGCGCTCAGGCGAGCCGAGGGGAAAGTTACCCAGAAGTTACCTAATAACCTGGGAGTCAGACAGGAGAGAAGGCGCAGGAAGGGGCCGGGCAGAAAGAGGACTGGTTCACTCATCCTAATTCCCATGATGCACTTTACAATGTGATGTCCGGACCCCCAATCAGCCAGGACTCCAGACCGAGCTGTGC
The DNA here is from genome assembly GCF_046119375.1 of Phyllobates terribilis. Classification (NCBI taxonomy): domain Eukaryota; kingdom Metazoa; phylum Chordata; class Amphibia; order Anura; family Dendrobatidae; genus Phyllobates; species Phyllobates terribilis. The sequence continues at coordinate 179,800,497 of NW_027362769.1, read as the reverse complement.
AGATACAGCGGAGGCTGGCGAAGGCTGCAGACACAGCCTAGGCTGGAGATGGCGGAGGCTGCAGACACGGCGGAGGCGTACAAGCACTCCATTTCTCCAGCATTTCACGAGTTAACCGGTAGCCTCTCACCTCATTATTGCTGTAGTGCAGATCCATGCACTGCCCGAAGGCCACTTTAGCTTTAGCGCACAGATCTTCCAATAGGACCGGCCGGGGGAACTGCAGGATCCTGTAAACAAGAGATTATTGCATTAGCCCGGCTGGCTTCTGGCTGATTCCGGCTTTCACGTGGATTTAGTCAGGTCATAAAAAAACACCACATTTACCAAGTCCCAGAATGAGTCTCAGCTCCGCAGCTCACACAGTAGTAATACAGACGCCTCCAGAGCGGCCGCCTGCACCCGGGAAACTGCAGGCAGCAGAGCTCAATGCGCATCGCTTCCAAGATAACTCTTTATTCAAGTGGGAGAAAACTTGTGTACAAGAACTTAATATATCCAGTCTTCCAAATCACAACTCTAAATCCCCCACTTTCCTTTATAAGCACCACTCCAATGGTTATTTCCAGGCTGGAAAGGTGCAGCTAACTAGTCTAAGATCCCTGACCCAAGTATCCTGCTCTTCCCAGCACCGCTCCGGTCCTGCGCCGCCATCCTGCGACCACAACTTCTGACTGACCAGAAGTCAGAGGTAATGGTCACAAGCTCTCAATGTAAGTCTATGAGCCGCATTCTGGCCTCAGACTATCGAGCTGTGCCTTCTGGATTGCTCCAGAAACACTAAAGAGATGCAAAATATACAAAGTGCAGAAGACCGACCAGAAAGTTGTCGATAAAAGATGAAGAAGGCGGTTGGTAAGTGTAAGACTAGACGCACTTAGATTAATTGCACCACTCCAGCATTGCAATAAAACAAAATTAAAAATGCCGGAGTGGTACTTTAATGACAAAATCCTGTCTTTCTGAAGTCTCCACTAGGGGGAGCTCACTGTATTTAGATAAAATATGGAGTTCTATATGACCCTTGGTGTAAATCTGTATGTAGTGAGCTCCCCCTAGTGGTGGCTGTATAAATCTGTATGTAGTGAGCTCCCCCTAGTGGTGGCTGTATAAATCTGTATGTAGTGAGCTCCTCTAGTAGTGGCTGTACAAATCTGTATGTAGTAAGCTCCCCCTAGTGGTGGATGTATAATCTGTATGCAGTGAGCTGCCCCTAGTGGTGGCTGTATAAATCTGTATGCAGTGAGCTCCCCCTAGTGGTGGATGTATAATCTGTATGCAGTGAGCTCCCTCTACTGGTGGCTGTACAAACCTGTATGCAGTGAGCTCCCCCTAGTGGTGGCTGTATAATCTGTATGCAGTGAGCTCCCCCTAGTGGTGGCTGTATAAATCTGTATGTACTGCGCTCCTTCTAGTGGTGGCTGTATAATCTGTATGCAGTGAGCTCCCTTTAGTGGTGGCTGTATAATCTGTATGCAGTGAGCTCCCCCTAGTGGTGGCTGTATAATCTGTATGCAGTGAGCTCCCTTTAGTGGTGGATGTATAATCTGTAGACAGTGAGCTCCCCTAGTGGTGGCTGTATTATCTATATGTACTGCGCTCCCTCTAGTGGCGGCTGTATAAATCTTTCGGCACTTTCTGCATGGAGTTGTGGCGGCATGCCTTTTTATCCCAGGACGAGCATTTCATATCTGCGTGCGTAGCCATCTGCACTGCACTGGATTTTAGCACGTAGCATGGACCGAAATCCCCATGAAAATCTGCCACGTTAATGGTGGATGAGACTTTGCATTTGGGAAACATTTTCGTGTGGATTTTCAAATCTGTATTAAGTCAATGTCTGCTGCAGATACCTATAAAGTATCAGGGGTGAAATGTAGGGTGCATGGTCGTGGTATGTACAGCAACACGAGCAGATATTTGTGCAGATTTCCTCCTGGCACGTGCGGCTGATGAGATGCCGCGCGGCTGATGAGATGCCGCGCGGCTGATGAGATGCCGCGCGGCTGATGAGATGCCGCGCGGCTGATGAGATGCCGCGCGGCTGATGAGATGCCGCGCGGCTGATGAGATGCCGCGCGGCTGATGAGATGCCGCGCGGCTGATGAGATGCCGCAGGGCTGCTTTGTCAGGACATCGCTGGTGTCCACTTGGTTTGTGGTTTTGCTGCATTTTTCCTGCAGATGCCATGAGATGGTGAACGTGTTATTTTTTATGAAATGTCTTTCACATGCAAAGTATTTGTCACTCACTGACTTTAATAAGAAACGTTAACCACATGGTAACCACAAGCACAACTTCACTTCCGGTCTTACAATTCTAGGAACATTTTTTTTTTTCTAGAACCTGTTTCTTTTCCAAAAACGCTATAAAAGCCGTGTGCTCTTCTGCTGCGCCAGTGAGACACGTAGGATCCCCAGGAGGATCTACAGCCGCAGTCACGTCCTAGCAAATTATTACTGGAAACTGGAGTTTCACTTTCAGATAAGGACATTAATCGTATTGTTCTGTGGGTCCTTGGTAGTACGTGGCGTGCGGCCGCGGCCCGTGCCGGGTAACCTTTGCTCGCTGTCATGTGGTAGCATTGATAAGTGCGGTACAGACCAACACGAGAGGAATGTGAGGGATCAGCTGCAGGAAAGTAATGAGAGGCAGCGCGGGGGGGGAATCAGTAAAGACCTCGATGTAATAACCCCCTATACAATGGATAACAAGTATGGGGCGTCTTCTCAGCAGACATGATAAATTATTGCATTGTTGCCACACTACATGGCCAACAACAAGTGACCCCACAATGATCAGACCTGTATGCGCACCACATCCCTTACCAAACCACAGAGCAGGTGCGGCTTTTATCTGCGTCCATTAGAGAGGATGACGTGGATGCCCGCTGCTTGAGGGTCCAGCACTAGTGGCTTTACATCAATAGTCACATAGTGATCTCAGGCTTGTATAGATGACCTGGGGATCACTAGCAAGGAAGTAAACGCACAAGACCACAAGGATAAAGGCGGCACCATATATCGGGGTGCACAGGAGGATAAAGCCCACCTATGGAGACTGCAGATCTGAACACAGGACTTTACTTCATACCAATGGCTGATGCTTTAACGGCCATCCCATTATCAGGGGAGGAGATGCACATACTTTATGCACATATTGTACTGTGGTGAAGGCCAACATAAAGAGAACAGTTATGGACGGAGAACTATTTTCATCTCACCTCTTCTCTCCACGATGTTCAAACTTTACACGGACATCATTCTGCAAAACAGTAAGGAAATCAATCAGACGGGAGGTAAAAGACCAGTACCTGAGTTACAGGATTGTGCTCGCTGCTCTGGGGGTGACTGGAGGGTAAGGTGATGTGCACACAGTGCATTTTTTGTGCGTTTTTGATGCCGTAAATCTGCACGGAATTGGCCCCAAAAAACGCATTGCAAACCTTATCTCAGCATTTCCTATGAGATTTTGCAAGATCTGTGCACATGATCAGGATTTTCCTTACAGAATTTTGTGTGTGGAAAAAAAAAAATCAGCATGTCCATTCTTTGTGCGTTTTTTCTTATACAATGCATTGGAAAAAAAAGCATGGCAAATCTGCAGGCAAAAATGCACGAAAACGCAAAAAAAAAAAAAAAAAAAAATATGCATCAAACACGTGTGGACTTTCCACAGCATTTTTGCTGCCAAGAGATGCAGAAATTTCTGCAAGCAAATCCTGGACGTTCACACATATCCTAAGAAACGACAAAGGATCAGAAAAGCACAATCCAAGCAGCTCTAGTATAGAGGAAATAAACCTTTATACATTTACAGATCTTCAGCTGCAGATTCTAAAAGAAAACGGTATGTAGATTTGTGGTGGATTCTCATCCCGTCTCATCCCGCACGCAGACTCCTACCTGCTTCTTGGGAGAGCTGGTTCTGGTTGCGCTGGATTCATGCAGAGACAGGGACGGTCTGCTGGCCTTATGGAGGACGACCAGATCCTGCATGATGGAGTCCAGGGCCTGCTGCTCATCTGCAGGGGGAGATAACCATGGATCACTTATACAGACGAACGGTTGGAGAAACATTTAGCTACTCCTGTCCTCATCCATCTGTACAGAAAGCAATGCACAACACAGTTATTCCTACAAGCACCGCTGCTGCCATCTCAGGCATATACCCCCTACTAATCCACATATACTGTATGCTGCATATAAGCAGCGACTAATGGTGCAGCTGCAAAACAAGCAAGATTTATTTAAGGGTGGAAATCCCAACCAAAAACATAATGGCCACCGTGTTATGGACAGGGTCTGACAATAGGACCGCCATCAATCCTAAAAATGAACGGGACACAGCGCTGGTTTTACTGGGTAGCACCAAGTGCATGGAAAATCATTGATACTAAAGATTTCGCCTCCCGGCGGTCAAAGTGACAGCATTTCCTTGTGATATTCGATCGCTATACCCACTACACATTGTAAAGCCAATATATAGTTTATGGGCTGCAAAGTCTGACCTCCGCAGATCATCGCGGCCATCATTAACTACACCATAGTCTTACAGATTATACTTAGGGCCCAATTAAATACGCAGTCTAAGCCTTTTTTTTTTAGGTTTTTTCATTTATACCTTATTCTTTTCACATCTATTTTACAAACTGTTCAAGAAAAAATAAAGAGCATTATTTAATATTGTGTAAACTCTAGAATTTGGTAAAAAAAAAAGGTCAACAAATACCACAAGACAAGAAAAGGGACTTAAGATGCAAATTATGACTTGGCCCTGTACGGTTTTAATTCCTAAAGACGCACTCCCATCAATTTTTTTTTTTTTTTTTTGTATTCCTCATACCTGTGAAAATGTTAGTGCAGGTGAGATAATGTAGTCCCCAATCGCTGTCTTCCCGGGTTTCTAGCGCTGTTCCGGTCCTTTGAGTGACGTTACAGCTCTTACAACCTGCCATCCTACACTGGGCTCTGTACAGACAAGTCTATGGAGCGTCAGGATGAGGCGCCGTGCACTCACATTGTAAAAGTCACGAGTCTAAGAGGAGCGGACGGGGACGGCGGCACAAGAAACGGGGGGACAGCGATCAGTGAGTATTACACACACACATTACACTAACATTCACACAGGTTTAGAGAAGAAAAACAAAAATAAACGCAAGTTTTTCTTTAAACACGTTCAAGATCAGTGTTTGCTGTCATTACATGGGCATCTGAAACAACCTGTACAAAGTGAATTCTTCTCAGATCTGAGGATCCGGCCAGACTGACACATTGTAACAGACAGACCAAAAACCTAAACAGGAATCGTGCAGAACCACGGCCCATATCTATTCCTACATTACTAGACCTCCAGATATTTCTGTGATGGTAACGTGCGCAGGTGCTGCCACCGCTCATCAGTGATGAGGCGAACGCTGCAATTACTAACACCAAGAATTGAGACATGACATCATGTGTTTGTACACCGCAATCCTCCCCAAGGCTTATTCATTCTGCACAGACAATGGCGACCCCTCAACCCTGACTAATGTGGAAAAGAAAGCGGAAACCACAAAAAAGCAAGAGGTTCTACAGCAGCAGCTCCAACAGTAAAGATGCAGATACTCTGTACTGGTCTATAGCACAGAGAAGGTGAACACCATTCACTGCAAAACTCCACAATCTAATGTACAGCACCGAGTTAAAGGTTTTTTTGGAAGGTGTGAAAAAAATGCTGCGCAATAAGGAAGTTATCAAACCAAGAAGTGTTAATAGTTTATTTGTACCAATTGAAAAAAATGCAAAGAGAACGAAGAAAAGAGAAATTTAAATATCAGGACCTGGCGACCGCCCGGCGCCTCCATCACCGGTACCTGGCGACCGCCCGGCGCCTCCATCACCGGTACCTGGCGACCGCCCGGCGCCTCCTCCCTTGTTGTCACTTGTACACTGGTTATGAAGGCGCTCAGCAGGAGATTGTTCCAAACATCTTGGAGAACTGACCCCAGATCTTCTGTGTATGAGGCTTGTGCGAATTCTTAGGTCTCTTCAGGTGATCCCAGACAGACAGGATGATGGGAGATCGGGGCTCTGTGGGGCCGGATTATCGCCTCCAGGATTGCATTGAGTTAACTGATAAAAATTAATCTATTAACACTTCTATTTTTGGACACATTCTTATTGTGCTCCATTTTCCCCACACCTGCCTAAAACATGTGCACAGTACCGTATGTACACAGTGACTGCACCAGCAGAACAGTGAGTGCAGCTCTGGAGTACAAATAAAGAACTTTGTAACCGGCCATTTTTTTTACCATTCTAGCGGTATATTTCTCACAGCTGAGTGCTTTCTACATTTGTAATCAGTTTAGACAATGTTCTGTGAGTGAATCAAGTCCTGATCGTTTGATACATTTGTCCTGCACAGATACAATGTAACCATTTCACATTAAGGTTGTTTAGACTGAATACAATTGTAACCAACCATCAGCTGGAAGAAATATTAGTTCTGTACAAGGCTCTTGGTCTGAATGTAATCAGGAACATAATTCACAGACCGTCAGCTCAAAGATCGTGGGGAAAAGAAACACAAAAGTCCATTAATAAGTTACAGAACATTTAATTCTACAATAAAGCCTTAATGCGCTTCACAAACTGACAAAGGACAAGAAATGCTATAAAAAATAAATGTTTACTCAACTATTCAATCCCTCACCCCACTCCGGGTAATTCTGCCAGTGATGGCAGCACAGCCATGATTCATGTGACCACTGCAGCCAATCACCGAGCTCAGCAGTAATACTGGGATATACATGTTATTGGCTGTAATGAGGAGCGGACACTGACAGAAGAGGGCCCTTGTGCAAGAACAATACATGGGCCCTTTGCAGCCCAAGAGCTCATCATAATACACAATCCCACCTGCTTTGGAGGTAATAGTGGCCCCTGTGCAGCCCCCACATGTTGCTCCAATGGTATGTAAGCCCCTGGCTATAGTGATCATGTGAGAAAGATGGATGAGACTCTACAGGACCAGAAGGGATAATATGGACGATGCTTGTTTTTTACCGAGTGCAGACAACCCCCTTTAAAATATAATATATTGAGCGATTGCTGCAGCAAATACAGTACCATCGATGTAACTTACCCATGATGGCAGACTGGTACAAGCAGTCGCCTCAGGGAGATAAGAGTCTCATGTGTAGTTCCCACCTCTCTCCTGCAACAAGAGGAAAACACGTTATATCTAGATGCTTTCTGCAAAATATCCATAAAAGCAAATTAAATACGGGACCTCACAGGAGCCAAGAACGATCCTGTATGAGGTGCAGGCACAGTTCATTTTTTAGAAAAGCTGTATTGCAATTTGACAGATCCAAGCCTTCCCCATACATTGTTAGATAACCCACCCCAATCCCCCCAGGACCACAAGGGGGTACACGGCCATAGAAACCAACAACCAGAACAAGTAGTAAAACCGGCAAACCAGTCCAGCTGGAAATTCAGGAGCAGCAGCAGCAGGACTTCGGATTCTACCCAAAAATCATACAGCTCATTTTCCCAGGCAGAAGAAGGATCGTGTTTCTAGCTCTAATATGGTTGTACGTGGTTCCCGAAGTATAAAAATAAGATGCAGCAGAACATTACGTGCAGACGGCGGAGCGCTCCGCAGACTAAACACCAAACACTGAAAGTATCAATGCCCCCTGGGACCAGCCCTTCCAGAAAAGTTACTGAGCGCAGAGCACTGGCCTCTGCTGAATCTACAAGGTGGGCACCTACTGTAACGACACAGGAGGGTCAACCCCATCCAAAACATGGAACCGGTGGAAAGAGACCACCGACATGTGCCCACGTCACATCCAAGCTGACAGCCTTCACAGCTGTGTGAAGTCATGTCTCCACAATACATTGACTGCAGCCTTAGGTGACACTTCTGAGTTCAGACATTGAGCACATTTTCCACTGCTGATTTTACAGCAAATCTGCATCACAATACACATATGCAACAAGCAGATTAGCGAGGATTTGGTGAAATGCTGGTGCGTGTGGCTACCCTGCTGCAGTTTTGTGAAAATTCCTAATATGAATTTAACTTTCCAGGGGTTGTCCCAAGGTCTCCTGAGGCAGCGTATCACTGCCAGCCGCCTGGTGCTGGGGACGGTGAGCCCCTGCAGCATTGTTGTGCCATTGGCCTGGACTGTGCGCTCGACCTCCTAGCACTGGACGTGGTGCAGGATTGGGAGTTTACAACGAACCCCAGCAATCCTGCCTGCTTCAGAGCAGTGCCTACAAGCACTACCGGAAAGCACTTGTAAGCACTGTATATGTTCGACCACAGCTGCTAGACTGCAGAGGTGGCCGGTAACCTAGGCAGTGATCCACATCCATTAAATTCCCACTGCTCTTGAAAAACAGAGAATTTTTAACAAGTAAACTGCAAATCTGTTGGACTTTACAAGCACTTTGCCAATATCTGAACATAGATTCAATGTAAAGAGTTATTCCCGACAGATGATCCGTGCTGACCGATGTGTGACAGCACATATCATGCACTGGATGTAGGTCAGCCACATATGTGTGACTCTGAAACACTGCAGCCAAAGCCACCGGGGACCGAACCGCGCTGGAGACTACTCAGATAAACGGGTCCCTGGCGGCTTCTTCCCACCTCCTGCCCTGGATTGACAGGTCTCAAACTATGCAGGCGTATAGAGAGAGACTGTCACTCTAGGGCAGCAGGTGGGAAGAAGCCACGGGGACCTGCCTATCTGACAAGTCCCCTTAAGGTTCAGTCTGTGGCAGCTTTTAAAGTATTTTATTCTATGAAACGCAGCAGCGATTAAGAGTCAAACATACTCAGCTGAGTTCATACAGCAGGTGCCTGATGCATGCTGCCCGGGGATTGGGCAGTATGTATAAGCTGTCAGGTTCCCTTTAATAAGCTGTGGATTCTCTACTTGAAAATCCAGACAAAAAAAAAGTAATAATTTGCGATGTATTCGTCTCATGACAACAAACCCATGGGGTGCTCCCATCGGAAACATTTAAGAAATATAGAGGGACCCAGAAGAGATGTCAGAAATGTAGACGTGGCCCTGCAGGTGCAGCGCTCTCGCTCTTTGAGACATGTCTACGAGCCCGGATATTGAAGATTCCACTTTTGGACATCTCTTATCCATATCACACTGGGTGCAAGTCCATAAATCTGTGTCGCCCCTCACAAGGCAGCATCGCTCCTGAGAGATCAGCCTGAAGTCCTTACTACAAATGATGCAGCCCCCCCATCATGGAAAGTACAATGACGAACAGCACATGTGCTTGTGGTGAGGAGCCCCAGAAACACTCAGCATGAAGCCACAACCCGACAGAACCCGCCAGCCGAAGACAATCAAATAAAGATCTCTAATAAGAGTTTACAAGATCTCTGCTTGCTGTAAATCTATAACATTATTTACATTAGACCTAACACTTGTCACAGCTGAGAGTTTGTAACAATTGCATCCAGCCTAGATATTGCTCTGCATATAAGCAGCCATATACATTGTATCCACACTCACACAGCAGCAACCAAGATAAGTGCAGACATTCTGAAATAATATTGGTAGAAATGGGCGGCAGTCCGGAGCTCGGCTGATCCCAGAGACTCGACCAGGTCCACGTGCGGGAATCAATGTGAAGATCAGCAGCCGTGTAATCGCTGCCATCACGGGGGCAATAAGACCTGGTAGTGGGGGCAGTTTTGTCACTTATTTTGCACTTATTTGGTCCATTGTGTGGTTCACTCCTATATGACAAAGATGATCACTTCTGTGTGATCCTGTTATCGGATCCATTAATTCTCCCCAATGATTTTTATTGCTGATTATTTTCTAAACGGTGCCATTGACTATAATCGGGTAAGTGTGACGTGCTGCTTCTAAGGACTGATCGGCCGTGTGAATAAGCCCCGAGACGAGGTTCTCCAGGCTGCCGATATGTCCTTGCCTCACATAATGTAGCAGAACATGTACGAGGTGCAGAGAAAAGGGAAGTGAAGGGTTCACAGGACACATTTCATCACACCCGGTGCACAGGACAGTATCCACTGCACATAAGCAGAAAACAGAAGCAGCAGAGAGCCCCCAGTGGGGCGACGAGGCAGGGGAGGGGGGGAGCACGCAGGGGGCCCCCAGTGTGGCGACGAGGCAGGGGAGGGGGGGGGGGGGAGCAAGAGGGGGGCCCCCAGTGGGGCAACGAGACAGGGGAGGGGGGGGGGCGTGGGGCCCCAGTGGGGAGGAGGGGAGGAGGGGAGGAGGGGAGGAGGGGAGGAGGGGAGGAGGGGAGGAGGGGGGGGGGGGAGCGCGGGGGCCCCCAGTGGGGCAACGAGGCAGGGGAGGGCAAGCGGGGGGCCCCCAGTGGGGCAACGAGACAGGGGAGGGGGGGAGCAAGCGGGGGGCCCCTAGTGGGGCAACGAGACAGGGGAGGGGGGAGCAAGCTGGAGGCCCCCAGTGGGGCAACGAGACAGGGGAGGGGGGGAGCAAGCAGGGGGCCCCCAGTGGGGCAACGAGACAGGGGAGGGGGGGAGCAAGCAGGGGGCCCCCAGTGGGGCAACGAGACAGGGGAGGGGGGGAGCAAGCGGGGGGCCCCCAGTGGGGCAACGAGACAGGGGAGGGGGGGAGCAAGCGGGGGGGCCCCCAGTGGGGCAACGAGACAGGGGAGGGGGAGCAAGCGGGGGGCCCCCAGTGGGGCAACGAGACAGGGGAGGGGGGAGCAAGCGGGGGGCCCCCAGTGGGGCAACGAGACAGGGGAGGGGAGCAGGGGTTCTCTGTGGAGTGACGACAAAGGGACCAGGGGGCCCTAGTGGGGAGGGGAGGGGAGGGGAGGGGAGGGGGGGGGCAACATAGGACAGGGGATAGGGGTTCCCATTGGGCAACAGGGCAGAGTAGGAGGGGGATCACTGATGGGGCAACAGGGCAGAAGGGGGCAGCGTCAGCGGTGGGTGACAGTGAATGCCCCAGGGGGCAGTGTCGCTACAGGAGAGCCCAGTAATACGTTGTGCCCCCCATTTGATATTTTGGGGTCACAGATTTTCTAATTATTTTCCTACGTCTGGAGAGTGAACCTGGTGCCGGAGTATTGGGGGCTGGATGTGGGGTCTGTGCGGGGGCTGCATGGACGGGACCATTAGTGGTGGGGGAGATTACAGCAGAACCGGACAGAACCCCGCTGCTCCCGTTGGAGGGTGTAATGTCGGCGGTGTCCTCGGTATCGGTCATATCGGCACACGGGGGGGGGGTCACTCACTTGTGCTCGCTCTGTCCGGTCTTCCCCGGTCTCACCTCCCCCGCCCCCCAGCCCGCTCCTCCCGGGGTCCGGGGGGACACAGGCCCGGGGGCAGCTGTTCTCTCCGCCCGGGGACCAGTCACATGAGTCCGCGGCTCCGCAGCTCTCCAGCGGCCCTGTCACAAGATGGCGACCATTCGGACTCGGCGGCGACTACAGTCCTGTGAGGAAGGCACGCGCTCCGAAGCCGGTGTCGGGGCTGCACGAGAGGCGGCGGGTCCGGTGAAGCCTACAGTAATCCGGGCGCCGAGGAAAGAGCGGAACAAGCAGCGACCAGAACCGAGCGGCGTCCACACACGTGACGTCACGAGGGAGGCGGCGCTGCCTCCTTCGTGGCGTTGATGACAAGCTGAGAGGGCGTGTTCTATCTGACGTCTCGCCAGGGGGCGTGGTTAGGGGCAGAGCTCTACAGGTGACTGCACATTTTCTGAGGTGATCGGTGTACTTGTTATTGCGCAGGTGTGGTAGATTCTCTTCGCAGATACTTAGGCCTAGTGCCCACCATGCAGAAATGCTGCAGATTTTTTTCCGCTTCTCCCTGGCAGGAAAAACCGCATGGGTCCAAGCGATTTTAGCATCACTTGGAAAGTGTTTGACAACTTGGTCACAACTATATAAATCCATGGAACCGGCATATATAGTGTGACCAAGTTAAAAAAAAGAATAAAAATGGTAAAAAATAAAGATTACACTCACCTTCTGATGGCCCCCGGTGTTTTCTCTGCTGCGTCCGGTTTCCCCATGTCTCGCGATGGTCTAAAAGGACCTGCGGTGGTCACTTAGTCATGTGACAGGTCACACGACCTGCTGACGTCATGGAAGGTCCTTTTAGACCATCGTGAGCCGCCCAACACACCGGACGCATCGGAGGAGACCGGGGGCCATCAGAAGGTGAGTATAATGTATATTTTTTATTTTATTCTTTCTTTTACAGGTTCTATGGTACCTGGCTCTGGAGGAGAGTCTCCTGTCCTCCACACCCGGGTACCATCCGCACATTGAATCGCTTAATATCCGCATGTGCACCCAAGGTGCTCGCAGTCTCAGGCAGACATACTGCATATGCTTTGGCATTGTCCTAGATTGTCCTCCTTTTGGATCGTATTGTTGAACCGTATTGGAATGGTGTATAGGTGTATTGTCCCTAGGGACCCACTGACATGTATATTAGGGTACGTTGAGGAAATAAAAACAGACAACATGACCAAAATAGCAATTGCGAGATTATTGTTTATTGCCAGAAAATTGCAAAATATTTTGATTAGAGAGGAGCCCCCGTCCAGACGCGAATTCATTGCCCAAACGAACTATATAATTCAACTTGAAAAAAGTATTTACACCAAGAGGAATAAGCAGGAATACTTCCATAAATTATGGCAGCCATGGTGGGATAGGATTCATTAGAGTAACACCTATATATACTGCTGTAGAGTAAAACTCTAGGTAAACTGCATGGCGGAGTGGAGAGGGAAGAAGGAAAGAAGAAAAGGGGAAGAGAAGGAAAGGGAGTAGGGGAAGGAAAGAAAAGGAGTAAAATAAGGAAGAAAAGGAAAGAAGGGGGGGAATAAAATAAAAAAAAAAAGAGAAAGAAAGGTCTCCATGGGGGGGGGGGGGGGAGAGGGTAAGGGAAGGGGGGAACTTACTGTAATATTGTAAAACGAGTATTGTCATGTAATATCTTTTCCAAGTTTTGTTATGTTTAATAAAAATTTATCTGATTAAAAAAAAAAATATCCGTGTGTGCACATGTAGTGATGCGAATATTAAGCGATTCAATGCAAGTCAATGGCGGCAATTACGCCGCGTTTCCGCAAAATTAATGGACATGCTGCATATTTTTCCGCAATGATAATCCGCAGCGGAAATTTCCGCAGCATGTGCACAGCACATGTGGATTATCATTGGGGAAAATGGGGCACGTATTACCAAGCGTTTTCATTGCGGAAATTCCGCGGGAAAAACGCTTGAAAAATGCATAGTGGGCACGCAGCCTAAGGGTATGTGCACACTGTCAGGAGCCGCGGCGGGTTTGACGCTGCCTGTTATGCAGTGTCAGACCAGCAGAGTCCAGATGTGACACTATGCATCTCTGTGCACCTGCGGATCACCCACGGAAACTGACATGGGCGGTCTTTCTAGACTGCAGCATGTCAATTTCTCTTGCTGGTCCACATGAGGATGAGGACTTTCCCCATAGACTAACATCAATGAAGAAAGTCTGCATGTGAGAAAAAAAAAAATGGCATCCGGAGGACCCCATGGAGGTACCAAGGCTGGAGGACCATGGTGATGCCACATCTGGAGGACCCCATGGCAGTACCAGATCGGGAGGACCAAATGGAGGCACCACATCTGGAGGACTCCATGGCCGAAATTTTGTGATGCAGAATCATGGTAAGAAAATAAATACGGAGTCCTGAGCCAGACGAGAGCTGTGGAGCGGCCCCTAATTACCTGTAACCCTGCGGTACGAGCACTAGAGGTCCACAGACCGCTGACACGTGCGGTGCCCAGAATGCTGCAGACAGCGGTCTGATGATCTGGAGAGATGACCCGTGTCAGGTATGGAGGATCGCAGCTCACAGAGACTCTATATGCAGATTTTAACAATATTCCGGATTATCATGTTTGCATTCCTCCCTGTACATTCCTGCAGCATTTATATTTTTCCCTTCTTTTCCTCCACTTGAAGACCTGGGAGGGGTGAGCAGGGCACCTTCTCCTTCGGTCGCTCCATACGTTATCTCGGTCACTGTGCAGACTTCACAATAAGAATCTGCACTGAAGCTTCGAGGGTGCGGTGAATATTTTCTTCTATGAAAATGTACTGACACAGCAAAATAAAGTCAAAACCAAAAACACTGAAGCCGATCTCCGAGACATCGACAAGCCGAGGTGGTAAAATCTATTGATATGGAACATCGAAGCGTTGTCTGTCGCCACCAATCAGGTCGCTGCTTTCATTTTCTAACCTCCCTAAGAGCTGGCAGCTGATTGGTTGCTGTGGATGACAGCTGTAATTTCATTACGGGTCTATACATAACTTTTTTTTTTTTTTTGTATTGAAAATATATGGAATTTAACAGAACCTTATATTTAACAATAGTCGTCACTCATTTATCAGGCGCACCGTATTGCACAGCGGATTTTAGTGCAGCGAGGAGCGATATTTCAGCACATTTCACCTATTTAAAATCCGAAGCCTGTCACTATAGGCCGGACGCGCAAGGAGGGGTTTATTTCTCAGCGGATCTGCTCCAAAATTCTCCTAAACAAATCACTTCACATGCTCTTTCTATTCAGTTCACTGGAAAATCCACATTGCTGCTCATATTTATTTTACTTATATAGCGCCATTAATTCCACAGCTCTTTACAGACATTATCGGCACTGTCCCCATTGCGGCTCACAATTTAATTCCCTATCAGTCTTTGGAGTGTGGGAGGAAACTGGAGAACCCGGAGAAAACCCGGGCAAACACGGGGAGAACATACAAACTCCTTGCAGATGTTGTCCTTGGTGGGATGAGTTTTTTTGTGGGTTTTTTTTTGCCAAAAAAGTGAATTTCCTGAGCATTTCCTAATTTTTCCATCTTCATAAAAACTTTCCAAACCTTCCACGGCCGAGTCTCTGCCGCCCGTGAATGCAGCATCTTCAGCGCTCGTCTACACCGTGGCCGCTGTAATAAGCAGCAAATGTTCCTCGTGCGAATCCACCGCAGTCACATGGAGACAGGTTCCCATGCACACATCGCTGCGGACTATAAGAGCAGTGTGAACGAGGGGTTACATGGTGTCCTCTACACCTGTCGGGACGTCACTGTGGACTTTGCCCCTTTTCAGTGCAGAAAGTAAAAATTGTGGGGAATCCACCAGACTATAACATACATCCTAAAGCTATGTGCTAACAGATATTTTTGATTTGTTTGTTTTTATTTGGAGCGCGTCTAATTAGAAAAAAAAAGTTTGACAAACTCTTCCTATTTGTTTCCAAGTTAAAACCACTTTGTTGTTTATATTCGGTCTTTTGAGTGTTTTTTTTTTCAGGTTATAAAAAAAAAAACAAAACATTTTTTAGGGGGGAAAAAAAAGGTGCATAACATTACTAGGAAACAAATCCTGGTGGGAAAAAAAAATCTCCAAACTTGATACTGAAAGCTGCAGAAAAAAACTTATGATTGAAAAACTTTTTAAAATATTCTGAAAGAAGCGGTTTCCACTAGAAAAGACGTGTTTATACACCTAAAAAAACACCTAAACGGACATGTGAACGAGGCCTTGTCACGTGCGTGTTCTGTTTTGCACAGATGTAACAGGAATTCCCCGCAGTCTATGGGGCCATTCGCACCTCTGTAACACGCACAAGCCTATGGGACTGTGAAGATCAGCGACGGCACATGGACGGCATCGGTATAATCCATGAACGGTCCGGGGTAACATTGGTATAATGGGTGGGGGAAACTGCAATTGCTTGAGAAAAATCACTGACATGTGAATGAGGACTAATTCTGATTCAATACAGATGATACAGGCTGCGGCAGTGCCCGACTGGGCCAGTAACACTGACGCTGGGGGCCACTGCAAATCAACATGCCGTCCCCTTATTCCCCGTGCATAACCTCCAGCCCCTTATCCCCTAATATATAACCTCTGCACCCCCACATATAACCTCCGGCCCCCCCAGTGTATAACCTCTGTCCCCTCGCCATGCCGCCATTACTACGATGTGACAGATCGGCCGGTGGTGTGGCGCTCCCTGATACCAGCGCGATCCTATAATATGAGCTAGCGGTGTAACAAGTCCGTCCATAACATTTCTTCCCCTACCACCTGTGAACAATATTACTGAGAAGAAGAAGGAACCGCAGCAACTCAGCCATGAAGTGGAGACCCCGTAAAGTTACAGAGCGGGGGGCCGAGTGCTGAGGAGCAGAGGGCAGAAAAGTCTCAACCGCTTTGCCGACACCATAACTGCAGAATCCAGACCTCCTTTGGTATTAACATCAGCACAAACCTCCACTGGGAGCTTCATGGCTGAGCTGCTGCATGCAGCCGTACATCACCAAGCACAATGCTGAGCGTCAGATGGAGTGGTGTAAAGCCGCCACCACTGGACTCTGGATGAGACGCGTTCTGTGCAGTGATGGATCGCACTTCTCTATCTGCGTCTAATGGAGGAGTCTGGTGATTCCAGGAGGACGTTACCCCCCGACTGCATTGTGCCCCCTGTACAGATGGTGGAGGAGGATAATGCTATGGGCTGTTATCAGGGGGTGGCTGCGGACCCTCAGCTCCAGTGATGGAAAATCTTCAGCACAAGTCATGGTGGACAATTGTAGCTTCAGCTTTGTGGGAACAGTTTGGGGAAGACCCTTATCTGTCCCCCATGACTGCGTCCAGTGCACAAGCTCCATACAGGGCATGGGGAGAACATGAGCGACTGCACAGAGCCCGGACCCTAACCCCATCCTATAATGGAGACTGTGAGCCTCCCCCCAACATCAGGGTCTGCCACCACAAATGATCTTCTGGACGAAGGGGCAAAAATTCCCACAGACGCCTCTAAAATTTTGTACAAATCACAGAAGAGCGAGAGCCGTTATATCTGCAAAGGACGACTCCATATTAATGTCTATGGATGTAGAAGAGGACAGAGAAGCCCCTGGAGGTGGATGTGGGGGGCACATACTTTCTCTATATTAATGTCTATGGATGTAGATGATGACAGAGAAGCCCCCGGAGGTAGATGTGGGGGGCACATACTTTCTCTATATTAATGTCTATGGATGTAGATGATGACAGAGAAGCCCCCGGAGGTAGATGTGGGGGGCACATACTTTCCTCCATATTAATGTCTATGGATGTAGATGAGGACAGAGAAGCCCCTAGAGGTGGATGTGGGGGGCACATACTTTCCTCCATATTAATGTCTATGGATGTAGATGAGGACAGAGAAGCCCCTGGAGGTAGATGTGGGGGGCACATACTTTCCTCCATATTAATGTCTATGGATGTAGATGATGACAGAGAAGCCCCCGGAGGTAGATGTGGGGGGCACATACTTTCCTCCATATTAATGTCTATGGATGTAGATGAGGACAGAGAAGCCCCTGGAGGTGGATGTGGGGGGCACATACTTTCTCTATATTAATGTCTATGGATGTAGATGATGACAGAGAAGCCCCCGGAGGTAGATGTGGGGGGCACATACTTTCTCCATATTAATGTCTATGGATGTAGATGAGGACAGAGAAGCCCCCGGAGGTGGATGTGGTGGGCACATACTTTTCTCCATATTAATGTCTATGGATGTAGATGAGGACAGAGAAGCCCCTGGAGGTGGATGTGGGGGGCACATACTTTCTCTATATTAATGTCTATGGATGTAGATGATGACAGAGAAGCCCCCGGAGGTAGATGTGGGGGGCACATACTTTCCTCCATATTAATGTCTATGGATGTAGATGAGGACAGAGAAGCCCCCGGAGGTAGATGTGGGGGGCACATACTTTCCTCCATATTAATGTCTATGGATGTAGATGAGGACAGAGAAGCCCCTAGAGGTGGATGTGGGGGGCACATACTTTCCTCCATATTAATGTCTATGGATGTAGATGAGGACAGAGAAGCCCCTGGAGGTAGATGTGGGGGGCACATACTTTCCTCCATATTAATGTCTATGGATGTAGATGATGACAGAGAAGCCCCCGGAGGTAGATGTGGGGGGCACATACTTTCCTCCATATTAATGTCTATGGATGTAGATGAGGACAGAGAAGCCCCCGGAGGTGGATGTGGTGGGCACATACTTTCCTCCATATTAATGTCTATGGATGTAGATGAGGACAGAGAAGCCCCTGGAGGTAGATGTGGGGGGCACATACTTTTCTCCATATTAATGTCTATGGATGTAGATGATGACAGAGAAGCCTCTGGAGGTAGATGTGGGGGGCACATACTTTCCTCCATATTAATGTCTATGGATGTAGATGATGACAGAGAAGCCCCCGGAGGTAGATGTGGGGGGCACATACTTTCCTCCATATTAATGTCTATGGATGTAGATGAGGACAGAGAAGCCCCCGGAGGTGGATGTGGTGGGCACATACTTTTCTCCATATTAATGTCTATGGATGTAGATGAGGACAGAGAAGCCCCTGGAGGTGGATGTGGGGGGCACATACTTTCTCTATATTAATGTCTATGGATGTAGATGATGACAGAGAAGCCCACGGAGGTAGATGTGGGGGGCACATACTTTCCTCCATATTAATGTCTATGGATGTAGATGAGGACAGAGAAGCCCCTAGAGGTGGATGTGGGGGGCACATACTTTCCTCCATATTAATGTCTATGGATGTAGATGAGGACAGAGAAGCCCCTGGAGGTAGATGTGGGGGGCACATACTTTCCTCCATATTAATGTCTATGGATGTAGATGATGACAGAGAAGCCCCCGGAGGTAGATGTGGGGGGCACATACTTTCCTCCATATTAATGTCTATGGATGTAGATGAGGACAGAGAAGCCCCCGGAGGTGGATGTGGGGGGGCACATACTTTCCTCCATATTAATGTCTATGGATGTAGATGATGACAGAGAAGCCCCTGGAAGTAGATGTGGGGGGCACATACTTTCCTCCATATTAATGTCTATGGATGTAGATGAGGACAGAGAAGCCCCCGGAGGTAGATGTGGGGGGCACATACTTTCCTCCATATTAATGTCTATGGATGTAGATGATGACAGAGAAGCCTCTGGAGGTAGATGTGGGGGGCACATACTTTCTCTATATTAATGTCTATGGATGTAGATGATGACAGAGAAGCCCCCGGAGGTAGATGTGGGGGGCACATACTTTCCTCCATATTAATGTCTATGGATGTAGATGAGGACAGAGAAGCCCCTAGAGGTGGATGTGGGGGGCACATACTTTCCTCCATATTAATGTCTATGGATGTAGATGAGGACAGAGAAGCCCCTGGAGGTAGATGTGGGGGGCACATACTTTCCTCCATATTAATGTCTATGGATGTAGATGATGACAGAGAAGCCCCCGGAGGTAGATGTGGGGGGCACATACTTTCCTCCATATTAATGTCTATGGATGTAGATGAGGACAGAGAAGCCCCCGGAGGTGGATGTGGTGGGCACATACTTTTCTCCATATTAATGTCTATGGATGTAGATGAGGACAGAGAAGCCCCTGGAGGTGGATGTGGGGGGCACATACTTTCTCTATATTAATGTCTATGGATGTAGATGATGACAGAGAAGCCCCCGGAGGTAGATGTGGGGGGCACATACTTTCCTCCATATTAATGTCTATGGATGTAGATGAGGACAGAGAAGCCCCTAGAGGTGGATGTGGGGGGCACATACTTTCCTCCATATTAATGTCTATGGATGTAGATGAGGACAGAGAAGCCCCTGGAGGTAGATGTGGGGGGCACATACTTTCCTCCATATTAATGTCTATGGATGTAGATGATGACAGAGAAGCCCCCGGAGGTAGATGTGGGGGGCACATACTTTCCTCCATATTAATGTCTATGGATGTAGATGAGGACAGAGAAGCCCCCGGAGGTGGATGTGGGGGGGCACATACTTTCCTCCATATTAATGTCTATGGATGTAGATGATGACAGAGAAGCCCCTGGAGGTAGATGTGGGGGGCACATACTTTCCTCCATATTAATGTCTATGGATGTAGATGAGGACAGAGAAGCCCCCGGAGGTAGATGTGGGGGGCACATACTTTCCTCCATATTAATGTCTATGGATGTAGATGATGACAGAGAAGCCTCTGGAGGTAGATGTGGGGGGCACATACTTTCCTCCATATTAATGTCTATGGATGTAGATGAGGACAGAGAAGCCCCCGGAGGTGGATGTGGGGGGCACATACTTTTCTCCATATTAATGTCTATGGATGTAGATGAGGACAAAGAAGCCCCCGGAGGTGGATGTGGGGGGCACATACTTTTCTCCATATTAATGTCTATGGATGTAGATGAGGACAGAGAAGCCCCTGGAGGTGGATGTGGGGGGCAAATACAGTGGTGTGAAAAAGTGTTTGCCCCCGTCCTGATTTCTTATTCTTTTGCAGGTTTGTCACTTAAATGTTTCAGATGACAAAACACATGTAAATATTAGACAAAGATAACACAAGTAACCACAAAATGCAGTTTTTAAATGAAGGTCTTTATTATTAAGGGAAAAAGAAATCCAAACTTACAGGGCCCTGTGTGAAAAAGTGATAGGCTATGTGCCCACAATGCAGAAATGCTGCATATTTTTTACGCTTCTCCCTGGCAGGAAAAACACATGCATTTTTTACATGCTTTTTTCCTGCCAGTTAGAAGCGTTTGTGAAGCGTCTTTGCAGTGTCTTTGCTTGCATTTCTGCATGCGGGTTATCAAGCGCTATTCCAAGCGATTTTAGCATCACTTGGAAAAGTGCTTGACAACTTGTTCACACTATAAATCCATGCCGGTTGCATGGATTTATATATTAGTGTGACCAAGTTAGTTAAAAAAAAAAAAAAGAATAAGAATGGTAAAAAATAAAGTTTATACTTACCTTCTGGTGTCATCTCCGCTGCGTCCGGTGTCTAGCAATGTTCGCGCTGTTGTGAAGGACCTGCCATAACGTCACTGAGTCATGTAAGCCATCACATGACTCAATGACGTCACTGCAGGTCCTTCACAACAGCGCGAACATTGCTAGACACCGGACGCAGCGGAGATGACACCAGAAGGTAAGTATAAACTTTATTTTTTTATTTTAAATTTTTTTTTTTTACAGGTTCTATGGTACCTGGGTCCGGAGGAGAGTCTCCTGTCCTCCACACCCGGGTACCATCCACACATTAAAATGCATAATTAGATATTATGCGTTTCAATGCAAGTCAATGGCGGCGATTACGCTGCGTGTCCGCAAAATTAATGGACATGCTGCGGATTTTTGAGCGCAGCATAAACGCTGCGGAAAAATCTGCAGCATGGGCATTGACATTGCGGCTTGTCATTGGGGACCATGGGGGGCGGATTACCAAGCATTTCCCAAGCGTTTACGCTGCGGAAATTCCGCAGCGTAAACGCTTGGAAAACGCATAGTGGGCACACAGCCATAGCCTCACAGTAATTTATGTTTTCAGGGGAGGCAATGTGCCCACGATGCAGAATTGAAGCGGAAAATTTCCGCTTCATTTCTGCATGTCCTTGCCAGTAAAAACGCGTGCGGATTTTAACACGCGTTTTTGAAGCGTTTTTGACATGCGGATTTGCTAGGCGTTTTTCTAATGCATTGAGTAGGCAAATCCGCATGCGTAAACGCACAAATAATGGACATGCTGCAGGTTTTTCCGCACATAAAATCCTCTGCAGAAAATTCGGCAGCATGGGCACAGAACATGCAGATTGTCATTGGAGACAATGGGGCACGGATTACCAAGCGTGTTTCAAGTGTTTCCGCTGCAGAAATTCTGCAGCAAAAACACTTGAAAAATGCATCGTGGGCACGCAGCCTGATTTATCACATCTTTGGGAAGCTGAGTTCACTTTCCCTAGCCACACACAGGCCTGATTACTGCCACACCTTTTCTTAATCAAGAAATCACTAAAATAGGACCTGCCTGACAGTGAAGTAGACCAAAAAATCCTCAAAAGCAAGACATCATGCTGCGATCCCAAGAAATTCAGGAACAAGTGAATAACAATC
This sequence comes from Phyllobates terribilis, assembly GCF_046119375.1. Lineage (NCBI taxonomy): Eukaryota > Metazoa > Chordata > Amphibia > Anura > Dendrobatidae > Phyllobates > Phyllobates terribilis. The sequence continues at coordinate 179,778,470 of NW_027362769.1, read as the reverse complement.
AGTCTGGAAAAGGTTATAAAACCATTTCTAAAGCTTTGGGACTCCAGCGAACCACAGTGAGAGCCATTATCCACAAACGGCGAAAACATGGAACAGTGGTGAACCTTCCCAGGAGTGGCCGGCCAACCAAAATTACCCCAAGAGCGCAGCCACGACTCATCCAAGAGGTCACAAAAGACCCCACAACAACATCGAAAGAACTGCAGACCTCACTTGCCTCAGTTAAGGTCAGTGTTCATGACTCCACCATGAGAAAGAGACTGGAAAAAAATGGCAGCATGGCAGAGTTCCAAGTCGAAAACCACTGCTGAGCAAAAAGAACATAAAGGCTCGCCACAATTTTGCAAAAAAACATCATGGTGATCACCAAGATTTTTGGGAGAATACTCTGTGGACTGTCAAAACAAAAGTTTAACTTTGTAGAAGGTGTATGTCCCATTACATCTGGCAGAGAAGTAGCACTGCATTTCAGAAAAGGAACATCATACCAACAGTAAAACATGATGGTGGTAGTGTGATGGTCTAGGGCTGTTTTGCTGTTTCAGGACCTGGAAGACTTGCTGTGGTAAATGGAACCATGAATTCTGCTGTCTACCAAAAACTCCTGAAGGAGAATGTCTGGCCATCTGTTCCTGATTTCAAGCTGAAGTGCACTTGGGTTAAGCAGCAGGACAATGATCCAAAACACACCAGCAAGTACACCTCTGAATGGCTTAAGAAAAACAAAATTAAGACTTTGGAGTGGCCTAGTCACAGTCCTGACCTTAATCCAATTGAGATGCTGTGGCTGGACCTTAAAACCCTCCAATGTGGCTGAATTACAACAATTCTGCACAGGCGAGTGGCCAAAATTCCTCCAGAGCGTCGTAAACACTCATTGTCAGTTATCGCAATCCTTTATTGCAGTTGTTGCTGCTAAAGGCCCAACCAGTTATTAGGTTTAGGGAGCAATTACTTTTTGACACAGGGCCCTGTAGGTTTGGATTTCTTTTTCCCTTACTAATAAAGATCTTCATTTATAAACTGCATTTTGCGTTACTTGTGTTATCTTTGTCTAATATTTACATTTGTTTTGTGATCTGAAATATTTAAGTGACAAACAAAGAATAAGAAATCAGGAAGGGGGCGAACACTTTCACACCACTGTACTTTTCTCTATATAAAGGTCTAGGAATGTAGGGGACAGAAGCTGGAGGTCCGGCCACCTTTCATCTAGTGTATATGAGGGGCTTCGGTTTTACAAACAGAAAAGAAGCTTCTCTGAATGTGTAAAAAAAAAAAAAAAAAAAAAAAACATTCAAAAAGGACCAAACTCAGCTAATGCACTCGTTCACATGGGAACTTTTTTTGCATGGACAGACAAATTTCCTTACCTTTTCATCTGGACGAGCCCTTTCATAAAATACAATTCTAAAGTGATCCCAAAACATGAAAAAAAAAGGAAAATCTAAAAACATTCATTAAAATAAAGTTTATCATATAATTACATATTTTCAAAATTTGCATACTGACTTATCCAAAAGTTACAGATCACAAAGTGACTTGATGATGATCCACATGTGTAGCTTTCTTCATTGATTTATATGGGAGTTCTGAAAGTATTTATCAATCATTTATGACATACAGCTGCATCTCACTAAATTATAATATCATCAAAAAGCTAATTTATTTGAGTTCTTCAATACAAAAAGTGACACTCCTATATTATATAGAGTCATTACACACAGAGGGATCTATTATATAGAGTCATTACACGCAGAGGGATCTATTATATAGAGTCATTACACGCAGAGGGATCTATTATATAGAGTCATTACACGCAGAGGGATCTATTATATAGAGTCATTACACGCAGAGGGATCTATTATATAGAGTCATTACACGCAGAGGGATCTATTATATAGAGTCATTACACGCAGAGGGATCTATTATATAGAGTCATTACACACCGAGGGATCTATTATATAGAGTCATTACACACCGAGGGATCTATTATATAGAGTCATTACACACAGAGGGATCTATTATATAGAGTCATTACACGCAGAGGGATCTATTATATAGAGTCATTACACGCAGAGGGATCTATTATATAGAGTCATTACACGCAGAGGGATCTATTATATAGAGTCATTACACGCAGAGGGATCTATTATATAGAGTCATTACACGCAGAGGGATCTATTATATAGAGTCATTACACGCAGAGGGATCTATTATATAGAGTCATTACACGCAGAGGGATCTATTATATAGAGTCATTACACGCAGAGGGATCTATTATATAGAGTCATTACACGCAGAGGGATCTATTATATAGAGTCATTACACACCGAGGGATCTATTATATAGAGTCATTACACACCGAGGGATCTATTATATAGAGTCATTACACGCAGAGGGATCTATTATATAGTCATTACACGCAGAGGGATCTATTATATAGTCATTACACGCAGAGGGATCTATTATAGTCATTACACGCAGAGGGATCTATTATAGTCATTACACGCAGAGGGATCTATTATAGTCATTACACGCAGAGGGATCTAGTATAGTCATTACACGCAGAGGGATCTAGTATAGTCATTACACGCAGAGGGATCTAGTATAGTCATTACACGCAGAGGGATCTATTATAGTCATTACACGCAGAGGGATCTATTATAGCCATTACACGCAGAGGGATCTATTATATAGAGTCATTACACACAGAGGGATCTATTATATAGTCATTACACACAGAGTGATCTATTATATAGAGTCATTACAGAGGGATCTATTATATTGTGTGTAATGACTCTATCTAATAGATCCCTCTGTGTGTAATGACCCTATCTAATAGATCCCTCTGTGTGTAATGACCCTAACTAATAGATCCCTCGGTGTGTAATAACTATCTAATAGATCCCTTGGTGTGTAATGACTATCTAATAGATCCCTGTGTGTAATGACTCTAATAGATCCCTCTGCGTGTAATGACTCTATATAATAGATCCCTCTGCGTGTCATGACTCTATATAATAGATCCCTCTGCGTGTCATGACTCTATATAATAGATCCCTCTGCGTGTCATGACTCTATATAATAGATCCCTCTGCGTGTCATGACTCTATATAATAGATCCCTCTGCGTGTAATGACTCTATATAATAGATCCCTCTGCGTGTAATGACTCTATATAATAGATCCCTCTGCGTGTAATGACTCTATATAATAGATCCCTCTGTGTGTAATGACTCTATATAATATAGGAGTTTCACATTTTGTATTGAAGAACTGAAATAAATTAACTTTTTGAGGATATTCTAATTTAGTGAGATGCAGCTGTTTCCTCATGTAACGGCCATAACAGCCTGTGATGAGACCAGCCCTTTACATAGGGATAAGGCAGTGTGACGGAGCCTGTGTTTTCCGTGCCCCCTTTACCTGTGCAGTGCTGACAATATACGACCATTATAAGTACAGGAGCATTTAGTGCAATGTTTCAGTTGCGGAGTTAATGTGACCCCTCCTCCGATGATCAATATCGGACATAGTAAAGGTGCATTATTATACAGACGGTAATTGGTGATTTAGGAGACGATCTGCGCTTATCGCCCCCTGCCCAATACTGTACGGGGCAGGATAGATCACACGATGGCTGCGGCCCCGTACAGGCTGCAGCTTGTCGCTCAATGTGGCGCTCCGGGCTTAGTATCAGGCGTATCTGGCTCAGCTACATCTTGAGCTGCTTCAATCATGATATAATGACGCAGTGTGAAGAACCTGCGCCGCTTTAATTAGTGCTCATTACGGCATCATTCAGATTGGCAATTATGCCGGGCGGCTCGGTGCATGGCGGCTCCCAGAGCCTGGATCTCACAGCTTTGATGGCGGCAGGTCTGCAATCATTTTCTTCAAAGCTTCGGCATTCTCCCCGTCCGGAGCCGGCGGCCACCTGTCGTGGTCTGGATAGAAAGGACACGTGGCCGGTAAATACGTGTGTACGGCGCAGCGCTCAGTGATCACATCTAATAAAACAGATTACATCCCCCCGCTGCCGCCGGAGACCGTTAACGCCTAATTCCCAACACAGAGAACTACTATTGTCAGAATGGAGCCGCAGGCGAGCCAGTAACCCCCCGCGCTACTGCGGAAAACGGAGCACTGTACTCCTCTCCTGCCATCCCATAAAGAACGAAAGGAGCCGAGGCGACCATGGGGTCCCAGCAGTCAGTCATTACCTAGAATGTCAAAGGCAATAACTCTCAATGTTGGGAATAATCCTTTAATTACCTGTGCAGATTTGCATTTATTACCAGTGTTCCACCACTAGGGGGCACCAAAGGACGGAATCTCCACCTCTGAAGTTAAAGGGGATGTCCACATGGCTGCCGTCTAACAAATCTGCCCGTCCACAGCTCGTGTGTCGTATCACAGAAGAAAGCCCACTGAAGTGAATGGGGCCGACGCATCCTGTACACCGGGGGGGGGGCGGCCAACTCTGGCGCTCCAGCTGCTGAGAAACAACAACTCTCAACATGTCCTGACGGCGGTCTGTGAGAGGCTATAGAGGAATGCTGGGAGTTGTAGTTCTTCCACAGCTGCTGTAAACAGGTGTGGCGCTGTTTTTGAAAGAAAGCAGCCATGTTTAACCCCTTTAATCATTATTAGCCTCCGTGGCGACTAGTCACACATGATCTTGCATTAGTGGGGAAGATCCTTCTTTTTAAAAGGTAAAAATATTAAAATTGCTCTGAGATATCAAGTAATAACATCCACGTGTCACATGGGATTATTATAAGACCCCATGGAATAAAACTCCGCAAAGGCTGAAAGCGATGTAGTATTGCTGCACGTCCTGTGATTCCATATAATAATATATATAATAATATACAGAAGCCGGAATTATACATTAAATGCCATTTCATTGTGAAAGAAAAGATCTCGGGGAATCGTCTCCTACCTGGCACCTCCCAATGGCTGTGGTACAAGCTCTGCCCGGCGTCCACCTTCACCGTCTCTCCAGAGATGAAGGAGGCGGCAGGAGACAGCAGGAAACAAACCATCGGCGAGATCTGCGCAGGAGACAAGAAGCAGGACAGCTAGGGTCTTGTTCACACCATCTTTTGCTGCTTGAGTTTAATGTATATACTGGGAGAAGCTCGCGATGTGACACAATGGCTCAGATGTCCAAGGCCATGGTCACACTATGATATAAGGTCAGGAAAGTTCCCGATCTGTACAGAGGCTCAGACGGAGACCCCCTAGGAGTGACGCTGCCTCTTACTGGCTCCATCATGAGTGAGATATGATACACCCCCATTACTGACATGCGGAGGCATCTGTTACCCACAGAATTTCACTAGAAAAACTCTATATTTTTGACAGATTTATTTTTTCTCTTTTTACAAGACCTGGTAGGATAAAGAAGCAGTGTCTACGAAACAAATGGATTCTCTTTTTTTTTTTGCAGTAAGACAGAAACCAAATCAGCACCGAGGGCCCCAGAGCCCTGCGGAGACAGTTATCATTTACAGCAGCAGATTTCCCGGCGCCTGCACAGAAGATAGGCGAGTGAATGCAGCTCCACCAGTGTCCTCAGGGGGCTCCACTGTGGGTGAAGGGGAAGGGGCCAGACGAGCCGCCGGGCAAAAGGACGGGAGGAAGGGACCAGACGAGCCGCCGGGCAAAAGGACGGGAGGAAGGGGCCAGACGAGCCGCCGGGCAAAAGGACAGGAGGAAGGGACCAGACGAGCCACCCGGAAAAAGGACGGGAGGAAAGAGCCAGACAAGCCATCCGGAAAAAGGACAGGGAGTGGCAAGACGAGCCAGAAGGGAAAAAGGGACAGGGAGGGGACGAGCAACCCGAAAAAAGGACAGGGCGGGGGGGGTGTAGGGGAGACGACGACAGGCGAACAGCCCGGAAGGGCGAGCCTGGCAGCAGCCCTCGTATACAGAGCTCAGGCCGCTTAGCCAAGCGTTCTTATATCTGGGGATCCAGGGGAGAAAGCTGTTGGATGAATGCATGTCCGGGCGCTATTTCTCTTGTGTGTGCCTATGCACTTGTCTGCCCCAGGGTGGAGGTTTGTTACAGTTGCCTCCAGGCTATTGCTTGCAGTGTATAAATGGGTGACTGGTGACCAGCAGACCTCGGCCTGGGTAACATCTTACCTCTTCAGGGAGTCCGAGTCTCTTGGCTGGAATTTTAGGGATGTAATTATAAAACATTGCAGGCCCGCCATCTTTATAATTCTCTACGGCAGTCTTTGAAAAGATGGTTCCCTGCAAAAGATGATGGCATGGAGACTGTTAGATGAAGAGACAACCTGCTGTGTGTAGATGAGACGTACGTTCGGGGTGTAGGTCTCTAGTACAAGCCGTCGCTGATGTCGTGACGCCCATCACTCTGCAGTGATCTCACAGGTATAGTGGAACTAACAGTAGCAAACATCCATGTCAGGGAGATCACACAATATCCCACCACTGCAGTCACTGTCAGGATTGAGCTGGAATTCGCGCACACACAACCCCGATTACTCACTACGTAGCTATAAGCAAGCGAGCAGAAAACGTATGGCGTCACTCCTCTGGATTCCAACGCATGGAATGTGTGTTCACGCCCCATACGGTTACTGCCAGCTTCATGATAGCCCAATTATTATTATTCTTTGCCACCACTGACCCAATTTGAAATCTAATACAGGCCGGGTCGGACGCCTGTGTTTTGGTAGCGTATATGGCTTCGGGGGAGGAACGATTACAGGACAAAAGAAACAGGACTATTCAATATTATATTTAATCCAAAAGGGAGGCAGTTAATATCAAAAATATACAAAAGGTTTTACAAAGGGGACAATACAATACATAATATGCAGTTACACAAAATATACAGGATTAAAAAAGAAACTTACTATTAAGTTCGCAGAGACAACTCAGTATAGTTGGAGGGAAGCGCTCCTATTGGACAGTTCAGCGAACGTGACCCGTGTTAAACATTAATATGTACTTCCAATATGAGTACTAATCCATACTCAGTGGGGTCTTTTATGCCAAAGGGGGAGGCTGGCCCACACACCCCCTGTGCTGACATCATGTGGTGTGGGATAACTTATCGCTCGTTGATCAGAAGCTTGCAAACGACGCCCTAATTTCCACTACAAATTTGCCTTTCTTTAGAGATCACACATGACCTGGCTGCGGTCAGTTATTCTGGTACTTTTGTGCCATAGCTCCCCGGAGGGGCTTACAGCTACAGGAAAATAAGCATATTGTTCTTTAGCTGATCCTGCCACTAAAAATATGGGTCCCATTATTATCGGATGTATGGAACTTCAGATATTCCATATTGTGTGCCAGTGCCGGCCCGGCTAAAGATTACTGTTGAATTCCTTTTGAAGCTCTGGGAATACAACCTTCTCAGCTAGATGTAGATTTCTTGCAAGCCTGTTGTTAATTGGGTTTGGTAGCACCTTTTGGGCTAGCATTTGCTTACAAGGCATTTCTCATGTGTGTGTTAATTTGCATACAGACAGACGGTAGATTGTCAGCTCTTCTCTCCTGACAAATACTATAGGGGAGGGGGGGGGGGAGAAGAGTAGTCTGTGAGGGAGAAATTCTTAATATTTTTCTGACAATCCAGATACCTACCGGAGCGACAGAGTTAACCCTGACACCGGTGTGAGCCCATTCGATCGCGAGGCTTTTTGTCAGGTTGTCCACAGCGGCTCGTGCTGCTCCCGTGTGACTGCCGACAGAAAACACAGCAATGAAGGAAGCGCCGTACACAAAGACACAAACCCCTGCTCTGCAGGAAATTACCAGTCTTGTAAAGATCCTGAACTTATCACCAAGAGAGTTTTATGGAATATGCTCCAGAGCAGAATTCATAGTTCAGTTTCAAGTCACTGGAAACAGTCAGCAATCTTGTGCTCAGACATGCCCATAACAGCTTACTAGAGCGCCTACAATGCAGGCAGGGGGGCTACATCACATTAAAGTAAATGGTGAGAAATTATATCTTACGCCATGATGGGAAATCCTCTCCACATGTCTGCCACGATATTCACTATGGCGCCACCATGTTCCTTCATCCAGGCATTGTACACTGCAGGAGGACAGATCGTGGTCAGAGAAATCGACCACAGGCAGGAGAAAACAGAGGACATCTGTATGGCTCCTCATAATTAACTTACTAAACCCAGTGATATTCATGGCCACTACACAATGCCCAAGACGGTCCAATTCTGGTGCACTGCAGCACCTTCATGTATTATACCCCAGAGCTGCACTCACTATTCTGCTGGTGCAGTCACTGTGTACATACATTACATTACTGATCCTGAGTTACATCCTGTATTATACTCTAGAGCTGCACTCACTATTCTGCTGGTGCAGTCACTGTGTACATACATTACATTACTGATCCTGAGTTACATCCTGTATTATACTCCAGAGCTGCACTCACTATTCTGCTGGTGCAGTCACTGTGTACATACATTACATTACTGATCCTGAGTTACATCCTGTATTATCCTCCAGAGCTGCACTCACTATTCTGCTGGTGCAGTCACTGTGTACATACATTACATTACTGATCCCGAGTTACCTCCTGTATTATATTCCAGAGCTGCACTCACTATTCTGCTGGTGCAGTCACTGTGTACATACATTACATTACTGATCCTGAGTTACCTCCTGTATTATACCCCAGAGCTGCACTCACTATTCTGCTGGTGCAGTCACTGTGTACATACATTACTGATCCAGCGCTGACACTTACCGGCTTTGCAGCAGTAGAAGGTGCCGGTCAGGTTGGTTTCCACCACGGCGTTCCATCCTTTAGCACTAATCGCTTCACTTGGACTCGGGAATTGACCTCCTCCATTGTTGACCAAGAAGTCGATGCGGCCGTAGACGCTCAGCGTGGACTGAACCAGAGATTCTACCTGTTCTCAGAAAACAGCAAACAAGAATTAAAAAAGGAGCCAGCATTGCAGAGGTTAACACGTCTGCACACAAAACCATATATTTATACTGGAGCCCAATAATGTGGAACTCCTCGTCACACTCAGTCCTCACATCATCACATGAATGGACCGAATCCCAAAAGATCAGCAAACTAGTCCTGAAATACTCTGCACTGCATGCACAGTCCTGTCCACACCCGCATGTGCTGGAGAGAGAAGCAGTTCGCGGTCCGCTCACCTCCTCCTCCTTGCGGATGTTACACTGCAGCGCTGTCACCATAGACGGGTTCGTGGGGGAGATCTGGGACACCAGGTCCTTGGCGGTTTCCTTCAACCGGTCAAGTTTCCGGGAGGCAATAACCGTATTGCAACCTGCGGAGAGCAAATGGAGGATAAGCATGGATGATGGGAGTTACAGCCGTGGAGCCCCCAATCCCCATGATCAGCAGCTTGTGAGACCACTGCAGCCACAAGACAGATTGCAGCCTGCTCCTCCCCCTCTCCTGAGATACTCTGTGCTGCTGTGCTCCTCCCCCTCTCCTGAGATACTCTGTGGTGCTGGGGAAAATACTCCACCCCTGTCAAACAGCCTTGCTACACAGGTCATTTGTGCATTAGAGGTCTGTATCCAGTCCAGACAATCCCCTGTGATACAACGTGAGGACTCCGGACTGATACATTGTAACAAACTATCAGGACAGCAGTGAGATCGGCGCGGTACACAGCGATGCTGCTACAAGCAGGAAGCCAAAAACGCCCAAAACCCGGCAGATTATGGGAGACGGCAGATGAGAAGTCTTAGGCTATGTTCACACGTTATGTTCTTGCTGCGTTTTTTTTTTCTGCAGGCCAAACCTGCTCTCTTGGCAGTAAAGAAACAGCTTACAAAAAGCAGGTTTGCGGCGTTTTTAGGGTATGTGCACACAGTCAGGAAACGCTGTGGATTGGACACAGCACTTTACATTACAAGCAAAGTGGATGGGATTACAAGAAATGCCCACTATGCGTCTCCGTGCACCTGCGGATCCCCGCGGACACTGACATGTGGTGCTTCTTTCCAGACCGCAGCGTGTAAATTTCTCTTGCAGAGTCGCTGGTCTCCACAAGAGAAATTCTATCAGTGCAATGTATAGGATGCGGTGAAAGGTTCAATGAACACATAGGATTCACCTGCGGGCGGCGCTGTGGACGCAGCATAGAGTATAAAGTATACTGACAGTACGGATCATGTGCACATACCGTTATTGTCTCTTGTGCATGCTGATAAAGTTTAGTGCCCTAAAACATGATGCAACTTCCTTAGGTGTTTGCGGCAAAAACGGATACCTGACTTTTTGCACTTACTCGTTGCTTTCTAAGGGTTAAAAAACACTGAAAGAAGTGACATGCTGCAGTTTTCCAAATCAGTCAGAAAAAATAAAAACAATGTGTGTGCCTGAAACTTCTGAAATCTCATAGCTTTTGCTGGTGTTGTAAAACGCAGTTTAAAATTTGCATAAAAGAAAATAAAAGAATACATGCAACGTGTGAACATAGCCTTAAACAAGGTCACATCTAGCAGTAAGAAGGAAGGTGTAACGTCTCCGTCGCTTCTATATTTGGAGTCCAAGGCAGGACGTCGTCATTGCGCATGTTCTGTGCTGCGGTGACACTGGAGATCGCTCTGAACTTTGCACATATCAGACTCCTCCAGGAGCTGAGCATCGGCCTCTCCTGACCTCCCCCGACCTCCACTATATACTTCTCTTACAGGAATACCCCTTTATTCCATGAACACTGGATGCCCCAATATATTAAACCACGTCATTATACTGTTCACGAGCTGTAAGCAGAATTGCAAGTCACTTAAAGGGAACCTGCACATCCAGAAAAGCTGCGCACTTAGGCTATGTTCCCACATGTTGTGTTTTTTTATGTCAGAAATCTGCAGCAAAACTGATCTCTGGCAGGAAATCAGCTGCGTCAAATCTGCAGGTTTTGCTGCGTTTTTTTCACCACCCATTACTTCCTATGGATGAAAAAACACTGAAGGAAGTGACATGCTCTAGTTTCCAAAAACCCAACCAAGCCACAAAATAAGGAACAAAAAAAAACCAAGATGTGTGAACAGAGAATCCTGGTTTCTCATAGACTTTGCTAGTACTGCAAAACGCAGCTGAAAATTTGCATAAAAATCTGCAGCAAAAACCGCTGAAAAACCCAACGTGTGTGAACATAGCCTTAGAGCTATAGCGGCAGTTTTCAGATAAATAGCACTTAAATCCTTTGATCTGCGGCTGCAGGGAGAAAATGACGTCTTATTGTTCCTGCAGCCGATCGCTTCTAGGGCAGTGTAATCACTCCCTGTACATGGACAGCCTGCTCTGCAGAGAGTGTGCGCACAGCAGGCTGTCAATCACTGTGACGGGGCATGACTACAGCCGCACTCATGGTATACAGAGCAGTGAGGGGTACACCTCCCGTACGAGCGGCTGCAGGGAGAATAAAACTTAATTTTCTCCCTGCAGCTGCTGCTCCAGTTACCTCTAAATGGACAGCAGGCTCCTCACAGCACAGATAGTCGTACAGTGGACAGACCCTTTAAGAATAACGCCTTGTGCTGGCACCGAGCGTCCATGTACCAGGGGCAGAATCAGCCCCCATCCCGCAGACACAGGAGTGGGGCCGGGGGCTCAGAGGACACGTCTCGGCCTCCCCGCACCATAGCATTGTGGCCATTGCTCTCGTACACAATATGTCCTGGACATCAGCTGAAGAACTACAAATCCCAGCCTGGCGCCGACCTCCTACAGCGCGGTTCCCACTGTGTTGCCAGCATGGCATGCCGGGACTTGTAGTTCCATCGCGGGCTGAGCGGCGCCTGGTCTCCCTGCAGTCACCGCGAGGAATATCAGCAATGAAAGCGTTAACACGAGCCGTCACCGCCGCACACCGGACCTAGTCCCAGCAGCTCCGCCGCGATCGCCTTCCCGATGCCGGTGCCTCCTCCAGTCACAATGGCGACTTTGTTCTTGAACAGTCCAGGAGCGAACACATCGCGTGCCGCCATGATCGCAACAGTCACGTGATACTTCCGGGTCACAGGTCGCGTCACAGTGTTTCCATGGCGACCAGTGCAGCCTTAGTAACTGCTAAAGATGTCCCAGAGGAACGCCTGAGCCAGAAATACATCCCATAATAATGTGCAGCCCATAATATATACACCCCACAATGGTGCACCTGCAATAGCTGCACCCACAGATCCCCCATGACAGCGCGTCCTCCGCAGATCCCCCATGACAGCGCATCCTCCCCAGATCCCCCATGACAGCGCGTCCTCCCCAGATCCCCCATGACAGCGCGTCCTCCGCAGATCCCCCATGACAGCTCATCCTCCGCAGATTCCCCATGACAGCGCGTCCTCCGCAGATCCCCCATGACAGCGCGTCCTCCGCAGATCCCCCATGACAGCGCGTCCTCCGCAGATCCCCCATGACAGCACGTCCTCCGCAGATCCCCCATGACAGCGCGTCCTCCGCAGATCCCCCATGACAGCGCGTCCTCCGCAGATCCCCCATGACAGCGCGTCCTCCGCAGATCCCCCATGACAGCGCGTCCTTTGCAGATCACCCATAACAGCACGTCCTCCACAGATCCCCCATAAAAGCGCACCCTCCAGAGATCCCCATAACAGCGCGTCATCCACAGATCCCCCATGACAGTGCATCCTCCACAGATTCCCCATGAGAGCACGTCATCCACAGATCCCCAAAACAGCGCATCACCCACAGATCCCCATAACAGTGCATCCTCCACAGATCCCCCATTACAGAACATCCTCCACAGATCCCCCATAACAGCACATCCTCCAGATCCCCCATAACAGCGCGTCATCCACATATCCCCATAACAGCGCGTCATCCACAAATCCCCCATAACAGTGCATCATCTGCAGATTCCCAATAACAGCGCGTCCTCCACATATCCCCCATAACAGCGCCACATCCACAGATACCCCATAACAGTGCGTCCTCCACAGATACCCCATAACAGTGCGTCATCCACAGATCCCCCATAACAGAGCATCATCCATAGATCCCCCATAACAGAGCATCATCCACAGATCCTCCATAACAGTTCGTCATCCACAGATACCCCATAACAGTGTGTCCTCCACAGATACCCCATAACAGTGCGTCAGCCACAGATACCCCATAACAGCGCGTCAGCCACAGATCCCCCATAACAGTGCGTCAGCCACAGATCCCCCATAACAGTGCGTCAGCCACAGATCCCCCATAACAGTGCATTATCCACAGATACCCCATAATAGTGCATCATCCACAGATCCCCCATAACAGCGCGTCATCCACAGATGCCCAATAGCAGTGTATTCTTAAAGGGGTTTTCCCATGAACAAAAGTTGATTTTAATCAATAGATCTTGGAATAATAATAATTTCCACAATTGAATGTATTTAAATAAAATGTTCCTGTGCTGAGATAATCTTATACATGTGTCCCTGCTGTGTACTGTGTAATGGCTGTGTCTGACCCTGCAGGGACATGGTCTGATCATACCACATCTCCTGGGCAGGAGAGGAAGCAAACGAGTATACAGACATTACAGCAAACGAGTATACAGACATTACAGCGGGGGATCAAAGATGATTCTTTCTTTGAAGTAAAACATTTTTAAAAAAACAGGTAGGGCATTGTTTTATCTCACAAAAAGAATCCTCTGTGATCCCCTGTTGTCCAGTCTGCATACTCTTTTGCTTCCTCCCCTGCCCAGGAGATGTGGTATGACCAGACCATGTCCCTGCAGGGTCAGACACAGCCATTACACAGTACACAGCAGGGGCACATTTATAAGATTATCTCAGCACAGGAACATTTTATTTAAACACCTCCAATTGTGGAAGTTATTATTATTCAAAGATCTATTGATTAAAATGAACTTTATTTCGTGGGAAAACCCCTTTAAGATTGTGGTGCAGACATTTGTACACCATTTCTGCATCTCTTACCAGGAAAAACGCTGTGTAAAAAAGACACGTTTTTGACATGCGTTTTTGGTGCAGATTTTTCCCCTTATTTACAGTGCATCCTCTGCAGATCCCCCATAAGGGTATGTGCAGACAATCAGTTAACGCTGCCGATTGGACGCAGCACACTTGCGCTGCGTGCAAACCGCAGCAGCTGACGCGCCCCTGGGCCTGTGTCGCGCTGCGTTGCGCACGCGGGAGCTTACCCGGAGCCGGATCTGTTGAGGGTTGTAGTCTCGTGGCGGTGATCCGGTCCGTGCCCAGGGAGTCAGACTAAGTGGCGCTGTATTAGCGGTAGATGTTGGACGACTACGCCACCCGTTGAGTACAGCTAAGGAGCTGCTGCTGCAGGGCAGACCGCTGAGGCCGGTGGTAGGATTGTGCAGCGTGATAGTATAACCCCCAACGGGAGGGGTATGGCCTCAGGGCAGCCGACGTGGATGATGGGGGTAGCAGGAACCACTCGGAGACGGTACGGTGTAGTTCAGGGTCTTTACTGGTGACAAAGATAGACCCTCCCGGAGTACTGGCTAGCGATTGGGGCCTGGTCAGTCCTTGAGCAGATGGGATCTCCCCTGGCCAGGCGGAGTTGTAGGCCTCCCAAACTAACGATACTCTTCCGGCTACCTTGCTAGAGGCGGGTATAAGTAGCCCACGTCCCTGAGTGTACCGTGTGGTGCTCACCCGTATGGCCGGTGACTCGGGGCCTTCTAGTAGCTTCCGCTCCACGACGGCGGTGCTGGTCCCACGCGTGTGACCGTGCCTTCGGGTTTCTGGGCCAGAGGACCTGCAATCCCCTGCCGGTCGGTTTCTGCTGCTGGATAGGAGTTAGTCCCCACAGCCTCGGACTCCGGGTCCGGTGATAACTTCTCAGTCAGGGCGAGCTCTGCAGCTGCCAGCCCCTGACTCCTTGTAGCACTGCTCCCACAGAGCTCCTGATGTTCTTTTCCTATATCTGCTTCTCTGTCTCTACTTCTTCTCTACTCACTAACCCTGCCTCAGCCCTAGGTTTATATAGGGGAAGTTCTTCCCCTCCCAGCACTGGGCAGGAGGTGTGGCATGCATAGGATCCCTGACCAAGAGACCTCCCACCTGCTCTCAGACGTAATATCTCTATCACTGTGGCAACCAGACCCCTGGGGTGTCACATTCCCCCCTAGTGAACTTTAGTACTCCGGGACTAAACATATTTTTAGAAAAACATAACAAGGTATAAACAATAATAATACAATAAGAAAAACACATAAAGATGGTTACGGCGTGTCCGCAACCGGGTGCAGTTTTGAAGAAAAGCAAGGTGTCCATTTCACCAAAACAGGGAGACGTAACCAGGTAGGGGTCTGTCCTGCCCCGAGTCCTTAACAGTCTTTAGTCCATTCCTAGGTTACGCTCCAACCAATTGTACAAGGATTCCCGGTAAATCCACCAAGGACTCCTAAAAATAACTAGAAACACATAATTATACACAAGCAACAAGAAAAACAGGTAACCATAAATAAAACAACTTATACACTTCAAATCCTCCAACGTGCGGGTAACTGGCCTCTAGTGGCCCTAGTGGACCTACGGAGCTGACTGTCTAGCCCCGAACTACAGGGTGTAGGAACTGTCAAGGGTAAACTGGGCAGCTGTCCACGGGCCCTTTGGCTCACTAGAGGCATGGCAGGTTCACTATAAGCAGAGGGTTGATCCTCCTGGTCTGCTGGTGTGGGGTCTTCTGCCTCCTGGACCGGCTGTTCTTCCAGCTCTACCTGTTGCTCCGTAGGTGCTTGGGATGCTGGTTGGAGGAAGGTGAGTACGGGTACCACAATTGCGCCATTGACTTGAGTCCAAGACCGAGGGAAGTCTCCGAGCACAGTACTAACCATATCTTCCCTTTCCTCTACGGGTCGAGGGTCTTCTTGTTCCTCTTCAGGGTTCCGTAGCTGTTCGGGACACTTCTTCAGGTGATCCCGGGATACAATGGTTGTGGTTTCCCCTCCGTCTTTACTGATGGTACAGACCTTTGGGTTGTCGTGGCTTGAGGGCAGTACGATGTACGGGTCCTTCTCCCACTGGTCGTCCAACTTGTGGAGCCGCCTTTTCCTCTTCAAGACCTGCTCTCCGGGTACCAGGGGAACAGCGGGAGCATACTGGTTGTAAGTTTTCTCTTGTCTTTCCCTAGCTTGACAGAGACTTCGCTCCACGCTCTCCTGTACTTTCCGGTACTGCTGCTGCCTCTCTGTGTCCCAGTCTGCTTCTGGTGAAGTGTCCTCGGGTGTCAGGACTCCCATCTCCAGGTCAACAGGTAGCTTACCAGGTCTTGCCCTCATCGGGTAAGCCAGGGTACAGTTGGTGGAACCTACCGGGATGTGGTTGTATAGGTCCACTAGGTCGGGCAGCCTCTCAGGCCACAGACTGCGTTCTTCCAGGGGCAATGTTTTCAGAAGATCTATCACCACCTGGTTCATTTTCTCACAAAGTCCATTAGTTTGCGGATGATAGGGTGTCGTCCTTATCTTCCGGCAGCCATACAGAGTGCAGAATTCTTGGAAGACCTCCGCTTCAAAGGCAGGTCCCTGGTCTGTCAACACTTGGTCCGGGTACCCGTGTGGACGGCAGAAATGCTGCTGGAAGGCTCTAGCTGCTGTTCGAGCTGTTAAGTCCTTGACGGGGACGACAACCAAGAACCGGGAGTAGTGATCCACGATGGTTAGTGCGTAGACGTAGCCACTTCTGCTTGGGGTCAGTTTTACATGATCCAAGGCTACCAGTTCCAACGGCTGTCGGGTGACGATGGACTGCAGGGGAGTCTTCTGGCTGGCACGGTCCTTCCTTCTTAGGTTGCACGGGCCACAGTCTCTGCACCACCTCTCGATGGTTCCCCTCATGCCTACCCAGTGGAACCGCCCGCGCAGCAGGAACTCCAGCTTCTTCCATCCGAAGTGTCCAGCCCCATCGTGGTATGCCTCCATCACCACGGCTGCGTCTCTTCGTGGCACCACTACTTGCCAGATTAGTTCATGCGTCCGGGAGTTAACCATTCGGCGGCACAACTTCCCCTTATAAAGGAACAGTCGACTCTTCTCAGCCCATAGTTGCTAGGCTTCCTCCGGAGCGTCTGGGTCAAGGCGAGCCTCTGGCCGAGTCAGCATCTCCTTCACCAGTCGGACGGCAGGGTCACTGTCTTGCGTTTCCGCCCAGTTGTAGTGAGGCAAGGGATTAAACGTAGCAGCTTGCTTACTCCTTACCCGGTGGGAATACTGGATAGTCCCATGACGGTGGAACGCGGGGAGTTCGACTTCTTCCAGTCCCTCTGGATCTTCTCCTACGTCCGGTAGGTTTGGCATCCTGGACAGGGCGTCCGCGTTGGTATTGGAGCGTCCTGCCCGGTATTTGATTGTGAACTCGTAGTTGGACAGACGGGCCATCCATCTCTGCTCTAGGGCACCGAGTCTTGCTGTGTCCAGGTGTGTCAACGGGTTGTTATCCGTGTACACGGTGAACCGGGAGGAAGCGAGGTAGTGCTTAAAGCGTTCGGTGACTGCCCACACCACTGCCAGGAACTCTAGCTTAAATGAGCTGTAATTCTCAGGGTTTCTCTCGGTGGGTCGCAGTTTTCGGCTGGCGTAAGCGATTACTCGTTCTTTCCCCTGCTGGATCTGGGACAGCACGGCTCCTAGCCCGATGTTACTTGCGTCGGTGTAAAGGATAAAGGGCTGGCTGTAATCAGGGTACGCCAGGATTTCATCCCCCGTGAGGGCCATCTTCAGCTGGCGGAAGGACTCTTCTTCTAACTTCTCCCATCTGAAGGGTGGCTTCTGGTTCTTGGCCTTCCGGGACTGGCCTATCAGGAGGTCCTGCATAGGAGCTGACTTTTTGGTGAAACCGGGGATGAATCTGCGGTAATAGCCTACCAACCCGAGGAACTGCCGCACTTCCTTTACACTGGAGGGACTTGGCCATTCCTTAATTGCGGTGATCTTATCAGGGTCGGGAGCCACTCCATCAGCGCTCACCACGTGTCCCAGGTACTGCACCTTTGGTTTCAGGAGGTGACACTTGGAGGGTTTCACCTTTAGGCCGTAGCTTGCCAGAGCTTCGAACACTTCCGCCAGGTGTTTCAGGTGGTCCTCATACGTCTTGGAATATACGATGACATCGTCCAGGTACAGCAGGACCGTCTCGAAGTTTCTGTGGCCCAGACAGCACTCCATTAATCGTTGGAAGGTTCCTGGTGCGTTGCAGAGTCCGAACGGCATGCAGGTAAACTCGCTAAGTCCCATCGGGGTGGTGAATGCGGTCTTCTCCCGGTCCGCCTCTGCTACAGGAACCTGCCAGTACCCACTAGTGAGATCCAAGGTAGAGAAGAAGTTAGCAGATCTTAAAGCAGCCAAAGACTCCTCTATCCTTGGTAAGGGGTACGCATCCTTGTGTGTGATACGGTTGATTTTCCGGTAATCTACACACATCCTCATGTTGTTGTCTTTCTTTTTGACTAAGACTAGTGGAGCTGCCCAGGGGCTACAGCTATCCCTGATCACCCCAGCCTCCTTCATGTCTCTAAGCATCCCCTTGGCGTGTTGGTAGTGTGCAGGGGGTACGGGTCGATACCTCTCTTTTATGGGAGGATGGTCTCCCGTGGGGATGTGGTGTTCTACCCCTTTGACTCGCCCGAAGTCTAACGGGTGTTTACTAAACACTCTCTCATACTCTTGAACCACCCGATAGACTCCCTGTTTCTGGTGTGAGGGAGTGGAGTCAGTACCCAAATGTAGTTGCTGACACCAGTCCTCCATTGTTTTCTGAGAGCCGTTACCTTCCTCCGGGGAAGATGGAGGCAAGGGTTCTACGGACTGTATGGAATCTTGATTGATGGTATACAATTTGGCTAGCGTGGCATACCGGGGCAGGTACACTTCCCTCTTCCCGATATTTATTATGCGAACGGGCACCCTCCCATGGCGTACATTGACCACCCCCCGTGCTGTCAAAATGGTGGGCCTACTGTCTGAGTAAACTGGTTCTACCATTGCCTGGTAATCTCTACCTCTCAGACCAATAGCTGCCCGGCACCAAATCATCATTTCACTTTTCGGGGGCATGGCAATAGGGAAAGGGTCACACATTCGCACGCTACCAATCTCACCACCGGAGAGTTCTAGCTGTTGCCGTCGCATCAGTGCCCGGATCTCTTTCTGGAGCACTCGCTGCTGGCCGGAGCTGGCGTTCTTGGCAACCTGCTGTAAAAGGAAAATCACCTCTGCAAGACAATTTTCAATTACATTAGTTCCTAGAGTTATCTTTGGGTGACTCTCGTGTTTGTCAATGTCTACAATGATCAGTCCCTGTGCTGCCAGTTCGACTCTACCGATTTTAATGGTCACCTCTTTAAATCCAATCTGTGGCACGGGCTGACCATTGCTGGCGATGATACTCAAGTCGTCGTCAGGGTAGCGGGTGATATCCGAGTCATTCCAGTACTGCTTGAAGAGCACGTACGGGATGGTGGTGACCTGTGACCCGGTGTCCAGTAGGGCACTCATAGGAATGCCATCCAGTACCACGGGTAAGACTGGACGTCCTCCCACATATTTGTCGCGCCAGTTCGATGGGCCTGGTGATCTTTTTCCTGGGGGTTGGCCCTCTACCCCAGGTTGTGCCAGTTTAAAGGACAGTACCTTGCCATATGTCCGGGTTGATTGCAGCGGCGGCAGATGGGTCGTCCGTCCTCGTTGTATCGGTCGCTGGGTCTTCCTCTGGCCGGTGGGGTCCTCCTTGGTCGACGCCACGGGATGTCCTCCGGTCCGGATGCCAGCTGGATCTTCCCTGGAGTGGAAACCTGTAAAGACTGCACAGTTCGGGTTAGCGCAGCAACGCTTTTAGCTAGCTCTTGGACCTGATGGTGCAGGTCTGGAGCCGGGTCATTGTTCAAAGCCTGCGCACCAGCTCCCACAGGCCCTGCCGACAAGGGCGCCGCCTCCTGGTGGTAAGTGGTAGTGGGGTGTCTGGGGGTCACAACGCCACCTGGTGCCGGTTCTCGAAGCACCCGGATGGCTCTGTCCTTGAACTGTGCAAATCCCAGATGAGGGTCCTGTAAGGCCATTGCCCGCAACTGGGTTCGGTGGGCATTGCAATATAAACCCTCTATAAATTGTTCAGTCAACAGCCTGTCCTCGTCTCCCACGCCGTCAGGGTCGGTCTGCTTAATGGCTCTCAGGGCCTCTTGTAGGTTCAGGGCATAGTCCCTTATACTCTCATGTGCCCGCTGTTTGCACCCGTAGAATCTAAGCTTGATCTCGGCTGAGGTGCGGGTATCAAAGGTGTCCCTCAGCCGGGTTAGTATCCCTGCGACAGTCCTCCCCCCAGGTGGCCAGGACTTTACCTCCCTTTGGGCTGCCCCGGTTAATTGGGCCACCAGGATGCTCACTTTTTGCTCCTCTGTGAGGGGGTACACCTGGAAGAGGCTATCCAGCTTTTCTCTAAAGTCATGCAGGGTATGTGACTCCCCTGAGTACTGGGGTAGCCAGGCTGCCCCCGGGATATAGGGCATGGTGAAAGGCATGACCGCAACAGCGGTGGCGCTGGCGGGGGTTGAAGCGGTGAAGCTCTCCTCCGTATCCGACATCCTTCTCCCCCCTAGTGGACCGTGGCCTACCTTGCGATGATCCTCTTCCGTAGGCCGCGGCTCCGCAGTGGATCGTCAGGGTTGAGGACCTTCCGTCGCGCTCCTGTGACGTCGGCGTCTGCTGGGCTCCTTCCAGGACCTTACGCAACGTCCGGACGTGAGGCGGGGCTTCAGTTCTCGCGCGCTTTCGGAGTCCACGCCCCTCTTCTTCCCGCGCGGCGTCCTCAAGATGGCGTCCAATGGCAGGAAAACTCCACGTATGGCGGGAAGAAGGCCGAAGATGGCGCCGGATGGCGGGAAAACTCCACCGATGGCGGGAAGGAAGCGGAAGATGGCGCCGGATGGCGGGAATCTTCACCACAGGTAAGTTTGAACAGTCTTTTTCAGGCACGCAGTACCCGGTGGTTGCGGGCACGAAATCCTGCCGACTACGCCAAAAGTTGACGCGCCCCTGGGCCTGTGTCGCGCTGCGTTGCGCACGCGGGAGCTTACCCGGAGCCGGATCTCTTGAGGGTTGTAGTCTCGTGGCGGTGATCCGGTCCGTGCCCAGGGAGTCAGACTAAGTGGCGCTGTATTAGCGGTAGATGTTGGACGACTACGCCACCCGTTGAGTACAGCTAAGGAGCTGCTGCTGCAGGGCAGACCGCTGAGGCCGGTGGTAGGATTGTGCAGCGTGATAGTATAACCCCCAACGGGAGGGGTATGGCCTCAGGGCAGCCGACGTGGATGATGGGGGTAGCAGGAACCACTCGGAGACGGTACGGTGTAGTTCAGGATCTTTACTGGTGACAAAGATAGACCCTCCCGGAGTACTGGCTAGCGATTGGGGCCTGGTCAGTCCTTGAGCAGATGGGATCTCCCCTGGCCAGGCGGAGTTGTAGGCCTCCCAAACTAACGATACTCTTCCGGCTACCTTGCTAGAGGCGGGTATAAGTAGCCCACGTCCCTGAGTGTACCGTGTGGTGCTCACCCGTATGGCCGGTGACTCGGGGCCTTCTAGTAGCTTCCGCTCCACGACGGCGGTGCTGGTCCCACGCGTGTGACCGTGCCTTCGGGTTTCTGGGCCAGAGGACCTGCAATCCCCTGCCGGTCGGTTTCTGCTGCTGGATAGGAGTTAGTCCCCACAGCCTCGGACTCCGGGTCCGGTGATAACTTCTCAGTCAGGGCGAGCTCTGCAGCTGCCAGCCCCTGACTCCTTGTAGCACTGCTCCCACAGAGCTCCTGATGTTCTTTTCCTATATCTGCTTCTCTGTCTCTACTTCTTCTCTACTTACTAACCCTGCCTCAGCCCTAGGTTTATATAGGGGAAGTTCTTCCCCTCCCAGCACTGGGCAGGAGGTGTGGCATGCATAGGATCCCTGACCAAGAGACCTCCCACCTGCTCTCAGACGTAATATCTCTATCACTGTGGCAACCAGACCCCTGGGGTGTCACACAGCCATATGTTACAGCATAGTGGATGGGATTTGTACAAATCCCATGCCCACTATGCGTTCCCGTTCTCCTGTGGATCACCCGCGGAGACGACATGCGACACGTCTTCACAGACCGCAGCATGTTTCTCTTGACGAGTCGCTGGTCTATGCAAGATAAATTCTATCACTACAATGTATAGGATGCGGTGAATGGTTCCATGAATACATGCAGATTCACCTGCGTGCAGCGCTGTGGACACAGTATAAAGTATACTAAGTTCAAAGCGCTGCCAATACAGACTGTGTGCACATACCCTAACTGTGCATTATCCACAGATCCCCCATAACTGTGCATTATCTGCAGATCCCCCATAACTGTGCATTATCTGCAGATCCCCCATAACTGTGCATTATCTGCAGATCCCCCATAACTGTGCATTATCAGCAGATCCCTCGTAACTGTGCATTATCCGCAGATCCCCCATAACTGTGCATTATCTGCAGATCCCCCATAACTGTGCATTATCTGCAGATCCCTCATAACTGTGCATTATCCGCAGATCCCTCATATCTGTGCATTATCCGCAGATCCCCCAAAACTGTGCATTATCTGCAGATCCTCCATAACTGTGCATTATCCACAGATCCCTCATATCTGTGCATTATCCACAGATCCCCCATAACTGTGCATTATCCGTAGATCCCCCAAAACTGTGCATTATCTACAGATCCCTCATAACTGTGCATTATCTGCAGATACCTCATAACTGTGCATTATCTGCAGATACCTCATAACTGTGCATTATCCGCAGATCCCCCATAACTGTGCATTATCTGCTGATCCCCCATAACTGTGCATTATCTGCAGATCCTCCATAACTGTGCATTATCTGCAGATCCCTCATAACTGTGCATTATCTGCAGATCCCTCATAGCTGTGCATTATCCGTAGATCCCCCATAACTGTGCATTATCTGCAGATCTTCCATAACTGTGCATTATCCGCAGATCCCCCATAACTGTGCATTATCTGCAGATCCTCCATAACTGTGCATTATCTGCAGATCCCTCATAGCTGTGCATTATCCGCAGATCCCCCATAACTGTGCATTATCTGCAGATCCTCCATAACTGTGCATTATCTGCAGATCCCTCATAACTGTGCATTATCCGCAGATCCCCCATAAATGTGCATTATCCACAGATCCCCCATAGCTGTGCATTATCCACAGATCCCCCATAACTGTGCATTATCCACAGATCCCCCATAACTGTGCATTATCCACAGATCCCCCATAACTGTGCATTATCTGCAGATCCCCCATAACTGTGCATTATCTGCAGATCCCCCATAAATGTGCATTATCCGCAGATCCCCCATAACTGTGCATTATCCGCAGATCCCCCATAACTGTGCATTATCCGCAGATCCCCCATAACTGTGCATTATCCGCAGATCCCCCATAACTGTGCATTATCCGCAGATCCCCCATAACTGTGCATTATCCGCAGATCCCCCATAACTGTGCATTATCCGCAGATCCCCCATAACTGTGCATTATCCGCAGATTCCCCCATAACTGTGCATTATCCGCAGATCCCCCATAACTGTGCATTATCCGCAGATCCCCCATAACTGTGCATTATCCGCAGATCCCCCATAACTGTGCATTATCCGCAGATTCCCCCATAACTGTGCATTATCCGCAGATCCCCCATAACTGTGCATTATCCGCAGATCCCCCATAACTGTGCATTATCCGCAGATCCCACTACTCTGGACAGGACACTTTCTGGGGGTCTCGCACTTTCTTGCTTCCCATCATCATCTAAACAGTTAACAGTGATGACCGGCAGCAGCTCTGAGCCGTGCCTGAGTGACGTCATGTGTAAGAGCTCAGGCCCCGCCCAGGGATGTGCCTGGTGGGCGGGGTTATGTCTGTAGAGGGGCTACACTCTGGTCTTTGTGCAGGGGAGCAGCAGTCCTGGGATGGACACTGTTACATCCTGATCTACCTCATATGTGGGGGTCTCCCTTCCTACCATCACCCAGGGAACAGCAGATAAGACCCCCTTGCAGTTGGTACCAGGTGAGCAGCACATCTATCCATTCCTCAGTCTCCTGTACAGCAGCTTTGCTGCAGATCACTGCACTGACTATTGCTTCCATTAGTAGGATGAGGAATAGGAAGCTTTTATAAGCAGCTAATTAAATATCCGCCTCATTAATTACCGAGGGATTTATAATTAAATTACTGGAGTGTATATCTGTGGGAGGAAGAGGTTAATAGGGGCATATAGTGCACTGTGCGCATTACAGGCTGGGGGGATACAAGGAAGCAACTGTGAGCACAATAAATATTTCTATTCCACTGATACAATGTTTATAGAGCAGCACAATGTGGATACAATGTATCAGTGCAGAGAGTGACCCACAGATCTTGAGATGGGGCCAGTAATGTGGGTGATACATTGTAACAACGTTCATATTTAAATCCAAATGTGATACATTGTATCAGTGTTTATTATAGTGATCTTTGCTACATGTAGCTCTTTCCATTGACGCCTTTATAGATCTCATTACACCCTAAATAATCACCAGAATTGCAGTGAATAGAATAGGGAGTCGTCTGTTTTCCGCTGAGGTCTCTGTTCTGCCTCCCAGTGAGGGAATTTCCTATCTATTATTATATATAGCCCTACAGTAGCTCTCCCCATCCCCCACTTTAGGCCACAGACACCAAATATTAAGAGATCATGGCTCCAATATTTTATTCTGTATAGGAAAGGTTGTTTGATATTTGGTCAGGAGGAAGTCATTGCAAGACTTGTGTGATAGAATTTGTGCATTGCCTCAAATTCTCTGCCAACTACTAAAGTGATAATGAACCTTAAAAAATGCAATTATTGAGGTAATTATCCCAGCTGTAGACTGGTTTTCCATTGTTTCATCACCATGAATGCAGTATAATCTCTAATTATCATTCATATTCATCAAAATAATTCTGCACTTCTTAGATTGAGGATGATCACATGGCTCAGATTTGAGGCTGTAATTTCTGCAAAATCTCTTCCCTTTATATGAATGGGGTGTTTTGTAGCAGGTGCATAGATCTCTACAAGCCCTAGCAAGATAAATGAGACAGACACACATCATCAGACCTGCCGCGCATGGCTTCAGGTTCATAAAGGAGTCTCCTGGAAGTTTCTGGAGGAACATTGTACTGCAAAAATGGTAAAAACCATAAAGAGTGTTACTTAAAAACTCGTCATGCAGCCCCATAAGAGCTCCAATAAAGTTGTCATATAGGATCCTGGATTGCTAGCCTCCGGCGTGATGATGCAAAGCAGGGTGACAATGCAATGATGTTATTCTTGTAAGGTTCCCAACTAACCTACTCTGATGTTTCCTGGCAGAATTTTCAATGTGACAGTAGAGGGCGACTTAAGGACTTTTATATTTATAGGGAACTCTTTTATATTTACGGTAGGTAATTTTTATTCATCTGCATAGAATACAGCCATATGAAACTCGTCAAAGTCCTTCATTTGGAGCTAAATCCATATGTGTAACGTATTTGTTTAGATTTTACCATTTGCCTTGCAAATCCATGATGCATTTGTTATGTTGCTCATTTGAAAATCAACATAAGTGGCTTTTTTTTTTTTTTTAAGTAAATTGATTCAATTGTATTGCATTTCATTTGCCTCAAAGCCAGCACTAAAAGGTATGCCCACATGGGAATGATACTGTGCAAACAAAATAAACGTGGAAAATCACAGCCAGTCCTGTTATTTGTTTTGCAGGAAACGCTGCGGTTTTGACCCACTGCATATTGCAAAATCTGCAGTGAAATTTTGCGGCATGAATTTATATACTGCAGATTAAAAATCTCCACCGCAGGTGAATTTATGTGCAGATTGTTCCCGCAGTGTGTGAATGAGATTTCATAAGATCTTATGCACCTTGCTGCCACTATAATAATATGCAGGGGATTTTCCTCCAGGAATGTCCTGACGCAAAGGCCACAGCATATCTGTCCCATGTGAACATGGCCCCAAAAAAATCTACATGTGTGAATATGACCATATAAAGGGATAACTTGTCGTCCGGACCCTGCAGATATATCCTTATGTTCTCTGTATATCCGGTGTTTCAGCTAATTGTGTAGGAAGGAAGGATCAGCGATTGATTGTTCCTCTGTGAAATCCTTCCACCTCTGCCACATTGTGCAGCTCACACTCGTCTGTTTATGTAATAGTCAAACTTAAAAGGCGGCAGTCACTTGTGAGCTCAGGTGGAGGCAGGATGGATTCAATAAAAGGCTTCTCTCCTCTCTTCATGGACCTTTACATGAGATGACGGTCAGCTGCGTGCACCTGGACTTGGGGCTGGTTTTACATTCAATTTTAATGGCGCCTTTTCGCAGTCAAAGTCATAGAGCGCTGATGTTACTTAAAGGGATTTTCCCCAGAACAAAAGTTGATTTTAATCAATAGATCTTGGAATAATAATAATTTCCACAATTGGATGTGTTTAAATAAAATGTTCCTGTGCTGAGATAATCTTATAGATGTGCCCCTGCTGTGTACTGTGTAATGGCTGTGTCTGACCCTGCAGGAACATGGTCTGATCATACCACATCTCCTGGGCAGGGGAGGAAGCAAAAGAGTATACAGACAGGACAACAGGGGATCACAGCTGATTCTTTCTTTGAAGTAAAATATTGTTTAAAAACAGGCAGTGAAATGTTTTATCTCACAGAAAGAATCATCCTGTGATCCCCTGTTGTCCTGTCTGTATACTCTTTTGCTTCCTCCCCTGCCCAGGAGATGTGGTATGATCAGACCATGTCCCTGCAGGGTCAGGACACAGCCATTACACAGTACACAGCAGGGGCACATCTATAAGATTATCTCAGCACAGGAACATTTTATTTAAACACATCCAGTTGTGGAAGTTATTATTATTCAAAGATCTATTGATTAAAATGAACATTTGTTCTTGGAAATAAAACTTTAAGTGTAGTAAGTGACTTATTTTCCAAAAGTGAATGATCTCTTATGGTAAACTGAAACAGTGATCAAATTCTGATGAACTTCTGATTCTTAACTTTTTTTTATGGACATATAGTCTTTAACGAAGACTTTATGGGTCCACGTTCTATCCGTGATTCACACACCTGGACATGTACTCATGAAAAAAATACCATAAGTACATCCTTACAATTAAATGTCTCTTCTGTATGACCTTCACCCTCCTTGCACTTAGGTAGCACAGGTGCGGATCTGCCCCATCCTCAGCTTCCTTATCATCTCAATGACCGGACCCATAGTGTTCACTAGTGTCCCATCCCCCACTCCCCAGTGAATGTCATCCAGCTGCCCTAGGTACAAAAGCTACAGAAGTCACCGCCCGCCCGGGTCACATCTTAGTCCTGATGGTCACATTCTTCTGTGGTGGAAATTAATGCTAATTCCCGGAGCCACATTCATCATTGTCTATAGATAGTGCAGCCTCACATAGCAGACACATGGGAAGTCTTGCCTTAAAGGGGAACTGTCACTTCTTGTTAATCTCTTTATAGGGATAGTCAGGCTTTGTCCATGTGCAGAAGAAGAATTGCGCAGTTCGTTATGGAGGCCAAACTTACAGCCATATTTGTTAACAAGATGATCAGAAACATTAATGTTTTATATCGGCCAGTAAATCTTATTGCTCCCTGGTATCAGCCATTGCAGATTTTATAAAATAATTACAAAAACTGAAGCCTTCCTTCTAAAATATGTGCCAAAAAATCAAACCTTCCTTCACCCCTCAACCACCATGATCACTACACTGTCATGTATCTCTAATGCTGAGATCTTCCAGAGATTTTTAACTACCTTTTTTTTTTTTTGTTATGAGACTGGGCAGGTGATAATGGTCTGATCCAGAGGTGGACATCTAATTGGTCAGACTGGGCAGGTGATAATGGTCTGATCCAGAGGTGGACATCTAATTGGTCAGACTGGGCAGGTGATAATGGTCTGATCCAGAGGTGGACATCTCATTGGTCAGACTGGGCAGGTGATAATGGTCTGATCCAGAGGTGGACATCTCAT
Source organism: Phyllobates terribilis (assembly GCF_046119375.1). Taxonomy (NCBI): domain Eukaryota; kingdom Metazoa; phylum Chordata; class Amphibia; order Anura; family Dendrobatidae; genus Phyllobates; species Phyllobates terribilis. Next base: position 179,750,367 of record NW_027362769.1, on the reverse strand, counting down.
TGGTCAGACTGGGCAGGTGATAATGGTCTGATCCAGAGGTGGACATCTCATTGGTCAGACTGGGTAGGTGATAATGGTCTGATCCAGAGGTGGACATCTCATTGGTCAGACTGGGTAGGTGATAATGGTCTGATCCAGAGGTGGACATCTTATTGGTCAGACTGGGCAGGTGATAATGGTCTGATCCAGAGGTGGACATCTCATTGGTCAGACTGGGCAGGTGATAATGGTCTGATCCAGAGGTGGACATCTCATTGGTCAGACTGGGCAGGTGATAATGGTCTGATCCAGAGGTGGACATCTCATTGGTCAGACTGGGCAGGTGATAATGGTCTGATCCAGAGGTGGACATCTCATTGGTCAGACTGGGCAGGTGATAATGGTCTGATCCAGAGGTGGACATCTCATTGGTCAGACTGGGTAGGTGATAATGGTCTGATCCAGAGGTGGACATCTCATTGGTCAGACTGGGTAGGTGATAATGGTCTGATCCAGAGGTGGACATCTCATTGGTCAGACTGGGCAGGTGATAATGGTCTGATCCAGAGGTGGACATCTTATTGGTCAGACTGGGCAGGTGATAATGGTCTGATCCAGAGGTGGACATCTCATTGGTCAGACTGGGCAGGTGATAATGGTCTGATCCAGAGGTGGACATCTCATTGGTCAGACTGGGCAGGTGATAATGGTCTGATCCAGAGGTGGACATCTCATTGGTCAGACTGGGCAGGTGATAATGGTCTGATCCAGAGGTGGACATCTCATTGGTCAGACTGGGCAGGTGATAATGGTCTGATCCAGAGGTGGACATCTCATTGGTCAGACTGGGTAGGTGATAATGGTCTGATCCAGAGGTGGACATCTCATTGGTCAGACTGGGCAGGTGATAATGGTCTGATCCAGAGGTGGACATCTCATTGGTCAGACTGGGTAGGTGATAATGGTCTGATCCAGAGGTGGACATCTCATTGGTCAGACTGGGCAGGTGATAATGGTCTGATCCAGAGGTGGACATCTCATTGGCCAGACTGGGCAGGTGATAATGGTCTGATCCAGAGGTGGACATCTCATTGGCCAGACTGGGCAGGTGATAATGGTCTGATCCAGAGGTGGACATCTCATTGGTCAGACTGGGTAGGTGATAATGGTCTGATCCAGAGGTGGACATCTCATTGGTGCAATCTGTGCGACCGCACAGGGGTCCAAGAGGTAAGGGGGCCACTGCTACCTCCAAAGCTGATAGAATTGTGCATTAGGGTCAATTACTGGGCTGCAAAGAGCCGATGGATTGTTCTTGCACAGGGATTAGGGACCCTTTCCTGTCTGTCTCCGCTAGTGGTCCGATGATACGGGGTCCCATCTTTGAGACTCTAACTGATTTCTCTTTGGTTCAGGACTGAAAGAAGTGGCACAGTCATGCGTGGCCACTACTGCACCATGCAGTGTTGTCAGTGGCGTAGCGACCGCTGCGACGGAGCCCGGCGGGTCAGGGGTCCGCCAACGTCAGCCGAAACTTCAACTGGACGCACATCCAGCTGAAGTGTTTGGCACCGTACAGAGCCATCGGCTTTTGCACGGCAATATATTCTGACATCGGTGGCTGGTTAATGGAGGGCACTACAAATACTGAAGGGATCAATCACCATATTATCAGCTAAACGGAAAGAAAAAAGAAATGTGTATAAAGGGAGAAATGTGAATACCCTTGTATACACTTCATTTTTTTTCTTTCCAATACATGCGGACGTCAGCTGCCGGCTTCAGAAGAGGATTCCCCGCGGCGGGGGAGCTGAGGGAGGGCGAGTATTTTTTCTTCTTAATCAGTGGCCATACTACTACATGGCGGACTATGGGCTGCGCGTTACGCCGCAGGGCGGACTATGGGCTGCGCGTTACGCCGCAGGGCGGACTATGGGCTGCGCGTTACGCCGCAGGGCGGACTATGGGCTGCGCGTTACGCCGCAGGGCGGACTATGGGCTGCGCGTTACGCCGCAGGGCGGACTATGGGCTGCGCGTTACGCCGCAGGGCGGACTATGGGCTGCGCGTTACGCCGCAGGGCGGACTATGGGCTGCGCGTTATGCTACAAAGAAAACCAGCCTTACCAACACCAGGTCAGATTACAAATGCACTAGAAGGATGCAGCAGACCCCCATGATAAAGGCGGGGCAGCACAGGGGCAAAATACTAATGGAAACAGCCACTCACAAACCAACCAATTCATGGAGGAGGTGGCTGCCTAGTAAAAAAAATAAAAAATGCACATAAGTGCGGCTGGCATAGGATGCCAGTCACACAGGTACGCTTGATCCACAGTGTCTGGCTTACAGCCTATTAATGACTCCCATACTATTAGAACAGTCGGGCTGCCCAGCACTATATGAGTGAACCCCACAGGGACAGATGCCCCAGTTCACCCAACCAACACTAAAGCGCCTGGTTGCATCCTGCTAAAATGGAAAAACGTGCAAAAATGTGACACAAAAATAATAATGTGTATTGTTTGATATTATGGCCAAAATATACAAGCTCGCAACCCACGTCAAGGGTCCTCACGCTTGCGAGTCCTAACACTAAAATCAAAAATGGTTATCTAGAGGTATTGACCAAAATATCGACCAATACCTCATGTAATGTAGTTATCGTATACATTATTTTTTATTGCACATTTTTCCAGGGTGCAGCCGGGCCCTTTAGTCTTGGTTGGATGAACTAGGGCGTCTGTCCTTGTGGGGTGCACTCGTATAGTGCTGGGCAGCCCGACTGATCTAATAGTATGGGCGTTATTAAAGGGGATATCCGGGACTTTATGAAAAGACAAATAATGTGGCTAAGCACGAACAGGCAGGTAAGTAAGGTAAGGGATCTAGCTGTCAATCAGAATGATGTCAGAAGTCACGGCCCATCGTGTCGCTGATGCAGCTGAATCCCCGGCAGGAGGGGTCTGTGACCGGTGTGTGCCGGGGAAGAATGGTGCCGGGCACAGCAAGTATGTAAGTTGCAATTGCCTGCTTGTTAGTGCTTAGCCATATTTTATTTTTTTCCCTAAAGTCCTGGATATCCCCTTTTAATAGGCTGTAAAGCAGACACTGTGCATCACGCGTACCTGTGTGACTGGCACCCTATGCAACCCTCATTTGTGTGCATTTTTTACTAAGCAGACACACACTCCATGAATTGGTAGGTTTGTGGGTGTCTGTTTCCCTCAGTATTTTGCACCTCTGCTGCCCTCGCCTTCCTGATGGTGCATTTGTAATCTGACTTGGTGTTGGTAAGGCTGTTTTTTTTTCTCTCTGTTATGTTTTTTGGAGTTTATGTCCTCGTTAGCTGTGCGGTATATTATTCAATCCTCCGGCCGGTGCATCAGCCGAGGCTCCACATCTGGAGGACGCAGCAGACCTGCCGCTGATCTGCACATTTTACAGACGTCCGGCTTTTCTGTTAATGTCAGTATTTTTATATTCCTTATTAACCTTTCATTATTTTATATATTTTACCTTTTGAACTCCCTAGTTCTGGTTTGTTTGTTTTTTTTTTGCTATTTATTGGATTTTCAACTTATGTCTCCTCTTGTGGGAAGCAATGATCATGGGGTCTGGAAACGGCAGAGCAGAAATTTAGTATTCCCTCATTGTATTTTTCGTTATGTCCCATGATGCATCATTTCCAGCTTCAATCTGATCAGTCACATGATGCTCTTTTGGAGAAAAGAAAACCAAGGGGGTGGAGTCTGATGAGAACAGCGATGGATTGTTACAAAGTAGCAGAATTTGCTGGAAGGAAAACATCATAAACATCCCAGCACTGAGGAATGAGATTCGTGTAAAGAGAACTTGTCATAAATAAATATATATTTTTTGGTTGTTTTTCCTTGGTGTGACTGTTGCTGTTTTCCTGAATCCGGCGATGTTGTTCTTTCGTTTCTGCTCCTCTGTTCCAGAGTCATGGCCTCCTTTACTCTGTATATAAATCTTCTCCTCCTATCCAAGGTGGGTGTGAAACTCACAGAAAAGTTCAAGACCACGCCCACTTGGCTAACAAGAATAGATTTATGTAGAGAGAAGAGGGGTTATATCTCAGGAACAAGAGAAGAACCCTGGATTATACCAGATAAAAAGAAAAAAAGCGCTTACATTTATTCCAATGGAGGAAATATTTCAATATTTGCACACAGCTGGTCGATGTAGAACGATTGACCATAGGCTGTTATAATGTAGGGTTTTAACATGCGCAGCGTTCACTAATTTCTTAAAGGGAACCTGTCAACATGAAGATGCCGTCCAGTCTGCAGGCCCATGTTATAGAGCCGGAGGAGCTGAGCAGACTAAAATATATATATTATATATATATATATATATATATATATATATATATATATATATATATATATATATATATATATATATATATATATTATATTACAGTACAGACCAAAAGTTTGGACACACCTTCTCATTTAAAGATTTTTCTGTATTTTCATGACTATGAAAATTGTACATTCACATTGAAGGCATCAAAACTGTGAATTACCACATGTGGAATTATATACTTAACAAAAAAGTGTGAAACAACTGAAAATATGTCTTATATTCTAGGTTCTTCACAGTAGCCACCTTTTGCTTTGATGACTGCTTTGCACACTCTTGGCATTCTCTTTATGAGCTTCAAGAGGTAGTCACCGGAAATGGTCTTCCAACAATCTTGAAGGAGTTCCCAGAGATGCTTAGCACTTGGTGCCCTTTTGCCTTCACTCTGCGGTCCAGCTCACCCCAAACCATCTCGATTGGGTTCAGGTCTGGTGACTGTGGAGGCCAGGTCATCTGGCGTAGCACCCCATCACTCTCCTTCTTGGTCAAATAGCCCTTACACAGCCTGGAGGTGTTTGGGGTCATTGTCCTGTTGAAAAATAAATGATGGTAAAACTAAACGCAAACCGGATGGAATAGCATGCCGCTGCAAGATGCTGTGGTAGCCATGCTGGTTCAGTATGCCTTCAATTTTGAATAAATCCCCAACAGTGTCACCAGCAAAGCCCCCCCACACCATCACACCTCCTCCTCCATGCTTCACGGTGGGAACCAGGCATGTAGAGTCCATCCGTTCACCTTTTCTGCGTCGCACAAAGACACGGTGGTTGGAACCAAAGATCTCAAATTTGGACTCATCAGAACAAAGCACAGATTTCCACTGGTCTAATGTCCATTCCTTGTGTTCTTTAGCCCAAACAAGTCTCTTCTGCTTGTTGCCTGTCCTTAGCAGTGGTTTCCTAGCAGCTATTTTACCATGAAGGCCTGCTGCACAAAGTCTCCTCTTAACAGTTGTTGTAGAGATGTGTCTGCTGCTAGAACTCTGTGTGGCATTGACCTGGTCTCTAATCTGAGCCGCTGTTAACCTGCGATTTCTGAAGCTGGTGACTCGGATAAACTTATCCTCAGAAGCAGAGGTGACTCTTGGTCTTCCTTTCCTGGGGCGGTCCTCATGTGAGCCAGTTTCTTTTTAGCGCTTGATGGTTTTTGCAACTGCACTTGGGGACACTTTCAAAGTTTTCCCAATTTTTCGGACTGACTGACCTTCATTTCTTAAAGTAATGATGGCCACTCGTTTTTCTTTACTTAGCTGCTTTTTTCTTGCCATAATAAAAATTCTAACAGTCTATTCAGTAGGACTATCAGCTGTGTATCCACCAGACTTCTGCACAACACACCTGATGGTCCCAACCCCATTTATAAGGCAAGAAATCCCACTTATTAAACCTGACAGGGCCCACCTGTGAAGGGAAAACCATTTCCGGTGACTACCTCCTGAAGCTCATCAAGAGAATGCCAAGAGTGTGCAAAGCAGTCATCAAAGCAAAAGGTGGCTACTGTGAAGAACCTAGAATATAAGACATATTTTCAGTTGTTTCACACTTTTTTGTTAAGTATATAATTCCACATGTGGTAATTCATAGTTTTGATGCCTTCAGTGTGAATGTACAATTTTCATAGTCATGAAAATACAGAAAAATCTTTAAATGAGAAGGTGTGTCCAAACTTTTGGTCTGTACTGTATATATATATATATATATATGGCCATCCTATTGGTGACTGACGGTTCTCTATGCAAAAGTGCCCTCACATTCCCAAAGTCAATGAATTTACTGCGGGATCTATAATTAAGCTGTTTATTTAGGTCCAGTGGTGCTGTGGTGTTAGGATGTAGGACCAGTCTGTCCAGATTTCGGCCACGGAGCCCCCCGTACCTCTGTGTGCCTCTGATTTATATTTGGGCTTTGTCTGTCTGGAGGGCCGACTCCATCAGAAGCCGTATTCCCATCTAATGCAGCTGTCATATCGCTTGAATATATCATCACATTTTCATTGGTCTAAGCACTGGGAGGTGAACCAACGTAGAAACGGGTGCAACCCTAAATCAGTACAGCGCCTTACTCATTTTCAAAGGTTTCCCTATATAGCGGCGTCTCAGCCATATTTATTCCGTACTTGATTTTCTGTTTATACGGGATCTGTCGCCAAGTTTTTTGCCACTTAATTTGAGTGTAAAATAATTTAGAGGCAGAGACCCTGATTCCAGCTATGTCACTTGCTGGGCTGCTTGTTGCAGTTTTGATAGAATTCTTTTTTTTTTTTTTTTTTTTTCAGCAGAAGATCATCATTAAAGAACTGCTGCCAGGTAGTCCTCCATATTTCTGAGATCTGCATAAGCCCACCGCCAACTCTGACAGCTTTTTTGTGTACACTGTGCATAGGCAGAAAGCTGCCAGTTAGTGGTGTGGTTCGGGGTTATACACAGCTCAGCTTTCAGAGCTCTGCTAGTTACGCCGCAGAGAAAAATGACAGCAAGCATTCCAGTAAGTGACACATAGATGGAATCAGGGTCTCTGCCCCTACATAATACTGCTGTCAGGTGGGTGAGCAAAAACCTGGTGACAGATTCCCATTAAAGGAGTATTCTACTTTTAGCAGATGTGTTGTTATATCCCTTTATATATGGTGTAAGGATCCATCCCCGAGGACTGGATTACATTCAGTTTTCCATTAAAGCAATGTTTAAGGGGTTACCTGACAAACTAATGGGATAAGGGGCTGTGCGGTGATCGCACGGTGTAAAAAGACTGGATGCATTAACATTAGGTTCCATCAGTCAACCGACCTAAAAAAGGTTCTTAATTCATTTAGCGTTTGCTGGCAGGAAATAGAGGAGCGGAGCCCCCTGTGCGCAGTCAGGGTGGGATAAGGCCACGGCGTCAGGCTGAGATCTGAAGAACGTGGCCGTATCATGGCTTCATGCAAGTTCAGTGCTATATAGACCTATCGTACATTGCCCATAGGAATCTATAGGGTCCGTATGTGCCTCCCAATTTGATGCAGAGATGATGGGCAGACAGCGGATTACTTCTCTCACATCATATAGAATCCGCTAGAAAAGTCACCCCACTTCCCATTAGAAGCTTATTTCTAGGGGCTGGGATTCCTCCCATTACATGGGACACAGACAGACGAGACCCCTGTGAAAGCCCTGAGCACTGTGCAGTCCAACAGCCCCTCCTAATGCACAATCCCACCTGCTGTGGAGCTGGATGTGGCCCCCTCACCTCTTGGGCCCCTATGCAGCTGCACAGGTTTGCCCCAATGATCTGTCCGTCCTTGGTCAGCAGCATAGAGGAGCACAGCTCCGGCCCCTGTTACACCCATGTATTTACAAACCTCTAATGTTGACCTCCACCTTTTATACAAAGCTTTTCACTGTTTGTCATTGCTATTTCTTTAATTCATGTCTTATACTCCAGTCACATCCCGAGCTGCATCTAAAATACTGCAGGCTGCCCTTGTTTGTCATATTAACTGACATTAATCAGTGTCTGCTCTCACAATGCCCTCAGCCCTGATGGCAGGAAACCTGCAGAACTGTGAATGCAGCTCTGGAGGTGACCAGAGTAGATGGAAAATCCAAAGATCAGAGTTGGTTAAAGTACATGCGAGGTGACATTGTATTGAAATAATGAAAAAAGTCTAAAAAATGCTAATTAATATCATGTAACGTGACTGATACTTTGTAGAAACTGCTGCTATACATTGATCATGGTGGACTGTATTTTCCGGGGCTGTACTTGCCAGCGGGCAGCATCTCTGCCCCATCCTTTATGTCTTTAATTGCTTTTACTGATATGATTTTTTACACTTTATTTATTTATTTTTTTAAGGTTGATCACTGTTTGGCCGCGGCACATATAATGGATGACTAACATAGCCGGGATTTACAAAAGCTTCAGAACATGCAGGGCGAGGTGATTCCCAGTGATGCTGGGACAGAGGAGACTGCCCCAAAACCAAATAAGAGCGCCCCAAACAGTCCGTTACGGGACACTCTGCGGAGAGCCGCGGCTGCGGTGTCCTTTGAGGGCGTGACCGGAGAAGCAACTATAGAGAGGAAGAAGAAGAAAAAGAAGGAGCCTCGTCCAGAATCAATAATTGTGTATCGCTCTGACAATGAAAAGGTCCTGGAGGACGAGGCGGCAAATCAGGAAACCGGAGAGAGAAGTACAGAAGAAGGATCAAGATTTCTGGGGACCCCACTGAGTGATGGTAAGTAATGTATACCGAGAGAAAGTAGTGACATAATAAATAAAAAAAATATATATATATACATATATTAGTACAGACCAAAAGTTTGGACACACCTTCTCATTTTAAGATTTTTCTGTATTTTCATGACTATGAAAATTGAACATTCAGACTGAAGGCATCAAAACTATGAATTACCACATGTGGAATTATATACTTAACAAAAAAGTGTGAAACAACTGAAAATATGTCTTATATTCTAGGTTCTTCACAGTAGCCACCTTTTGCTTTGATGACTGCTTTGCACACTCTTGGCATTCTCTTGATGAGCTTCAAGAGGTAGTCACCGGAAATGGTTTTCACTTCACAGGTGTGCCCTGTCAGGTTTAATAAGTGGGATTTATTGCCTTATAAATGGGGTTGGGACCATCAGTTGTGTTGTGCAGAAGTCTGGTGGATACACAGCTGATAGTCCTACTGAATAGACTGTTAGCTGCTTTTTTCTTGCCATAATACAAATTCTAAGTAAAGAAAAACGAGTGGCCATCATTACTTTAAGAAATGAAGGTCAGTCAGTCCGAAAAATTGGGAAAACTTTGAAAGTGTCCCCAAGTGCAGTTGCAAAAACCATCCAGCGCTACAAAGAAACTGGCTGACATGAGGACCGCCCCAGGAAAGGAAGACCAAGAGTCGCCTCTGCTTCTGAGGATAAGTTTATCCGAGTCACCAGCCTCAGAAATCGCAGGTTAACAGCAGCTCAGATTAGAGACCAGGTCAATGCCACACAGAGTTCTAGCAGCAGACACATCTCTACAACAACTGTTAAGAGGAGACTTTGTGCAGCCGGCCTTCATGGTAAAATAGCTGCTAGGAAACCACTGCTAAGGACAGGCAACAAGCAGAAGAGACTTGTTTGGGCTAAAGAACACAAGGAATGGACATTAGACCAGTGGAAATCTGTGCTTTGGTCTGATGAGTCCAAATTTGAGATCTTTGGTTCCAACCACCGTGTCTTTGTGTGACGCAGAAAAGGTGAACGGATGGACTCTACATGCCTGGCTCCCACCGTGAAGCATGGAGGAGGAGGTGTGATGGTGTGGGGGGGCTTTGCTGGTGACACTGTTGGGGATTTATTCAAAATTGAAGGCATACTGAACCAGCATGGCTACCACAGCATCTTGCAGCGGCATGCTATTCCATCCGGTTTGGAAGACCATTTCCGGTGACTACCTCTTGAAGCTCATCAAGAGAATGCCAAGAGTGTGCAAAACAGTCATCAAAGCAAAAGGTGGCTACTGTGAAGACCCTAGAATATAAGACATATTTTCAGTTGTTTCACACTTTTTTGTTAAGTATATAATTCCACATGTGGTAATTCATAGTTTTGATGCCTTCAGTGTGAATGTACAATTTTCATAGTCATGAAAATACCGAAAAATGTTTAAATGAGAAGGTGTGTCCAAACTTTTGGTCTGTACGGTATGTGTGTGTATGTGTGTATGTATGTATGTATGTATGTGTGTGTATATATATATATATATATATATATATATATATATATATATATAAATAATCCTAGTGACAATAACATTTGTATCTGACATCTCTAATAATTTCATCACCCACTCTAAACCAGAATATAACTACTATAATACTGCCCCCTATGTACAAGAATATAAGTACCATAATACTGCTCCTATGTACAAGAATATAACTACTATAATACTGCCCCTATGTACAAGAATATAACTACTATAATACTGCCCCCTATGTACAAGAATATAACTACTATAATACTGCTCCCTATGTACAAGAATATAACTACTATAATACTGCTCCCTATGTACAAGAATATAACTACTATAATACTGCTCCCTATGTACAAGAATATAACTACTATAATACTGCCCCCTATGTACAAGAATATAACTACTATAATACTACTCCTATGTGCAAGAATATAACTGCTATAATACTGCCCCTATGTACAAGAATATATCTACTATAATATGCAGCTTGGGGCCCATTACACTTCTGTCTACCGTACATGTTTGTCTAATATTACTGCAATAATGGGAATGTAACCACGTTGTGTCTGACAGGCGGGTGGAATATGCCTCCAGACAGTCGCTATGTCACTTTAACCGGAACAATCACACGTGGAAAGAAGAAGGGGCAGATGGTGGATATCCACGTCACGTTAACAGAAAAGGAACTTCAAGAACTCACGCGATCCAAGGAGCCTTTACAAGACGAGCCAGTGGAGGGGAAGAAGACTTGTTCTGTCGGCCCGGATCGAGGGCCGCACGTTCTCCTGTGGAGTGTTCTCTGCTTGCCGGTCGTATTTGTTCTTTCGTTCGTGCTTTCCTTTTATTACGGGACCATTACTTGGTACAACATTTTCTTGGTCTACAACGAGGAGAGGACTTTCTGGCACAAGATCACCTTCTGCCCCTTCCTAATAATTTTTTACCCCATCATCATAGTGGTGGTGTCTTCATCTCTGGCCACGTACACGGCAGTGACTCAGATCTCGTGGTTGTTTGCTGAATGGTGGCACGCAGTGAAGGACATGGAGAAGGGCTTCTGTGGGTGGCTTTGTAGCAAGCTCGGTCTAGAAGACTGTTCTCCGTACAGTATTGTGGAATTGCTGGACTCGGACAATATATCTGGTAGTTTGTCTGTGAAGGGCTCTACGCAGGGTGTGGAGACCTCGGCCGTCTGACCTCTAGACGATTTCTATGTTTCTTACACATTATTTAATTAAGGAATGCTGATGTATGGAGAGTCCTGTGCCATACGGTTAATGCTGGTGATTAGTGAACCTGTGCCACTGCCTATTGCATGCTTGGATTGCAACCTAAGATAAGTTCATTCTTAAAGGGGACCCATCACCCGGACGCCTTGCCTTAGGATCAGGGCATTTGTTGATGTCCTACAGAAGTCATTCTAGTGAGCAAATTTGCACCTCCCCAATCACCCCTCAATATGCCAGTTATGCATGTAAAGGTGGTAAGCTCCACCCACTGGACCCTGAGCACTTCCTGCTTCTGCAGGGAAGTGTCACATGATCCCTTTCATCTGCTGAATGAATGAGAAGGCCGATAGAGCCGAACTGCAAAAAACGTGGACTATTTTATGGGTACAGTTGTGCCCTATCCATGGTAACCGGTTCCCTTTAAACAAACCGACTACCAATTTTCTCTTTTTTTTTGTATTGTACACAATGAATCGATGCATCAAGGCGGGGTCACCCTTTCAATCACTGCGCCGACCACGCGGCGGGGTGACCCTGTCCATCACTGCGCCGCCGAGCACGCGGCGGGATGACCCTGTCCATCACTGCGCCGGCCACCACGCGGCGGGATGACCCTGTCCATCACTGCGCCGGCCACCACGCGGCGGGATGACCCTGTCCATCACTGCGCCGCCGAGCACGCGGCGGGATGACCCTGTCCATCACTGCGCCGCCGACCATGCGGCGGGATGACCCTGTCCATCACTGCGCCGCCGACCACGCGGCGGGATGACCCTGTCCATCACTGCGCCGCCCACCACGCGGCGGGATGACCCTGTCCATCACTGCGCCGCCCACCACGCGGCGGGATGACCCTGTCCATCACTGCGCCGCCCACCACGCGGCGGGATGACCCTGTCCATCACTGCGCCGCCCACCACGCGGCGGGGTCTCCCTGTCCATCACTGCGCCGACTCCGCGGCGGGGTCTCCCTTTGCATCACTGCGCCGACTCCGCGGCGGGCTAGCCCTTTGCATCACTGCGCCGACTCCGCGGCGGGCTAGCCCTTTGCATCACTGCGCCGACTCCGCGGCGGGCTAGCCCTTTGCATCACTGCGCCGACTCCGCGGCGGGCTAGCCCTTTGCATCACTGCGCCGACTCCGCGGCGGGCTAGCCCTTTGCATCACTGCGCCGACTCCGCGGCGGGCTAGCCCTTTGCATCACTGCGCCGACTCCGCGGCGGGCTAGCCCTTTGCATCACTGCGCTTACTCCGCGGCGGGCTAGCCCTTTCCATCACTGCGCCGACTCTACTTAATGAAACATTTTATGTATTCAGATTGGTGCATTAAAAGGGATGTTCCACCAGTATTTATCTGTGATCCACAAGATTGATGGTGAATGTACGATTTCCAGCAATGGGACCCCCATTTATTATGTCCTTGAAAGTCCCCCGGGTAAATGGAGCGCGGTGCTCATACGCCACCATCCTCCACTCTCTATAGGTTTATGGAGTGGGATTGCCCATGCCTTCTGGGAAGGATGGAGAGGTGGTCGAGCATGCACAGGACCCCTCTTCTCATTATTGGTGGGTGTCCCAGCTGTGAGATCACCTCCAATCATACATTGAACACCACCTTGTAGATGGGGGATAAATCTTAGTGGGAAATCCCTTTTATCGCTGCTCCGGCGTCTCTTGATTCAGCATGAGAAGGAGAATAGCGCTAACGATGGACGGCCGACGGGTGCAAAGCTTTAAGACCTCACTCTACAATCCCTGTTTGTTTGTTGCCTTTTCAGAGTTTTTATATTTATTTGCTACAATGAAAAGTTTTCAGATTTTTTAACAAACGGAACCATTTTTTTACCTCACTGTCTATTAGTGATGTGGAGGGTCGTCCACTACATTAAAACACATTCTAAATATGAACAAGGCAGTGGGAAAAATAAAATCAATCCTCACCTATCAGACTGGTGCCGCTTCTCCCTACTCTGGAGTCTGTGACCCCCCGCCGGTCTCATGGCTGCAGCGGTGCATCACATTGCCGCTGCAGCCAATCAGTAGTCACTGACTGGAACAAACCGTAAACATTCCATCAAAGCTAGAAGAGAGATCAGGAGTGCTGATTGGCTGCAGCGGCCGTGTGACGCCCCCTGCTGGAAGAAGATGAATCCAGGAGACCAGCAGGGGATACAATGCAGAGTATGGAGGAGCAGCGTCGATCTTTTGGCGAGTATCGTTTTAGTTTTTTTTTTTTATTCTATTATTCCCATCAACCTCGGCTCGTTTCAAATGTGTTTTAAAGTAGTGGACAACCCCTTTAATTCTCCATGACACAGCACAGAATTAAAAGTGACTCTTACTTTACTAGTCTGCATTGCACCTGAAATAAAATAAGAAACTTCTCAATAAACCTAAATCCTCGAGTCGTCGCTTCTTGTAAGTTGTGGAGGGTTCTGTGAAGCCGTTTCTTACTTGTATTTTGGCCGGGATCGTCAGTCTGTTACAGCCCCCCATGGGTGGTCACCCATCTCTCCCAGTCTCCTGACAAATCTGCTCTCCCTTGTCACTTACTTTACCCGTAAATGTCTTATTATCTTCCTAAAGGGTAAGATGAAAACTTCTGCAGCTTCCTAATATACTTTGGGGCCCAATTCATCATTTTGCCTTTTTTGTAACTTACTTTTCTCTTATTTGTTTTTTTGCACCATATTCTTCAAAATGGCGCAGAAAGGGTTCACAAACTTTATGTAAGATCATAAGGTTTTTTTGCAACTTTAAAGATCATGTGACTTTTTTGATCTAAAGTTTATCAGGATTATTATTTTTTTTTTTCTCATAGAGTTGAGAACTATCTGCGCCAGCTCAGAGCAGCTCCACATCTTCCGGACCGCTCTGTCAGCGGGGCACCACTTAAGACGTCATGCTGATTGACAGCTGGCTCCCTGCAGTGGGGCAGTGGGGAGCTAGCTGTCAATCAGCACATGACATTGGCAGAGACACACCATCAACAGCAGGGCAAAGAGAAGCCGCTGCTCACCAGAAGCCGCAGAATCCCTGGCAGCATTGGTCTGTGACCACTATGAGCCAGCAGAGATCGCCGCCATGCAGAACAGACCCATTACAAAGTTCTTGGACCCATAAGAAAAAAAATTAAATAGTCCCAGATAACACTTTTAAAGCGTCGCAGAAAAAAATTCTGGCATACAATAAAAATCACTCCTGGGTTGAATTTGTGCAGAAATTTTATAACTTTTTTTTTTTTTTTAAATGTCGTAAATAATGAATGGACTTCTTTATTACAAAAACTGAGCCCACAATGGCGAAAAGAGAAAATAAAACGGAAGAACAAGTAGAAAATAGACTTAAAAAAGGCGCAACGTAAAAGAAGAATTTATGTTTCCAAAAAAAAAAAAAGCTTCAAAATAGATAAAACTAAACCATAAGCAGAAATGCAAAAATGAATCGGGCCGTATATTTATAATCTCAGCTCAGTATAGACCGAAACTAAAATCCTCCCGGCAGTTCTGCCCTTAATATCCTCTTTTTTTTTTTTTCATTAATCCTATTTTAAAAAACTTAAAATCTATAAAAACTCTGAAGTGCGTTAGATTTCCTTCCGATTGTATAATTCAATTAGGTGCATTTAACCCTCTGCTTCATGAGCGGTTCTGTGTATCCGGCTGTATCCAAGACGGATTCTCATGTCTGCACCAAATGTGCTGTCTGAATTCAGCCTCATAAGTGCGGAGACTCTGGAGATGGATCACGATGGGTAATATCTGTAGAGGAAGCATTTGTGGATTCCCTGGTGAAGCTAAAACTGTGACATTTAAGAATAGGATTTATGTTAATGGACAGAAGTGGATGACTCTGGTATTTATAATTATTATAATTTGCATAAAAACTGATCAACACATTCCATTAATTATACTGCAGAGCTGTAATCGCAATTCTGCATGCTGTAAAACTGCAATGTCCAAAAGTGCCCAGGTGCCCTGCTTGTTCAGTGAGTGCACAGAGCTTGTTTTGTTAATTATAATTTATTGTTATTTATATTATATATTTTTTTTTTTCATCATCTTTACACCAGACACCGTACAATCAAATGAAAAATAAACTACTCCTGGATTATAGGATCTCAGCTAAGCTATTAAGGGATAAGTGAGTGCAGCTCTGGAGTTTAATACAGGATGTAACTCCGGATCAGTAATGTAATGTATGTACACAGTGACTGTACCAGCAGAATAGTGAGTGCAGCTCTGGAGTATAATACAGGATGTAACTCAGGATCAGTAATGTAATGTATGTACACAGTGACTGTACCAGCAGAATAGTGAGTGCAGCTCTGGGGTATAATACAGGATGTAACTCAGGATCAGTAATGTAATGTATGTACACAGTGACTGCACCAGCAGAATAGTGAGTGCAGCTCTGGAGTATAATCTGGGATGGTCAGGATCACTATAAGGCCACGGCCCCACTATCAGTATTTGGTCAGTATTCGGTCAGTATTTTTCCCAGGAGTGGGTGATAAATGCAGAATTGGTGACTTGTTTCTATTATATCTTTTCTCTGTTCCTCACCTGGTTTTGGCTCCCACTGCTGAGAAACAATACTGATTGAATACTGACCAGATACTGATAGTGGGGCCGTGGCCTAAGGGAAATAATGTTATTACAAAATGACTCGACTATTTATATGGATTGTTTGCTGTAATATGAGGCTTAGAGGTAATCCTGAGCTTTCATGGTGTAAAGCTACTGAATATTTTCCCTTTTTTTTTTTTTTTTTTTTTTTTATTTATTTTGTAACATTATCAGACCCACAGTTACCGATGTGATGGATATTTATCTATTTTGTATGTTTCTTTCTCGTCCACTGGATTTCTCCTACGCCTCCTGGTCGCCGGTATTATCCATGTTACTTGTTACTCACACACTGACGTTGTCGCTGTTTTATAAATCCTCCCCGAGGATCGTTCAGAAGGAGCCGGTGTCTTCACACATTTATTTGCACCTCTGCGGCACTGACCCACTTTTCAGGTTGTTTTTTTTTCTTTGCACTTTTGTAGCCGTTGAATGCGACGCAGTCACCAGTGCAATGAAAGCCGGTGACACGTAATCTTGTAAGAACCTGCTGCTTTGCTGTGAGGACAATGTAGGACTTCAGGGTAAAAGAAATAAAGATAAAAACTGCAATAAATGAAACCTTGTTGATGACTTTATTTTATTATGGTACGGCGAAGGCGAATTGTGATGTGGATGAGTCAATGACCGTAACCAGTCTGCTCCGGCACGGCGTAGAGTCCGCTGGGCTCGGGGGTCCCAGAACTTGCACCATTGTGGACCGGCCTGGTACGGAGTCACTGCCCATTAGGGATTACAATGTGAGATCCCTCGGGGGATTTATATCTAGAAGTGACGTAGCTATTTTTAGGGGTCACACAGTTCACATTTTGAAACCCGTTCACAGAGATCACTACAGGGGAAATGTACTATAAGTATTATTATTAATTACTAATATTATTATTATTACATACTTGGTTTTTAGCTCCAAATAAATGGTAAAAAAAAATGATGACCCCTGTGGGGCGTTAATTGCCTTTTTGTGGTGGGACTTTGGCCGTCCGTGTGTCGCCCTCCGGAGTATTTGTGGAGACATCTGAGCTTTATATACAGATCTTTTCCAGACATGGCCACAAATACCAGGCTCCCCGAATAAGACGTCTCCTCTCCGAGGTCGGGTGCAGGGTCCGGGGATTCCTGTCCAGATGAGGGTTTATAAAAGTCATTAATGACTGCGGATGGCAAATAAAATATCAGCTCCGTGCGGATGGTATTAGATTTTTACTTCCTTCTATCTATACATTTGTCCTCTGAAATGTTGACTTGCAACAATGTTACAAAATGAACCAAACCTATTTGTTCATCTTGTCTGTGATTGATGTTGTGCGATTACTTTAAGGCCACGATCCGGAGCCGCTGCCGAGTTATGCAGCGTCAAATCCGCAGCGTCCAGATGTTACAGCATAGAGGATGGGATTTATACAAATCTCATGTCCACTGTGCGTCTGCGGATCACCTGCGGACACAGGCATGCGGCGCGTCTTTCCAGATCCGCAGCATGTCAATTCCTCCGGCGGGTTTGCATGCGAGCTTTCCCCGTAGACCTAATCTCTATGAGGAAAGTCCGCAGGTGAACAAAAAATAAAGAAATGGCGCCGCTCATTTGCATAAGAGTAAAAGCCGCCGCCGGCCCCTCCGCAGCATCGTGGGCACATACATCAAAGTCAGGGCTCTAGGGTCAGTAAAGCAGACAACTTGTACTAAGTCTATGGCCGGAGCGTCGCATGCAACCAGCGGCAGAAAATCCAACGCACCGCCGATCACAACAGGACGCCAAAGAGAATCATCGCCTCCAATGCTGCAATGTGTCAGAGCGATTTTAGTGTTTCATTCCACACTGTGATGAAAGCCGGCCGGTGGGTGCAGCTCTCTGGAATGTGATGAAAGCCGGCCGGTGGGTGCAGCTCTCTGGCGCCCCCTTACCTCTCAGGTCAGTCAAGGTACTGCACCTAGAGAAAGTAGTGCCAGGAAGCTGCAACCAGCGCAGGGAACACGGTAGTGTGTTATCCCTTCAACGTCACTAAACCGTAACGTCACTACACAGCACAACTCGCTAGCGCCCTCTTAGCCTCAGGTCAGTCAAGGAACTGCACCTAGGATAAGCGGTCGCCAGGGAGACTGTCCTGTAACCTACTGGGTATCGGGGCCCTCTGTAGTGAGGGCGGTATATATATCTTCCTTGGCCGCGCCAGGAATATATATATCTGAACCTCCGACCGTCACTACCAGCCTTCCCCAATCCCCAGTTGGTATGCTGCCACCAGTCCCTATTTTAGATATACGCCCAGTCCGTGAATGGGCCTATATCGGGTCAGGAACCAACCCTGGGTAGCGTTTTTGGCTTGAGCCGAGCTCACACGGACGTGCGTTCGTTATGCAGAATAAAAGGCAGGCCCACAATTACTTGAGGTAATTGATTATAATAATACACTAGATACACGATATACAACTAAATATACACAGGTATAAGGTCAGGCTAAACTATACAACAATGGAATACAACACACAGAATCACCACAGCATATCAGTTACCGGTTTCTTGATTTTCTTGTGACGCAGGGAGAGGATTCTGCGGTCGCAGGCACGGTTCTTTGTTACAGGCTGAGGCCTACCACCGCATGGTCAAACTGCTCCTCCCCTTGGTGGCCTCAGCTGGTGCTCAGATGTTCAGCACCCCACTCTTGGGTCAAGACTGACTTGTCTCTTGTCTGTCCTGCTATCTTACCTGCCCCGTCCCGCCCACTGCTGGTGAGGTCAGCTGACTCAGTCTCCACCCTCAGGTCTAACTTCGATCAGAAGCCCAAATTCTATGGAACCCAATAACTTCTTCTGGGATGGTCTCATGATACCCCCAGGGGTTCCCATGGATTCGGGCCGCCGTAACCGACCTTTTGATATCAATTATGATACCATACGGTCCTCAGGAATGGCTCCGCGCTATATCTTGGCTTCCAGAGCACGTACAAACGTCTACCGCGGAGGCTTGTGTGCGCAATGGCTCCGGGACGCCGTGATATTTTTTTATTGGCCCATCCCACGCAACATGCGTGTACTATTCATGTTTCTATATCTTATGCCTCCATGCTTGTGACAGACAAAGAAACTAGTCCTATGGGACAAATGGTCAGGTACAGATAGACGAAGCACCCCCCCCCCTGCTGGCTGTGTTTCCTCTCGAAGTCTTTGAAGCTCCTAGCATTCAAGTGTTAAGTAGGCTTCTTATCTTACAGGAGCCTGGATGGGGGGAAACTATCTAGTTGACGTTTTAACAGAAGGTCCCAAGGGTGGGGGCTGCTGAAGTGTGGCCATCCCTGGATATGATTTATCATTACCAAGATGGCGGCTACAGGTTCATCACACACACCATATACCCCCAGCCGGAGGCCACGTTCTGTATTTGTCAGCCAAAACCAGGAGTGGGTGATAAATATAGAAGAGGTGACGTGTTTCTATTATACCTTTTTTCCTCTGATTGTTCCTCTCCTGATTTTGGCTTATGAATACTGATGGAAAATACTGAAGGTGTGAATGTGGCCAATCCACTGTATATAGCTGTCAGCTGACAACTATTCTCCACTCCCCCACAGCATGCACTCTGTGCTCAGCCCAGCAGGTATTCTCAATGCAGATAGGGGAAGGTTAGACGTCTCTGACAGCAGCTTCTCGCCCTTGACAATAATGGACTGGGCATGGTGAAATACAACATGCCCACTCC
Organism: Phyllobates terribilis; assembly: GCF_046119375.1. Classification (NCBI taxonomy): domain Eukaryota; kingdom Metazoa; phylum Chordata; class Amphibia; order Anura; family Dendrobatidae; genus Phyllobates; species Phyllobates terribilis. The sequence continues at coordinate 179,730,723 of NW_027362769.1, read as the reverse complement.
TCATTCAAGCTGCTGCATGTCATCACAATCCACCAGCCTAGGACGTGATGCAAGATAAGATTAGATACACAGCTCAGCAGACAGTAACACGCAGGATAGGATTAGATACACAGCTCAGCAGACAGTATCACACAGGATAGGATTAGATACATGGCTCAGCAGACAGTATCACACAGGATGGGATTAGATACACGGCTCAGCAGACAGTATCACACAGGAGAGGATTAGATACACGGCTCAGCAGACAGTATCACACAGGAGAGGATTAGATACACGGCTCAGCAGACAGTAACACGCAGGATAGGATTAGATACACAGCTCAGCAGACAGTATCACACAGGATAGGATTAGATACACAGCTCAGCAGACAGTATCACACAGGAGAGGATTAGATACACGGCTCAGCAGACAGTATCACACAGGAGAGGATTAGATACACGGCTCAGCAGACAGTATCACACAGGAGAGGATTAGATACACGGCTCAGCAGACAGTATCACACAGGAGAGGATTAGATACACGGCTCAGCAAACAGTATCACACAGGATAGGATTAGATACACAGCTCAGCAGACAGTATCACACAGGATAGGATTAGATACACAGCTCAGCAGACAGTATCACACAGGATAGGATTAGATACACAGCTCAGCAGACAGTATCACACAGGAGAGGATTAGATACACGGCTCAGCAGACAGTATCACACAGGAGAGGATTAGATACACGGCTCAGCAGACAGTATCACACAGGAGAGGATTAGATACACGGCTCAGCAGACAGTATCACACAGGAGAGGATTAGATACACGGCTCAGCAGACAGTATCACACAGGATAGGATTAGATACACGGCTCAGCAGACAGTATCACACAGGAGAGGATTAGATACACGGCTCAGCAGACAGTATCACACAGAGAGGATTAGATACACGGCTCAGCAAACAGTATCACACAGGATAGGATTAGATACACGGCTCAGCAGACAGTATCACACAGGATAGGATTAGATACACAGCTCAGCAGACAGTATCACACAAGATAGGATTAGATACACGGCTCAGCAGACAGTATCACACAGGATAGGATTAGATACAGCTCTGCAGACAGTATCACACGGGATAGGATTAGATACACAGCTCAGCAGACAGTATCACACAAGATAGGATTAGATACACGGCTCAGCAGACAGTATCACACAGGATAGGATTAGATACAGCTCTGCAGACAGTATCACACGGGATAGGATTAGATACACGGCTCAGCAGACAGTATCACACAGGATAGGATTAGATACACAGCTCAGCAGACAGTATCACACAAGATAGGATTAGATACACGGCTCAGCAGACAGTATCACACAGGAGAGGATTAGATACAGCTCTGCAGACAGTATCACACGGGATAGGATTAGATACACAGCTCAGCAGACAGTATCAGACAGGGGAGGATTAGATACACAGCTCAGCAGACAGTATCACACAGGATAGGATTAGATACACAGCTCAGCAGACAGTATCACACAGGATAGGATTAGATACACAGCTCAGCAGACAGTATCACACAGGATAGGATTAGATACACAGCTCAGCAGACAGTATCACACAGGATAGGATTAGATACACGGCTCAGCAGACAGTATCACACAGGATAGGATTAGATACACAGCTCAGCAGACAGTATCACACAGGAGAGGATTAGATACACAGCTCAGCAGACAGTATCACACAGGATAGGATTAGATACACAGCTCAGCAGACAGTATCACACAGGATAGGATTAGATACACGGCTCAGCAGACAGTATCACACAGGAGAGGATTAGATACACAGCTCAACAGTCAGTATCACACAGAATAGGATTAGATACAGCTCTGCAGACAGTATCACGGGAGAGGATTAGATACAGGGCTCAGCAGACAGTATCACACAGGAGAGGATTAGATACACGGCTCAGCAGACAGTATCACACAGGAGAGGATTAGATACAGGGCTCAGCAGACAGTATCACACAGGATAGGATTAGATACACAGCTCAGCAGACGGTATCACTCAGGATAGGATTAGATACACAGCTCAGCAGACAGTATCACACAGGATAGGATTAGATACACGGCTCAGCAGACAGTATCACACAGGATAGGATTAGATACACAGCTCAGCAGACAGTATCACACAGGTGAGGATTAGATACACGGCTCAGCAGACAGTATAACACAGGAGAGGATTAGATACACGGCTCAGCAGACAGTATCACACAGGATAGGATTAGATACACGGCTCAGCAGACAGTATCACATAGGATTAGATACACGGCTCAGCAGACAGTATCACACAGCATAGGATTAGATACATGGCTCAGCAAACAGAATCACACAGGATAGGATTAGATACACGGCTCAGCAGACAGTATCACATAGGATTAGATACACGGCTCAGCAAACAGTATCACACAGGATAGGATTAGATACACGGCTCAGCAGACAGTATCACACAGGATAGGATTAGATACACGGCTCAGCAAACAGTATCACTCAGGATAGGATTAGATACACGGCTCAGCAGACAGTATCACACAGGATAGGATTAGATACACAGCTCAGCAGACAGTATCACACAGGATAGGATTAGATACACGGCTCAGCAGACAGTATCACATAGGATTAGATACACGGCTCAGCAAACAGTATCACACAGGATAGGATTAGATACACAGCTCAGCAGACAGTATCACACAGGATAGGATTAGATACACAGCTCAGCAGACAGTATCACACAGGATAGGATTAGATACTCGGCTCAGCAAACAGTATCACACAGGATAGGATTAGATACACGGCTCAGCAGACAGTATCACACAGGAGAGGATTAGATACACAGCTCAGCAGACAGTATCACACAGGATAGGATTAGATACACGGCTCAGCAGACAGTATCACACAGGATAGGATTAGATACACGGCTCAGCAGACAGTATCACACAGGATAGGATTAGATACACGGCTCAGCAGACAGTATCACACAGGAGAGGATTAGATACACAGCTCAGCAGTCAGTATCACACAGGATAGGATTAGATACACAGCTCAGCAGACAGTATCAGACAGGAGAGGATTAGATACACGGCTCAGCAGACAGTATCACACAGGAGAGGATTAGATACACGGCTCAGCAGACAGTATCACACAGGATAGGATTAGATACACGGCTCAGCAGACAGTATCACACAGGATAGGATTAGATACACGGCTCAGCAGACAGTATCACACAGGATAGGATTAGATACACGGCTCAGCAGACAGTATCACACAGGATAGGATTAGATACACGGCTCAGCAGACAGTATCACACAGGAGAGGATTAGATACACAGCTCAGCAGTCAGTATCACACAGGATAGGATTAGATACACAGCTCAGCAGACAGTATCAGACAGGAGAGGATTAGATACACAGCTCAGCAGACAGTATCACACAGGAGAGGATTAGATACACGGCTCAGCAGACAGTATCACACAGGAGAGGATTAGATACATGGCTCAGCAAACAGTATCACACAGGATAGGATTAGATACACGGCTCAGCAGACAGTATCACACAGGATAGGATTAGATACACAGCTCAGCAGTCAGTATCACACAGGATAGGATTAGATACACGGCTCAGCAGACAGTATCACACAGGAGAGGATTAGATACACAGCTCAGCAGTCAGTATCACACAGGATAGGATTAGATACACGGCTCAGCAGACAGTATCACACAGGATAGGATTAGATACAGCTCTGCAGACAGTATCACGCGGGATAGGATTAGATACACGGCTCAGCAGACAGTATCACACAGGAGAGGATTAGATACACGGCTCAGCAGACAGTATCACACATGATGGGATTAGATACACGGCTCAGCAGACAGTATCACACAGGATAGGATTAGATACACGGCTCAGCAGACAGTATCACAGATGATGGGATTAGATACACGGCTCAGCAGACAGTATAACACAGGAGAGGATTAGATACACGGCTCAGCAGACAGTATCACACAGGATAGGATTAGATACACGGCTCAGCAGACAGTATCACATAGGATTAGATACACGGCTCAGCAGACAGTATCACATAGGATTAGATACACGGCTCAGCAGACAGTATAACACAGGATAGGATTAGATACACAGCTCAGCAGACAGTATCACACAGGATAGGATTAGATACACGGCTCAGCAGACAGTATCACATAGGATTAGATACACGGCTCAGCAAACAGTATCACACAGGATAGGATTAGATACACAGCTCAGCAGACAGTATCACACAGGATAGGATTAGATACACAGCTCAGCAGACAGTATCACACAGGATAGGATTAGATACACAGCTCAGCAGACAGTATCACACAGGATAGGATTAGATACACGGCTCAGCAGACAGTATCACTCAGGATAGGATTAGATACACGGCTCAGCAGTCAGTATCAGACAGGAGAGGATTAGATACACGGCTCAGCAGACAGTATCACACAGGAGAGGATTAGATACACGGCTCAGCAGACAGTATCACACAGGATAGGATTAGATACACAGCTCAGCAGACAGTATCACACAGGATAGGATTAGATACACGGCTCAGCAGACAGTATCACTCAGGATAGGATTAGATACACGGCTCAGCAGACAGTATCACACAGGAGAGGATTAGATACACAGCTCAGCAGTCAGTATCAGACAGGAGAGGATTAGATACACGGCTCAGCAGACAGTATCACACAGGAGAGGATTAGATACATGGCTCAGCAGACAGTATCACACAGGATAGGATTAGATACACAGCTCAGCAGACAGTATCACACAGGAGAGGATTAGATACACGGCTCAGCAGACAGTATCACACAGGAGAGGATTAGATACATGGCTCAGCAAACAGTATCACACAGGATAGGATTAGATACACGGCTCAGCAGACAGTATCACACAGGAGAGGATTAGATACACAGCTCAGCAGTCAGTATCACACAGGATAGGATTAGATACACGGCTCAGCAGACAGTATCACACAGGAGAGGATTAGATACACAGCTCAGCAGTCAGTATCAGACAGGAGAGGATTAGATACACGGCTCAGCAGACAGTATCACACAGGAGAGGATTAGATACACGGCTCAGCAGACAGTATCACACAGGATAGGATTAGATACACAGCTCAGCAGACAGTATCACACAGGATAGGATTAGATACACGGCTCAGCAGACAGTATCACTCAGGATAGGATTAGATACACGGCTCAGCAGACAGTATCACACAGGAGAGGATTAGATACACAGCTCAGCAGTCAGTATCAGACAGGAGAGGATTAGATACACGGCTCAGCAGACAGTATCACACAGGAGAGGATTAGATACACGGCTCAGCAGACAGTATCACACAGGAGAGGATTAGATACATGGCTCAGCAAACAGTATCACACAGGATAGGATTAGATACACGGCTCAGCAGACAGTATCACACAGGATAGGATTAGATACACGGCTCAGCAGACAGTATCACACAGGAGAGGATTAGATACACAGCTCAGCAGTCAGTATCACACAGGATAGGATTAGATACAGCTCTGCAGACAGTATCACATGGGATAGGATTAGATACACGGCTCAGCAGACAGTATCACACAGGAGAGGATTAGATACACAGCTCAGCAGACAGTATCACACAGAATAGGATTAGATACACAGCTCAGCAGACAGTATCACACAGGATAGGATTAGATACACGGCTCAGCAGACAGTATCACACAGGAGAGGATTAGATACACGGCTCAGCAGACAGTATCACACAGAATAGGATTAGATACACGGCTCAGCAGTCAGTATCACACAGGATAGGATTAGATACACGGCTCAGCAGACAGTATCACACATGATGGGATTAGATACACGGCTCAGCAGACAGTATCACACAGGATAGGATTAGATACACAGCTCAGCAGACAGTATCACACAGGATAGGATTAGATACACAGCTCAGCAGACAGTATCACACATGATGGGATTAGATACACAGCTCAGCAGACAGTATCACACAGGAGAGGATTAGATACACAGCTCAGCAGACAGTATCACACAGGATAGGATTAGATACACGGCTCAGCAGACAGTATCACACATGATGGGATTAGATACACAGCATCACACAAGTTTAGATACATGACAGGTTAGCAGTATCTCTCTGTAATGCAGAGCCATGTCCCCTCCTGACAGCTCTGCTTATATCCAGGGGTTAAATCTCTTTGCATGGAAGTAGGTCAGCGCGGCGCCATCCACTGTCACAGCGATTTAGATTACTGTAATCACTGGATCGGGAGGTGCAGGATCCGGAGAATTCATCAAACATATCTGCAGAAATCACTGTGCAAATGTGCAGAGCATCAGTTCTTTACCCCTGCCTATTTATTACTGGGAGAAATGCTCTGCACAGCTGTTAATTACCGGGAGCAATGCTCTGCAGGGTTGTCAGTCTCTGGGAGTAATGACCTGAAGAACTAACTATTACCAGGAGCAATGCTCTGCAGAGCTGTTAATTACCAGGAGAAATGCTCTACAAGGCTAACAGTCTTCGGGAGCAATGCTCTGCTGGGCTATCAGTCTTCGGGAGCAATGCTCTGCCCAGTTGTCAGTCTTTGGGAGTAATGACCTTCAGAGTTAACTATTACCAGGAACAATGCTCTGCATGTTTATCAGTCTTCAGGAACAATGTTCTGCAGAGTTGTCATTCTCTGGGAGTAATGATCTGCAGAGTTGGCAATCTCTGGGAGTAATGACCTGTTCAGCTGACAATTACCAGGAGCAATGCTCTGTATGTTTATCAGTCTTCAGGAGCAATGCTCTGCAGAGTTGTCAGTCTATGGGAGTAATGATCTGCAGAGCTGACTATTACCAGGAGCAATGCTCTGCAGATCTATTGGCTCGCTGATGGTTCATGGTGACGTGTACTCTGCCCCTGTACACACACGGCTCATCACATCTCTGAATTGTAAAGTGCTGCAGAATATGCTGGTGCTATAGGAATATTATCATCACATCTCCTGCTGTGTTATGGCCCCTCTAATATCCAAGATAAGACCCCTCTGCGCCCCTCCTTGTATTAACCCGCACAGGACCCTCCACTCCACTCTTAGTACATGAGAGGACATTGCAGCAAAGGTCACACTAGCCCCCGTTATGGTGCTGGGATTTGCCCCCCAGACAGAAGGGACTGCAATGTTTCGCATCCAGACCCATGAGCCCGATCCCTGGTGGTGCAGCTGCTCGCGGGACATCCGGCACCAGGACCGGACCCCTTCATCTAGGGCCCCATAAGCAGCCACATGGGCTAAGTTATAAAGTTCTGGACTCTCCTGTTCTGGATCATGGGGTCTAATGCCATAACCATAGGGGGCACTATTCTGAATATTGCAATAATTGAGGCAGAAATAAACTCAAACACATTGTGGTGTCGCTGTCATGATGAAGACGAGGATGAGGAGATGTAGAAGAACAACCAAGACAGCGACGTGATTCACAAACCATCTGCGTTCTTCCTCAGGCTTCATACGAAGACGGATATGAAAGTTTATATTCTTCATTTACTATTTTCTGATTATACTATTTATATGCTGTTCTCTTCTGCCCGGGTTTTGATACCTGTAGGTGGGACGCGTCGCTTCCTTGGATCCCATCTTCCTTTATACGTTGTTTTATATATGTCTTTATATGAAGCCTGAGGAAGAATTCAGATGGTTTGTGAATCACGTCGCTGCCGTTTAATAAATGTTGGTTGTTCTTCGACACCTTCTCATCCTCGTCTTCATCACGACAGCGACACCACAAGGTTTTGTTTTTTTAGTTCTCATTTTTTACCTTACAATTGTTTTAATAAACCGTTCTGTCACTTTAACTAGCGGAGCAGTCGTCTATAGGATGACTACCACCTCACTACTACAACCCCTGGCAAAAATTATGGAATCACCGGGCTCGGAGGATGTTCATTCACTCAATTCTGAGGAAAAAATGATGGAATCATGAAAAACAAACACACAAAAGAACACTCCAATACATCACTAGTATTTTGTTGCACCACCTCTGGCTTTAATAACAGCTTGCAGTCTCTGAGGCATGGACTTAATGAGTGACAAACAGTACTCTCCATCAATCTGGCTCCAACTTTCTCTGATTGCTGTTGCCAGATCAGCTTTGCAGGTTGGAGCTTTGTCATGGACCATTTTCTTCAACTTCCACCAAAGATTTTCAATTGGATTGAGATCCGGACTATTTGCAGGCCATGACATTGACCGTATGTGTCTTCTTTCAAGGAATGTTTTCACAGTTTTTGCTCTATGGCAGGATGCATTATCATCTTGAAAAATGATGTCATCATCCCCAAACATCCTTTCAATTGATGGGATAAGAAAACTGTCCAAAATATCAATGTAAACTTGGCCATTTCTTGAAGATGTAATGACAGCCATCTCTCCAGTGCCTTTACCTGACATGCAGCCCCATATCATCAATGACTGTGGGAATTTGCATGTTCTCTTCATGCCGTCATCTTTATAAATCTCATTTATACAAAAGTTCCAGCATCATCACCTTGCCCAATGCAGATTCGCGATTCATCACTGAATATGACTTTCATCCAGTCATCCACAATCCACTATTGCTTTTCCTTAGCCCATTGTAACCTTTTTTTTTTTTCTGTTTAGGTGTTAATGATGGCTTATGTTTAGCTTTTCTGTATGTAAATCCCATTTCCTTTAGGCGGTTTCTTACAGTTCGGTCACAGACATTGACTCCAGTTTCTTCCCATTCGTTTCTCATTTGTTTTGTTGTGCATTTCCTCTTTTGGACACAAATTGCTTTAAGTTTCCGGTCTTGACACTTTGATGTCTTCCTTGGTCTACCAGTATGTTTGCCTATAACAACCTTCCCATGCTGTTTGTATTGGGTCCAGATTTTAGACATAGCTGACGGTGAACAACCAACATCTTTTGCAACATTGCGTGATGATTTACCTTCTTTTAAGAGTTTGATAATCCTCTCCTTTGTTTGAATTGACATCTCTCGTGTTGGAGCCATGATTCATGTCAGTCCACTTGGTGCAACAGCTCTCCAAGGTGTGATCACTCCTTTTTAGATGCAGACTAACGAGTGGATCTAATTTGATGCAGGTGTTAGTTTTGGAAATGAAAATTTACAGGGTGATTCCATAATTTTTTCCCTCTGCTTGGTCTGAAAAAAATTGTAATCTTGATTTCTTTTAGTGTTTCTTAAAGCCCTAAAGTTGCCATTTGAAATGACTTTAGTTTTGTGCCATGTCTGTGATCTGCTTTTTTTCAACAACAATAAACAACTGAATGAACATCCTTCGAGCCCGGTGATTCCATAATTTTTGCCAGGGGTTGTACTCTCATCAGAGCTGTGCCTGACCTGCAGGACTCCACCAGGTGAGCAGATTCCATCCACTCTCCCGTTTCTTATCACCGGGACTTCACCATGGAGCCTCCGATTTTGTCTTCTAGAATATTACAATAAGGGCCCTGTGCTCTGTATACGCCCCTGACTATAAATTCCAGCCTGGAATGGCTGATAACAGAGAACAATAGAATGTATTCATCTGTTGTACTGACAGCCTCTCTCCAGCCTGAAATGGCTGATAACAGAGAGAACAACAGATTGCATTCATCAGCTCTGCCATGGACACCACAGATCACTACTGGCAGACCGGTCTGGGCTCACACAAATGCAGCGCTGTCTGGCTCCTATGAATCCGCCATTGTTCTGCGCCTTTGCATGCAGAGAGGAAGATGCAGGAGAACCAGGATAAAGCCGTCTGTGGCCAGAGACCGGGCCAGGGGTCTCATTACTGTCTCACGGTGCAGTCCAGACAATGGCCTCAGCGCAGATATCACCCCCATGCCTCTGCTGCAGAATATTCCCTCTCTATACGACTCATCTCAGATCTGATATTAATTGATAAATACATTTGCAGAAATGTCTGCTCGTTTCATACTGATGTTACATTTCATCATCCTCCACTCACATCCAAAGCTGCAATCAGACTTTGGAGGGTTTATTGATAGTCTCTGCTGCCCCCTGATGGGATTTAATGAGAACGTTGCTCTGTGTAATACGGCCCCTGCACCTTTTTCTATTTCTTATATAGTGCCTTCTACGATGGCATCAGCAGCATTCTGAGATTTCAGCTGTGAAGTATTAATCAACTTTATGTGACAGTCTAATGAATTGTTGATGCAGCTTTGGATGTGACTAGAGTATTAAAATGCTTTGAAGGCACAGCTATGACAGTCATAGAAAAAAAAAATGGTGGTGTCTAATCTGTAAATATATTTCTTTATCTTTTCTTCTTGTTCTAGAACATATTGTGACCCTGAAAAAGTCAATGCGAACAACAAGACGTAGTATGATGCTTCTATTCCCGGCTTATTGCTGCACAGTATTGAAGAAAAAATACTATTATGTGGAAACCATCAATAAGTAGGGTAGTTGCTGCTGACAGATCTCACTGTGGCTTTATCTATATGTTAGTTCTGACTAGTTCTGCCCAATAACAGATGAACGTCCACATAATCTGGGAGCACATGTAATAGATGTGTATGGGAACAAGAAACAACCTACAAATTCTGTCTGCACGTTCACCACCTGAGCTACACAGAAGGGGCTTAAACTACCAAGCAGCTCTGTCAGTAGCAGCTTACTGACTGTTTCCAGTGTAAAAAATACGATTTTCTACAAACTCAGAATATGTGAACAGTTAAAAAGTTAATGATACATTGTTACTATATACATGAGATTTCACTGATGTTTGATTCTTACTGACATGATAATGACACATTGATAAAGATGCACTTTCACTTTCAAAAAGTATTCACACCCCTTGAACTTTTCCACATTAGATCCACAAACGTAAATGTATTTTATTGGGATTTTCGGTGATAACACAAGGTAACAAGTATTTGTGATGTGTAAAGGAAATGATCAAGATCGATCTTCCTACAGAGCGTTCATCCATCAAGTCGCCATGGCTCCAGATCAAGCTGAAGGTCGTTAATAATAATAATAATAATAATAATAATAAAACGAAAATGATACGAGGTTTTCTAATTATTTAAAAAATATCAATCTGAACATTGTGCCGTACATTTGTATTCAGCCCCTGTAGTCTGATGCCCCTAAATAATATCCTGAGTGACTACTTTCCTCCGGCATCATGAAAATCAAGGAGCCCAACAGACAGGTCAAGGATAAAATGGTGGAGAAGAGTAAACAGGGTTAGGTTATAAAAAAAAATAGCCCAAGGTCTGAACATGTCACAGAGCACTGTTCAATCCATCATACAAAAATGGAAGGAGTATGACACAACTGCAAACTACAGAGAAATGGCCGTCCACGTACACGGACATCCAAAGCAAGGAGAACACTAATGAGAGAAACAGCCAAGAGGCCCATGGTCACTGGAGGAGCTGCAGATCCACAGCTCAGGGGGGAGAATCTGTCCACTGGACGACTATTAGTTATGTACTCTACAAATCTGGCCTTTATAAGAGAGTGGAAAGAAGCCATTTATGAAAGCCATGAGAAGTCCCATGTAGGGTGCACAGCAAGCATGTGGAAGAAAGGGCTCTGCTCAGATGAGACCAAAGGAGAATTGTTTGGGTAAAATGCAAAACACTGCACATCACCCTGAAAACACCATCCCCACCGTCACACATGGTGGTGGCCACATTCTGCTGTGGGGAGGCTTTTCTTCAGCAGGGGCAGGGAAGCAGGTCAGAGCCGATGAGAAGATGGATGGAGCTAAATACAGGACAATCCTGGAGGAAAACCTGTTAGAGGCTGCAGGAGACCTGAGACTGGGATGTAGCTTCACCTCCCAGCAGGACAACGACCCTCAACATCCTGCCAGAGCTACAATGGAGGGTTTAGATCAGAGCATATTCCTGTGTGTGAGCGGCGCAGCCACAGTCCAAACCCAAATCCCAGAGAATCTGTGACAAGACGTGAAAATTACTGATCACAGATGTCTCCATCCGATCACTGAGCGAGAGCGAGTGTGCAAAGTTGGAGAGACAGACCCCAAAAGACTGCAGGGAAAGGAGAGTGAGACAGACCCTAAAAGACTGCAGAGAAAGCTGAGAGAGAGAGACCCCAAAAGACTGCAGAGAATGCTGAGAGACAGACCCAGGGCTGCCTCCAGGAATTTCAGGGCCCCATACTGGCAAAATTTTGGTGCCCCCTTGAGACTCCGCAGTGAGTGATCATAAGTGACATTATACACGGAAGCTCTATATATAGTGTACAGGTAATACAGTGATCACCAGTGACATTATACATGGGAGCTCTGTATATAGTGTACAGGTAATACAGTGATCACCAGTGACATTATACATGGGAGCTCTGTATATAGTGTACAGGTAATACAGTGATCACCAGTGACATTATACATGGGAGCTCTGTATATAGTGTCAGAGTAGAGGTAATACAGTGATCACCAGTGACATTATACACAGGAGCTCTGTATATAGTATCAGTGTACAGGTAATACAGTGATCACCAGTGACATTATACACAGGAGCTCTGTATATAGTGTCAGTGTAGAGGTAATACAGTGATCACCAGTGACATTATACATGGGAGCTCTGTATATAGTGTATAGGTAATACAGTGATCACCAGTGACATTATACACGGAAGCTCTATATATAGTGTACAGGTAATACAGTGATCACCAGTGACATTATACATGGGAGCTCTGTATATAGTGTATAGGTAATACAGTGATCACCAGTGACATTATACACGGAAGCTCTATATATAGTGTACAGGTAATACAGTGATCACCAGTGACATTATACACAGGAGCTCTGTACATAGTATATAGTGTCAGTGTACAGATAACACACTGACTCACCGGTGACGTCTCTAGGTGAAGTTCTTCATCTTTGCTTTTCTCCTTCATCCGGCGCAGACCGCCATCAATTCTTCCAGCCAGGACTCGTCTCTGCATAAAATACCAGTTATCTAGAGAAAATTCCCCAACTTCTACACTACGCAGCTGAATACAGACGTGCACCCACCATTAATATATAATTAGTCATTATGCAGCCGGCCATTCCAAATATACATTGTAATCCACCACTGTGCCCCCACTAACTACTGTATAGCCATGTTCCCCACCTAATAAATATATAAATTAATTAGAACCTGTGCTCTTTCCCCCAATATATTACCAGTCACACTCCTGCATCCTCAGCGCCCCCCACTCTCCCGATTCATTATATTTACATGCCCCCTCTGCCCTAATTCATTATGTCATGTCCGTGCTCTCCCCACCACCACCCTCTATTCATCATCATTTATTCTCCCCACCCCCAATTCCCCGTGCGCTCTTCCCACCCTCTATGTGCTCATCCCCAAGACCATTTAATTAATTCTATTTAAAAAAATAAAGTTGTCATCCTTACCTCTCATACGATCCCTGCAGCTGTGCAGGCATCCTGGCGCGGCTCCGCTCTCTGCAGGTGCGTACGGGATGAGTCATTGCATACGCACCTTCACTAGAGTGTCACAGGGGAGGAGGGACCCCCTTGGATCTGCTGCACAGCCGTTCAGAGTTGAATGGCTGTGAACGCTCCGGGGGTCCCTGCACCAGGAGAGGTACACCGCCGGGTTCTCCGTGCGTACGCGATGTCACCTGACCAGAAGTCTGCAGAAGTATGAGGGAGCTGCGCAGCTCCGGCAAGGACTTAGCGCTGAGGTGTGTGCCGTCTAAGGTGGCGCCCCGGCGCTCGGCACTTTGCTACTGCATGGGCCCCCGTGAGTAGAAGCACAAGAGGTCGGGGCCCCCCTCTGTACTGCTGCTCACGGGGCCCCATACAGCAGTAAGGGCAGAAATGCCCTGATGGCGGCCCTGGACAGACCCCCAAAAGACTGGAGAGAAAAGAGAGAGTCAGACCCCAAAAGACTGCAGCAGGGATAGGTGGGAGAGACAGACCCCAAAAGACTGCAGAGAAAAGAGAGAGACAGACCCCAAAAGACTGCAGCAAAGAAAGCTGGAAAGAAAGACCCCAAAAGACTGCAGGGAAAAGAGAGAGACAGACCCCAAAAGACTGCAGAGAAAAGAGAGAGACAGACCCCAAAAGACTGCAGCAAAGAAAGCTGGAGAGACAGACCCCAAAAAACTGCAGAGAAAAGAGAGAGACAGACCCCAAAAGACTGCAGCAAAGAAAGCTGGAGAGACAGACCCCAAAAGACTGCAGCAGGGAAAGGTGGGAGAGACAGACCCCAAAAGACTGCAGAGAAAAGAGAGCGACAGACCCCAAAAAACTGCAGAGAAAGGTGGTCCTACAAAGTTCAGATATATATTTGTAAGATATTTAGAAAACCTCATATAATTTCCTTTACACGTCACAAACACTTGTGTTGGTATCACATAAAATCCCAATAAAATACATTTAAGTTTGTGTAATGTCAAAATATGTGGAACAGTTCAAAGGGTGTGAAGACTTTTTCAAGGCACTGTATATATTCTCTTTTGTGGGAAAAGAAAAACTTCTGTTTACCTAATGTGATGTACAGGAGTCGCCCCCATACTGACTGCGCAGACCCCGACGATAATGTCCGACAGAAAGTGACTGCTCCTGGTGGACAGAGTAATGTATCCTGTGGTCGAGTACAGCACATAGCGTTATAGAAGAAAGAAAACATCTGTGATCACAAAGGATAATGAGATATTTATTATGTTAATTATATAGCGCCATTAATTCCACAGCTTTACAGATATTCTCATCACTGTCCACATCGGGGCTCACAGTCTAAGTCTCTATCAGTCTTTGGAGATTTGAACTATAATTGCCGAAAAATTAAATGTTATTTCCACTGCAACATATAGAAAAATCAATTTGTTGAAAAGACTGTACTGAACAGATCCTGAGTTACCTCCTGTATTATACTCCAGAGCTGCACTCACTATTCTGCTGGTGTAGACACTGTGTACATACATTACATTACTGATCCTGAGTTACCTCCTGTATTATACTCCAGAGCTGCACTCACTATTCTGCTGGTGGAGTCACTGTGTACATACATTACATTACTGATCCTGTACTGATCCTGAGTTACCTCCTGTATTATACTCCAGAGCTGCACTCACTATTCTGCTGGTGCAGTCACTGTGTACATGCATTACATTACTGATCCTGAGTTACATCATGTATTATACTCCAGAGCTGCACTGACTATTCTGCTGGTGCAGTCACTGTGTACATACATTACATTACTGATCCTGAGTTACATCCTGTATTATCCTCCAGAGCTGCACTCACTATTCTGCTGGTGCAGTCACTGTGTATATACATTACATTACTGATCCTGTACTGATCCTGAGTTACCTCCTGTATTATACTCCAGAGCTGCACTCACTATTCTGCTGGTGCAGTCACTGTGTACATGCATTACATTACTGATGCTGAGTTACATCATGTATTATACTCCAGAGCTGCACTCACTATTCTGCTGGTGCAGTCACTGTGTACATACATTACATTACTGATCCTGAGTTACATCCTGTATTATCCTCCAGAGCTGCACTCACTATTCTGCTGGTGCAGTCACTGTGTACATACATTACATTACTTATCCTGTACTGATCCTGAGTTACCTCCTGTATTATACTCCAGAGCTGCACTCACTATTCTGCTGGTGCAGTCACTGTGTACATGCATTACATTACTGATCCTGAGTTACATCATGTATTATACTCCAGAGCTGCACTCACTATTCTGCTGGTGCAGTCACTGTGTACATACATTACATTAATGATCCTGAGTTACATCCTGTATTATACTCCAGAGCTGCACTCACTATTCTGCTGGTGCAGTCACTGTGTACATACATCACATTACTGATCCTGAGTTACATCCTGTATTATACTCCAGAGCTGCACTCACTACTCTGCTGGTGCTGTCACTGAGTACATACATTACATTACTGATCCTGAGTTACATCCTGTATTATACTCCAGAGCTGCACTCACTATTCTGATGGTGCAGTCACTGTGTACATACATTACATTACTGATCCTGAGTTACATCCTGTATTATACCCCAGAGCTGCACTCACTATTCTTCTGGTGCAGTCACTGTGTACATACATTACATTACTGATTCTGAGTTACCTCCTGTGTTATACCCCAGAGCTGCACTCACTATTCTGCTGGTGCAGTCACTGTGTACATACATTACATTACTGATCCTGAGTTACCTCCTGTGTTATACTCCAGAGCTGCACTCACTATTCTGCTGGTGCAGTCACTGTGTACAGACATTACATTACTGATCCTGAGTTACATCCTGTATTATACCCCAGAGCTGCACTCACTATTCTTCTGGTGCAGTCACTGTGTACATACATTACATTACTGATTCTGAGTTACCTCCTGTGTTATACCCCAGAGCTGCACTCACTATTCTGCTGGTGCAGTCACTTGTACATACATTACATTACTGATCCTGAGTTACATCCTGTATTATACTCCAGAGCTGCACTCACTATTCTGCTGGTGCAGTCACTGTGTACATACATTACATTACTGATCCTGTACTGATCCTGAGTTAACTCCTGCATTATACCCCAGAGCTGCACTCACTATTCCGCTGGTAGAGTCACTGTGTACATACATTACATTACTGATCCTGTACTGATCCTGAGTTACCTCCTGTATTATACCCCAGAGCTGCACTCATTATTCTGCTGCTGCAGTTCCTGTGTACATATATTACATTACTGATCCTGAGTTACATCCTGTATTATCCTCCAGAGCTGCACTCACTATTCTGCTGGTGCAGTCACTGTGTACATACATTACATTACTGATCCTGAGTTACATCCTGTATTATACTCCAGAGCTGCACTCACTATTCTGCTGCTGCAGACACTGTGTACATACATTACATTACTGATCCTGAGTTGCATCCTGTATTATACTCCAGAGCTGCACTCACTATTCTGCTGGTGCAGTCACTGTGTACATACATTACATTACTGATCCTGAGTTACATCCCGTATTATACTCCAGAGCTGCACTCACTATTCTGCTGGTGCAGTCACTGTGTAAATACATTACATTACTGATCCTGTGTTACATCCTGTATTATACCCCAGAGCTGCACTCACTATTCTGCTGCTGCAGTCACTGTGTACATACATTACATTACTGATCCTGAGTTACCTCCTGTATTATACTCCAGAGCTGCACTCACTATTCTGCTGGTGCAGTCACTGTGTACATACATTACATTACTGATCCTGAGTTACCTCCTGTATTATACTCCAGAGCTGCACTCACTATTCTGCTGGTGCAGTCACTGTGTACATACATTACATAGAATCATAGAATCATAGAATGGTAGAGTTGGAAGGGACCTCCTGGGTCATCTGGTCCAACCCCCTGCTCAAAGCAGGATTCACTAGATCATCTCAGACAGATGTCTGTCCAGCCTCTGTTTGAAGACGTCCATTGAAGGGGAACTCACCACCTCTCGTGGCAGCCTGTTCCACTCATTAATCACCCTAACTGTCAAAAAGTTTTTTCTAATATCTAATCTGTGTCTCCTCCCATTTAGTTTCATCCCATTGCTTCTAGTCTTTCCTTGTGCAAATGAGAATAAAGATGATCCTTCTACAATGTGACAGCCCTTGACATATTTGTAGACAGCTATTAAGTCTCCTCTCAGTCTTCTTTTTTGCAAGCTAAACATTCCCAAATCCTGCAACCGTTCCTCATAGGACATGGTTTGCAGACCAGTCACCATTCTGGTCGCTCTTCTCTGAACTTGCTCCAGTTTGTCTATGTCTTTTTTAAAATGTGGTGCCCAAAACTGTACACAGTATTCCAGATGAGGTCTGACCAAAGAGGAGTAAAGACCGATAATGACTTCACGTGATCTAGACTGTATGCTTCTGTTAATACATCCCAGAATTGTATTTGCCTTTTTTGCTGCTGCATCACACTGTTGACTCATGTCCAGTCTATGATCTATTAGTATACCTAAGTCTTTTTCACATGTACTGTTGCTTAGCTCTATTCCTCCCATTCTGTATATGCTTTTTTCATTTTTATTGCCCAGATGTAGTACTTTGCATTTTTCCCTGTTAAAAACCATTCTGTTGGTTGCTGCCCACTGCTCCAGTTTATTTAGGTCTTTTTGAATCCTCTCTCTCTCTTCTCTAGTATTAGCTATCCCTCCTACATCACTGATCCTGAGTTGCATCCTGTATTATACTCCAGAGCTGCACTCACTATTCTGCTGGTGCAGTCACTGTGTACATACATTACTGATCCTGAGTTACATCCTGTATTATACTCCAGAGCTGCACTCACTATTCTGCTGGTGCAGTCACTGTGTACATACATTACATTACTGATCCTGAGTTACATCCTGTATTATACTCCAGAGCTGCACTCACTATTCTGCTGGTGCAGTCACTGTGTACATACATTACATTACTGATCCTGAGTTACATCCTGTATTATCCTCCAGAGCTGCACTCACTATTCTGCTGGTGCAGTCACTGTGTACATACATTACATTGCTGATCCTGAGTTACATCCTGTATTATACTCCAGAGCTGCACTCACTATTCTGCTGGTGGAGTCACTGTGTACATACATTACATTACTGATCCTGAGTTACATCCTGTATTATACTCCAGAGCTGCACTCACTATTCTGCTGGTGCAGTCACTGTGTACATACATTACATTACTGATCCTGAGTTACCTCCTGTATTATACCCCAGAGCTGCACTCACTATTCTGCTGGTGCACTCACTGTGTACATACATTACATTATTGATCCTGAGTTACATCCTGTATTATACTCCAGAGCTGCACTCACTATTCTGCTGGTGCAGTCACTGTGTACATACATTACATTACTGATCCTGAGTTACATCCTGTATTATACTCCAGAGCTGCACTCACTATTCTGCTGGTGCAGTCACTGTGTACATACATTACATTACTGATCCTGAGTTACCTCCTGTATTATACCCCAGAGCTGCACTCACTATTCTGCTGGTGCAGTCACTGTGTACATACATTACATTACTGATCCAGAGTTACCTCCTGTATTATACTCCAGAGCTGCACTCACTATTCTGCTGGTGCAGTCACTGTGTACATACATTACATTATTGATCCTGAGTTACATCCTGTATTATACTCCAGAGCTGCACTCACTATTCTGCGGGTGCAGTCACTGTGTACATACATTACATTATTGATCCTGAGTTACATCCTGTATTATACTCCAGAGCTGCACTCACTATTTTGCTGGTGCACTCACTGTGTACATACATTACATTACTGATGCTGAGTTACCTCCTGTATTATACTCCAGAGCTGCACTCACTATTCTGCTGGTGCAGTCACTGTGTACATACATTACATTACTGATCCTGAGTTACATCCTGTATTATACTCCAGAGCTGCACTCACTATTCTGCTGGTGCAGTCTCTGTGTACATACATTACATTAC
This sequence comes from Phyllobates terribilis, assembly GCF_046119375.1. Classification (NCBI taxonomy): domain Eukaryota; kingdom Metazoa; phylum Chordata; class Amphibia; order Anura; family Dendrobatidae; genus Phyllobates; species Phyllobates terribilis. Next base: position 179,711,139 of record NW_027362769.1, on the reverse strand, counting down.
TGATCCTGAGTTACATCCTGTATTATACTCCAGAGCTGCACTCACTATTCTGCGGGTGCAGTCTCTGTGTACATACATTACATTACTGATCCTGAGTTACATCCTGTATTATACTCCAGAGCTGCACTCACTATTCTGCTGGTGCAGTCACTGTGTACATACATTACTGATCCTGAGTTACCTCCAATATTATCCTCCAGAGCTGCACTCACTATTCTGCGATTATGATGCAGACACTGAGATAGAATTTGTGGAGACTTCATGTACCTGACCTCAGCCAGTTCTACATGCAGAGATTCCCATACTGGCCTCTAGGGGCCGCTGCGCGCTCATCTCTCAGTCTCGGAACCTACTTTTTTGTTGTCTGTAGACGGCGGAAGACTAATACGAGACACAAACGGAAAAAAACATGGCGCGGGCGGGAAAGGTATGAAATCCGGGACTATTCCGCTGCTGGCATCAGAGGGTCGGCGTCAGAGCCGGAGCTGTGGTGTTACGTCACACATGTGGCTCGCATCCTTGTTCTGGGCGCTGCTGCATTACTATAGTCCAGGCAATAGACGCGCTGTGTTACTGTTATACGGCCCTGCTTGCACATAGATCCGGCGTGTACAGTGTTATCCTGCTCTGCAGATCAGAGGCTCGGCAGACAACTAACGCGCGACGCAGACAAGTCCGGGCAGCTCCCAGTCGGTGCAGTTCCGACGATCATCGCTAGGTGGCGCTCCCGCGCAGCTGATTTCTAATACATGCTCTTTTCTTGCTGTTCCTGCTTTTCACCACCAGATGTCGCTTTAATTTACATATAAATATATATATAATTTTCTTTTCTGTGGTTTGTGTGTGTATATATATATATATATATATATATATATATATATATATATATAAAATATGGGGTGGGGGGTGCTTGATGTCCATCATGGCCACTACTGCAGGTGCCACAGAGGTTCCCCAGCTTTTCTTTAGCATTGCCGAGTGTCAGAGTTCACACATTGTTTTATACATGAATTCCTCTGAAAGCTTTCCAGTATAACCAGGATGGTCTGGCTGCTGTTGTCGATTTATGGTTGTAAGTGATAAAACCTCCCATGGTGGTTGTGCAGTCTAGGGTTTGGGGGATGCCTCCTGTGGGCGCTGAGTGGTGCCCGTGCGGGTGGTCACCCAGCTTTTCCAGACTCTGAAAACTCCTGATAGAGGCGACTCACAGCGGAGTGTATGATGGCCCCGGCGATTTTACGGTTTGGTCCTGTTTTCTCCGCAGACGGCGATAGTTCTGTGTATGGACGTCGGACTCGCCATGAGTCACTCCCATCGGGGGGAAGAGACGCCATTCGAACAGGCGAAGAAAGTCATGACGCTGTTTGTTCAGAGACAGGTAAAGGCGAGTGCCTCACTATGACTTACTGCCAGGAGGAGCTGGAGGAGGGTCTGATGGTCACTGCCAGGAGGAGCTGGAGGAGGGTCTGTGATTGACTGCTTGGACGAGTTACTGCTGGGTCTGACGGTGACTGCCAGGAGGAGGGTCTGTGATTGACTGCCTGGAGGAGTGACTGCCAGGAGGAGTTAGTGCTGGGTCTGATGGTCACTGCCAGGAGGAGCTAGCGCTGGGTCTGACGGTCACTGCCAGGAGGAGTTAGTGCTGGGTCTGACGGTCACTGCCAGGAGGAGTTAGTGCTGGGTCTGACTGTCACTGCCAGGAGGAGCTAGCGCTGGGTCTGACTGTCACTGCCAGGAGGAGCTAGCGCTGGGTCTGACGGTCACTGCCAGGAGGAGTTAGCGCTGGGTCTGACGGGTCACTGCCAGGAGGAGTTAGTGCTGGGTCTGACTGGTCACTGCCAGGAGGAGTTAGTGCTGGGTCTGACTGGTCACTGCCAGGAGGAGTTAGTGCTGGGTCTGACGGGTCACTGCCAGGAGGAGTTAGTGCTGGGTCTGACGGGTCACTGCCAGGAGGAGTTAGTGCTGGGTCTGACGGGTCACTGCCAGGAGGAGTTAGTGCTGGGTCTGACGGGTCACTGCCAGGAGGAGTTAGTGCTGGGTCTGACGGGTCACTGCCAGGAGGAGTTAGTGCTGGGTCTGACGGGTCACTGCCAGGAGGAGTTAGTGCTGGGTCTGACGGGTCACTGCCAGGAGGAGTTAGTGCTGGGTCTGACGGGTCACTGCCAGGAGGAGTTAGTGCTGGGTCTGACGGGTCACTGCCAGGAGGAGTTAGTGCTGGGTCTGACGGGTCACTGCCAGGAGGAGTTAGTGCTGGGTCTGACGGGTCACTGCCAGGAGGAGTTAGTGCTGGGTCTGACGGGTCACTGCCAGGAGGAGTTAGTGCTGGGTCTGACGGGTCACTGCCAGGAGGAGTTAGTGCTGGGTCTGACGGGTCACTGCCAGGAGGAGTTAGTGCTGGGTCTGACGGGTCACTGCCAGGAGGAGTTAGTGCTGGGTCTGACGGGTCACTGCCAGGAGGAGTTAGTGCTGGGTCTGACGGGTCACTGCCAGGAGGAGTTAGTGCTGGGTCTGACGGGTCACTGCCAGGAGGAGTTAGTGCTGGGTCTGACGGGTCACTGCCAGGAGGAGTTAGTGCTGGGTCTGACGGGTCACTGCCAGGAGGAGTTAGTGCTGGGTCTGACGGGTCACTGCCAAGAGGAGTTAGTGCTGGGTCTGATGGGTCACTGCCAGGAGAAGTTAGTGCTGGGTCTGACGGTGACTGCCAGGAGGAGCTGAGGGGGGAATAGCTACTAATTTTTAGTTTTAGGCCTAGTGCCCACCATGCAGAAATGCTGTATATTTTTTACGCTTCTCCCTGGCTGGAAAAACGCATGCGGATTGTGCATGGGGATTGTGCATGGGGATTGTGCATGGGGATTGTGCATGGGGATTGTGCATGGGGATTGTGCATGGGGATTGTGCATGGGGATTGCGCATGGGGATTGCGCATGGGGATTGCGCATGGGGATTGCGCATGGGGATTGCGCATGGGGATTGCGCATGGGGATTGCGCATGGGGATTGCGCATGGGGATTGCGCATGCGGATTGCGCATGCGGATTGTGCATGCGGATTGTGCATGCGGATTGTACATGTGTTTTTCCTGCCAGGGACATGCGGATGTGAAGCGTTCCTCTCTTGCATTTCCGCATGCGGGTTGACAAGCGATTTTAGCATCACTTGGAAAGTGCTTGACAACTTGGTCACACTATATAAATCCATGCAACCAGCAACCGGCATATATAGTGTGACCTGAGAGAGTGGTAAAAAATAAATCTATACTTATCTTCTGATGGCCCCCGCAGTCTTGCTTCGCTCGGTCCCGGCTGCCGGCAGATTGCGGTACACTGAAGGACCTGCCGTCACATGACTATGACGTCAGCGCAGGTCCTTCATTCCATCGCGAACTGCCGCCAAGCAAGGAGGAGCGCACCGGGGGCCATCAGAAGGTAAATATAATGTATATTTTTTATTTTATTCTTTTTTTACAGGTTCTATGGTTCCCGGGTCCGGAGGAGAGTCTCCTGTCCTCCACACCCGGGTACCATCCGCACATTGAAACGCATGGATTCTGCATGTACAGATGGAGTGATGCGGATTCCATGCGTTCCAATGCAAGTCAATGGCGGCGAAAGCGCAGCGCTTCCGCAAAATAATTGGTAATGCTGTGTTTTTTTCCGCAGTGGAAATTTCCGCAGCATGTACACAGCACAGCGGATTATCATTGGGGAACATGGCAGGCCTTCTACCAAGCGTTTTTTAAGCGTTTCTGCAGCTGTTTTGCCGCTGCATAAACGCTTAAAAACCGCATCGTGGGCACACAGCCTTCTCCATTGAAGATCATTTGCGCTTTCTATCCTGCACTGACACATTGTAACAAACTGTGAGGACAAGAGAGAGGATTGTGCTGCTGATGTGAGATTCTCAGAGGACGGGTTACAATTGTACCAAACCCTCAGCTGTATTGATTAGATAGGGATATTGCGTCCGTGCACTGACAGCCAGCAGAGGTGTTTCCATTGTCTCCGTATACGGGGACTACAGGTCCCAGCACCTCTGTCCTTCTGTGACTGACGTGTTTCTCCGCTGTTTCAGGTCTTCGCAGAATCCAAGGATGAGGTCGCCGTTGTGCTGTTTGGCACCGATGGCACCGACAACGCGCTGTCGGCTCCGGACCAGTACCAGAACATCACGGTGCAGCGACACCTCCTGCTGCCGGACTTCCAGCTGCTGGAGGAGATCCAGGACGTGATCCAGCCCGGCAACCAGCAGGCCGACTGTATCCTGCCCGGGGGGCTCTCCCCGACTACCACCCCCCAGGGGCTTCATCTCCCCCCTGACTATATCCCCCCCCCCCCACCGACTACCACTCCCAAGGGGCTCTACCCCCCCAACTACTACCCCCAGGGGGGCTTCATCTCCCCCCCGACTATATCCCCCCCTCCCCCACCGACTACCACTCCCGAGGGGCTCCCCCCCCCCCCAACTGACTACCACCCCCAGGGGCTTCATCTGCCCCCCGACTATATCCCCCCCCACCGACTACCACTCCCGAGGGGCTCTACCCCCCCCAACTACCACCCCCAGGGGGGCTTCATCTTCCCCCCGACTATATCCCCCCCTCCCCCACCGACTACCACCCCCGGGGGGCTTCCCCTGACCCCTACCTCCAGCCTCCATGCCCTTTACCCCTGACTCTTTGCTCTGTGGTTATGTGGCAGTGATACATATATAATTTGTGCGATGGTTATTACAGGGTCTCCTCTGTCCGCCGGCGCTCCAGATCTATGTGCGGCCGTGTGTGGGGGTCTGGTCTCACGCTGCCCCCATTACCAGCCATGCTGAGGACTGGAGGCTCCGAGGATGAGGAGGAGAAGGTCGCACTGAGCCTGTAATCACTGCACCAGTTGGTCACACCACACAACTTCGGGGGGTCCCACCTCACAGCTCCTAAGGTCCTACCTCACAGCTCCTGGGGTCCCACCGCGCATCTCTGTGGGGTCGCAACGCACAGCTCCGGGGGTCCCACCAGGGTCCAGAATCCCTTCTCCCACTTACCCCGCTCCTCTGAGGTCCCTTCACCCCCCATTGATCTCAGTCCTGTTCTGCCCCTTCCTGCGCTCCTGTCACCCCCAGCACTGGGATACCCTTGATGAGTTTAATTCCTTTGCACCCCGTGCCTGCGCTCCTCATGTTTTCCTTAACCCTTCCAGTCCTGGACGCCCTGATCGTCTCTATGGATATTCTGCAGAAGGAGACGCTGTAAGTGACCAGTGATGTACGGAGATGTGTGTACAGAAAGTCGGGGGTCAGCGAAAGCTGCAGACCACCACTGCAGAGCTGTAGTGTTGCCTCCAGGGCGCTGCTGTCCCCGGGCTTGGGCAACGGCGGGGCTTGGTGGGCGCTGCCTTGGCTCGGTGGGCGGTGCTGGTGCTCAGTGGGAGATGCCGTTGCCGTGGGCTCAGTGGTCGCTGGTGCTGCTGAGGCTCGGTGGGCACTGCCTTGGCTTGGTGGGCGCTGCCGTTGCCCGGACTCATTGGTCGCTGCTCGTTTCTTTTTTTCATGTGATTTTCGTTGCTTTTCTTTTCCTTAGAGGAAAGAAGTACGAGAAGCTGCACATCGCGGTGCTGACGGACCTGAGCAGCCCCTTCACTGAGGATCAGCTGGAGATCATCATCGCCAACCTGAAGAAAGCCGGCATCACGCTGCAGATCTTGTAGGTGACCGGTACCTGCAGGGGAACTACAGATCCCAGCATATCCACACACAAACATTATTGGGTGTCCAGTATACAAGTAATGCACAATCACCCTATAATGGAGACTTCCCGGCTCTACGACGTTCTTTGTTCCTGTTGCCTCTGCTTGCTGTCAGTGAATGTAACGCTGTGACCTCGGGCTTCAGGCGCGGGCCGCCTCGCCGTGACCTCAGGGCCGCCTTGCCGTGACCTCGGGCTTCAGGCGCGGGCCGCCTCGCCGTGACCTCGGGCTTCAGGCGCGGGCCGCCTCGCCGTGACCTCGGGCTTCAGGCGCGGGCCGCCTCGCCGTGACCTCGGGCTTCAGGCGCGGGCCGCCTCGCCGTGACCTCGGGCTTCAGGCGCGGGCCGCCTCGCCGTGACCTCGGGCTTCAGGCGCGGGCCGCCTCGCCGTGACCTCGGGCTTCAGGCGCCGGCCGCCTCGCCGTGACCTCGGGCTTCAGGCGCCGGCCGCCTCGCCGTGACCTCGGGCTTCAGGCGCCGGCCGCCTCGCCGTGACCTCGGGCTTCAGGCGCCGGCCGCCTCATTCACTGGAGGTAACTGATACATTGTAACGAGTGCCGCACCAGTGTGAGGAGAATTAGCTCGGGATGTTTAGACCTGCAGGGCTCCAGTCACTGACATGGAGCGTGCGAGGAATATCCGGGGGCTTTTATCTGTCCCCTGTGCCGGTCACCGTGCGTTATAACTATATAATGGTCTCTCCGTCCGCACAGTTTGCCGTTCCCTGTGGATGAGGATGAGGACGGAGCCGGTGACGGGGGAGATGATGGCCGGCGGCTCGGCCCGGGCAAAGGCCTCTCTGCCCAGCAGAAGGATGGTATCCAGATGGTGCGGCAGATCATGTTCTCTCTGGAGGGTGAAGACGGCCTGGGCGACATCTATACCTTCAGGTAATAGCACATGGTGGCCAAGCAGAGCTGCAGTGTAAATCATGGGGGACAGAGCTACAGCCTGAGCTTGTGGTGAGGCAGGAGGGGGATAATAGACCACGTAGGACTCCAGAAGTCGCTGGACCATACCGGCTGCCCATTTATTCACAGGCCACACTCTTTTTTTTATGAGGTCGGTGACATTTTTCTGTTTTTCGGGGGGTTCAGGGACTCGCTGGAGAATCTCTCCATGTTCAAGAAGATCGCGAGGCGTCCCATGCCGTGGCCGTGCGTGCTGACAATAGGATCCAACATTTCCATACGAATCGTGGGATACAAGTCGGTGAGTGTCAGTCACATGATCAGCGATTGCCCGCAGTTGTCAGCCAATTGTCATTTATAGTGAGAATATCGACCGCCAGACAATCCGGGCGCCTCTGATCCCCTTTGCGTGATCCTCTTTTTCCCCATGAGGAGATATTAAGGGCATGTTGGGAGTTATAGTCCCCCAGGATCACTGCCGTACATATCAGATTGTTAGTGAATCTGGAGAGATCCACGGAGACGACGGCTCATGGATGACGCCAGAGACAATAGACTGCTGAAAATTACCCCTCAATAAATATGGCGCCAATATTGGTATAAAGAACTGCGCTTGCTGTCAGTGAATGGCTTAAAACCAGCACAGACCCAACAGCTGAGGGTTTGTTACAGTTGTATCCAGTGCAGACTATCCTCTGTAACAAAGATTGATACGTTTTCCCTGCACTGATACATTGTGACAAACTGTCGAAGCAGCAGAAGGATTTGTGTTGCTGCTGATATGATCCAGACTGAATCCAATTGTAGCAAACCCCCAGCTGTGACAACGATCACTATTTGGTTTCACTGACAGCAATCAGAGATCTTACAGACGGCGAAAGCGGATACTTTGGTTTAAGCCTATTTATGCCGCCCCAGGTCACCGAGGAGAAGGTGAAGAAGAGCTGGATGAACGTGGACGCCAAATCCCTGAGGAAGGACGACGTCCAGAAAGAAACGGTTTTCTGTCTGAATAACGACGAAGAGACTGAAATCGAGAGAGATGACACCATACAAGGTGCGGGGACCGGCGACGAGACACGGGGAGCCTGGAAAGGTCACCGACCCGTCCCAAAACATGGCGTACATTGGCATGGGAAAGTCTGGGCGCCCCTGGTCAGAATTACTGCTATTGTGAACAGTGAACCAAGGTGAAGGTGAAATGATCTCTAATGGCCTAAAGTTACAGATGACACATTTCCTTTTCATTTTAGGCAAAAAAAACATATATTTTTTTTCATCTTTTACATTTTAAAAATTACAATAAGGAAAATGGCCCAATGTAAAAGTTTGGGCGCCCTGCATGGTTAGTATCTAGTAGCGCCCCCTTTTGATAGTATCACAGCTTGTAAACGCTTTTTGTAGCCAGACAAGAGTCTTTCAGTTCTTGTCTGAGGGATTTTCCTCCGTTCTTCCTTGGAGAATTCTTCCAGTTCTGTGAGATTCCTGGGGCGTCTTGCATCCTCTGCTATTTTAAGGTCTAGCCACAGATTTTCAATGATGTTCAGATCAGGGGACTGTGAGGGCCATTGTAAAACCTTCAGCTTGCGCCTTTTGAGGTCCTCTATTGTGTATTGTGACGTGTGTTTAGGATTATTATCCATTTGTAGAATCGTCTTTTCATCTTCAGCTTTTTTACAGATGGTGTTATGTTTGCATCAAGAATTTGTTGAAATTTCACTGAATCCATTCTTCCCTCTACCAGTGAAATGTTCCCCATGCCATTGGCTGCAACACAACCATAAAGCATGATTGATCCTCCCCCATGCTTAATGGTCGGTGAGATGTTCTTTACCTGAAATCCTGTTCCCTTTTTTCTCCACACATACCTGTGATCATTGTGACCAAAGACTTCTATGTTACCTCATCGGTCCACAGAACTTGTTTCCAGAATGCATCAGGCTTGTTTAGATGTTCTTTTGCCACTTCTGACACTGAATTTTATGGTGAGGATGCAGGAGAGGTTTTCTTCTGATGACTCTTCCATGAAGGCCATATTTGTGCAGGTGTCTCTGAACAGTAGAACAATGTACCACAACTCCAGAGTCTGCTAAATCTTTGTGAAGGTCTTTTGCAGTCAAGCAGGGGGTTCTGATTTTCCTCTCTAACAATCCTACCAGCAGCTCTCACTGACATTTTGCTTTGTCTTTCAGACCTTATCTTGACCTCCACTGTTCCTGGTAGCTTCAATTTCTTAATTACATTTCGAGCTGAGGAAAGGGCAACTTGAAAAAAACTTTGCTATCTTCTTATAGCCTTCTCTTGCTTTATGGCCTCCACCATTATCATTTTCAGAGTGCTCGGCAGCTGCTTAGAAGATCCCATGGCTGCTGTTTTTTGGCACAAGGTTAGAGGAGGTTTTTATAAAGCTGGGAAATTTTCATCACCTGGTCTTTCCTAACTATGATAGTGAACAAGCCATAACCCTAACAGGCTGAATAAGGTCTGAAAACTTGGTCAAAGTTATCTGAGTACACAAGTCTCCAAGGGTGCCCAAACTTTTGCATCCTCCCATTTTCCTTTCTGTAATTTTTAAAATGTAAAAAATGAAAATATATATATATTTTTTGTCTAAAATACAGAGGAAATGTGCCATCTGTAACTTTAGGCCTTTTAGAGATCACTTCATCTTCAACTTGCTCAACTGTTCACAATAACAGCAATAACCTGGGGTGTCCAAACTTTTAGCTCCCAATGGGGCTCAGGTTTAAAGGGCCGTACACAACACACAATATCAGCAACTGTGTAAATGTGAGTGTTGCTTTAAAAAATAAATGTCCAACTCTACATACAGTTTTGTTAGTGATGACATTGATGACTTTCTGATATTCCGGAGGCCATACTTACTTATTAAGGGGTTCTGTCTTGTGATCTTGGGCATGCTGGGGGTTGTAGTGTGGCAGTGGTTAGGAAGACTCATTCTATATGACTCCTGTGACACATTTCCTCCTTTGTTTCTGATCAGGTTTCCGCTATGGGAGTGACATAATCCCGTTCTCAAAAATGGATCAAGATCAGATGAAATACAAAACCGAATCCAAATGCTTCTCCGTTCTGGGGTTCACGAAGGCTTCGCAGGTCCTGCAAATGTTACTGTCCCTTTAATTGAAGGGCCATAAATTATATCAATACTTATGATGCAAAGCCACACGTCACAGACTATACTCTAGTCACATCCAGAGCTGAATTTAATTTTTGCCTACCACTGTACTGGGCGCATTGCATTGTGTGCAGAGCATGGCGCACTTCTGCAGAGCACGCACCACGCAGATCCTGAACTCACAGGAAGATGTGAGGTCTTGCAGAGTTAGAGTGGATGCAGCTCTGGATGTGACTGGAGCATGAGATGTGACATAAGTGAAGCTGCGCTGTAGGATTCGGTTTTTCATGGTGACCCGTCTGTGGTTTCAGATCGAGAGGACGCATTTTCTGGGCAATCAGGTTCTGAAGGTCTTTGCCCCCACCGATGATGAAGTAAGTGCCAGTAGATCTAATAGGGAAGCTGATAACTGATCTCATTAACTCTTCCCAACGCCGTATGTCCATGTGCTACGGGTGTATGGAGCAGATTCCGGTTCAGCGAGCTCTGATGGCGGCTGTTAACCATTTACATGCTGCAGCCAATCCCCGACCACAGCATTTAAGTGGTTCTACTTGTTGTGGCCATCTGTTCACATGCCCATAGCCTGTCCCCCTCCCCCACCAATGGGTTTACCATGGCAGCTGGAGTCTACTGAAGACCCCATCGCAGCCGTCTTTGTGCTTCTATGTAGGTTAAAATCCGAACATAAAATAATTCAACATATGATCACATTTATCGCCGCGTCCATAAAGGTCCGATCTCTCAAAGCATAAAAATTATGTAACTTGTATGATCATCAAAGAAAAAAATTGTAATGACAAAATAGTTTTATTTATATATACAATATACAGTACAGACCAAAAGTTTGGACACACCTTCTCATTTAAAGATTTTTCTGTATTTTCATGACTATGAAAATTGTACATTCACACTGAAGGCATCAAAACTATGAATTACCACATGTGGAATTATATACTTAACAAAAAAGTGTGAAACAACTGAAAATATGTCTTATATTCTAGGTTCTTCAAAGTAGCCACCTTTTGCTTTGATGACTGCTTTGCACACTCTTGGCAATCTCTTGATGAGCTTCAAGAGGTAGTCACCAGAAATGGTTTTCACTTCACAGGTGTGCCCTGTCAGGTTTAATAAGTGGGATTTCTTGCCTTATAAATGGGGTTGGGACCATCAGTTGTGTTGTGCAGAAGTCTGGTGGATACACAGCTGATAGTCCTACTGAATAGACTGTTAGAATTTGTATTACGGCAAGAAAAAAGCAGCTAAGTAAAGAAAAACGAGAGGCCATCATTACTTTAAGAAATGAAGGTCAGTCAGTCCGAAAAATTGGGCAAACTTAGAAAGTGTCCCCAAGTGCAGTTGCAAAAACCATCAAGCGCTACAAAGAAACTGGCTGACATGAGGACCGCCCCAGGAAAGGAAGACCAAGAGTCACCTCTGCTTCTGAGGATAAGTTTATCCGAGTCATCAGCCTCAGAAATCGCAGGTTAACAGCAGCTGAGATTAGAGACCAGGTCAATGCCACACAGAGTTCTAGCAGCAGACACATCTCTACAACAACTGTTAAGAGGAGACTTTGTGCAGCAGGCCTTCATGGTAAAATAGCTGCTAGGAAACCACTGCTAAGGACAGGCAACAAGCAGAAGAGACTTGTTTGGGCTAAAGAACACAAGGAGTGGACATTAGACCAGTGGAAATCTGTGCTTTGGTCTGAATAGTCCAAATTTGAGATCTTTGGTTCCAACCACCGTGTCTTTGTGCGGCGTAGAAAAGGTGAACGGATGGACTCTACATGCCTGGTTCCCACCGTGAAGCATGGAGGAGGAGGTGTGATGGTGTGGGGGGGCTTTGCTGGTGACACTGTTGGGGATTTATTAAAAAATGAAGGCATACTGATCCAGCATGGCTACCACAGCATCTTGCAGCGGCATGCTATCCCATCCGGTTTGCGTTTAGTTGGACCATCATTTATTTTTCAACAGGACAATGACCCCAAACACACCTCCAGGCTGTGTAAGGGCTATTTGACCAAGAGGGAGAGTGATGGGGGGCTACGCTAGATGACCTGGCCTCCACAGTCACCAGACCTGAACCCAATCGAGATGGTTTGGGGTGAGCTGGACCGCAGAGTGAAGGCAAAAGGGCCAACAAGTGCTAAGCATCTCTGGGAACTCCTTCAAGATTGTTGGAAGACCATTTCCGGTGACTACCTCTTGAAGCTCATCAAGAGAATGCCAAGAGTGTACAAAGCAGTCATCAAAGCAAAAGGGGGCTACTGTGAAGAACCTAGAATATAAGACATATTTTCAGTTGTTTCACACTTTTTTGTTAAGTATATAATTCCACATGTGATAATTCATAGTTTTGATGCCTTCACTGTGAATGTACAATTTTCAAAGTCATGAAAATACAGAAAAATCTTTAAATGAGAAGGTGTGTCCAAACTTTTGGTCTGTACTATATATATATAATATATATATATATATTATATATATAATATATATATAATATATATATATATATATATATATATATATATATATATATATATATATATATATATATATATATATATATATATATATATTATATATATATATATATATTATATATATAATATATATTTAGCAGCAATAAAAGTGATAAAAAAGCTAATTAACCCCACGATGGTATCGGTGCAAAACATCAGCACGCCACGAAAAACAAAAGCCCTCGCAGAGCACCATCGCCTGAAAGACACACATTTATTATTTATTTATTTTTTACAAAGATTCTGAATATTTAGAAAAAAATAAACGTCGAGCCCGTCCTTCAGATTCCGTCTTGTTTCATGTCGGCTGCAGATCCAGAAGAAATGTACAAATCCGCAGCACATTTAGTTCTTCCTGGATCCGCTCTGCCCCGGCCTCATGTATCTGGTTCTGTTCCTCAGGCCGCCGCCATCGCTCTGTCCACACTGATCCGCGCTCTTCATGACATGGAAATGGTCGCTGTGGTGCGGTATGCCTACGATAGGCGGTCTAATCCTCAGGTCGGAGTGGCATTCCCTCACATCAAGGAGAAGTACGAGGTGACTACTATGTAGCAAAGATGAATAATGTCATGTGAAGTGCATTGTGGGAGAGAAACTGCTGCATAGCTAGGAGTGCAGCTCTGGAGTATAATACAGGATGTAGCTCAGGATCAGTAATGTAATGTATGTACACAGTGACTGCACCAGCAGAATAGTGAGTGCAGCTCTGGAGTATAATACAGGATGTAACTCAGGATCAGTAATGTAATGTATGTACACAGTGACTGCACCAGCAGAATAGTGAGTGCAGCTCTGCAGTATAATACAGGATGTAACTCAGGATCAGTAATGTAATGTATGTACACAGTGACTGCACCAGCAGAATAGTGAGTGCAGCTCTGCAGTATAATACAGGATGTAACTCAGGATCAGTAATGTAATGTATGTACACAGTGACTGCACCAGCAGAATAGTGAGTGCAGCTCTGGAGTATAATATAGGATGTAACTCAGGATCAGTACAGGATCAGTAATGTATGTACACAGTGATTGCACCAGCAGAATAGTGAGTGCAGCTCCAGAGTACACTCCAGATGATGTATGTAGATCTTCAGGGGTTGTGTATATCTGGTTGATACCATCCCTCTGCTGATACATTGTTACAGATTTCTCCTCTGCTTGCAGTGTCTGATATATGTGCAGCTGCCGTACATGGAAGATCTTCGTCAGTATCTCTTCCCATCGCTCAGCAATAATAATAAGTTCCGGCCCACAGGTAGAGCGTTCCTCACCTCCAGGTGTCTCTTTGTGACTGCTGTTGTTTGTTCGGCTTAGTTTCCTAAACTCTGATGTTGTTGCAGACGCTCAGCTCACCGCTGTGGACTCGCTGATTGACAACATGAGTTTGGTTCAGGAAGATGATGAGGGGATTGAAGATTTATTCAAACCAAGCAAAATTCCAAATCCCCAGTTCCAAAGATTATTCCAGGTGAAAGCTTAACCCCTCCTTGTTAAAAAAAAAAAAAAAAAAAAAAAAAAAAAAAACTTTGGGAAAGAGGAACTTGTAGACGTGTTCATTCTGAGTCTCCTGTGTTCAAGAATAGGACGGAGCTCCCTGCATACAGATTTATACAGCCACCACTAGGGGGAGCTCACTGCATACAGATTTATACAGTCACCACTAGAGGGAGCTCACTGCATACAGATTTATACAGCCATCACTAGGAGGAGCTCACTACATACAGATTTATACAGCCACCACTAGAGGGAGCTCACTGCATACAGATTTATACAGCCACCACTAGGGGGAGCTCACTGCATACAGATTTATACAGTCACCACTAGAGGGAGCTCACTGCATACAGATTTATACAGCCATCACTAGGAGGAGCTCACTGCATACAGATTTATACAGTCACCACTAGAGGGAGCTCACTGCATACAGATTTATACAGCCACCACTAGGGGGAGCTCACTACATACAGATTTATACAGCCATCACTAGAGAGAACTCACTGCATACAGATTTATACAGCCACCACTAGAGGGAGCTCACTGCATACAGATTTATACAGCCACCACTAGGGGGAGCTCACTGCATACAGATTTATACAGCCACCACTAGAGAGAACTCACTACATACAGATTTATACAGCCACCACTAGGAGGAGCTCACTACATACAGATTTATACAGCCACCACTAGGGGGAGCTCACTACATACAGATTTATACAGCCATCACTAGGGGGAGCTCACTACATACAGATTTATATAGCTACAACTAAGGGGAGCTCACTACATACAGATTTATACAGCCACCACTAGAGGGAGATCATTGCATACAGATTTATACAGCCACCACTAGGGGAAGCTCACTGCATACAGATTTATACAGCCATCACTAGATGGAGATCACTACATACAGATTTATACAGCCACCACTAGGGGGAGCTCACTGCATACAGATTTATACAGCCACCACTAGAGGGAGATCATTGCATACAGATTTATACAGCCACCACTAGGGGAAGCTCACTGCATACAGATTTATACAGCCATCACTAGATGGAGATCACTACATACAGATTTATACAGCCACCACTAGGGGGAGCTCACTGCATACAGATTTATACAGCCACCACTAGAGGGAGATCATTGCATACAGATTTATACAGCCACCACTAGGGGAAGCTCACTGCATACAGATTTATACAGCCACCACTAGGAGGAGCTCACTACATACAGATTTATACAGCCACCACTAGGGGGAGCTCACTGCATACAGATTTATACAGCCACCACTAGAGGGAAGCTCACTGCATACAGATTTATACAGCCACCACTAGGAGGAGCTCACTACATACAGATTATACAGCCACCACTAGGGGAGCTCACTGCATACAGATTTATACAGCCACCACTAGGGGGAGCTCACTACATACAGATTTATACAGCCATCACTAGGGGGAGCTCACTACATACAGATTTATACAGCCACCACTAGAGGGACCTCACTGCATATAGATTTATACAGCCACCACTAGGGGGAGCTCACTGCATACAGATTTATACAGCCACCACTTGGAGGAGCTCCCTGCATACAGATTTATACAGCCACCACTTGGAGGAGCTCACTGCATACAGATTTATACAGCCACCACTTGGAGGAGCTCACTGCATACAGATTTATACAGCCACCACTAGGGGGAGCTCACTGCATACAGATTTATACAGTCACCACTAGAGGGAGCTCACTACATACAGATTTATACAGCCACCACTAGGGGGAGCTCAGTCCATACAGATTTATACAGTCACCACTAGGGGGAGCTCAGTCCATACAGATTTATACAGCCACCACTAGGGGGAGCTCACTGCATATAGATTTATACAGCCACCACTTGGAGGAGCTCCCTGCATACAGATTTATACAGCCACCACTAGGAGGAGCTCACTGCATACAGATTTATACAGCCACCACTAGGGGGAGCTCACTGCATACAGATTTATACAGTCACCACTAGAGGGAGCTCACTACATACAGATTTATACAGCCACCACTAGGGGGAGCTCAGTCCATACAGATTTATACAGTCACCACTAGGGGGAGCTCAGTCCATACAGATTTATACAGCCACCACTAGGGAGAGCTCACTGCATATAGATTTATACAGTCACCGCTAGGGGGAGCTCACTACATACAGATTATACAGCCACCACTAGGGGGAGCTCACTGCATACAGATTTATACAGCCACCACTAGGAGGAGCTCACTACATACAGATTTATACAGACACCACTAGAGGGAGCTCATTACATACAGATTTATACAGCCACCACTAGGGGGAGCTCACTGCATACAGATTTATATAGCCACCACTAGGGGGAACTCACTACATACAGATTTATACAGCCACCACTAGAGGGAGATCACTGCATACAGATTTATACAGCCACCACTAGAGGGAGCTCACTGCATACAGATTTATACAGCCACCACTAGGAGGAGCTCACTACATACAGATTTATATAGCCACCACTAGAGAGAGCTCACTACATACAGATTTATACAGCCACCACTAGGAGGAGCTCACTACATACAGATTTATACAGCCACCACTAGGGGGAGCTCACTACATACAGATTTATACAGCCATCACTAGGGGGAGCTCACTACATACAGATTTATATAGCTACAACTAAGGGGAGCTCACTACATACAGATTTATACAGCCACCACTAGAGGGACCTCACAGCATATAGATTTATACAGCCACCACTTGGAGGAGCTCACTGCATACAGATTTATACAGCCACCACTAGGGGGAGCTCACTACATACAGATTTATACAGCCATCACTAGAGGGAGATCACTACATACAGATTTATACAGCCATCACTAGGGGGAGCTCACTACATACAGATTTATACAGCCACCACTAGGGGGAGCTCACTGCATACAGATTTATACAGCCACCACTAGAGGGAGATCATTGCATACAGATTTATACAGCCACCACTAGGGGGAGCTCACTGCATACAGATTTATACAGCCACCACTAGGAGGAGCTCACTACATACAGATTTATACAGCCACCACTAGAGGGACCTCACAGCATATAGATTTATACAGCCACCACTTGGAGGAGCTCCCTGCATACAGATTTATACAGCCACCACTAGCGGGAGCTCCCTGCATACAGATTTATACAGCCATCACTAGAGGGAGATCACTACATACAGATTTATACAGCCACCACTAGGGGGAGCTCACTGCATACAGATTTATACAGCCACCACTAGAGGGAGATCATTGCATACAGATTTATACAGCCACCACTAGGGGTAGCTCACTGCATACAGATTTATACAGCCACCACTAGGAGGAGCTCACTACATACAGATTTATACAGCCACCACTAGGGGGAGCTCACTGCATACAGATTTATACAGCCACCACTAGGAGGAGCTCATTACATACAGATTTATACAGCCACCACTAGGGGGAGCTCACTACATACAGATTATACAGCCACCACTAGAGGGAGCTCACTACATACAGATTTATACAGGTACCACTAGAGGGAGCTCACTACATACAGATTTATACAGCCACCACTAGGGGGAGCTCACTACATACAGATTTATACAGCCACCACTAGGGGGAGCTCACTACATACAGATTATACAGCCACCACTAGAGGGAGCTCACTACATACAGATTTATACAGCCACCACTAGAGGGAGATCATTGCATACAGATTTATACAGCCACCACTAGGGGGACCTCACTGCATATAGATTTATACAGCCACCACTAGGGGGAGCTCACTGCATACAGATTTATACAGCCACCACTTGGAGGAGCTCACTGCATACAGATTTATACAGCCACCACTAGGAGGCGCTCACTGCATACAGATTTATACAGCCACCACTAGGGGGAGCTCACTGCATACAGATTTATACAGTCACCACTAGAGGGCGCTCACTACATACAGATTTATACAGCCACCACTAGGGGGAGCTCAGTCCATACAGATTTATACAGTCACCACTAGGGGGAGCTCAGTCCATACAGATTTATACAGCCACCACTAGGGAGAGCTCACTACATACAGATTTATATAGCCACCACTAGGAGGAGCTCACTACATACAGATTTATACAGACACCACTAGAGGGAGATCATTACATACAGATTTATACAGCCACCACTAGGGGGAGCTCACTGCATACAGATTTATATAGCCACCACTAGGGGGAACTCACTACATACAGATTTATACAGCCACCACTAGAGGGAGCTCACTGCATACAGATTTATACAGCCACCACTAGAGGGAGCTCACTGCATACAGATTTATACAGCCACCACTAGGAGGAGCTCACTACATACAGATTTATATAGCCACCACTAGAGAGAGCTCACTGCATACAGATTTATACAGCCACCACTAGGGGGAGCTCACTACATACAGATTTATACAGCCACCACTAGGAGGAGCTCACTACATACAGATTTATACAGCCACCACTAGGGGGAGCTCACTACATACAGATTTATACAGCCATCACTAGGGGGAGCTCACTACATACAGATTTATATAGCTACAACTAAGGGGAGCTCACTACATACAGATTTATACAGCCACCATTAGGGGGAGCTCACTACATACAGATTTATACAGCCACCACTAGAGGGACCTCACAGCATATAGATTTATACAGCCACCAATTGGAGGAGCTCACTGCATACAGATTTATACAGCCACCACTAGAGGGAGCTCACTACATATAGATTTATACAGCCACCACTAGAGGGACCTCACAGCATATAGATTTATACAGCCACCAATTGGAGGAGCTCACTGCATACAGATTTATACAGCCACCACTAGGAGGAGCTCACTACATACAGATTTATACAGCCACCACTAGGGGGAGCTCACTACATACAGATTTATACAGCCATCACTAGAGGGACCTCACAGCATATAGATTTATACAGCCACCAATTGGAGGAGCTCACTGCATACAGATTTATACAGCCACCACTAGAGGGAGCTCACTACATACAGATTTATACAGCCACCACTAGAGGGACCTCACAGCATATAGATTTATACAGCCACCAATTGGAGGAGCTCACTGCATACAGATTTATACAGCCACCACTAGGAGGAGCTCACTACATACAGATTTATACAGCCACCACTAGGGGGAGCTCACTACATACAGATTTATACAGCCATCACTAGGGGGAGCTCACTACATACAGATTTATATAGCTACAACTAAGGGGAGCTCACTACATACAGATTTATACAGCCACCATTAGGGGGAGCTCACTACATACAGATTTATACAGCCACCACTAGAGGGACCTCACAGCATATAGATTTATACAGCCACCAATTGGAGGAGCTCACTGCATACAGATTTATACAGCCATCACTAGAGGGAGATCACTACATACAGATTTATACAGCCACCACTAGGGGGAGCTCACTGCATACAGATTTATACAGCCACCACTTGGAGGAGCTCACTGCATACAGATTTATACAGCCACCACTAGGAGGCGCTCACTGCATACAGATTTATACAGCCACCACTAGGGGGAGCTCACTGCATACAGATTTATACAGTCACCACTAGAGGGCGCTCACTACATACAGATTTATACAGCCACCACTAGGGGGAGCTCAGTCCATACAGATTTATACAGTCACCACTAGGGGGAGCTCAGTCCATACAGATTTATACAGCCACCACTAGGGAGAGCTCACTGCATATAGATTTATACAGTCACCGCTAGGGGGAGCTCACTACATACAGATTTATACAGCCACCACTAGGAGGAGCTCACTACATACAGATTTATACAGCCACCACTAGGGGGAGCTCACTACATACAGATTTATACAGCCACCACTAGGGGGAGCTCACTGCATACAGATTTATACAGCCACCACTAGGAGGAGCTCATTACATACAGATTTATACAGCCACCACTAGAGGGAGCTCATTACATACAGATTTATACAGCCACCACTAGAGGGAGATCACTGCATACAGATTTATACAGCCACCACTAGAGGGAGATCATTGCATACAGATTTATACAGCCACCACTAGGGGGAGCTCACTGCATACAGATTTATACAGCCACCACTAGGAGGAGCTCACTACATACAGATTATACAGCCACCACTAGGGGAGCTCACTGCATACAGATTTATACAGCCACCACTAGGGGGAGCTCACTACATACAGATTTATACAGCCATCACTAGGGGGAGCTCACTACATACAGATTTATACAGCCACCACTAGAGGGACCTCACTGCATATAGATTTATACAGCCACCACTAGGGGGAGCTCACTGCATACAGATTTATACAGCCACCACTTGGAGGAGCTCCCTGCATACAGATTTATACAGCCACCACTAGGAGGCGCTCACTGCATACAGATTTATACAGCCACCACTAGGGGGAGCTCACTGCATACAGATTTATACAGTCACCACTAGAGGGAGCTCACTACATACAGATTTATACAGCCACCACTAGGGGGAGCTCAGTCCATACAGATTTATACAGTCACCACTAGGGGGAGCTCAGTCCATACAGATTTATACAGCCACCACTAGGGAGAGCTCACTGCATATAGATTTATACAGTCACCGCTAGGGGGAGCTCACTACATACAGATTTATACAGCCACCACTAGGAGGAGCTCACTACATACAGATTTATATAGCCACCACTAGGAGGAGCTCACTACATACAGATTTATACAGCCACCACTAGGGGGAGCTCACTGCATACAGATTTATACAGCCACCACTAGGAGGAGCTCACTACATACAGATTTATACAGCCACCACTAGGAGGAGCTCACTACATACAGATTTATACAGTCACCACTAGAGGGAGATCACTACATACAGATTTATACAGACACCACTAGGGGGAGCTCACTACATACAGATTTATACAGCCACCACTAGAGGGAGATCACTACATACAGATTTATACAGCCACCACTAGAGGGAGATCACTACATACAGATTTATACAGACACCACTAGGGGGAGCTCACTACATACAGATTTATACAGCCATCACTAGAGGGAGATCACTACATATAGATTTATACAGCCACCACTAGGGGGAGCTCACTACATACAGATTTATACAGCCATCACTAGAGGGAGATCACTACATACAGATTTATACAGCCACCACTAGGGGGAGCTCACTGCATACAGATTTATACAGCCACCACTAGAGGGAGCTCACTACATACAGATTTATACAGCCACCACTAGGGGGAGCTCACTGCATACAGATTTATACAGCCACCACTAGGAGGAGCTCACTGCATACAGATTTATACAGCCACCACTAGAGGGAGATCATTGCATACAGATTTATACAGCCACCACTAGGAGGAGCTCACTGCATACAGATTTATACAGCCACCACTAGAGGGAGCTCACTACATACAGATTTATACAGCCACCACTAGAGGGAGATCATTGCATACAGATTTATACAGCCACCACTAGGGGGAGCTCACTGCATACAGATTTATACAGCCACCACTAGAGGGAGATCACTGCATACAGATTTATACAGCCACCACTAGGAGGAGCTCATTACATACAGATTTATACAGCCACCACTAGGGGGAGCTCACTACATACAGATTTATACAGCCACCACTAGGGGGAGCTCACTGCATACAGATTTATACAGCCACCACTAGGAGGAGCTCATTACATACAGATTTATACAGCCACCACTAGGGGGAGCTCACTACATACAGATTATACAGCCACCACTAGAGGGAGCTCACTACATACAGATTATACAGCCACCACTAGAGGGAGCTCACTGCATACAGATTTATACAGCCACCACTAGAGGGAGTTCTTTGCATACAGATTTATACAGCCACCACTAGGGGGAGCTCCCTGCATACAGATTTATACAGCCATCACTAGAGGGAGATCACTACATACAGATTTATACAGCCACCACTAGGGGAGCTCACTGCATACAGATTTATACAGCCACCACTAGAGGGAGATCATTGCATACAGATTTATACAGCCACCACTAGGGGGAGCTCACTGCATACAGATTTATACAGCCACCACTAGGAGGAGCTCACTACATACAGATTTATACAGCCACCACTAGGGGGAGCTCACTGCATACAGATTTATACAGCCACCACTAGGAGGAGCTCATTACATACAGATTTATACAGCCATCACTAGAGGGAGATCACTGCATACAGATTTATACAGCCACCACTAGGGGGAGCTCACTACATACAGATTTATACAGCCACCACTAGGGGGAGCTCACTACATACAGATTATACAGCCACCACTAGAGGGAGCTCACTACATACAGATTTATACAGGTACCACTAGAGGGAGCTCACTACATACAGATTTATACAGCCACCACTAGGGGGAGCTCACTACATACAGATTATACAGCCACCACTAGAGGGAGCTCACTACATACAGATTTATACTGCCACCACTAGAGGGAGATCATTGCATACAGATTTATACAGCCACCACTAGGGGGAGCTCACTACATACAGATTTATACAGGTACCACTAGAGGGAGCTCACTACATACAGATTTATACAGCCACCACTAGAGGGAGCTCACTACATACAGATTATACAGCCACCACTAGAGGGAGCTCACTACATACAGATTTATACAGGTACCACTAGAGGGAGCTCACTACATACAGATTTATACAGCCACCACTAGGGGGAGCTCACTACATACAGATTATACAGCCACCACTAGAGGGAGCTCACTACATACAGATTTATACCGCCACCACTAGAGGGAGATCATTGCATACAGATTTATACAGCCACCACTAGGGGGAGCTCACTGCATACAGATTTATACAGCCACCACTAGGAGGAGCTCACTACATACAGATTATACAGCCACCACTAGGGGAGCTCACTGCATACAGATTTATACAGCCACCACTAGTGGGAGCTCACTACATACAGATTTATACAGCCATCACTAGGGGGAGCTCACTACATACAGATTTATACAGCCACCACTAGAGGGACCTCACTGCATATAGATTTATACAGCCACCACTAGGGGGAGCTCACTGCATACAGATTTATACAGCCACCACTTGGAGGAGCTCCCTGCATACAGATTTATACAGCCACCACTAGGGGGAGCTCACTGCATACAGATTTATACAGTCACCACTAGAGGGAGCTCACTACATACAGATTTATACAGCCACCACTAGGGGGAGCTCAGTCCATACAGATTTATACAGTCACCACTAGGGGGAGCTCAGTCCATACAGATTTATACAGCCACCACTAGGGAGAGCTCACTGCATATAGATTTATACAGTCACCGCTAGGGGGAGCTCACTACATACAGATTTATACAGCCACCACTAGGAGGAGCTCACTACATACAGATTTATATAGCCACCACTAGGAGGAGCTCACTACATACAGATTTATACAGTCACCACTAGGGGGAGCTCACTACATACAGATTTATACAGCCATCACTAGAGGGAGATCACTACATACAGATTTATACAGCCACCACTAGGGGGAGCTCACTACATACAGATTTATACAGCCATCACTAGAGGGAGATCACTACATACAGATTTATACAGCCACCACTAGAGGGAGATCTTTGCATACAGATTTATACAGCCACCACTAGGGGGAGCTCACTGCATACAGATTTATACAGCCACCACTTGGAGGAGCTCCCTGCATACAGATTTATACAGCCACCACTAGGAGGAGCTCACTGCATACAGATTTATACAGCCACCACTAGGGGGAGCTCACTACATACAGATATATACAGCCATCACTAGAGGGAGATCACTACATACAGATTTATACAGTCACCACTAGGGGGAGCTCACTGCATACAGATTATACAGCCACCACTACGGGGAGCTCACTGCATACAGATTTATACAGCCACCACTAGGGGGAGCTCACTGCATACAGATATATACAGCCATCACTAGGGGGAGCTCACTGCATACAGATTTATACAGTCACCGCTAGGGGGAGCTCACTGCATATAGATTATACAGCCACCACTAGAGGGAGCTCACTACATACAGATTTATACAGCCACCACTAGTGGGAGCTCACTACATACAGATTTATACAGCCACCACTAGGGGGAGCTCACTACATACAGATTATACAGCCATCACTAGAGGGAGCTCACTGCATACAGATTATACAGTCACCACTAGAGGGAGATCATTACATACAGATTTATACAGCCACCACTAGGGGGAGCTCAGTCCATACAGATTTATACAGCCACCACTAGGGGGAGCTCAGTCCATACAGATTTATACAGCCACCACTAGGGGGAACTCCCTGCATACATATTTATACAGCCACCACTAGGGGGAGCTCACTTTTTGGAGCCCTGTAACACGCGACCAGAGCTCTGTGAACTTCTTAGTACGCCTGGTATTCCAGGCACCTCTATAATTAGTTGGCTCAGCGTAAGGAGGTTCATCAGTCTCCGGCTTGCTGGCCACGGATTAACAACGTGGCCAGTGCTCCTGGGAATGTCGTTGCTCAACTCTCATATTTGTGCTTTAATTCTCTTACTTGCCTCCAATAACGAGACACACGACAGATCTGCTGTCATATAACATATATACCAAATGCTGATAAGTGGATATATCATTTTGGTGAGAGCTGCTGCCGCCTCGCTGGTCCGGACGCCTCCACTATGGATTTATTTATGACATTACTGATGAATCTGCGTCTGAGCGCGGCGTCCGTGTCACCAGGAGTCTCCACGACTGAGCCCTCGAAGTCCGGACCCTCCGTGTCTGCTCACCTGCAATGATGGAGTCATGACACAATGATCCCTATATATAATATTCTTTGTCTGGGAAAGCTGGGTTACCATTCTTATGATGGCCATTACACCTTGCACATAGTCACTCTGCTTTCCTGGTTCCCAAGCAGCAGATCTGCTGACGGAGCTCTGACTGATCCGCTACATCACCAGGCAGATCTGCTGACGGAGCTCTGACTGATCCGCTACATCACCAGGCAGATCTGCTGACGGAGCTCTGACTGATCCGCTACATCACCAAGCAGATCTGCTGACAGAGCTCTGACTGATCCGCTACATCACCAGGCAGATCTGCTGACGGAGCTCTGACTGATCCTCTACATCACCAGGCAGATCTGCTGACAGAGCTCTGACTGATCCGCTACATCACCAGGCAGATCTGCTGACGGAGCTCTGACTGATCCTCTACATCACCAGGCAGATCTGCTGACGGAGCTCTGACTGATCCGCTACATCACCAGGCAGATCTGCTGACGGAGCTCTGACTGATCCGCTACATCACCAGGCAGATCTGCTGACGGAGCTCTGTCTGATCTGCTACATCACCAGGCAGATCTGCTGACAGAGCTCTGACTGATCCGCTACATCACCAGGGAGATCTGCTGACAGAGCTCTGACTGATCCGCTACATCACCAGGCAGATCTGCTGACGGAGCTCTGACTGATCCGCTACATCACCAGGCAGATCTGCTGACGGAGCTCTGTCTGATCCGCTACATCACCAGGCAGATCTGCTGACTGAGCTCTGACTGATCTGCTACATCACCAGGCAGATCTGCTGACGGAGCTCTGTCTGATCTGCTACATCACCAGGCAGATCTGCTGATGGAGCTCTGACTGATCCGCTACATCACCAGGCAGATCTGCTGACGGAGCTCTGACTGATCCTCTACATCACCAGGCAGATCTGCTGACAGAGCTCTGACTGATCCGCTACATCACCAGGCAGATCTGCTGACGGAGCTCTGACTGATCCTCTACATCACCAGGCAGATCTGCTGACGGAGCTCTGACTGATCCGCTACATCACCAGGCAGATCTGCTGACGGAGCTCTGACTGATCCGCTACATCACCAGGCAGATCTGCTGACGGAGCTCTGTCTGATCTGCTACATCACCAGGCAGATCTGCTGACAGAGCTCTGACTGATCCGCTACATCACCAGGGAGATCTGCTGACAGAGCTCTGACTGATCCGCTACATCACCAGGCAGATCTGCTGACGGAGCTCTGACTGATCCGCTACATCACCAGGCAGATCTGCTGACGGAGCTCTGTCTGATCCGCTACATCACCAGGCAGATCTGCTGACTGAGCTCTGACTGATCTGCTACATCACCAGGCAGATCTGCTGACGGAGCTCTGTCTGATCTGCTACATCACCAGGCAGATCTGCTGATGGAGCTCTGACTGATCCGCTACATCACCAGGCAGATCTGCTGATGGAGCTCTGTCTGATCTGCTACATCACCAGGCAGATCTGCTGCACTGGATGGTGTAATGGCTGCGTAGTCCCAGACGTGGTTGTCTCCACTGTGCCATCAGCACTAATCTGTATCCTCCCTTATATATGACAGTGCCTACAACACAAGGCCTTGCACCCTGATGACCCCCTCCCGGACATTGATCAGCACCTCCTGGACATGCTGCAGACCCCCGCAGAGGTGAAGACCCAATGTCAGGCTGCACTGGAGAAGGTGAAGAGCTGCTTCCCCTTACAGGAGTCCAGCAAGAAGAAGGAGCAGGTGACGGCCCAGCACGTCTTCTCAGATAAGTACGTCCCGCAGCTCTCGTGTACCTGGAGTGCATCCACATCTTACGTGTCCGCCGTCCTAAGCGTCCTGCCGTCCTAAGCGTCCTGCCGTCCTAAGCGTCCTGCCGTCCTAAGCGTCCTGCCGTCCTAAGCGTCCGCCATCCTACATCTGTGCAGAGTCCTTCTCTTGTCTATTACAAAGCCAGTAAACCCTTGTATCACCTCGTCACGCCCTGAATTACATGTACCTCAGTATAGTAGCTTGGCATAGAAGCCGTGGCTGCTCCATGTCTGCTCAGGGTTCAAAAAAAATCACAGAAAAAAAAAATGCCCTCCCGTCAAAAGAAAAATAAGATAATAATGGTTTCATTTTTTTGTCAATTAAAATGATAATTTTTGACATTTATCATAAGATCTGTACGGGTATTTGGTTCCTCCACAGTTGTGACGACTCGTTAAATAAAGGTAACTTTTTGCGTCATTTTATAGTAAGGATAATAGTAATTCCTTGCGCCCCCTGAGAGCAGCAGCATAAAGTACGGTCCAGCGCTTGCACGGCGGCGGGAAATAACGTGGCTTATGGAGTGAACCAATGATGAACTCCCAGGTATTGCTCGGTCTTTAGCGGGTAAATAACATCCTGATGCCGCCTTTGATTTATGTCCCGCGGGTGATTGACAGGTGGCCGCAGCGCTGCTGACTGTCAGACATTAGACTGCAGAGTGGGTGCGCCGTGGTCCAGATATACAATGAAGGGTTCACTGCGTCCTCTTCACACATTACACAAAGTGCAAACATCTTCAATTAAGGAGATTTCACAGAATTGAGCTGCGAGTGCCGACCTGCTGCCATATGATCGGGGTGAGGTGGGCGCTCGTTGTTAGTGACCCCGTTACTGCAGATGTGTGAGCCGTCCTCCACGTTGCGCGTTTGTCTGTTTCCAGGCGTATGACAGTGTGCGCCGCGGCGGCGCTGCCTGGGGCGTCTGATTAGATGCCACTGGGGTGAATGTCACAGGCCAATTACATGCGTCTGCGCTCGTGTCCCTGCTGCGCCTTCTCCTTCTCAGTCTCCTTTGTTAATCTCGGTGACGTCCATCTCTCCCAGATGAGAAGCCGCAGTAATAAGCGGGTCAGACACTCTGTGCCAGCGGCTGAGGGGTTAACGCCGCGGTGCTGCTGTCGAGGCCGGACTCCTCTATTAGGCTGCAGGCAGGATTCATCATTTGCAGCTTTCCACTGTTTGATTACAGCTCCGGCTCCTGACAAGCCTTGTGATTAGCTGATTGCTGATTATTGATTCCTGCTCTGGAGCACAAAAAGGGAACCTTGTCCTGTCTGATCTGTGCTGCAAGCGCAACTCCCACCCTCGCCAGACGGGGGCAGCACTGCAAGATCCTGAGGGACCTCATATTACTGAGCGTCATGTGGCAGCTGCGTCCAAGATCCCTGCACAGGAGGAAATAGTGATCATCCGCAGGTGGAGGAGAAGACGCTGCACAAGTGATACTGCGGGCAGAACCGCGTAATGCAGCCCCCCGACTACCGGGGATAGTCAGGGGATGGGGGAATGTCATGGAGTTTCCACACTCATTCTAATGTAAATGGGCGTTTGTCCTCAGACTCCATCTCTGCAAAACTAGAGTGATCATTTATCATCAATATTATTATTTATTGCAGTAACCAGGAGCCCGAGTCCAAGAGAATGAAGACCGAGGACGAGGATTTCAACATCTCCAAGGTGGCAGATGCAAACGTCACATCGGTAAGCGCCAGCATTATATATATATATATATATATATATATATATATATATATATATATATATATATATATATATATATATATATATATATATATATATATATATATATATATATATTACACACTACACACGCAGGGCGAGGGGGGGGATATATACACTGCTCAAAAAAATAAAGGGAACACTTAAACAACAGAATATAACTCCAAGTAAATCAAACTTCTGTGAAATCAAACTGTCCACTTAGGAAGCAACACTGATTGACAATCAATCTCACCTGCTGTTGTGCAAATGGAATAGACAATAGATGGAAATTATTGGCAATTATCAAGACCCCTTCAATAAAGGAGTGGTTCTGCAGGTGGGGACCACAGACCACATCTCAGTACCAATGCTTTCTGGCTGATGTTTTGGTCACTTTTGAATGTTGGTTGTGCTTTCACACTCGTGGTAGCATGAGACGGACTCTACAACCCACAGAAGTTGCTCAGGTAGTGCAGCTCATCCAGGATGGCACATCAATGCGAGCTGTGGCAAGAAGGTTTGCTGTGTCTGTCAGCGTAGTGTCCAGAGGCTAGAGGCGCTACCAGGAGACAGGCCAGTACACCAGGAGATGTGCAGGGGGCCATAGGAGGGCAACAACCCAGCAGCAGGACAGTTACCTCCACCTTTGTGCAAGGAGGAACAGGAGGAGCACTGCCAGAGCCCTGCAAAATGACCTCCAGCAGGCCACAAATGTGCATGTGTCTGCACAAATGGTTAGAAACCAACTCCATGAGGGTGGTCTGAGGGCCCGACGTCCACAGATGGGGGTTATGCTCACAGCCCAACAGCTTCATGCAGCATCACAAATCCTTATTTGGTTGCTACACCATATCGGCATGGATTAAAGGGGTTGTCCGGTCTCCAGGTAAAAGTCTGCAGTCTGTGTGTGTGAGTGCACCCTTCTGACTCCTGACAGTGTGCAGTGCACATGCTGCTAGGATACTCCAGTGTTACCGGGAGAGCGGGCAGTCACATGACCACTAGTATGTGATTTGCATATCTGTGATCCTTTCTGACTAGACGTACCATGCACCATCAGTATGAGTGAATTTAGAGAGGCCGTGCACGTCTAGTGACTGCCCGCACTTACCGGCAATACTGGACAAACTTGTATCAGAAGATAGGACAACCGATCTTCTGATACTAGACGGCCACGAGAGGTGGTGAGTTCCCCTTCAATGGAAGTCTTCACACAGCGGCTGGACAGACATCTGTCTGAGATGATTTAGTGACTCCTGCATTGAGCGGGTTGGACACTGGTACCCCGGAGGTCCCCTCCAATGAGAACATTCTAGGATTCTAATCCCTTTAATTGTATCATCCTTGAATCCAGAACAGAAGGGATTTGTGCTGCTGGAGCCCGGACTACATGGCGATATAGGAAAATACCATCTATACAGGGATATGTTTATTCACCAGCATCAGGCATGGGGCCCATGTGGAATCGCTAAGCAAAAAAAGGACGATGTCTTGGGGACGAACTTTACGTAACTGATACAACCTGTCAAGTAACGGGACTGAAGGGATTTTCCTGTGTTATTCCCCCTCCTGCTACGTCTGCATTACTCAAACAAGTGACTTCACGTTATGTCGTCATCTTCAGAATTTAATTCCAAGCAGAAATTCTTATAGGAGTCTATAGGGCAGGGAGGCTCCGCCAAGGAATACGGGGCGGGGAGGCTCCGCCCAGGAATACGGAGCGGGGAGGCTCCGCCCAGGAATACGGGGCGGGGAGGCTCCGCCCAGGAATACGGGACGGGGAGGCTCCGCCCAGGAATACGGGACGGGGAGGCTCCGCCCAGGAATACGGGACGGGGAGGCTCCGCCCAGGAATACGGGACGGGGAGGCTCCGCCCAGGAATATGGTGGGCAGGGAGGTTCCGCCCAGGAATATGGTGGGCAGGGAGGCTCCGCCCAGGAATACGGGACGGGGAGGCTCCGCCCAGGAATACGGGACGGGGAGGTTCCGCCCAGGAATATGGTGGGCAGGGAGGCTCCGCCCAGGAATATGGGGCGGGGAGGCTCCACCCAGGAATACGGGGTAGGGAGGCTCCGCCCAGGAATACGGGGGGTAGGGAGGCTTTGCCCCCATGAATACGGGGTGGGAAGGCTCCGCCCAGATGGCAAAGTGGAGATGCCCCACCCATAAAGCGGACAGGGCAAAGAGGCTCCACCCATAAAGCGGGGCGCTGTCAGAGAAGGTTTGGGGCTGCATTGGTCAGTGTTACAGTCCGCTGTGATGCCTTTCAGGTGAGGACTGCAGCATGCTGGTGCGGATTGTGGCAGCCTGTACGTTGTGAACGACATATTATAGTTTCTCCATGTGCAGTGGGATTGTGCAGAGGGGGCATCCGGATTATAGACCCTCGTAGTGCAGCTCTGTGATGTAATGGTTGTCCTTCCATTATAAGAGCCTCGCTGCTGCTGATATCTCGCCTTCATGCGTGCGGGGTTTCCCGCGCCCAGGACAGACGGCGTCCTGCACGGCCCCCGGAGACGGCGTGTGATCAGTGGGTGGATTCCCTAAGGAGTCTCAGGGCCT
Organism: Phyllobates terribilis; assembly: GCF_046119375.1. Taxonomy (NCBI): domain Eukaryota; kingdom Metazoa; phylum Chordata; class Amphibia; order Anura; family Dendrobatidae; genus Phyllobates; species Phyllobates terribilis. The sequence continues at coordinate 179,680,290 of NW_027362769.1, read as the reverse complement.
TCTGTAACAGGGCGTCATTCGTGCTGCGGAAATGCCGAGACCCCAAAATATCTTGCGTCTTGGGGATTTCCACGCGTGTCTGTAGCAACGTGCACTTGTAGGTGACGTCGGCCTTAAAGGGTCGTCCAGACTCCTATAAATGACGCTTAATCCCTCTACAGTAAAGTTCTGTAACTCAAATATTCAATATTTCCTTGATCAGTTGATAAGATCTCTGCTTGCTGTCAGTAGACTGGAAGTCATTTTACATGAAGATAAAACTCATCCTGACCTGGACGGAGACTGATCTGTCTGATTTACAGCATTACATTGCTGCGACCCCGGCAGCTGTCAGTGCGGTGAGGTCTGTACATGCTTCAGCCTTTCAGAATATGATTCTCTTCATTCACCGGCAGCAATCAGTGGAATCAGTGCTATAACCGTTCAAGGACTGAAACAACGTTTTCAAGCAGCTGTATTGTGTGCGATCTGGTGCTGCTCACAGGTGATGGGTTTGGTACAATGTATCAATATAAATAATAACCATGACATGGAATGCTGGAGTGACACCTAAAGGCTGTGGGATCCCAGATTGTGTGCGGGGCCCCGGGCTCCTGTGCCGCTGTCCGCTGTGATTCATGGCGCTGCCCTCCTGCCAGACTCTTGTCACAGTGACTGAGTGCAGCAAGCTCGGAGTTACACAGGTCTGGAGATGCATGGGGTATACGGGGGTATACAGGACGCTCATCATCACAGCAGCCGATGCTCAGACCACTGACTGCTGAGAAGGACGAGATGTCCATAAATCTGCCGCTCCATAGGAGGCTTCACCAGCGGCCACTGTCCTATGGTTACTGCAGATATACAATGTATACGTGTATGTTTGTGTGTGTAAAAATCTATCTATCTATCTATCTATCTATCTATCTATATATATATATATATACACACAGTGGAAAAAAAAAGTATTTAGTCGGCCACCAATTGTGCAAGTTCTCCCACTTACAAAGATGACAGAGGCCTGTAATTGACATCATAGGTCGACCTCAACTCTGAGACAAAATGAGAAAACAAATCCTGAAAATCACATTGTCTGATTTGAATGAGACATTTTTTTTCAAATTTTGGTGGAAAATAAGTATTTGGTCAATTACAGACAAGAAAGATTTCTGTCTCTCACAGACCTGTAATTTCTTCTGTAAGAGGCTCCTCTGTCCTCCACTCATTACCTGTAGTACTGGCTCCTCTGTCCTCCGCTCATTACCTGTAGTACTGGCTCCTCTGTCCTCCGCTCATTACCTGTAGTACTGGCTCCTCTGTCCTCCACTCATTACCTGTAGTACTGGCTCCTCTGTCCTCCACTCATTACCTGTAGTACTGGCTCCTCTGTCCTCCACTCATTACCTGTAGTACTGGCTCCTCTGTCCTCCACTCATTACCTGTAGTACTGGCTCCTCTGTCCTCCACTCATTACCTGTAGTACTGGCTCCTCTGTCCTCCGCTCATTACCTGTAGTACTGGCTCCTCTGTCCTCCACTCATTACCTGTAGTACTGGCTCCTCTGTCCTCCACTCATTACCTGTAGTACTGGCTCCTCTGTCCTCCACTCATTACCTGTAGTACTGGCTCCTCTGTCCTCCACTCATTACCTGTAGTACTGGCTCCTCTGTCCTCCACTCATTACCTGTAGTACTGGCTCCTCTGTCCTCCACTCATTACCTGTAGTACTGGCTCCTCTGTCCTCCACTCATTACCTGTAGTACTGGCTCCTCTGTCCTCCACTCATTACCTGTAGTACTGGCTCCTCTGTCCTCCACTCATTACCTGTAGTACTGGCTCCTCTGTCCTCCACTCATTACCTGTAGTACTGGCTCCTCTGTCCTCCACTCATTACCTGTAGTACTGGCTCCTCTGTCCTCCACTCATTACCTGTAGTACTGGCTCCTCTGTCCTCCACTCATTACCTGTAGTACTGGCTCCTCTGTCCTCCCCTCATTACCTGTAGTACTGGCTCCTCTGTCCTCCCCTCATTACCTGTAGTACTGGCTCCTCTGTCCTCCGCTCATTACCTGTAGTACTGGCTCCTCTGTCCTCCGCTCATTACCTGTAGTGCTGGCTCCTCTGTCCTCCGCTCATTACCTGTAGTGCTGGCTCCTCTGTCCTCCGCTCATTACCTGTAGTGCTGGCTCCTCTGTCCTCCGCTCATTACCTGTAGTACTGGCTCCTCTGTCCTCCGCTCATTACCTGTAGTACTGGCTCCTCTGTCCTCCGCTCATTACCTGTAGTACTGGCTCCTCTGTCCTCCGCTCATTACCTGTAGTGCTGGCTCCTCTGTCCTCCGCTCATTACCTGTAGTGCTGGCTCCTCTGTCCTCCACTCATTACCTGTAGTACTGGCTCCTCTGTCCTCCACTCATTACCTGTAGTGCTGGCTCCTCTGTCCTCCACTCATTACCTGTAGTGCTGGCTCCTCTGTCCTCCACTCATTACCTGTAGTGCTGGCTCCTCTGTCCTCCACTCATTACCTGTAGTGCTGGCTCCTCTGTCCTCCACTCATTACCTGTAGTGCTGGCTCCTCTGTCCTCCACTCATTACCTGTAGTAGTGGCTCCTCTGTCCTCCACTCATTACCTGTAGTACTGGCTCCTCTGTCCTCCGCTCATTACCTGTAGTACTGGCTCCTCTGTCCTCCGCTCATTACCTGTAGTACTGGCTCCTCTGTCCTCCGCTCATTACCTGTAGTGCTGGCTCCTCTGTCCTCCGCTCATTACCTGTAGTGCTGGCTCCTCTGTCCTCCGCTCATTACCTGTAGTGCTGGCTCCTCTGTCCTCCGCTCATTACCTGTAGTACTGGCTCCTCTGTCCTCCGCTCATTACCTGTAGTACTGGCTCCTCTGTCCTCCGCTCATTACCTGTAGTGCTGGCTCCTCTGTCCTCCGCTCATTACCTGTAGTGCTGGCTCCTCTGTCCTCCACTCATTACCTGTAGTGCTGGCTCCTCTGTCCTCCACTCATTACCTGTAGTGCTGGCTCCTCTGTCCTCCACTCATTACCTGTAGTGCTGGCTCCTCTGTCCTCCACTCATTACCTGTAGTGCTGGCTCCTCTGTCCTCCACTCATTACCTGTAGTGCTGGCTCCTCTGTCCTCCACTCATTACCTGTAGTGCTGGCTCCTCTGTCCTCCACTCATTACCTGTAGTGCTGGCTCCTCTGTCCTCCACTCATTACCTGTAGTGCTGGCTCCTCTGTCCTCCACTCATTACCTGTAGTACTGGCTCCTCTGTCCTCCACTCATTACCTGTAGTACTGGCTCCTCTGTCCTCCACTCATTACCTGTACTACTGGCTCCTCTGTCCTCCACTCATTACCTGTAGTACTGGCACCTGGTTGAACTTGTTATCAGTATAAAAGACACCTGTCCACAACCTCAAACAGTCACACTCCAAACTCCACTATGGTGAAGACCAAAGAGCTGTCGAAGGACACCAGAAACAAAACTGTAGCCCTGCACCAGGCTGGGAAGACTGAATCTGCAATAGGCGAGCAGCTTGGTGTGAAGAAAACAACCGTGGGAGCAATAATTAGAGGATGGAAGACATACAAGACCACTGATAATCTCCCTCGATCTGGGGCTCCACACAAGATCTCACCCCGTGGGGTCAAAATGATCTCAAGAACGGTGAGCAAAAATCCCAGAACCACACGGGGGGACCTAGTGAATGACCTGCAGAGAGCTGCGACCAACGTTACACAGACTACCATCAGTAACACACTACGCCGCCAGGGACTCAGATCCTGCAGTGCTAGACGTGTCCCCCTGCTTAAGCCATTACATGTCCGGGCCCGTCTGAAGTTTGCTAGAGAGAATTTGGATGATCCAGAAGAGTATTGGGAGAATGTTATATGGTCAGATGAAACCAAAGTAGAACTATTTGGTAGAAACACAACTCGTCGTGTTTGGAGGAGAAAGAATGCGGAGTTTCATCCAAAGAACACCATACCTACTGTGAAGCATGGGGGTGGCAACATCATGCTTTGGGGCTGTTTCTCTGCCAAAGGTCCAGGACGACTGATCCGTGTACATGAAAGAATGAATGGGGCCATGTATCGTGAGATTTTGAGTGCAAACCTCCTTCCATCAGCAAGGGCATTGAAGATGAAACATGGCTGGGTCTTTCAGCATGACAATGATCCCAAGCACACCACCAGGGCAACGAAGGAGTGGCTTCGTAAGATGCATTTCAAGGTCCTGGAGTGGCCTAGCCAGTCTTCAGATCTAAACCCTATAGAAAACCTGTGGAGGGAGTTGAAAGTCCGTGTTGTCCAGCGACAGCCCCAAAGCATCACTGATCTAGAGGAGATCTGCGTGGAGGAATGGGCCGACATACCGGCAACAGCGTGTGCCAACCTTGTGAAGACTTGCAGAAAACGTTTCACCTCTGTCATTGCCAACAAAGGAAATATAAGAAAGTATTCAGATGAACTTTTGTAATTGACCAAATACTTATTTTCCACCAAAATTTGAAAAAAAATGTCTTATCCAAATCAGACAAAGTGATATTCAGGATTTGTTTTCTCATTTTGTCTCTCATAGTTGAGGTCGACCTATGATGTCAATTACAGGCCGACCTCATCTTTATAAGTGGGAGAACTTGCACAATTGGTGGCTGAATAAATCCTGTGCTGTGTGACCGGTGCTATCAACCTGTTACCTTATTTCAGGTAGGAAGTGTGAACCCAACTAATGACTTCCGTGTGTTGGTCAGACAGAAGAACGCAAACTTCCAGGATTGTAAGTCCATAGTTATTTGTGATTGTGATTCCTAAGATTGTTAAATGTTCCCCCGAACCCCAAAGTAATACAGATCTCACAGCTCTGGTCATCTATTAAGCTAATCTAAGCCCAGTCATCTCTTTGCAGAATCCAGCAACTGGTCGCTCCAAAAGCTTTTATAGAGAAAAATTATACAACCTTTAAATGCATTTCTGTACTTTTTATACATCCTGTATTATACTCCAGAGCTGCACTCACTATTCTGCTGGTGCAGTCACTGTGTACATACATTACATTACAGATCCTGAGTTACATCCTGTATTATACTCCAGAGCTGCACTCACTAGTCTGCTGGTGCAGTCACTGTGTACATACATTACATTACTGATCCTGAGTTACCTCCTGTATTATACTCCAGAGCTGCACTCACTAGTCTGCTGGTGCAGTCACTGTGTACATACATTACATTACTGATCCTGAGTTACATCCTGTATTATACTCCAGAGCTGCACTCACTATTCTGCTGGTGCAGTCACTGTGTACATACATTACATTACTGATCCTGAGTTACATCCTGTATTATACTCCAGAGCTGCACTCACTAGTCTGCTGGTGCAGTCACTATGTACATACATTACATCCTATATTATTCTCTAGAGCTATTATTAATTGCTGCTCGTTATCGTTACGTATTTGCCTACTACCACCCCCAACATCTCTCATCCTTCGTCCTTACCTTCAGTAAGTAAACAGCTGGTGAAGCGGATCTACGAGTTCCTGGACATCAAACAGTCTCAGTATTACATGAAGAGCATGAGCTGCATTAAGTGTTTCAGAGAAGAAGCGGTTCGGGTAGGCATTACTCTCTGTTATCAGCTCTTTCCTGGCAGTGCTGTGTAGATGTGCTCATTCTTTACGTCTCGTATTCCCCCGCAGATGTCTCACGCCCGAGACTTCAATGACTTCCTTCATTCTTTGAAAGAGAGGACGGCGGGCGGCGTGTTCACGGAATTCTGGGAAATTGTGGTACAAGGTGGGTCAGTGTCTGGCAGGTCGGACCCTCAACGTCCTCATAGATCGGTGGATTAATGATTGCGATCGCGCACTTTTTAGTCCATGTTCCAAACTCGCCCATTTCAACACCTCGGCTGGACCCTGCACTGATGCAATGTGTCGGCAACACTCGGAAGTGGATACAATGTATCAGTCCCTCAGTAGTGAGAAGCATTGGACAGATGTGAAGCAGCAGGGGATGCAGAGTACTGAGTGTAACCGCTGGACAGTGAGCAGAGGCCTCGGACCCCGTAATCGCCACCACAATCTTATTATTTTCAGTTATTTTTCTTTGCATTTCAGCAGCTATAGCTTTTTTTCGGTGTGATACTTTGTTGTATGGAGCACAAATTGTAGATTTTTTTAACGCTGTTTTAGGGCACAAATAAATGAAACAACTGTGATCCAGCGACTCCTCGGCTCGGGTGACGTCCTTGCGAGTCCTCCTCAGTAGGGACTGGGATTCCGTTAGAAACGTGTAGGAAAATCTCTCACATTTATATATGTTTTTTCTATAGTTCTGGGAATATTCTGTTTTATTCAATTCTACAAATACATTTTTTTTGCTAATTTTTTTTTTTTATCAAAAAATCTGCAGAATATCCAAACCTTTTCCTACAAATAAATGACCTTGTAATTTATACCATTTTTTTTTTCCTTCAAAATATTGAAAATTTATTTTATATATATTTCTTACTGTTCTCATTTCCCACCAAACAACCCGATGCATGAATGAATGCTCCAGGGTAGGACAGCGACATGGATGCATAATGTCTGTAAGTTTTATGGAGTTTTTATTTGTAAATGTGGAAGTTTTTTAAATTATATTATATATAAAAAAATCATTTTTTCTTTTTTAGTCGGCCTTTTAATGCAGCAATATCTGCATCCTATTTTATCTTACATAACACCCCGCAGGGCTGCACTAGGGGCACTAGGACCTGCTCCTGTGAGATGAACACAGTCAACCGGATACAACCAGCACTGTCATGTTATTGGGGTCCCTGCAGTTAGCGGTGGTCCGACGTCCCGTCGTCTTCTTTGTTTTCCAGATGGAGTTTCCCTTATAACCAGTAAAGAATCGGCAGACAGCGCAGTTACTCCTGACGAGGCCCAACAGGTACCGGACTCCTAATCTGAGGCTGCCCTGCAGGCGGGAGCTTTACTTCTGGGGTGTCCACCATCACCCCGATACAGCGCGTGTACCCCCAACCTCACGTTTATCAGCCAGTCTCTGCCCATCATCCCCCCCCCCACCCCAGAAGATGACCTCCTCTCTTACAAGAATGTGTGGGGGAGGGGAGAGTTCCCAGTTTTCCTTATTTTCCACTGCAGTCAGATTAACCCTTCACCTGCTGCACCATCTGATAATCGCCCCTTTAATCACATCTTCATCTCTCCTGCAGTTTTTGGCCCCAAGTGAGGAGATCAAAGAGGACAAGGCCATGATGGAGGAGGGCGGAGACGTGGATGATCTGGTAAGATATATACAGGTGGGCGGCGCAAAGATGAGTGGGCGCGCAAAGAGGAGCAAGCGAAGATGAGTGAGCGTGCAAAGAGGAGCGAGCGCGCAAATGAGAAGAGCAAAGATGAGCGAGCTCAAAGATGAGCGGGCGCGCAAATGAGGGGAAAAGATGAGTGAGAGGGCGCTCAGATGAGCGGGCCCAAAGATCAGAGAGCGCACAGATGAGCAAGAGCACAAAGATGAGAGAGCGCGTAGATGAGTGGCGCAAAGATGAGCGAGCGTGCAATTCAGCGAGTGTACATCCACATAGACTACTGCTCAGTAACTACAGACAAAAAAAGCCGATAATAATCTGGAGGGAATGGATTCTGCACTCGCAGCCTTGTGTTTGCAATGTTGAATTCCACATTATTTTCAGAAATTCAATGACTAAATAGCCAAAGAGTTGTCTGCAGTGGTATCAAGTTTGGCATCACAAAGCAAATCTGTCACCATCATTTACAATACAAAGCTGTACACAACGTTTAAAAAAAAATGTAGACCCGATGAAACTGATAGATTTTCACAGCAAGCACATGTTCAAATGGCCGTATAATCCTGTATAAAAGGTTCCCCGACAGACAGTATACTTAGATTAAAAAATTTTGAGTTTGATTCAAAATGTTCCTCTTTATGTCTGGATTGTACAGCCACGGCTTTCTCAGTAAGTACACCAGCTTCATCATGTCTAAAAGGTCTATTTAATTTTGTTTGTGGGTTGTGAAATCTGGTGACAGATCTGTTCTAAGTTGCAGTCACAATTTTTCAGCTAAGTATAAGAAACAGGAGGTTTGTAAGAAAGATCCTGAAATAATACCGATGCTGCGGTGTATATTCTATGTATTTCTCTCTGCAGTTGGATATGATATAACGGACACATTATGGATTACCAGACGACGCTCCGGATCTTCCTTGTTCACTTTGGATCTTTCCCGCTGGTTCTTGGATGGTCGGAGATCGTCGGCTGCAGACCTGATATAACTGATAAATGCTAATAATTTAGTACACCTTCATTTGCCTTTTCCTTGCAGTCAGGTGACAGCACTTGGGGGCTATGTCTCACCTCGCAGACCCTCCTTTCTGTACAGGAGATGTTGGGGGAGGGGTACGTACATTCCAGCACTTTTATACTCTTTACTTTATATCCAGCGGCCGTGCAGCATCTGCTCCTCATGTCTGACAAGGCTCATAGATATGACTCATCTGCTAGCAGAATCGTGATTGCAGCTCTGGATCAGCCATCTCAGAACATGGGAGCGGGAATCACAGGAATATGCACTATGGGGGGGATGGTGGGAGATGACGGCCATGAAGGAGGCGCAGACTTGTTTCTATGATGTTTGCGCCCCTGAGATTTGTTTGGTTTCTACTTTTTGCCTTTTCCTTAATAACTTGATTTTTTTACTGTAAAGAGAGATAATAAATTGCAGAAATCAGCCGCGTCTCCTGCGGGACCCCCGCGCCGATCAGCTGGGGGGTGGGACAGATATATAAGGGCCCCCTCGTCCTGGCAGCAGGAGCTAAGTGACCGGTGCTATGATGGGGGGGCTGGGTGACGGCTCTGTGGGGGGCTGCGATCCCACTGTGCCCCCTGCATCCATTAATGGGCACAGCCTGAGCCGGGCCCAACCGCAGGTACCATGTCAGCACAGCTGTAATGCTCGTGCTGACTGCGGCCGGCCCTGGGGGTCCGCTGCGATACTGCTATTAGGGGGCTATAGAGGACACTGCTGCTGGGTCACTGATGACTGCAGGCTCAGATACGTCACTACGACCTTACAGGGGGGTACAGAAACGCCTGAATCTACACAGCTCTTATTACTCACTATCACACATTATGGGCTTAGATACATGGTTCAGACAGTATCACACAAGATAGAATTAGATACACAGCTCAGCAGACAGTATCACACAGGATGGGATTAGATACACGGCTCAGCAGACAGTATCACACAGGATAGGATTAGATACACAGCTCAGCAGACAGTATCACACAGGATGGGATTAGATACACGGCTCAGCAGACAGTATCACACAGGAGAGGATTAGATACACAGCTCAGCAGACAGTATCACACAGGATGGGATTAGATACACGGCTCAGCAGACAGTATCACACAGGATGGGATTAGATACACGACATTGGATGTGCTATCAGTGATAGTCCCAGTGCTGGAGGCCTCATGTGCCAGGAGCACAGGCAGTTACATGAGGGTGCCAGCAGGGGGCGCTATCTGCAGGTGATTCGCTCTGTGCGGGGTTTACGGTGACAGATGGCGGCGCGGCCTCCGTGTTATTGTTGCACCTTCCTGTGACCACAGATTGTACCGCGCAGCTGCCGCCCCAGATCGCAGCACCGAGTCCCTAATATTCCCTGCAGGGACCTACTACCAATACATGTAAGGTTGAGCGCAGACTGTTGTCCTCTGTTATCAGCCGTTTAAGTGAAAAGTGTCTGAACTGTCCAGTGTTTGGAAGTTTCTATAATCTACAACTTCTGTTCCTGGAGACGCCGGATTAGGAGTTTCCCGATTCCTGACTTCATGACGATTTGTAGAACTTTCTGACAACTTCCCATCGCGTTGCTTTGGTCACAGACTACCATCCCGGTGCGCGCTGGTCTGTCCCGGTGGATGCTTGTCTGTCCTGTAGGACATAGGTCTGTCCCGGAGGATGCTGGTCTGTCCGGGTGGACGCTGGTCTGTCCCAGAAGATTCTGGTCTGTCCAGGTGAACGCTGGTCCCAGAAGACGCTGGTCTGTCCCGGTGAACGCTGGTCCCAGAAGACGCTGGTCTGTCCCGATGAACGCTGGTCCCAGAAGACGCTGGTCTGTCCCGATGAACGCTGGTCCCAGAAGACGCTGGTCTGTCCCGGTGAACGCTGGTCTCGGAAGACGCTGACTCCGGTGTACGCTGGTCCTGGAGAACGCTGACTCCGGTGTACGCTGGTCCCGGAGTACGCTGCTCTGTCCCGGTGAACGCTGGTCTCGGAAGACGCTGACTCCGGTGTATGCTGGTCCCAGAGAACACTGACTCCGGTGTACGCTGGTCCCGGAGGACGCTGCTCTGTCCCGGTGAACGCTGGTCCCGGAGGACGCTGCTCTGTCCTGGTGAACGCTGGTCCCGGAAGACGCTGGTCTGTCCCAGAGAACGCTGGTACCAGAGAACGCTGACTCCGGTGGACGCTGGTCTGTCCTGGTGGACGCTGGCCCCGGAGGACGCTGGTTTGTCCTGGTGGACGCTGGTCTGTCCCGGTGTACGCTGGTCCCGGTGAACGCTGGTCCCGGAGGACGCTGCTCTGTCCCGGTGAACGCTGGTCCCGGAAGACGCTGGTCTGTCCCAGAGAACGCTGGTACCAGAGAACGCTGACTCCGGTGGACGCTGGTCTGTCCTGGTGGACGCTGGCCCCGGAGGACGCTGGTTTGTCCTGGTGGACGCTGGTCTGTCCCGGTGAACGCTGGTCCCGGAAGACGCTGGTCTGTCCCAGAAAACGCTGGTACCAGAGAACGCTGACTCCGGTGTACGCTGGTCCCGGAGGATGCTGGTCTGTCCTGGTGGACGCTGGTCCCGGAGGATGCTGGTCTGTCCTGGTGGACGCTGGTCCCGGAGGACGCTGGTCTGTCCTGGTGGACGCTGGTCCCGGAGGACGCTGGTCTGTCCTGGTGGACGCTGGCCCCGGAGGACGCTGGTCTGTCCTGGTGGACGCTGGCCCCGGAGGACGCTGGTCTGTCCTGGTGGACGCTGGTCCCGGAGGACGCTGGTCTGTCCTGGTGGACGCTGGTCTGTCCGGGTGGACGCTGGTCTGTCCCAGAAGATTCTGGTCTGTCCAGGTGAACGCTGGTCCCAGAAGACGCTGGTCTGTCCCGATGAACGCTGGTCCCAGAAGACGCTGGTCTGTCCCGGTGAACGCTGGTCTCGGAAGACGCTGACTCCGGTGTACGCTGGTCCTGGAGAACGCTGACTCCGGTGTACGCTGGTCCCGGAGTACGCTGCTCTGTCCCGGTGAACGCTGGTCTCGGAAGACGCTGACTCCGGTGTATGCTGGTCCCAGAGAACACTGACTCCGGTGTACGCTGGTCCCGGAGGACGCTGCTCTGTCCCGGTGAACGCTGGTCCCGGAGGACGCTGCTCTGTCCTGGTGAACGCTGGTCCCGGAAGACGCTGGTCTGTCCCAGAGAACGCTGGTACCAGAGAACGCTGACTCCGGTGGACGCTGGTCTGTCCTGGTGGACGCTGGCCCCGGAGGACGCTGGTTTGTCCTGGTGGACGCTGGTCTGTCCTGGTGGACGCTGGTCTGTCCCGGTGTACGCTGGTCCCGGTGAACGCTGGTCCCGGAGGACGCTGCTCTGTCCCGGTGAACGCTGGTCCCGGAAGACGCTGGTCTGTCCCAGAGAACGCTGGTACCAGAGAACGCTGACTCCGGTGGACGCTGGTCTGTCCTGGTGGACGCTGGCCCCGGAGGACGCTGGTTTGTCCTGGTGGACGCTGGTCTGTCCCGGTGAACGCTGGTCCCGGAAGACGCTGGTCTGTCCCAGAAAACGCTGGTACCAGAGAACGCTGACTCCGGTGTACGCTGGTCCCGGAGGATGCTGGTCTGTCCTGGTGGACGCTGGTCCCGGAGGATGCTGGTCTGTCCTGGTGGACGCTGGTCCCGGAGGACGCTGGTCTGTCCTGGTGGACGCTGGTCCCGGAGGACGCTGGTCTGTCCTGGTGGACGCTGGCCCCGGAGGACGCTGGTCTGTCCTGGTGGACGCTGGTCCCGGAGGACGCTGGTCTGTCCTGGTGGACGCTGGTCCCGGAGGACGCTGGTCTGTCCTGGTGGACGCTGGCCCCGGAGGACGCTGGTCTGTCCTGGTGGACGCTGGCCCCGGAGGACGCTGGTCTGTCCTGGTGGACGCTGGCCCCGGAGGACGCTGGCCCCGGAGGACGCTGCTCTGTCCCGGTGGACGCTGGTCCCGGAGGACGCTGCTCTGTCCCGGTGGACGCTGGTCCCGGAGGACGCTGCTCTGTCCCGGTGGACGCTGGTCCCGGAGGACGCTGCTCTGTCCCGGTGGACGCTGGTCCCGGAGGACGCTGCTCTGTCCCGGTGAACGCTGGTCCCGGAGGACGCTGCTCTGTCCCGGTGAACGCTGGTCCCGGAGGACGCTGCTCTGTCCCGGTGAACGCTGGTCCCGGAGGACGCTGCTCTGTCCCGGTGAACGCTGGTCCCGGAGGACGCTGCTCTGTCCCGGTGAACGCTGGTCCCGGAGGACGCTGCTCTGTCCCGGAGGACGCTGCTCTGTCCCGGTGGACGCTGGTCCCGGAGGACGCTGCTCTGTCCCGGTGAACGCTGGTCCCGGAGGACGCTGCTCTGTCCCGGTGAACGCTGGTCCCGGAGGATGCTGCTCTGTCCCGGTGAACGCTGGTCCCGGAAGACACTGGTCTGTCCCAGAGAACGCTGACTCCGGTGTACTCTGGTCCCGGAGGACGCCGGTCTGTCCTGGTGGACGCTGGTCTGTCCTGGTGGACGCTGGTCCCGGAAGACGCTGATTCTTGTGTACGCTGGTCCCGGAGGACGCTGACCCCCACTGTCATGTGGCCTCGCTCCCCTGACTGTCCATAGTATTTCTGCGGGATCAGACAGCATATAGCGCATAGTCTGTAACCATAGTGACACATAGATCTGCATAGGAGCTGTATACGAGTTACGAAGTTGGTGTTTTATGTTTTTGATGAATTAGAGCAATAGAAAAGTTGCAAAAGTTTACACTCCCTTTCAAGATGTGTAGCATCACTGGGTGATGTTATAATGACACATGAGATACTGAGGGTTGTAGTCGGCGGCCGCTCTGCTCTGATCCCGTCACACAAGGAAGGATCCCCGGGATCTCGCGGCTGCTGGACGGTCGCTTCCTCTGATCGAGCCGCAATGATCTGATAATGAAGTTTCTGGGTGTCTGATCCCGTTATGATCGGCTGCAGGCGACGCCACGAGGACGAGACCCTGCGGGCAATCACAGGGATGAGCCGCGTCCGATTGATCTGCGGGAGAAAAGAGCAACGAGAGGGAGGTGAGACGCCATCACCGGGCACAGCACCGCCAGCCAACAGCCGCACACATGGGCTTAGATACATCAGACAGCGTCACACATGGGCTTAGATACATCAGACAGCGTCACACATGGGCTTAGATACATCAGACAGCGTCACACATGGGCTTAGATACATCAGACAGCGTCACACATGGGCTTAGATACATCAGACAGCGTCACACATGGGTTTAGATACAGCAGACAGCGGCACACATGGGTTTAGATACAGCAGACAGCGTCACACATGGGCTTAGATAAAGCAGACAGCGTCACACATGGGTTTAGATACATCAGACAGCGGCACACATGGGTTTAGATACAGCAGACAGCGGCACACATGGGTTTAGATACAGCAGACAGCGTCACACATGGGTTTAGATACATCAGACAGTGTCTCAAGGCTGGGATTCATCAGCACGGCAGACCTTATCAACAGTGTCTTAGATACAGCAGATTGCACCACACATATGCTTAGATACTCCAGCTGAGTGAATAGTATCATATTTAACAGGTTTTGATACATCTGACAGTAGTACCTCATGTGAGAGGCTTAGATACACACCCCAGCAGATTGTATTACACAAGATGAGCATAAAAGCACCAGCCCCGTATCACACAGGATTAGATGCATACACCCGGAAACTATCATCTGTTATAGGCTTAGGTACACTGCTCCATAGACAGTATCACACAGGATAGGATTAGATACACGGCTCAGCAGACAGTATCACACCGGATAGGATTAGATACACGGCACAGCAGACAGTATCACACAGGATAGGATTAGATACACGGCTCAGCAGACAGTATCACACAGGATAGGATTAGATACACGGCTCAGCAGACAGTATCACACAGGATAGGATTAGATACACGGCTCAGCAGACAGTATCACAGGATAGGATTAGATACACGGCTCAGCAGACAGTATCACACAGGATAGGATTAGATACACGGCTCAGCAGACAGTATCACACAGGATAGGATTAGATACACGGCTCAGCAGACAGTATCACACAGGAGAGGATTAGATACACTGCTCAGCAGACAGTATCACACAGGAGAGGATTAGATACACGGCTCAGCAGACAGTATCACACAGGAGAGGATTAGATACACGGCTCAGCAGACAGTATCACACAGGAGAGGATTAGATACACGACTCAGCAGACAGTATCACACAGGAAAGGATTAGATACACGGCTCAGCAGACAGTATCACACAGGATAGGATTAGGTACACGGCTCAGCAGACAGTATCACACAGGAAAGGATTAGATACACGGCTCAGCAGACAGTATCACACAGGATAGGATTAGATACACGGCTCAGCAGACAGTATCACACAGGAGAGGATTAGATACACGGCTCAGCAGACAGTATCACACAGGATAGGATTAGATACACGGCTCAGCAGACAGTATCACACAGGAAAGGATTAGATACACGGCTCAGCAGACAGTATCACACAGGAGAGGATTAGATACACGGCTCAGCAGACAGTATCACACAGGAGAGGATTAGATACACGGCTCAGCAGACAGTATCACACAGGATAGGATTAGATACACTGCTCAGCAGACAGTATCACACAGGAGAGCATTAGATACACTGCTCAGCAGACAGTATCACACAGGAGAGGATTAGATACACGGCTCAGCAGACAGTATCACACAGGAGAGGATTAGATACACGGCTCAGCAGACAGTATCACACAGGATAGGATTAGATACACGGCTCAGCAGACAGTATCACACAGGATAGGATTAGATACACGGCTCAGCAGACAGTATCACACTTGCTAGGATTAGATACACGGCTCAGAAGACAGTATCACACAGGAGAGGATTAGATACACAGCTCAGCGAACAGTATCACACAGGATGGGATTAGATACACGGCTCAGCAGACAGTATCACACAGGAGAGGATTAGATACACAGCTCAGCAGACAGTATCACACAGGATAGAATTAGATACACAGCATCACAGGATAGGATTAGATACATCGCTCAGGAGACAGTATCACACAGGATAGGATTAGATACATGGCTCAGCAAACAGTATCACACAGGATAGGATTAGATACACAGCATCACAGGATAGGATTAGATACATCGCTCAGGAGACAGTATCACACAGGAGAGGATTAGATACACGGCTCTGTGTAAAGTATCACACAGGATAGGATTAGATACTCAGCTCAGCAGACAGTATCACACAGGATAGGATTAGATACTCAGCTCAGCAGACAGTATCACACAGGATAGGATTAGATACACGGCTCAGCAGACAGTATCACACATGAGGGTTAGATACACGGCTCAGCAGACAGTATCACACATGAGGGTTAGATACACGGCTCAGCAGACAGTATCACAGATGATGGGATTAGATACACGGCTCAGCAGACAGTATCACACAGGAGAGGATTAGATACACTGCTCAGCAGACAGTATCACACAGGAGAGGATTAGATACACGGCTCAGCAGACAGTATCACACAGGATAGGATTAGATACACGGCTCAGCAGACAGTATCACACTTGCTAGGATTAGATACACGGCTCAGAAGACAGTATCACACAGGAGAGGATTAGATACACAGCTCAGCAGACAGTATCACACAGGATAGGATTAGATACATGGCTCAGCAGACAGTATCACACAGGAGAGGATTAGATACACGGCTCAGCAGACAGTATCACACAGGATAGGATTAGATACACGGCTCAGCAGACAGTATCACACTTGCTAGGATTAGATACACGGCTCAGAAGACAGTATCACACAGGAGAGGATTAGATACACGGCTCAGCAGACAGTATCACACAGGATAGGATTAGATACACGGCTCAGCAGACAGTATCACACTTGCTAGGATTAGATACACGGCTCAGAAGACAGTATCACAGAGGATGGGATTAGATACACAGCTCAGCAGACAGTATCACAGGATGGGATTAGATACACGGCTCAGCAGACAGTATCACACAGGAGAGGATTAGATACACGGCTCAGCAGACAGTATCACACAGGATAGAATTAGATACACAGCTCAGCGAACAGTATCACACAGGAGAGGATTAGATACACAGCTCAGCGAACAGTATCACAGGATAGAATTAGATACACAGCTCAGCGAACAGTATCACACAGGAGAGGATTAGATACACAGCTCAGCAGACAGTATCACACAGGAGAGGATTAGATACACGGCTCAGCAGACAGTATCACATAGGATAGGATTAGATACACAGCTCAGCAGACAGTATCACACTTGCTAGGATTAGATACACGGCTCAGAAGACAGTATCACACAGGATAGGATTAGAAACACGGCTCAGCAGACAGTATCACACAGGAGAGGATTAGATACACAGCTCAGCGAACAGTATCACACAGGATGGGATTAGATACACGGCTCAGCAGACAGTATCACACAGGATAGGATTAGATACACGGCTCAGCAGACAGTATCACACAGGATAGGATTAGATACACGGCTCAGCAGACAGTATCACACAGGAGAGGATTAGATACACGGCTCAGCAGACAGTATCACACAGGAGAGGATTAGATACACTGCTCAGCAGACAGTATCACACTTGCTAGGATTAGATACACGGCTCAGAAGACAGTATCACACAGGATAGGATTAGATACACAGCTCAGCAGACAGTATCACACTTGCTAGGATTAGATACACAGCTCAGAAGACAGTATCACACAGGATAGGATTAGATACACGGCTCAGCAGACAGTATCACACAGGAGAGGATTAGATACACAGCTCAGCGAACAGTATCACACAGGATGGGATTAGATACACGGCTCAGCAGACAGTATCACACAGGATGGGATTAGATACACGGCTCAGCGAACAGTATCACAGGATAGAATTAGATACACAGCTCAGCGAACAGTATCACAGGATAGAATTAGATACACAGCTCAGCGAACAGTATCACACAGGAGAGGATTAGATACACGGCTCAGCAGACAGTATCACACAGGATAGGATTAGATACACAGCTCAGCAGACAGTATCACACAGGAGAGGATTAGATACACGGCTCAGCAGACAGTATCACACAGGATAGGATTAGATACACGGCTCAGCAGACAGTATCACACTTGCTAGGATTAGATACACGGCTCAGAAGACAGTATCACACAGGATAGGATTAGATACACGGCTCAGCAGACAGTATCACACTTGCTAGGATTAGATACACGGCTCAGAAGACAGTATCACACAGGATAGGATTAGATACACAGCTCAGCAGACAGTATCACACAGGAGAGGATTAGATACACAGCTCAGCGAACAGTATCACACAGGATGGGATTAGATACACGGCTCAGCAGACAGTATCACACAGGATGGGATTAGATACACGGCTCAGCAGACAGTATCACACAGGATAGGATTAGATACACAGCTCAGCAGACAGTATCACACAGGATAGGATTAGATACACGGCTCAGCAGACAGTATCACACAGGAGAGGATTAGATACACGGCTCAGCAAACCGTATCACACAGGATAGAATTAGATACACAGCATCACAGGATAGGATTAGATACACGGCTCAGCAGACAGTATCACACAGGAGAGGATTAGATACACGGCTCTGTGTAAAGTATCACACAGGATAGGATTAGATACACAGCTCAGCAGACAGTATCAGACAGGAGAGGATTAGATACACGGCTCAGCAGACAGTATCACACAGGAGAGGATTAGATACACGGCTCAGCAGACAGTATCACACAGGATAGGATTAGATACACAGCTCAGCAGACAGTATCACACAGGATAGGATTAGATACACGGCTCAGCAGACAGTATCACACAGGATAGGATTAGATACACGGCTCAGCAGACAGTATCACACAGGATAGGATTAGATACTCAGCTCAGCAGACAGTATCACACAGGATAGGATTAGATACACAGCTCAGCAGATAGTATCACACAGGATAGGATTAGATACTCAGCTCAGCAGACAGTATCACACAGGATAGGATTAGATACACAGCTCAGCAGACAGTATCAGACAGGATAGGATTAGATACACGGCTCAGCAGACAGTATCACACAGGAGAGTATTAGATACTCAGCTCAGCAGACAGTATCACACAGGATAGGATTAGATACATGGCTCAGCAGACAGTATCACACAGGATAGGATTAGATACACGGCTCAGCAGACAGTATCACACAGGATAGGATTAGATACACGGCTCAGCAGACAGTATCACACAGGAGAGTATTAGATACTCAGCTCAGCAGACAGTATCACACAGGATAGGATTAGATACATGGCTCAGCAGACAGTATCACACAGGATAGGATTAGATACTCAGCTCAGCAGACAGTATCACACAGGATAGGATTAGATACACAGCTCAGCAGACAGTATCACACAGGATAGGATTAGATACTCAGCTCAGCAGACAGTATCACACAGGATAGGATTAGATACACGGCTCAGCAGACAGTATCACACAGGATAGGATTAGATACACAGCTCAGCAGACAGTATCACACAGGAGAGGATTAGATACACGGCTCAGCAAACCGTATCACACAGGATAGAATTAGATACACGGCTCAGCAGACAGTATCACACAGGATAGGATTAGATACTCAGCTCAGCAGACAGTATCACACAGGATAGGATTAGATACATGGCTCAGCAGACAGTATCACACAGGATAAGATTAGATACACGGCTCAGCAGACAGTATCACACAGGATAGGATTAGATACACGGCTCAGCAGACAGTATCACACCGTATAGGATTAGATACACGGCACAGCAGACAGTATCACACAGGATAGGATTAGATACACGGCTCAGCAGACAGTATCACACAGGATAGGATTAGATACACAGCTCAGCAGACAGTATCACACAGGAGAGGATTAGATACACGGCTCAGCAAACCGTATCACACAGGATAGAATTAGATACACGGCTCAGCAGACAGTATCACACAGGATAGGATTAGATACACGGCTCAGCAGACAGTATCACACAGGATAGGATTAGATACATGGCTCAGCAGACAGTAACACAGGATAGGATTAGATACACGGCTCAGCAGACAGTATCACACAGGATAGGATTAGATACACGGCTCAGCAGACAGTATCACACCGTATAGGATTAGATACACGGCACAGCAGACAGTATCACACAGGATAGGATTAGATACACGGCTCAGCAGACAGTATCACACAGGATAGGATTAGATACACGGCACAGCAGACAGTATCACACAGGATAGGATTAGATACACAGCTCAGCAGACAGTATCACACAGGATAGGATTAGATACACGGCTCAGCAGACAGTAACACAGGATAGGATTAGATACACGGCTCAGCAGACAGTAACACAGGATAGGATTAGATACACGGCTCAGCAGACAGTATCACAGGATAGGATTAGATACACGGCTCAGCAGACAGTATCACACAGGATAGGATTAGATACACGGCTCAGCAGACAGTATCACACAGGATGGGATTAGATACACGGCTCAGCAGACAGTATCACACAGGATTGGATTAGATACACGGCTCAGCAGACAGTATCACACAGGAGAGGATTAGATACACGGCTCAGCAGACAGTATCACACAGGAGAGGATTAGATACACGGCTCAGCAGACAGTATCACACATGATAGCATTAGATACACGGCTCAGCAGACAGTATCACACAGGATTGGATTAGGTACACGGCTCAGCAAACAGTATCACACAGGAGAGGATTAGATACACGGCTCAGCAAACCGTATCACACAGGATAGGATTAGATACATCGCTCAGGAGACAGTATCACACAGGATAGGATTAGATGCTCAGCAGACAGTATCACACAGGATAGGATTAGATACTCAGCTCAGCAGACAGTATCACACAGGATAGGATTAGATACACGGCTCAGCAGACAGTATCACACAGGATAAGATTAGATACACGGCTCAGCAGACAGTATCACACAGGATAGGATTAGATACACGGCTCAGCAGACAGTATCACACAGGATAGGATTAGATACACAGCTCAGCAGACAGTATCACACAGGAGAGGATTAGATACACTGCACAGCAGACAGTATCACAGGATAAGATTAGATACACGGCTCAGCAGACAGTATCACACAGGAGAGGATTAGATACACGGCTCAGCAGACAGTATCACACAGGATAGGATTAGATACACAGCTCAGCAGACAGTATCACACCGGATAGGATTAGATACACGGCTCAGCAGACAGTATCACATAGGATAGGATTAGATACAAGGCTCAGCAGACAGTATCACACAGGATAGGATTAGATACACGGCTTAGCAGACAGTATCACATAGGATAGGATTAGATACAAGGCTCAGCAGACAGTATCACACAGGATAGGATTAGATACACGGCTCAGCAGACAGTATCATGCAGGATAGGATTAGATACACGGCTCAGCAGACAGTATCACAGGATAGGATTAGATACACGGCTCAGCAGACAGTATCACAGGATAGGATTAGATACACGGCTCAGCAGACAGTATCACAGGATAGGATTAGATACACGGCTCAGCAGACAGTATCACAGGATAGGATTAGATACACGGCTCAGCAGACAGTATCACACAGGATAGGATTAGATACACGGCTCAGCAGACAGTATCACAGGATAGGATTAGATACACGGCTCAGCAGACAGTATCACACAGGATAGGATTAGATACACGGCTCAGCAGACAGTATCACACAGGATAGGATTAGATACATGGCTCAGCAGACAGTATCACACAGGATAGGATTAGATACACGGCTCAGCTCAGTATCACACAGGATAGAATTAGATACACGGCTCAGCAGACTGTATCACACAGGATAGGATTAGATACACGGCTCAGCAGACAGTATCACACAGGAGAGGATTAGATACACGGCTCAGCAGACAGTATCACACAGGAGAGGATTAGATACACGGCTCAGCAGTCAGTATCACACAGGAGAGGATTAGATGCACGGCTCAGCAGACAGTATCACACAGGATAGGATTACATACATGGCTCAGCAGACAGTATCACACAGGATAGGATTAGATACACGGCTCAGCAGACAGTATCACACAGGATAGGATTAGATACACAGCTCAGCAGATAGTATCACACAGGATAGGATTAGATACTCAGCTCAGCAGACAGTATCACACAGGATAGGATTAGATACACGGCTCAGCAGACAGTATCACACAGGAGACTATTAGATACACAGCTCAGCAGACAGTATCACACAGGATAGGATTAGATACTCAGCTCAGCAGACAGTATCACACAGGATAAGATTAGATACACGCTCAGCAGACAGTATCACACAGGATAGGATTAGATACACGGCTCAGCAGACAGTATCACACCGTATAGGATTAGATACACGGCACAGCAGACAGTATCACACAGGATAGGATTAGATACACGGCTCAGCAGACAGTATCACACAGGATAGGATTAGATACACGGCTCAGCAGACAGTAACACAGGATAGAATTAGATACACGGCTCAGCAGACAGTATCACACAGGATAGGATTAGATACACGGCTCAGCAGACAGTATCACACCGTATAGGATTAGATACACGGCACAGCAGACAGTATCACACAGGATAGGATTAGATACACGGCTCAGCAGACAGTATCACACAGGATAGGATTAGATACACGGCTCAGCAGACAGTAACACAGGATAGGATTAGATACACGGCTCAGCAGACAGTATCACACAGGATAGGATTAGATACATGGCTCAGCAAACAGTATCACACAGGAGAGGATTAGATACACGGCTCAGCAAACCGTATCACACAGGATAGAATTAGATACACAGCATCACAGGATAGGATTAGATACATCGCTCAGGAGACAGTATCACACAGGATAGGATTAGATACTCAGCTCAGCAGACAGTATCACACAGGATAGGATTAGATACACGGCTCAGCAGACAGTATCACAGGAGGGGATTAGATACACGGCTCAGTAGACAGTATCACACAGGATAGGATTAGATACACGGCTCAGCAGACAGTATCATGCAGGATAGGATTAGATACACGGCTCAGCAAACAGTATCACACAGGATAGCATTAGATACATGGCTCAGCAAACAGTATCACACAGGAGAGGATTAGATACACGGCTCAGCAAACCGTATCACACAGGATAGAATTAGATACACAGCATCACAGGAGAGGATTAGATACATCGCTCAGGAGACAGTATCACACAGGATAGGATTAGATACTCAGCTCAGCAGACAGTATCACACAGGATAGGATTAGATACACGGCTCAGCAGACAGTATCACACAGGATAAGATTAGATACACGGCTCAGCAGACAGTATCACACAGGATAGGATTAGATACACGGCTCAGCAGACAGTATCACACAGGATAGGATTAGATACACAGCTCAGCAGACAGTATCACACAGGAGAGGATTAGATACACGGCACAGCAGACAGTATCACAGGATAAGATTAGATACACGGCTCAGCAGACAGTATCACACAGGAGAGGATTAGATACACGGCTCAGCAGACAGTATCACACAGGATAGGATTAGATACACAGCTCAGCAGACAGTATCACACCGGATAGGATTAGATACACGGCTCAGCAGACAGTATCACACAGGATAGGATTAGATACACGGCTTAGCAGACAGTATCACATAGGATAGGATTAGATACAAGGCTCAGCAGACAGTATCATGCAGGATAGGATTAGATACACGGCTCAGCAGACAGTATCATGCAGGATAGGATTAGATACACGGCTCAGCAGACAGTATCACAGGATAGGATTAGATACACGGCTCAGCAGACAGTATCACAGGATAGGATTAGATACACGGCTCAGCAGACAGTATCACAGGATAGGATTAGATACACGGCTCAGCAGACAGTATCACAGGATAGAATTAGATACACGGCTCAGCAGACAGTATCACACAGGATAGGATTAGATACACGGCTCAGCAGACAGTATCACAGGATAGGATTAGATACACGGCTCAGCAGACAGTATCACACAGGATAGGATTAGATACACAGCTCAGCAGACAGTATCACACAGGATAGGATTAGATACACGGCTCAGCAGACAGTATCACACATGATGGGATTAGATACACGGCTCAGCAGACAGTATCACACAGGATGGGATTAGATACACGGCTCAGCAGACAGTATCACACAGGAGAGGATTAGATACACTGCTCAGCAGACAGTATCACACAGGATAGGATTAGATACACAGCTCAGAAGACAGTATCACACAGGATAGGATTAGATACACGGCTCAGCAGACAGTATCACACAGGAGAGGATTAGATACACGGCTCAGCAGACAGTATCACACAGGATAGGATTAGATACACTGCTCAGCAGACAGTATCACACAGGATAGGATTAGATACACAGCTCAGCAGACAGTATCACACAGGATAGGATTAGATACACGGCTCAGCAGACAGTATCACACAGGATATGATTAGATACACGGCTCAGAAGACAGTATCACACAGGATAGGATTAGATACACGGCTCAGCAGACAGTATCACACAGGATAGGATTAGATACACGGCTCAGCAGACAGTATCACACAGGATAGGATTAGATACACGGCTCAGCAGACAGTATCACACAGGAGAGGATTAGATACACTGCTCAGCAGACAGTATCACACAGGATAGGATTAGATACACGGCTCAGCAGACAGTATCACACAGGAGAGGATTAGATACACTGCTCAGCAGACAGTATCACACAGGATAGGATTAGATACACTGCTCAGCGGACAGTATCACACAGGATAGGATTAGATACACGGCTCAGCAGACAGTATCACACAGGAGAGGATTAGATACACTGCTCAGCAGACAGTATCACACAGGATAGGATTAGATACACGGCTCAGCAGACAGTATCACACAGGAGAGGATTAGATACACAGCTCAGCAGACAGTATCACACAGGATAGGATTAGATACACGGCTCAGCAGACAGTATCACACAGGATAGGATTAGATACACGGCTCAGCAGACAGTATCACAGGATAGGATTAGATACACGGCTCAGCAGACAGTATCACACAGGATAGGATTAGATACACGGCTCAGCAGACAGTATCACACAGGAGAGGATTAGATACACTGCTCAGCAGACAGTATCACACAGGATAGGATTAGATACACGGCTCAGCAGACAGTATCACACAGGATAGGATTAGATACACGGCTCAGCAGACAGTATCACACAGGATAGGATTAGATACACGGCTCAGCAGACAGTATCACACAGGATAGGATTAGATACACGGCTCAGCAGACAGTATCACACAGGATAGGATTAGATACACTGCTCAGCAGACAGAATCACACAGGATAGGATTAGATACATGGCTCAGCAGACAGTATCACACAGGATAGGATTAGATGCACGGCCCAGCAGACAGTATCACACAGGAGAGGATTAGATACACAGCTCAGCAGACAGTATCACACAGGACAGGATTAGATACACAGCTCAGCAGACAGTATCACACAGGAGAGGATTAGATACACGGCTCAGCAGACAGTATCACACAGGAGAGGATTAGATACACAGCTCAGCAGACAGTATCACTCAGGACAGGATTAGATACACAGCTCAGCAGACAGTATCACACAGGAGAGGATTAGATACACGGCTCAGCAGACAGTATCACACAGGAGAGGATTAGATACACTGCTCAGCAGACAGTATCACACATGATAGCATTAGATACATGGCTCAGCAGACAGTATCACACAGGATAGAATTAGATACACAGCATCACAGGATAGGATTAGATACACAGCATCACAGGATAGGATTAGATACATCGCTCAGGAGACAGTATCACACAGGAGAGGATTAGATACACGGCTCTGTGTAAAGTATCACACAGGATAGGATTAGATACTCAGCTCAGCAGACAGTATCACACAGGATAGGATTAGATACACGGCTCAGCAGACAGTATCACACAGGATAAGATTAGATACACGGCTCAGCAGACAGTATCACACCGGATAGGATTAGATACACGGCACAGCAGACAGTATCACACAGGATAGGTTTAGATACACGGCTCAGCAGACAGTATCACACAGGATAGGATTAGATACACGGCTCAGCAGACAGTATCACAGGATAGGATTAGATACACGGCTCAGCAGACAGTATCACACAGGATAGGATTAGATACACGGCTCAGCAGACAGTATCACAGGATAGGATTAGATACACGGCTCAGCAGACAGTATCACACAGGATAGGATTAGATACACGGCTCAGCAGACAGTATCACACAGGATAGGATTAGATACACGGCTCAGCAGACAGTATCACACCGGATAGGATTAGATACACGGCACAGCAGACAGTATCACACAGGATAGGTTTAGATACACGGCTCAGCAGACAGTATCACACAGGATAGGATTAGATACACGGCTCAGCAGACAGTATCACAGGATAGGATTAGATACACGGCTCAGCAGACAGTATCACACAGGATAGGATTAGATACACGGCTCAGCAGACAGTATCACAGGATAGGATTAGATACACGGCTCAGCAGACAGTATCACACAGGATAGGATTAGATACACGGCTCAGCAGACAGTATCACACAGGAGAGGATTAGATACACGGCTCAGCAGACAGTATCACACAGGATAGGATTAGATACACGGCTCAGCAGACAGTATCACACAGGATGGGATTAGATACACGGCTCAGCAGACAGTATCACACAGGATGGGATTAGATACACGGCTCAGCAGACAGTATCACACAGGAGAGGATTAGATACACTGCTCAGCAGACAGTATCACACAGGATAGGATTAGATACACAGCTCAGCAGACAGTATCACACAGGATAGGATTAGATACACGGCTCAGCAGACAGTATCACACAGGAGAGGATTAGATACACTGCTCAGCAGACAGTATCACACAGGATAGGATTAGATACACGGCTCAGCAGACAGTATCACACAGGATAGGATTAGATACACGGCTCAGCAGACAGTATCACACAGGATAGGATTAGATACACGGCTCAGCAGACAGTATCACAGGATAGGATTAGATACACGGCTCAGCAGACAGTATCACCCAGGAGAGGATTAGATACACTGCTCAGCAGACAGTATCACACAGGAGAGGATTAGATACACGGCTCAGCAGACAGTATCACACGGGATAGGATTAGATACACGGCTCAGCAGACAGTATCACACAGGATAGGATTAGATACACGGCTCAGCAGACAGTATCACACGGGATAGGATTAGATACACGGCTCAGCAGACAGTATCACACAGGAGAGGATTAGATACACAGCTCAGCAGACAGTATCACACGGGATAGGATTAGATACACAGCTCAGCAGACAGTATCACACAGGATAGGATTAGATACACAGCTCAGCAGACAGTATCACACAGGAGAGGATTAGATACACAGCTCAGCAGACAGTATCACACGGGATAGGATTAGATGCACGGCTCAGCAGACAGTATCACACAGGATAGGATTAGATACACAGCTCAGCAGACAGTATCACACAGGATAGGATTAGATACACGGCTCTGCAGACAGTATCACACAGGAGAGGATTAGATACACAGCTCAGCAGACAGTATCACACAGGACAGGATTAGATACACGGCTCAGCAGACAGTATAACACAGGAGAGGATTAGATACACTGCTCAGCAGACAGTATCACACGGGATAGGATTAGATGCACGGCTCAGCAGACAGTATCACACAGGAGAGGATTAGATACACGGCTCAGCAGACAGTATCACACAGGATATGGATTAGATGCAGCATCTCTGGCATTGTTGCCTCCTCGTGCTCCCGGTTTTCCGGTGATTCCAGACTATTGGATGCCTGATTACTGGACTTGCCAGTGGGAGCCGCCGGTGATTCTGGATACATTACATTCAGTGTTGTGTGACTGCGGCGCCGTCTTTGTGCTCCGCGGGTGATTGAGCCGATCGGTCGCTTGTAATCATTTGCTCTTCGCGGAGTCGTGAACACTGGATATAAAGAATCATTTCCGTAGCAAATTATCAGCGTAAACAGAGAAAACCCGGAATAATTGCTGCGAGCGCAGCAGACGCCTCCTCAGTGCTGTGCAGCGCAACAAACCGCGCGTTAATTCACGGCCTCGTTCAGAAGCGACGTGCGACCAGGAGGCCCGGGCCTCACAGCGAAGACCGGCCTCCACCACAACGGGGATCAGCGGAGCTTCTACAGTCTGCGAGGGAGGCTGCCGCTAACAGCTGTAATCTTCCCATCTGCACCTATTGAGAGGAGAGTGGTCCACACCTGAGTCCTACTGCCCCCTTATTCGGGGCTGAAGTTGGTTTCTTATTCGGCAATTTCTTTTTTGCTGATTTTTACAGGTTGAATTGCAAAAAATAGATAAATAAATGAAAAAAATATATTGCAGCGAGGTGCCCTGATGTGAAAACGCTTAAAAGCAGCTACAAATGTCATATAAGTGGCACAAAAATGGGCATCAAAGTGGGCACTGAAGGGCGTTACTGAAAGGGTTAAATGACTTTGGGCCACTAATCTCATACCAGTATTTCATACATAGTGATGGCTCACATCAAATTCAGGTTCCTCCAGCCTGGCCCAAATGGGTTCTGGGCATCAAAATGGGCATCAAAGTGGGTAAACAGTTACTTTTCACAGATTTGAATAAGTGTTACTAATCGGCCACTGATCTCATGAGTGCATTATACTATATAGGGGTGCATTGTACTGTATGGACTAAGGAGTGCACTATATACAGTACAGACCAAAAGTTTGGACACACCTTCTCATTTAAAGATTTTTCTGTATTTTCATGACTATGAATATTGTACATTCACACTGAAGGCATCAAAACTATGAATTACCACATGTGGAATTATATACTTAACAAAAAAGTGTGAAACAACTGAAAATATGTCTTATATTCTAGGTTCTTCAAAGTAGCCACCTTTTGCTTTGATGACTGCTTTGCACACTCTTGGCTTTCTCTTGATGAGCTTCAAGAGGTAGTCACCGGAAATGGTCTTCACTTCACAGGTGTGCCCTGTCAGGTTTAATAAGGGGGATTTCTTGCCTTATAAATGGGGTTGGGACCATCAGTTGTGTTGTTCAGAAGTCTGGTGGATACACAGCTGATAGTCCTACTGAATAGACTGTTAGAATTTGTATTATGGCAAGAAAAAAGCAGGTAAGTAAAGAAAAACGAGTGGCCATCATTACTTTACGAAATGAAGGTCAGTCAGTCCGAAAAATTGGGAAAACTTTGAAAGTGTCCCCAAGTGCAGTTGCAAAAACCATCGAGCGCTACAAAGAAACTGGCTCACATGAGGACCGCCCCAGGAAAGGAAGACCAAGAGTCACCTCTGCTTCTGAGGATAAGTTTATCCGAGTCACCAGCCTCAGAAATCGCAGGTTAACAGCAGCTGAGATTAGAGACCAGGTCAATGCCACACAGAGTTCTAGCAGCAGACACATCTCTTCAACAACTGTTAAGAGGAGACTTTGTGCAGCAGGCCTTCATGGTAAAATAGCTGCTAGGAAACCACTGCTAAGGACAGGCAACAAGCAGAAGAGACTTGTTTGGGCTAAAGAACACAAGGAATGGACATTAGACCAGTGGAAATCTGTGCTTTGGTCTGAATAGTCCAAATTTGAGATCTTTGGTTCCAACCACCGTGTCTTTGTGCGACGCAGAAAAGGTGAACGGATGGACTCTACATGCCTGGTTCCCACCGTGAAGCATGGAGGAGGAGGTGTGATGGTGTGGGGGGGCTTTGCTGGTGACACTGTTGGGGATTTATTCAAAATTGAAGGCATACTGAACCAGCATGGCTACCACAGCATCTTGCAGCGGCATGCTATTCCATCCGGTTTGCGTTTAGTTGGACCATCATTTATTTTTCAACAGGACAATGACCCCAAACACCTCCAGGCTGTGTAAGGGCTATTTGACCAAGAAGGAGAGTGATGGGGGGCTACGCCAGATGACCTGGCCTCCACAGTCACCAGACCTGAACCCAATCGAGATGGTTTGGGGTGAGCTGGACCGCAGAGTGAAGGCAAAAGGGCCAACAAGTGCTAAGCATCTCTGGGAACTCCTTCAAGATTGTTGGAAGACCATTTCCGGTGACTACCTCTTGAAGCTCATCAAGAGAATGCCAAGAGTGTGCAAAGCAGTCATCAAAGCAAAAGGTGGCTACTTTGAAGAACCTAGAATATAAGACATATTTTCAGTTGTTTCACACTTTTTTGTTAAGTATATAATTCCACATGTGTTAATTCATAGTTTTGATGCCTTCAGTCTGAATGTTCAATTTTCATAGTCATGAAAATACAGAAAAATCTTTAAATGAGAAGGTGTGTCCAAACTTTTGGTCTGTACTGTATATGGGAGTGCATTATACTTTATGGACTATGGGGGTGCATTATACTGTATGGACTATGGGGGTGCATTATGCAGTATGGACTATGGGGGTGCATTATACTGTATGGACAGATTGAAGGTTTGTGTGGGGTCCATCATGCTGTGTGGTGGCCATTATATAGTGTGGTGAGGTGCGGGCCATTATATTGTATGTAGGCCCATTATACTGCATGGACTGCTGTGTGGGGGCACAGTTGGGGGATCATACTGTGTTGGGGTCACCATACTTTTCCGGGACAGTTGAGGGGTGGGGTTCAGTAGGAGAGCACACAGTACCAGTAGTATGGACACATATGACAGCGGCTCAGTATTGGGGTATCCGCAGGATAAGGAGTTTGTGCAGCTTGGAGATAAATGGAGACGCTGCCTGAAATGTGAGGAGTCAGGCGTCATGTCGGTTTGGGCCAGAAAATATGGAAAAAGTGAACAATTCCACCAGAAAGAATGTCAGCTGTAAGTCACTATATATAACTGTACTTTAACCCTTTTATGACATGTGCCGTAATAGTACGACACACGTCATAACCCCCTGTTTGGTGCACCTTTTGAGTCGCACCTTTACAGGCAATTGTCAGCTGATCTATACAGCTGACATGTGCCCGCAACATCCACGGGTGGAATCGCGATCCACCAGCGGCTGTTAAAATGTTAAATGCCGCTGTCAATCTCTGACAGCGGCATTTATCTCCCGCTTCCGGGAAGCGTGTCATAGGCCCCACCCATCGGTGAACCAGTCACATGATCACGGGTCACCGATGGGTTCTCATTGCCAGAATGCTATGAGCGCCACCCAGTGGTCGGCGCTCATAGCAAGTGAGTAAATCTGCTACACACAAGCCATCTGTTCATCGTCTGTATATAGCAGAGCCAATCAAGCAACTGCTGCTTCTAGTCTCCCATGGAGACTATAGAATCAAGCAAAAAGTGTAAAAAAATGTTTTTAAAAATATAAAAAATATAAAAGTTTAAATCACCCCCCTTTTGCCCCAAACAAAATAAAACATGTACATATTTGGTATTGCCTAGTTCAGAATCGCCCGATCTATTAACATAAATAATTAATCCAATCGACAAACGGCGTAACAAGAGAAAAAATCGAAACGCCAGAATTACATTTTTTTGGGTCGCCGCAACATTGCAATAAAATGCAATAATGGGCGATCAAAACATCAAATCTACCCCAAAATGGTATCAAGAAAAACGTCACCTCAGCGCGCAAAAAATAAGCCCTCACCCGACCCCAGACCCTGAAAAATGGAGACGCTACAGGTCTCGGAAAATGGCGCAATTTTTTTTTATGTTATGCAAACTTTTTTTTTTTTTTTTTTCACCACTTAAATAAAAACTTAGCTACACATGTTTGGTGTCTATGAACTCGTAATGACCTGGAGAATCATAATGGCAGCTCAGTTTTAGCATTCAGTGAACGTGGTAAAAAAAATCAACTGTGGAATTGCACTTTTTTTGCAATTTCACCACACTTGGAATTTTTTTCCCATTTTCTAGTACACAATATGGTAAAATCATTGATGTAGTTCAAAACTACAACTTGTCCCACAAATAATAAGCCCTCACATGGCCATATTGACCAAAAAAAAAAAAGTTATGGGTAAGGGAAGAAAGGGATCAAATCTGTGAAAAGTGGCTATTTACCCGCTTTGATGCCCATTTTGATGCCCAGAACCCATTTGAGCCAGGCTGGAGGAACCTGAATTTGATGTGGACCATCACTATGTATGAAATACTAGTAGGAGATCAGTGGCCCAAAGTCATTTAACCCCTGAAAAACAGCAGTTACTTATTCAAATCTGTGAAAAGTGGCTGTTTGCCCAATTTGATGCCCATTCTGATGCCCAGAACCCATTTGGGCCAGCCTGGAGGGAACTTAATTTGATGTGGGCCATCACTATGCATGTAATGTTGCTGTGAGATCAGTGGCCCAAAGTCATTTAACCCCTTAAAAACACCAGTTACTTATTCAAATCTGTGAAAAGTGGCTATTTGCCCACTTTGATGCCCAGAACCCATTTGGGCCAGGCTGGAGGAACCTGAATTTGATGTGGACCATCACTATGTATGTAGTGGCAGTGTGAGATCAGTGGTCCAAAGTCATTTAACCCCTGAAAAACACCAGTTATTATTCAAATCTGTGAAAAGTGGCTGTTTGCCCGCTTTGATGCCCATTGTGATGCCCAGAACCCATTTGGGCCAGGCTGGAAGGAAATTAATTTGACGTGGGCCATCACTATGTATGAAATATTAGTATGAGATCAGTGGCCCAAAGTCATTTAACCCTTTCAGTAACGCCCTTCAGTGCCCACTTTGATGCCCATTTTTGTGCCACTTATATGACATTTGTAGCTGCTTTTAAGCGTTTTCACATCAGGGCACCTCGCTGCAATATATTTTTTCATTTATTTATCTATTTTTTGCAATTAAACCTGTAAAAAACAGCAAAAAAGAAATTGCAGAATAAGAAACCAACTTCACCACCGTGTCCAGGGGGCTTGTGCACAGGGAAAGCAGTCATTTGAACTACTAAAGAATCCTTTAATTAGAGATTAAGAAGGGTTTCTGGTTTATCAGATGTTCTAAATTATCAGAAGAACATAAAGCAAATGAACTTTACCTTTAAGGCTGTGTGCCCACGATGCGTTTTTGATGTGTTTTTGGTGCGGATTTGCAGCGCGGAAACACTCCAGAAACGCATTGCATACCTTATCCCATGACTTCCTATGACATTCTGCAAGTTCTGTGCACATGGTCAGGATTTTTTCTGCTTGGATTTTACTCGCAGAAAAAATACGGCCATGACCAATTCTTGTGCGTTTCTGCATGCGTATTTTCCTATACAATACATTGGAAAAACGCATGGCAAATACGCGTCAAAAACGCATGTAAAAAATGCATGCGTTTTTCTGCCAAGGATATGCAGAAATGCTCAGGAAAATTTCTGCTTCATTTCTGCATCGTGGGCACTAAGCCTTAGGATCCCTGACCTCCAGGGAGACGGCTCAGCATTCTGCTCAGTCTTCACTGCTGGCAGTCACCACTAGAGGGCACCCAGTGTGAACCAATTCATACTCTCATATTGACTATACAAGAGCTCCCCCTAGTGGTGGCTGCAGACAGAATCTTATCATGTATCTCTGTATACAGGGAGCTCCCCCTAGTGGTGGCTGCAGACAGAATCTTATCATGTATCTCTGTATACAGGGAGCTCCCCCTAGTGGTGACTGCAGACAGAATCTTATCATGTATCTCTATATACAGGGAGCTCCCCCTAGTGGTGGCTGCAGACAGGATCTTATCATGTATCTCTGTATACAGGGCGCTCCCCCTAGTGGTGGCTGCAGACAGAATCTTATCATGTATCTCTATATACAGGGAGCTCCCCCTAGTGGTGGCTGCAGACAGAATATTATCATGTATCTCTGTAATACAGGGAGCTCCCCCTAGTGGTGGCTGCAGATAGACAGAATTGTAACTATAAGGCTGTGTTCACACGATGCGTATTTCATGCGTTTCCGCGGCGTTTTTGCAGTTGCGTAAACGCCGCAGAAACGCATGAAAAACGCATGGTAGAAGGGCAGCAATGTTCCCCAATGGAAATCCGCATGTGCTGTGCCCATGATGCGGATTTTTCCGCAGCGTTAACGCTGCGGTCAAAAATCCGCAGCATGTCAATTAATTTTGCGGAAACGCGGCGATTTCGCCGCCATTGACTTGCATTAGAACGCGCCAATTCCGCAAGACTGCATTTGTACTTGCGTAATTGGTGCGTTCTAATGTGCGGATGGTACCCGGGTGTGGAGGAGAGGAGAGTCTCATCCACACCCAGGTACCATTAAAAAAGCTGTAAAGAAGAATAAAATAAAAAATAAATGTATTCTTACCATCTGTCGGCCCGCGCAGCGCTCCCGCTTGGTTCCCGGCACTTGCAGTGAGTTGTAGGACCTGCGGTGACGTCAGAGTCATGTGACGGGTCACGTGACGCTGACGTCGGCAGGTCTTTCAATTCAAAGTTGCCGGCAGCCGGGAGAACGGAGTGAGCAGGACAGCGCGGGCCATCGGAGGTAAGTATATACACTCTCTCGGTTCACACTGTATAAATCCATGCTGTTTGCATGGATTTATATAGTGTGACCTAGTTATCAAGCACTTTCCAGGTGATGCTAAAATCGCCTGGAAAGCGCTTGTCAATCTGCATGCGGAAACGCATGTCAATCTGCATGTGGATCCGCATGTATTCTGCAGGAAAAACGCATGCACAATCTGCATGCGTTTTTTCTGCCAGGGAGATGCAGAAATGATGCAGAAATTTTCTGCTTCATTTCTGCATCGTGTGCACATACCCTAACAGTGTGAAAGAAAGAAGAGGATTTGGAGTTCTGCATTAGAAAAGTGAAGCTTTA
Source organism: Phyllobates terribilis (assembly GCF_046119375.1). Classification (NCBI taxonomy): domain Eukaryota; kingdom Metazoa; phylum Chordata; class Amphibia; order Anura; family Dendrobatidae; genus Phyllobates; species Phyllobates terribilis. The sequence continues at coordinate 179,645,910 of NW_027362769.1, read as the reverse complement.
TACCGAGCTGCAGTCTCTTTTCTGCAGTTTCCAGTCTTTCTTTCATAGCTTAGACAATTATAGCAGGATAGGAGGAGTTTTTACATTTTTTCCTCCCAGCACTTCATGTCTGTGTACAGGGAACAAAGACTTCAAACTCCCCTTGAGCTCAGAACTCAGCAGAGAGGTCTCGGGTCTTACAGCAAAGTCTAGATAAATCCCTGTTTATTATCAACCAATAGTATTTTTAATGCAGATTTGGAGGTAACTAGAGTGTAAGATAAAACCAACGATACAATAAAGTGAAATGTTTTGTGTAACTTTAAGCTGTTGTTAGAATTGGATCCGCATCCATCACGCAAGAGGTTAAATGGCGGATATTACCTTCAGCTCCAGATAAATGTTCTTCCCGGCAGCGACATGTCGCCCCGGCCACGTGTCATCTGAATGTAGCAGTGATCAGGGGATGGGGGGAGACACGAGGCCGATAGACGGAGGATGAATCATCCAGAGAATGGCCCCGGGGGGAGAACCGAAATCAACTTGGAACCCGACTGATATTCACTGCAGGATTCGCCGCGCTTCTCCCATAAGCGAAAATGTTTCCTGTAAACTGATAGGATTCAATTATAAAATGATCATTTTCTGATCTAACGATCGGTGATCTCCAACCTGCGGACCTTCAGACACTGTGAAACTACAACTCCCAGCATGTACAGACAGCACGAAATCCACCGTGGTAAAATCCACTGTTTGTGTTACAGCTTCAGTTCCCATTTTTACATTTTATAATATTTTTCTTTTAATCTTACCTTACCGCTGCCTAGAAAAATATCTGGTTACTACATGGAAACCATCAGCAAGCAGGTGTCATTCTTATAGCCGAGCTCAGTGATTGGCTGTTGACATGACGTCAGCGGTGCTGAGAATAGCTGACACCCGGAGCAGCGGAGGAGACTCAGCTCTGCAGCCGAGGAGGCGGAGTGAAGCCTGATTTTTTTTTCTTTTTTGAAATGAAGAAACTGCGCCTGGGAACTAGGTTCTTCTGAAAGATGACATCCCCCTCTAAGTAGCACATGCCCTGACTATGCAAATGTTAAAGAACAGAGCTACATTTATTAAGGTGCGCGCACAATATGTGTGAGCTGCAAGGCAACCTGCTGATGGTTTCCACTAAGCACATAAATGAAATATTATCTAAGGATGTAAAAAAGGCCATGAAGTCATAATGCGCTGACAACAGTGCCATTGTTAGAGGGCGTATATTATGCGGAGGGGACATATTCAGCGCAGAACGGCTTCTCTGGTCACCACGTGCCCCCTCCAAGTCCTTCTAAGATTTAATGAAGACGTGACCAAGGCGCCATTTTTTCTTTACTTGAATGATGGGAGTTTGCTGCAGGTTCACATACAAGCTGCCCCATCATCACAAGTGCCTGCAGTTTCCTCTCCGTATTGGGGTCTTGACAACCACTACATTTAGTTGTACCCACAGCTGTCAGCTGCCTTCCCTCCTTTTCTTGCAGCGGAGCCTCCCTGCTGCTCACACAGAGACGGAACCTCCCAGGATTCTCCTACAATTGGTACTTTTTATTTTTGTTAATAATTATCTTTTTTTTGTTTTGTTTGTTTCTGGCTTTTCTATCCTCACCCTGATCCCCCTGCACCCAGCGATGCACCGAGCGAGAGAAGTCTGCAGGGGGGATAATAATCCGAACGATAATTCCCCGGAGAAACTGCTGCAATAATACAGTAAACTGCTTAATATTCCATCACATTGAGAGCAGGAGGCGAAACAAACACTGAATCCTAATAATGTGTAAATGTACATGTGAGAAAAGAGGTGAGAAGACGACTGCGAAGACCTGGAGCCCACCAGCACAGAAGGGGTTAAGACCCCATTAATCCTGATTTATATTATCACATCTCCTATATAAGTAACACAAAACGGAGCCGAAGAATCAGTAATGTCAGCACAAGACCAAAGGGTGGTGACTAGTGATGGGCGAGCACTAAAATGCTCGGGTGCTCGTTGCTCGGGTCGAGCACATTGTAATACTCTGGTGCTCGACCCGAGCAACGAGCCCAATGTAAGTCTATGGGAAACTCCAGCATTTTTCAGGCGGCTCCCCCCGGTGGTCTGCAGAGGGCCTAAAAATTGCCCAAATTGATGGGAACAGTGCTCAAATGACATGGGGACAGCATGGGGAAGACCCCTAGAAGCATCTCTGACTCCCAGGTCACTGCTGTCAACAACGTGGTCAGAGTATTACGCCACTTTTACGGACTCACAATAAAACATACAAAAACGAAACCAAAATGGATTTTCCAGGGAAATATGTTAAGGAACATCCTTTCCAGAGTAATGACTTGTATATAAAGCAAAATATATAACCAAAAACAAAAATACTCCTCCACACCTTGGGCTATGTTCACACGTAGCGTTTTTGATGCGTTTTTGCACTTTTGCATTGCTTTCAACAAAGACAAATGCATTCACCGGGAAATGTCATTTTAACATTTTACAACCTTATCTGGCCATGTGGTGTGTGACACATCATCAGACACTTGCATACAGTGCTGAAAAGACATGGGAACAGCATGAGGAAGACCCCTGGAAGCATCTCTGACTCCCAGGTCACTGCCTAAAAGTGTGCCCATCATAAGTGATCCTTGGCGCATGCGAAGATGCCTCCTGCCATGCACCTGTCGTTGCAGACTTGCAACAATCACCGTCCACGTCCTTGTCCCATTGCAGCGTTCAGTTGTCCCTACCCCATTCCTTGGAATGCAAGCGCAAGTATGCAGCCAGCCACCCACCCACAGGCTGCAATACTATACTGCCAAATTTCTGGACAGCTGCTTGCATTTGAAATATGGCCTTTTAGGCTCGTGGAGGCGGAAGCTTTTCACAACCTCATGCCGGCGGCGGCCGGGTGTCCATACTCGGTCCCCAGCCGCCACTATATTTCCCGGTATCTTCTCCGCCTTCCACAAGCACAGGTCCCACAACATTACCCGTGCCCTCTCCAGTGCACTTACTGGGAAGGACCACCTAACCACAAACACGTGGACAGGTGAATGTGGCCAGGGACGGTACAGAGCCAGTCCACAGCTTTTTTTGCTGAGAGTTGTATTTAGCTTGGTGAAAGGACTGGCATAGAGGGAAACCGTATCTACTCCGGCTGTCATTTCTCCGTCAGCAGGTTCCGCCCATTTTCACACACGACCATACCTGGCTGTATGTTCAGAGGTGAGAGCCACAGATCAGGCTGCTCTGTTACAGCTTTCAACAACTCTGCAGCGCTGGGCGGTTTGTCAAGTAAGCATTAAGCATGTTATCTTCAGCACAGCCTGTTGCCGCTTGGCCAAGGCAGTGCTGCAGTGCTGTCAGCTTGTGACTGATGTGGTCATTTCGGATATGGAGGAGGAGGTGCAGGAGCTGAACAATGTGATCACATTGAGGTTAAATTGGTGCCGCTGTTTTTTATATTAAAGAAAGATCCTATTGTTTTGGGGTTTTTTACGTTATTTTTTAAGACAAATGCATTCACCGGGAAATGTCATTTTAACATTTTACAACCTTATCTGGCAATGTGGTGTGTGACACATCATCAGACACATCCTGTTTTATGATGGAGGGACTCTGAAAGTCATAAAGCCTATTTTTATAGGGCCATCAGACGGCCCTTACTATTCTTAAAAGGCCAGCAGTCGGCCCTCGCTATTGTTAGAGAGCCATTAGCCGGCTATGCTTTGTTGTTCCCATTATTAACAAGTGGGTCTCCTATACTGTTATTGCGTATCCAGTGACTGCAAGGGCTGCCAAAATTTGGGAAAAACCCCACTAAGAATTTAAAGACACATGGAGCAGGGCCACAGTAATGAGTACGACATGTTCCCATTAGAAAGCAGAGGGTCTGCTATACAGTTATAGGGTATGCAGTGAGTCCAATGGCTGACCAATTTTAGGAAAAACCCCACTAAGGCTTTAAAGACACATAGAGCAGGGCCACAGTAATGACAAATTCCCATTAGAAAGGAGAGAGTCTCCCATAGTGTTGGCCTATGCAGTGAATGCAAGGGCTGCCAAAAATTTGGAGGCACTTCAATGACCCTTGGAAGAGACATGGAGGAAGGCCTCATAAAAAATGTTCCCATTAGAAAGGAGCGGGCCTCCTATACTTGTAATGCCCATGCACTAAGTGTACGGGCTGTAATGCAGCGACTTGCTGGCATTACGGTAATGGTCCAGGATGTGTTTTACCTGACCATGTACCTTCCCCCTCAGGTGACTGGTCACATGACTGTGACATAGCACAGGTCCTGCGTGCACAGAATGTCTGTCTGATCACATGACTGTGACATCAGCAAGGTCCTGTCAGAGTGTGTGTGTGTGTGCACGGGATGCATATATAAACCCTGCTTGATGGGAGACAGGTGTGTTCTGTGAGAGAGGCGTAAGGCCTGTTCCCGTGTGTGTGGGACACCGACCGTTTGAGGCCTAGTGAGGCCCAGTGAAGCCTGGTGCCTGAAAGGTCGAGACTGGATCCTGTGTGGATGCTAGTGGCCTTGGAAGGCAGAGGTTTGAGGAAGAGTCCTGAAAGGCAGAGCCTGGATCCTGTGTGGGTGTCAGTGGCCTTTGAGGGAACGGCGGCTGGAGACCCCCACCTGGGAAGCCGCAAAGCCACAGTGGTGGCGGAGTAATGGACTGAGACAGCTAAACCCGGCAAAGGTAATACCCGGTGCTATATGGACATTAATATGGACATTGCTATGTTATTACCTTGCTGAAGGCTGTACCTGGAGCAAGTGGGCCGGTGTGTCACTTGGCTCGTGAATATTATATATATGTGTGTCGGCGTGCCACTGAGTTGGACCCGGTCATATGCGGTTTATGAAGTAATAAACTGCTGAGCATTGTTTAAAAACGGAAAGACATTGCACGTGTGCATTGATTGTCGCAGTGAAGCGAGTATCCCCCATTATGATGACTAGTGCTGCCTTACATATGGTTCGAGAGTGAGGGCAACTGCAGCCCGGTTGCTAGCGGCAACGACAACCCGGTTGCTAGGGGTAACGGCACAGGACGAGTGTGGATTAAAGCATCTGGCTGCAACTCGGTGGGGTTGCGAAGATTGGCGTCGCACTTAAACCTGGTTTGCTGTGGCTCGGCGGGGCTCACGAAGTTTAAAGCATCTGGCTGCAACTCGGCGGGGTTGCGAAGGTTGTCGTCGCACTCAAATCTGGTTTTGCTGTGGCTCGGCGGGGCCACGAAAATTCTTCCGGGGAGAGCGGTGTGTGAATAGTGTCCTGAGGAAATGCAGGAGCAGATAAAAATGGCTGTGAAAGGAGCCGCAACTGAGTCTGAAGCTATTGAGCGATTAGAGCGATTAAAGTGCCTGTCAAAACCGGAGCAGGTGTTTTAGAAACGTCTACTGGACATGAAACTGGACATGGTGCAGAAACCACAGGAGCTGTGGGCATCATATGGAATGGCGGCAGTGGACCATTCTATGAACTCTCCAGGGGCGCCAGTGTTGTCCCAGAGTGCCCGGGGAGGTGGTAAGAGCTGTTGTGAACTAAGTCCTAAGACTATTGCTGATTTTTTTTCTAAAAATTACCCTGCCGGTGTGGTTGTTAAAAAGGGGGCGGAGTCTAAAAAGGGGCGGATTTTCAAAACAGCGTAGAGTGCAGAAAACTGGAAATTGTTACTGGTTGTGGGTTGGTACCTCCTAAAAATGACAATGTGACCGTTGATAACAGGGGAACTCCAGTAGAAGGGGGTGACGTCAAAGTGGGAGGTGACCTGTTAGTCCACAACACCATGGGGAGTGACACAGACCCCGTAGCTGACGGTGACACTACGAAAGTAGAAGGAGAGGTCAGTCAGGAGGGGCTAGACGAGGTGAGAGAGTCGCCATCCCGTCGACGGCGCAAGGGCCACAAAAAGGTTGCTCCTGTAGACTTGGCTGAAAATGAAAATAAAGAGAATATAGTACTGTGTGCCTTTGCTTCAAGTGTGGATCCTCCATTAGAGGTAGAAGAGGAGGTGACGTTGCCAGTAGCAACCTCCGGTACGGTACCGAGTCAGAAGGATCTGACAGCCCTGAAAGAGGAGGCGGCCAGTCGTGACCAAGAGCTGGAGCCTATCGGCCAGCAGGGTCAGAGTGATGTGCAGCAATTATGTGAAAACCTGGGGAACGTGTCCTCAGACCAGTTGATCCTGGAGTCTGAACAGCAGAAAATACACCAGCTTGTGAAGAACTTACAGCGAGATCTAAAGGGAAGCAACGAGGAAATTAACCAGTGGAAGGAAATGTTCTACGCAATTAAGGAGGACCGCCGAAAAAACAAGGAAGAGGTTTTGCAGTTGAAGCTTGAGAAGGAGACGCAGCAGGATGGTGTTTCTGGACGCGAACAAATCCTAGAACGACTGCGCAAACAGCTCAACCGGGAGCTGTGTGACTCCAAGAAGGAGTGTGGTGAACGCAGTAGGGAACTGCAACAGAGTAAGAGAGATTATGAGGATCTCCTCAAGGTGAAGGAAAAACTAGAGGAGGATAAGGCGGGTGCAGAGCAAGTGCGCCAAGTGGTTGAGACCACTCTGCAAGACACCCGTGAGGAGAATGATGGTCTCCGGGGAAAGACCCTAGATCTGGAAGCTCAGGTGAAGGAGCTACAGATGTCCTGTGATACTCTCCAGAAGGCGGAGACGTACCTTAAGGAAACAGTCAGCAAGATGGAAGCTGAGCGAGAGAGAATGAAGGAGTCCATCGGAAAAGCCACAGACCAGGGCCAGGAGTTGACCGCTGGTGATGGGAGGTATGAAGCAGATACCTCCTCGAGTGATGTGGGCTCGGAGGGTTCGGTGGATGTCGAAGCCGAGATCAAGCAGCTCAAGGAGTTGCTACAAACCCAGTGGATGCAAGAGAAGCGTGAGAGACTGGCTATTGAGAGCCGAGTGGGCGCATTGGAGACGGAGAGGTCTGAGAGAGCTCTGCTGCTGGAAGAGCAGTTGAAGCAGGAAGAGCTTCAGAGACGGGCCGCTGAGAGGCGAGTGGCGGAGCTAGAGGAAGAAGTTTCCGGGCTCAAAAGTCGCCTGACAAAGTATCACTCAGTGAACGAGCCCTTCTTGGAGAAGGAAAAGGGTGAACACGTTGCACTCACTCCCTTATACCATGAGAAGGTGGACCTGAGGAGAGCTAAGAGAGTGTTAACCACAGATAAAGATGAGATGGAAGTGGTCAAGACGAAAATTGGTGAATTTGTAGCTGTGAGTCAGCTCAGGGGAAGCGTAAAGAGGGAAGAAGCTGAAAGTCACTTGTCCCTGAACCCTGAGCTGGTTGATCGTATGGAAACCACTGGTGAGACCGAAACGTCTTGGTACAAGTGCCTCGTAGATGTGCCCGAGGATTTGAGGGAAGAATGCACCAGTGAGTCCGTGCGTGGGAGCCTGTAAGGTGTACTTGACCTCCGAAGCTAAACAGCTGGTGGTTCTGTCCATGACCGAAGTCACAGTGAAGAGGGTGGCTATCCTAAGTGACATGCACTGGCGATGTATTCGCACGAAGCGGTTTCTCCGGTTGAAGACGGAACAAGCCGTTAGACAACTGGAGTTGATGAGGAAAGCTCACAGTATGCGTGAAGAGGTCATCCGGGTGCCTCATGTTCTGGTGAGGAAGCTCGTTGGGAGAAATGGTCGAGCCATGCAGGTGATGGTCAAGAAGTCTGGTGTGGTGAAAGTAAGCAGTCCACGTGATCGTCAGGACTGGATACCAGACGAAGACGGCATGGTGTCCTTCTCCGCTGTAGAAACAGAAGAAAGCCTGGGATATATGCGCATGCTGTTGGAGTACCGAGTGACCTACCTGCGAGAGGTAGAACAGTTGAATCTCGCTAGACTGCGAGTGGATAGACAGCATCATCTGAGTAGCAGAAGATGGCAGCCGTCTAGAAATTATGAGACCAGACAGAGAAAGGGCCCCCTAAATAACAGAACAGCTATAGCTGGAGTTAGGGACCTTTCAAGATGTCCTGAGAGTAGTGGGCGTGGGTTTAGAGGTAGTGAGACCTCCAGTAACTCAGGTTTGAGCAGCCCATACAAACGACCCAATAGAGGACGGGACAGTACGGAGTCGAACCGGACCTTAGATACCAGGGCATGTGAGTCACACCGCTGTATGACTGACCGCTGGGAGCGGGGGAGACCTGACAAGGTTACGACTGACCGCTGGGAGCGGGGGAGACCTGACAAGGTTACGACTGACCGCTGGGAGCGGGGGAGACCTGACAAGGTTACGACTGACCGCTGGGAGCGGGGGAGACCTGACAAGGTTACGACTGACCGCTGGGAGCGGGGGAGACCTGACAAGGTTACAACTGACCGCTGGGAGCGGGGGAGCTCTGACAAGGTTACGACCCGGAAAGGTGACCTGACGAAGTCAGTGACAGTGACAAATGGTAGGTCCCTAAGGATGGGCTAATGTCGTTGACTAATGTTCCAGGGGCTGAGCAGCACAATTGTAAAGTACATGGTCTCTATGTGAGCTGGGGGTTATAGTGATTGTGTATATTATGTGTTCAACCCCACAAGTTTGAACAGAGGGGGGGATATGTAATGCAGCGACTTGCTGGCATTACGGTAATGGTCCAGGATGTGTTTTACCTGACCATGTACCTTCCCCCTCAGGTGACTGGTCACATGACTGTGACATAGCACAGGTCCTGCGCGCACAGAATGTCTGTCTGATCACATGACTGTGACATCAGCAAGGTCCTGTCAGAGTGTGTGTGTGTGTGCACGGGATGCATATATAAACCCTGCTTGATGGGAGACAGGTGTGTTCTGTGAGAGAGGCGTAAGGCCTGTTCCCGTGTGTGTGGGACACCGACAGTGTGAGGCCTAGTGAGGCCCAGTGAAGCCTGGTGCCTGAAAGGTCGAGACTGGATCCTGTGTGGATGCTAGTGGCCTTTGAGGGAACGGCGGCTGGAGACCCCCACTTGGGAAGCCGCAAAGCCACAGTGGTGGCGGAGTAATGGACTGAGACAGCTAAACCCGGCAAAGGTAATACCCGGTGCTATATGGACATTAATATGGACATTGCTATGTTATTACCTTGCTGAAGGCTGTACCTGGAGCAAGTGGGCCGGTGTGTCACTTGGCTCGTGAATATTATATATATGTGTGTCGGCGTGCCACTGAGTTGGACCTGGTCATATGCGGTTTATGAAGTAATAAACTGCTGAGCATTGTTTAAAAACGGAAAGACATTGCACGTGTGCATTGATTGTCGCAGTGAAGCGAGTATCCCCCATTATGATGACTAGTGCTGCCTTACAGGGCTGACAAACATTTACCCCTGGGGGGTATACATGAACATACTGTATAAAAAACTTTTTTTACGGGTATCATAAACACCCTTTAAAAAAATTATGCGGGTGTTGCATCACGGACCACGGTCACCCTGGTGATATGGTGGTGGAGGATGAGGATGAGGAGGAGAAGGAGGACAAGAGCAAATAGCCAAAATCAGGAAGCGTATACGCATGTGTGGGTGTGAAGAGGTGCATGGGAATACACCTCCCAAGAAAAGACACTGGATTTGAGTTTATGTTACGCTGCTATCATTCGGTGGTGTTGAGAAGTCTGGCCCAATCCAGCCCTTGTTCATTTTTATAAGAGTCAGCCTGTCAGCATTTTCAGTTGACAGGCGGATGCGCTTATCAGTTATAATTCCACCAGCGGCACTAAAAACCCGCTCTGATAAAACGCTGGCAGCAGGGCAGGCCAGGACCTCCAAGGCATAGAGAGCCAGTTCATTCCACATATCCAGCTTGGATACCCAATAATTATAAGGCACAGAGGAATCACGCAGGACGTTGGTACAGTAGGCAAGGTACTCCCTCAGCATCTTCCCAAACTTTGCACTCTTTGTGAGAGTACCCCGCGCCTCAGGGCCTGTCCGATGGAGGGTCTGAGAAAACTCTCCCAGAACTTTGACAGTGTTCCCCTGCCTCTGCTGGATTGAAGTTGTGTCTCTCTCGCCTGTACTCCTTGGTTGTCCAACGAACTGTGCCCTCTGCCACCAGCGTTTTCAGGTGGGAATTTTTTTAATAGTTCCGCAACAAGGGCCTTCTGGTACTGCCCCATTTTTGTAGACCTGTCCGCCTCAGGAATAAGAGATATAAAGTTCTCCTTGTAGCGTGGGTCTAGAAGTGTCACCAACCAGTAAGGACTGTCACCCAAAATTTTCAGAACGCGAGGGTCATTGGAAAGGCAGCATAACATAAACTCAGCCATGCGTGCCAGACTACTAACAGGCAAGACTTCCGTGTCCTCACCAAGAGGATGACGGACCATGCTCTCCTCCTCCTCTCTGTCCTCAGGCCATCCACGCTGAACAGACGGTATGACAGCTGTGCAGGTAGTACCGTCTATAGTGCATGAAACTAGCTCCTGTCCTTCCTTCTCCTCCTCCTCTTCCTCATTGTCACCCAATCCACGTTGGGATGAGATGAGGCTGGGCTGTGTGTAATCACCCTGTATGGTTCCTTGCTCCATCTCATCGTGCTCCGCCTGCAATGCATCCTCTTTGATTGTGAGAAGAGAGCGTTTCAGAAGACTGGGAAGCGGGATGGTTATGCTAATTATGGCGTCATCGCCGCTCACCATCTTGGTGGAGTCCTCAAAGTTTTGGAGGATGGTACATATGTCTGAGATCCATGTCCACTCCTGAGGTTTTATGTGTGGAGTCTGCACTGAATACCGATGGCCTTGTTGATGCTGGTAGTCAACAACTGCCCTCTTCTGCTCACAAATCCTTCCCAACATCTGCAGTGTAGAGTTCCAACGCGTGGGGACATCACACACCAGTCTGTGAGCCGGAAGCTGCAAACGCTGCTGAAACATGACAAGGGTGGCGGAAGCTGTAGCTGACTTTCTAAAATGGGCACACAGGCAGCGTACTTTAACAAGCAGATCCGGCAGCTCCGGGTAGGATTTGAGAAACCGCTGAACACAAGGTTAAGCACATGGGCCAGGCATGGTACGTGTGTGAGCTCGCCTCGTCTCAGAGCCACCACCAGGTTCCGGCCATTGTCACACACAACCATGCCTGGCTGTAGGTTCAGCGGTGTGAGCCACAGATCTGCCTGCTCTTTCAGAGCTGTCCACAACTCTTCAGCATTGTGCGGTTTGTCACCTAAGCATATTAGCTTCAGCACAGCCTGTTGCTGCTTGGCCGAGGCAGTGCTGCAGTGCTTCCAGCTTGTGACTGATGTGGTCATTTCGGAGATGGAGGCTGAAGAGGAGGAGGAGGCTGAGGAGGATGAGGTGCAGGAGCTGTAGACAGTGGGGGCAACCCTGATTGACCTAGGGCCCGCAATCCTTGGCGTCGGGAGGACGTGTTCTGTCCCAAGGTCCGACTGGCTCCCGGCTTCCACTATGTTAACCCAGTGTGCCGTCAGCGAGATGTACCGTCCCTGCCCGCAAGCACTTGTCCACGTGTCCGTGGTTAGGTGGACTTTCCCGGTAACTGCATTGTTGAGGGCACGGCTAATGTTTTGGGACACGTGCTTGTGTAATGCGGGGACGGCACACCGGGAGAAATAGTGGCGGCTGGGGACCGAGTACCGAGGGACGGTCGCCGCCATCAGGTTGCGGAATGCTTCCATCTCCACGAGCCTAAAAGGCAACATTTCAAGCGCAAGCAGTCGTGAAATGTGAGAATTTAGTAGTGTGGCGTGTGGGGCGTTGGCTGCATATTTGCGCTTGCGTTCCAAGGACTGGGGTATGGACAACTGAACGCTGCGCTAGGACAAGGACATGGACGTGCTTCCTGATGCTGCTACTTGAGAGTATACAACGACAGGTGCAGGGCAGGAGGCGTCTTCGCATGCACCATGGACAGGGGATTAGCTTGCATGCACAACAGCGGAAGAAGCAATGGTGCCACCCGCAGACACTGTTCCTGGACCCTGGGGTTCGGCCCACAAAGTCGGGTGCTTTGCTGCCATGTGCCTGATCATGCTGGTGGTGGTCAGGCTGGTCTTTTTGCCACCCCTGCTGATGCTGGCCTGGCAGGTGGTGCAAATGGCCTTTTTTGGGGTTATCGGCAGAGTCTTTAAAAAACAACCAGACTCGGGAAGACCTAACAATTGTACTGGCAACTTCCTTCGTGTTGGTGTTAAGGGGAACGGTTGCCTGCCTTCTGTCTGCGGCCACCACACTGCTTCTTCCTGCCTGTTGGGGTGCTCTGCTTCCCTCCCCCTGTGTGCTGCTCTCCTCTCTCTGCATGTCCTCCTGCCAGGTTGGGTCAGTTACTATATCATCCACCACCTCGTCTTCCACTTCCGCACCCTAGTCCTCCTCTTGACTTTCTGGCAATTGTGTCTCATCATCGTCCACCTCTTGTGACACTTTCCCACCGTTGCCTTCGTGTGACCGTGGCTGCTCAAATATTTGGGCATCGCTACGATCTCCTCTTGCCCCGCTTCAAGTGGACCGGGCGAGAGGCCCGAATCTATAAATGGGAAAATGAACAGCTCTTCAGAGTGTCCAAGTGTGGGATCAGTTGTCACTGGGCACTCGGCATGGTGGGAGGAATATGCAGTCAAGACTCACAGCTACTGAGACTTGACCGTGTGGAAGACAGGGTGGTGGTGGTGGTGGCTAAGTGACTGGAAGCATTATCCGCTATCCAACCAACAACCTTTCCACACTGCTCTGGGTTCAATAGTGGTGTGCTGCGGTCCCCTAGAAATTGGGACAGGAAGGTCAGGCGAGAAGATGTGGGTGTTTGTTGTGGCACAATTTCGGATTGCCCACAGCCACAGCCTTGTCCTCGGCCTCTGCATGCACCATCACCATCACGTCCAGTTCCCCGTCCCTTGCCACGTGCCTTGCCCATTTTAAATGGAGGACAGTATCTTCCACACTCACTACAAATGACTGAGTTTGGAGCGAACTTATATGTGATCCGTGTGATGGAGAAAACACAGGTTTAAATAGCTGGATTTCTAGCGCTGTAATATGGAAAGGACCTGGCTGTATTCTGCAGTGCCAACAAGGAAATGGCGCAGAAAAACGGTGTTCTCTGGATTGCTTTTTAAGCAAATAATGAGGATTAAGATCCAAAGAAAAGTATTCCTGGCCCCTGAGACCTGGGCCTATTTCTAGAAATATCTAACAGCAGCAGAAGGCAGAACTGGAATGGAGCCTCTTGTGCTATATGCACTGCAGTCTGCTATATACACTGCCTGCCTGATATCTCTACAGATGGATTAGTCCTCAGAAGGACTGTTTGTTAAGATGGATATGTGTAATGTACGGTTTTTCTCCCTACACTACCTAATACACGATCAAATCTCTCCCTTACGCAGCAGCAGCTCTCCCTACACTGTCCAGAGTGACTGTGACGAGCATGGTGGCGCCAGGTCTGATATAGACCTGATGACGCTGTGCGGCCAATCACTGTAATGCCCACAACCAACATGGCTACGGCATTACAGTGAGTGGCAGGCAATCCCTGCATGTTCATTGGCTCTGTAAAGAGCGCCAAACATGCCGGGAGGGGACCCGAGCTCCCGCCGAACAACCCCGGATATACTCGGCTCGAGCAGTGAGATGCTCGGGCGAGCACCGAGCAGTAGCGAGCAAGCTCGCTCATCACTAGTGGCGACACCTGACCAAAGGACATCATAAGAATGCCCCCTATCCATCACCAGAGATCAGCGGTGACATCACTGAGAATGCCTCCTATCCATCAACAGAGATCAGCGGTGACATCACTGAGAATGCCGCCTATCCATCACCAGAGATCAGCGGTGACATCACTGAGAATGCCGCCTATCCATCACCAGAGATCAGCGGTGACATCACTGAGAATGCCGCCTATCCATCACTAGAGATCACAGGTGACATCACTGAGAATGCCGCCTATCCATCACTAGAGATCACAGGTGACATCTCTGAGAATGCCGCCTATCCATCACCAGAGATCAGCGGTGACATCACTGAGAATGCCGCCTATCCATCACTAGAGATCACAGGTGACATCACTGAGAATGCCGCCTATCCATCACCAGAGATCAGCGGTGACATCACTGAGAATGCCGCCTATCCATCACTAGAGATCACAGGTGACATCACTGAGAATGCCGCCTATCCATCACCAGAGATCAGCGGTGACATCACTGAGAATGCCTCCTATCCATCACCAGAGATCAGCAGTGACATCACTGAGAATGCCGCCTATCCATCACCAGAGATCAGCAGTGACATCACTGAGAATGCCGCCTATCCATCACCAGAGATCAGCGGTGACATCACTGAGAATGCCGCCTATCCATCACCAGAGATCAGCAGTGACATCACTGAGAATGCCGCCTATCCATCACCAGAGATCAGCAGTGACATCACTGAGAATGCCGCCTATCCATCACCAGAGATCAGCAGTGACATCACTGAGAATGCCGCCTATCCATCACTAGAGATCAGCGGTGACATCACTGAGAATGCCGCCTATCCATCACCAGAGATCAGCGGTGACATCACTGAGAATGCCGCCTATCCATCACTAGAGATCAGCGGTGACATCACTGAGAATGCCGCCTATCCATCACTAGAGATCAGCAGTGACATCACTGAGAATGCCGCCTATCCATCACTAGAGATCAGCAGTGACATCACTGAGAATGCCACCTATCCATCACCAAAGATCAGCGGTGACATCACTGAGAATGCCACCTATCCATCACCAAAGATCAGCGGTGACATCACTGAGAATGCCGCCTATCCATCACTAGAGATCAGCAGTGACATCACTGAGAATGCCGCCTATCCATCACTAGAGATCAGCAGTGACATCACTGAGAATGCCGCCTATCCATCACTAGAGATCAGAGGTGACATCACTGAGAATGCCGCCTATCCATCACCAGAGATCAGCGGTGACATCACTGAGAATGTCGCCTATCCATCACTAGAGATCAGCGGTGACATCACTGAGAATGCCACCTATCCATCACCAGAGATCAGCTGTGACATCACTGAGAATGCCGCCTATCCATCACCAGAGATCAGCGGTGACATCACTGAGAATGCCGCCTATCCATCACTAGAGATCAGCGGTGACATCACTGAGAATGCCGCCTATCCATCACTAGAGATCAGCAGTGACATCACTGAGAATGCTGCCTATCCATCACTAGAGATCAGCAGTGACATCACTGAGAATGCCGCCTATCCATCACCAGAGATCAGCGGTGACATCACTGAGAATGCCGCCTATCCATCACCAGAGATCAGCGGTGACATCACTGAGAATGCCGCCTATCCATCACCAGAGATCAGCGGTGACATCACTGAGAATGCCGCCTATCCATCACCAGAGATCAGCGGTGACATCACTGAGAATGCCGCCTATCCATCACCAGAGATCAGCGGTGACATCACTGAGAATGCCACCTATCCATCACCATTCACAATAGGTGGTGTCACAGCTCACCTCCTCCTGTACAATGACTGATAACACCTGTATATACAGTAGATAACACAGGATCCACCATTCTCAATCGGTGATGTCACAGCTCACCTCCTCCTCCTGTACAATGACTGATAACACCTCTATA